>NC_134137.1:74895000-75520000 GCF_033958435.1 Carettochelys insculpta
ACCAGCTTTCTCTTTCATAGTCTTTCATAGCTTATAGAGCCTTGTCTACATTCCCACAGGCTGTTGATCTAAGTTACACTAACTTCAGTTATGTAAATATCAGAGTTGATATTGATGTACTTTGCTCTGCTTACCACATTGTTTTCACAAAGGTAAGTCAACAGGTGATATACTCCCGTGCTGAGAACTCTACTTGTTTTTCATGTTCTAGTGGAGTACCAAAATCAAGAGGAGAGTGCTCGGCAGTCAGTTTATCAGATCTGTACAAGGGATGGTAAATTGACCCTCACTGGATCATCCCACTGATATAGTCTGTAGTGAAAACATACCCTAGGTTCTGCCCCTGCCCTCTTACTTGGCAGAACAGGGAGCACCTAATTTGGCAAAAGGAGGCTGGACATGCTTCCTTTATAGGGCAGCCACCCTGTGACACTGCAACACTGGATAAAAAAGAACAAAGCCCAGCTTTCTATGTGCAAAGGGAAAGATAGGCAGAAGTTTAGAAGTACACTTACATTCCATACCTGCATGTAGGAATGTACATAGAAACTCAGGGCAGGGGCTGCTTGCATGGCTGCCCTAGAAAATGAAGTGGCATTTGAAGGAGTATCACTTGTTGACAGGGTACATCAAGCTCACACGTGACAAGTCCTGTAGGAAAATGGGCCATGATAGGAAAAGATCATTTAATATTGAACTCACTCAAAATGAAATGTTTTGGATCAGTCCAACAAACTGAATTGAAAGGGGAAACACTGATTTTATGCAAGCTGAAATGTTTTGATCAGAAGCAGCAAAATGAAGGGATTTGACATATTTTGCACAAAATTTGCTTGAATCTTTCATCCAGCCAAAAGTTAATATTTCAAATTTTCATCCTGATTTGGAAGGAAAACTCATGCTGGCACTTACTGCAGAAGAGAAACTGTGGGTTTTCACTCAGCTCTAGTCATGATGTAGACATGTGGAATGGAAAATAGAGATAGAGGAAAACTCTTCTTGAAATACGGCTTAAGTCATATGCATAACCATGTGTAAACCTTAATTTGCTTCCATGTTGTATTTATAATTTAAGCTGTACTCAGATCTATAATTGTTATTATCTGAAGCTTTCATAGGAGCATATGGGAAAATCAATGGGGTTTAGATGCCTAACTGCCCTGCGTACCTCTGGAAAGCTTTCCTGTTCTCTGTTGCAGCATGTGGTAGGTGAAATAGCTGATTTGCAGAACATATAAGACATTGTCCCTGTTCCAAAGAGCTTGAAATAAAATTGTAACTGTAAGAAGTGAGGTTAAGAAATAATTGGTGTGGGGGGAATGAGGTAAAGAATTAATGAGAGATATTGTTAAGAACACCCCGAGTTACTCAGATTGTGTCTGAAAACTGGAGATCAAATACATATAAAGGGACTCAACTTGGTTTCCAGTTACATACACATAACATTGCCCATGCAACTCTGTGGCCAACATCATTTGCATCTTGTATACTAGTCACTTGTTTCAGATGCTTATTAGTTATTTTAGTTTAAAGCACATTCTGCTACTGACATTATTCTGTCGTTTGCATTAAATTGATGCCTGAATACCCCAGAAGAAATCAAGGACCCCTTGTGCTAGATGCTACAATTATGTTGTAACAGACTTCCCTTTCCTAAAGGTCTAATTTTCTCAATAGATAAGACAGAGGCTATGTCTACATTACAGCAATTTGTTGACAGAAAATTGTGTTGAAAGATACCTTCCAACAAAACTTCTGGTGGCAGATTGTGGCCAAATTGTCAAGCGTATCGCAAGAGTGATCTGCTTTGTCAACAGAAAGTGCCCAGACCATCTGGCTGCTCTCTCAACAAAATGGCCAACCAAAAGGAGAGTAGACAAAGCTTTCCGGTGTCCCAGAAACCCAGTCTGTTGCCAGAGGTACCCCCACCCTCTCAAACGTCCAGACCGGCTTTCTGTCAACAGATCTGTGTCGACAGAGATGTTATGCCTCATCGGGAGTGGGATAAGACTGCTGAGAGAAGTGTTGCTTTTTATTGATTTACCGTTGACAGAACACCTTGGGAATCTGGATGCTCCCTGTGTTTTGGTGACAAAAGCTAATTTTGTGGACAAAAACCCTTGAGTGTAGACATAGAATGTTTTTTTGCAACATGCTCAATTCTTCCTTCTCCTGTCACCTATTCACAAACCTTCCATCCAGCACTCACTGAATCCAGTGGAAAACTTCCATTGACCTAAATGATATGGAACTGGAATCAAAGAGTCATTCAGTATAATAGTGTGAGCATTTTAACTGGGAATAATTTCACCAATATTTATTTGCCCTAATACTTACCTTTATTGGGACTGCTCACACATGTAAATGTAAACATGCAGATAAGTGTTTGCAGAATGAGGGTACAAGAAGTTGGCATAGAAGTTGGCACAAGACACACACATGTGCAGACAATGTTTCCATAAGTAGGCAGCACTATGTTTTGAGATACTATCAAATTTTGGTCTCATTTAAATTTTCTTGTCATTCAAGGAGGTCACTCTGGTTGTTCAAATTTGTCTCTACGGTGCATTGACTTACAATGGCATAGTTAAACATCTTTAGCAAATCATTTAATTTGTTTCACATACATAGTATCAAATATGCCCCTGGATTAATTATAAATATTACACATAAGCACATCTGATGGACAATCATGAATTTCTATGCCATAAATAAAACATCATTTGTATTATTATTCATGATTTAATACCTGAGCAATATGCTGGGCAGCTAATGTTGGCAGTACTGTAGCTGGTGTCTTTCTGATCTTTTACAGACATAGGCCATGTCTACACTAGCCCCAAACTTCGAAATGGCCATGCAAATGGCCATTTCGAAGTTTATTAATGAAGCACTGAAATGCATATTCAGTGCTTCATTAGTATGCAGGCGGCCGCGGCACTTCGAAATTGACGCGCCTTGCCGCCGC
Organism: Carettochelys insculpta; assembly: GCF_033958435.1. Taxonomy (NCBI): domain Eukaryota; kingdom Metazoa; phylum Chordata; order Testudines; family Carettochelyidae; genus Carettochelys; species Carettochelys insculpta. The sequence continues at coordinate 74,897,969 of NC_134137.1, forward strand.
GCGGCTCGTCCCGACGGGGCTCCTTTTCGAAAGGACCCTGCCTACTTCGAAGTCCCCTTATTCTCATGAGCTGATGGGAATAAGAGGACTTCGAAGTAGGTGGGGTTCTTTTGAAAAGGAGCCCCGTCGGGACAAGCCGCACAGCGGCGAGCCGCGTCAATTTTGAAGTGCCACGGCCGCCCGCATGCTAATGAAGCGCTGAATATACATTTCAGCACTTCATTAGTAAACTTCGAAATGGCCATTTGCGTGGCCATTTCAAAGTTTGGGGCTAGTGTAGACATAGCCATTGTGAAAGAATTAGTATATGTTCCAATATAATTATTTTTAAAAAAATCACTTTCTTTAAAGCCTTTTCCTAGAATTTTATTTGTTGGAAAGCTGAAAATTGCACACAAAAAAAGTATATGCCTGTATCAGACAGTATGGGGCTGAAAATAAATGGGTTTGGAGAAATAAAACAGAAAGAGGGATCATTAGGAAACCACCAAGCTGCTGAAAGAACAGTCAGTCAGACAGGGTCATAAAGATTAGAAATGCTGCAGTGGTGATTTTTTTTTTTTTTATGGCAGTCCTCAATCAGAAAGGTCATGGCAATAAGGGGGATGAAGGGTTATCCTTTATGATCTCCAGTAATTTCAAATAGTGTAAACAAATAAATCCTGAGGACGAAGAAATGTTTATTAGCCTACAAACCCTTTGCAAACGTTTAGTTAAGTTATTGGAGTGTTGTGGGTGTCACAGGGGGTGATTGAGATGATCAGTACCTATAAATATCTACACTATATTTTAATACCTCTACGAAATGGTCATACAAAGTCTAACTGATAATAAAAAAAAGCATCATTCCGAAATCAAAATATTGTGATATAAAATAGCTCCAAAAAGAAAAATAGACACAATGGTTAAGGGCTGTAAGAGTGCATCACTGAAAATATAATCAGGCCACAAAAATTAAGAAGGTGCTATATATGCTGAATGGAAGAGTGGACTTGGCAAGTTTGGCAATCGATTAAAGATTTTTAGGTTAATCCCATTTATTTAAATTCCCAGAGGCGTTCATGGTTGAACAATTACCACAGATAATAAATATAGTAGCGTCTCTCAAAAGGGTAAGCCTCCCTAATTTTAAAAAATGATAGGTCTCAGAGAGTCTCAACCTGGTCTCCATTTTGAACACTGGCACTTGTTTATACAGCAGATGAGTTATTGACATCATTTTGTTTTGGGGATAGAATTTACCCCCTTTTAACCAGGATCTTAATCATCTATATAACTTTAAGCATCAGTAGGTAAAACAATATCTTCTATTGGATCAATCAATGTCTGCTGGTAAAAAAAAATGAGCTTTGGAACTTACACAGAGCTCCTTTTAAGGTGTGGAAAGTGTGTTCAGGACTCATCTACACTTCAAAGTTAGGTTGATACAATGCAGCTTGCATGAGCCTGGGTTTTGTGTGTGTCTAGACCAGGAGTAGGGATCCTCCAGCTCATGGACTGCATGTGGGTCATTGGGGATAGCTGTTGGTGGGCGGCCAGACAGTTTGTTTGCCTGAGTGTCTGCAGACACAGAGCCCCACACCTCCCAATGATCATGGTTTCTCCTGTCCAATGGGAGCTGCAGGAAGCAAAGGCCTGGCCTGCATCACTTCCTGCTGATCCCATTGGCTGGGAATGGTGAACTGTGGCCGCTGTGAGCAGTCTTATCTATAGATGCTAAGGTAAACAAGCCATTTGGTGGCTCACCAGTGGTAAACCCTGATAAACCACATAGGACCTGGAGGCTAGATATTCACCACCCTTGGTTTCAACTAATTTTTTCCCCCATTGATGTAAGTATGTCATCATGCCAACATAGTAACACTGAGAAGCATAGAGTTACAGGCAATGTACATACGTCAGTACAGTAAGAATGTAGACACTGCATTGCTTATTTGACGCAACAATTTTCCATAAGTTGTCCTACAATGTGCTAGATACATGGACTGCTCTGGTTGCCATTGTGAACATCACTGCCCAGAGGCCATGGAGACTGGATGACCCAACTTCCCTTTAAAACCCTATGTATTTTTGGAATTTCTTCTGATAGTCCAGCGTGGCGAGCACCCCCAGTGGATCCTCACTGTTAAGTGAAGCTGCCCAGCTGCCCATGCTGGCGACACATTCCAGATACATTCCTGCCTGTACTAGGCAGTGTACCCATGTAGCTAAAATGTAGTTTTCCAGTGTTTGTATAAGAATATAATAATACACTTCATGCAATGTGCCTTAGGGTGCTCTATCACACACTCTGCCTAGCAGAAAGGAATAGACTAATGCCATTGGTAAAAATGCATCAGCTATGCTGCCTGTGTCTGTTAGTGATGTCAAGATAGGAACAGACCAGAACAGTCCTAGCAACTGATTAGGGTCACCTTAGCTACGTCTACACGTGAAGCCTACATCGAAGTAGCCTATTTCGATGTGGCAACATCGAAATAGGCTATTTCGATGAATAACGTCTACACGTCCTCCAGGGCTGGCAACGTCGATGTTCAACATCGACGTTGCGCAGCACCACATCGAAATAGGCGCAGCGAGGGAACTTCTACATGCCAAAGTAGCACACATCGAAATAGGGGTGCCAGGCACAGCTGCAGACAGGGTCACAGGGCGGGCTAGCGCTGCCGGGGCAACAGCTAGCAGCTCCCTTAAAGGGCCCCTCCCAGACACACTCAGCCTGCACAGCACATGGTCTGCAGAGCCATAGGCATGCAGACCTTGGGCAACGCAGTCATGGACCCTCAGCAGCAGCAGCAGCAGCAGCAGCAGCAGCCAGAGGTCCACCTAGCCGCCCCTGCAGGAGCAGGGCTCGCCCTGCTCCATGCCATGCGGGAGGCAGCTGAGCAGTCCTTGCCACACAGGAGGAGGAGCTGCCCACGGGGAGGAGGACTCAACCCCCAACCCTGCAGCACCCTGACCCCCCCCCCCGTCTCACACGCCGGCGGCTGTGGAGCTACCCCACCAGCACCGAGAGTGGCTGGTGCTTGGGGAGTGGGACGACGACCGCTGGCTCAGGAACTTTAGAATGAGCCGGCAGACATTTATGGAGCTATGCCAGTGGCTCACCCCCGCACTCAGGCACCAGGACATCGCCATGCGGCGCGCCCTCCCTGTGGAGAAATGGGTCGGCATCGCTGTCTGGAAGCTGGCCACTCCAGACAGCTACCGATCTGTGGGACAGCAGTTTGGCGTCGGCAAGGCCACCGTCGGGGCTGTCCTCATGGAGGTAAGAGGACCCACGGGGGGGTGGGGGGAGGCAGCCCTGGCAGTGCAGGGGGGGCCGGGCAGGGGAGGGCAGGGCAGGGCAGGGGGGCCCAGGCAGGGCAAGGCAGGGCAGGGGAGGGCAGGGGGGGGGTCGGGTAGGGGAGGGCCACACACACCCTGCTCACCCCCCATTGGTGCTCTCCCATGTGCTTCCCCTGCAGGTCGTGCGCGCCATCAACGCCATGCTCCTCCACAGGCTCGTGAGGCTGGGGGACCCGGATGCCACCATCGCGGGCTTTGCCACCCTGGGCTTCCCCAGTTGCTTCGGGGCTCTGGATGGGACTCACATCCCCATCCGCGCCCCGGTGCACAGTGGAGGACGCTACATAAACCGGAAGGACTAACACTCAGTGGTCTTCCAGGCCTTGGTGGACAGCCGGGGCCGTTTCCAGGACATTTATGTGGGCTGGCCTGGCAGCACCCACGACGCCCGGGTTTTCTGGAACTCAGGCCTGTGCCGCCGGCTGGAGGCGGGGACCTACATCCCCCAGCGGGAGAGCCCTGTGGGGGACACCACCATGCCCCTCTGCGTCATCGCAGATGCGGCATACCCCCTCCGGCCCTGGCTCATGCACCCGTACACGGGCCATCTGTCTGCCAGCCAGGAGCGCTTCAACCAGCGCCTGAACCACACGCGCCAGGTGGTGGAGTGCTCATTTGGCCTCCTCAAAGGGCTCTGGAGAGGTCTCCTCACCCGCCTGGATGCGGGCCCCACCAACATCCCCCAGCTTGTGGGTGCGTGCAGCGCCCTACACAATCTGGTGGAGAGCAAGGGGGAGGCCTTTTTTCAGGGCTGGGCTGTGGAGGCCGGCAGGGCCGACATGCAGCCACCCGCTGCCCCCATTCGCCGGGTGGACCCCGAAGGGACCCGGTTCCGGGAGGCCCTGCGGGCCCACTTCGATGAGGCCGTGGGGTGAACGCTGCCAGGCCCCCCACTGCGCCCCCCCCCATCCTTCACAACACTCCCTGCCCCTACGCCTACACCACGGAGCACCCAACAGCACACCCCCCTGCCACTTTTCCTGCACAAATAAAAGCAGACACTTGTTTGTGAAATCAAACTGGTTTACATTCAACTCTGTTCTATAACTAACTAATACAAACTATGTACAGGAACTTCTAACTAACTTATATATGAAAAGTGTACGTATATATTAACAAAAAAAACAGGGATAACAAGGAAGGGGAGAACTATTTACATGGGGGGGGACTGGGCAAACGGGGGGCACAAATAAATAAATACCAACTATATACAAGGGGGGGGCACGTCCTGGGCCCCACGCCCCTATAGTCCGGCACTGGGGGTGGGCGGCCCGGAGCCCTGCCTCGGCCACAGCCCTGTCCGGGGCTGGCTGGGGGCCGGGCGGACCGGCAGATACGTCTGGCGATTATCAGCTGGCCCCAGGTCTCCCTCGGCGGAATGGCCCTCGGTGGCGGGGCGACGGCGGATGGCACGGCGACGAGCAGAGCAGCGGGTGGCGTGGCGGGTGGAGCAGTCAGGGCAGGCGCAGCGACGGCCGGTGCAGCATGGTGGGCCAGGTAGTCCGCTATCCGGTTGAATGTCTCCATGTAGGCCCCCCATGCCTCTTGGCGCCAGGCCAGCGCCCACTCCTGGAGGTGGAGGCGGCATTGCTCCACCCGCAGGCGCTGCTCCGTGACCTCCACCTGCCAGCGGTGGAGGGCCAGCAGCTGGGGGTCCATCGCCGGCGGCTGGTGCTGGGTCCACTGTCTTGCCCGCCATGGGGCCAGTCGGTCCTCCACCGAGGGTCTGGCCTGGAGCGATGGCCCCAGAGGGGATTCCAGGACCACGGAAGCCTCGCCGGCGCTCTCCGGTCCTTCCGATGGTGCAGCTGCGGAACACAGGACGGGGGGAAGAAGAGTGGAGACAGGCGTTAGTGTGGGCCCTGAGCCGTGGCCCTTGTCCCCCCACCCCTGTGCTGCAGGTTCCCCATCCCCGTCCCCGGGAGATGCTGCTGTGATGGGGTTCAAGGGTCCCCCTGCACTGCACCCTGTCCCCCAGCAGGAGTGACTCTCACTTCACTCAGCAGGGTCTCTGACAGGAGAGGTTTCCTAGGCAACAGATGCCCAGTTTCTCCCAGAAGTGACAGTCCAGCAGTCAGAGACAGTCCTTCCAACCCGTCCTGGGGAGAAGACCCCGAGGTGAATGCCTGGGTGCGTGGATGGTGTCGCCGGGAAGGCTTCGGTTTCTTCGACCACGGGATGCTATTTCAGGAAGGACTGCTAGGCAGAGATGGCGTTCACCTTTCGAGGAGGGGAAAGACCATATTCAGACACAGACTTGCTAACCTGGTGAGGAGGGCTTTAAACTAGGTTTGCCGGGGACAGGGGAGAAAAGCCCGCAGGTAAGTGGAGAACATGGAAACCTGGGAGTTGGGTCGGAAGTAGGAGGGAGCATGGGCAACAATGTCAGAGGAAAAAGAGGGCCAGGAAAAACCTGGGGGGAAAGTTCAAATCAATATCTAAGATGCCTATATACCAATGCAAGAAGTATGGGTAATAAGCAGGAAGAACTGGAAGTGCTAATAAAAAAAATACAACTATGATATCATTGGCATCACAGAAACTTGGTGGGATAATACTCATGATTGGAATGTTGGTATTGAAGGCTACAGCCTGGTCAGGAAAGATAGACAGGGAAAAAAGGGGGGAGGTGTTGCCTTATATATAAAAAATGTACACACTTAGACTGAGGTGGAGATGGACATAGGAGATGGACGTGTTGAGACTCTGTGGGTTAGTTTAAGAGGGGTGAAAAATAAGGGTGATGTCCTGTTAGGAGTCTACTACAGGCCACCTAACCAGGTGGAAGAGGTGGATGATGCTTTTTTTAAACAACTAACAAAATCATCCAGAGCCCAGGATTTGGTGGTGACGGGGGACTTTAACTATCCAGATATATGCTGGGACACTAATACAGCGGGGCACAGACTATCCAATAAACTCTTAGACTGCATTGGAGACAATTTTTTATTCCAAAAAGTTGAAAAAACCACCAGGGGAGAAACTGTTCTGGATTTGATTTTAACAAATAAGGAGGACTTGGTCGAGAATTTGAATGTGGGAGGCTGCTTGGGTGAAAGTGATCATGAAATCATAGAATTCACAATTCTAAGGACTGGTAGGAGGGAAAACAGCAAAATAGAGATGATGGTTTTCAGGAAGGCAGATTTTGGTTAACTCGGAGAGCTGGTAGGTAAGATCCCATGGGAGGAAAAACTGAGGGGAAAAACAACTGAGGAGAGTTGGCAGTTTTTCAAAGAAACATTATTAAGGGCCCAAAAACAAGCTATTCCCCTATTTAGGAAAGATAGTAAATATGGGCAAAGACCGCCTTGGCTTAACAAAGAGATCCTGCATGATCTCAAACTAAAAAAGGAATCCTATAAAAAATGGAAACTAGGACAAATTACAAAGAATGAACATAGGCAAATAACACAGGAATGCAGGAGTAAAATTAGAAAGGCTAAGGCACAAAATGAGCTCCAACTAGCTACAGGCATAAAGGGTAACAGGAAGGCCTTTTACAAATATATTAGAAACAAGAGGAAGACCAAGGACAGGGTAGGGCCATTGCTCAGTGAGGAGGGAGAAACAGTAATGGGGAACTTGGAAATGGCAGAGATGCTTAATGACTTCTTTGTTTCGGTCTTCACAGAGAAGTCTGAAGGAAAGCCTGACATAGTGAATGCTGGTGGAAAAGGGGTCGAGTTAGTTTTTGAAATAAAAAAAGAACAAGTTAAAAACCATTTGGAAAAATTAGATGTCTGCAAGTCACCAGAGCCTGATGAAATGCATCCTAGAATCCTCAAGGAGCTGATAGAAGAGGTAGCTGAGCCGTTAGCTCTCATTTTTGGAAAGTCATGGGAGACAGGAGAGATTCCAGAAGACTGGAAGAGGGCAAATATAGTGCCCATCTACAAAAAGGGGAACAAGAACAACCCAGGAAATGACAGGCCAGTCAGCTTAACTTCTGTGCCAGGAAAGGTAATGGAGCAGGTAGTTAAGGAAGTCATCTGCAAGCACTTGGAAGGTAGTAAAGTGATAGGGAGCAGCCAGCATGGTTTTGTAAAAAAACAAATCATGTCAAACCAACCTGACAGCTTTTTTTGTCACGATAAAGAGACTTGTAGATAAGGGAGAAGCAGTGGATGTGGTATACCTAGACTTTAGTAAAGCATTTGATACGGTCTCGCATAATATTCTTATTGACAAACTAGGCAAGTCCAACTTAAATGGGGCTGCAATAAGGTGGGTGCATAACTGGCTGGCTAATCGTAGCCAGAGAGTAGTTGTTAATGGTGCCCAATCCTGCTGGAAAAGCATAACAAGTGGGGTTCCGCAGGGGTCTGTTTTGGGACCAGTTCTGTTCAATATCTTCATTAATGATTTGGATATTGGCATAGAAAGTACGCTTATTAAGTTTGCAGATGATACCAAGATGGGAGGGGTTGCAACTACCTTGGAGGATAGGGTCATAATTCAGAATGATCTAGATAAATTGGAGAAATGGTCTGAAGTAAACAGGATGAAGTTTAATAAAGATAAATGTAAGGTGCTGCACTTAGGAAGGAATAATCTGTTTCACACATACAGAATAGGAAAAGACTGTCTAGGATGGAGTACAGCAGAAAGGGATCTAGGGGTTCTAGTAGATCACAAGTTAAATATGAGTCAACAGTGTGATGCTGTTGCAAAAAAAGCAAACATGATTCTGGGATGCATTAGCAGGTGTGTTGTTAACAAGACACGAGAAATCATTCTTCCGCTCTACTCTGCACTGGTTAGGCCTCAGCTGGAATATTGTGTCCAGTTCTGGGCACCCCAATTCAAGAAGGACGTGGAAAAATTAGAGAAGGTCCAGAGAAGAGCAACTAGAATGATAAAAGGTCTGGAGAATGTGACTTATGAAGAAAGGCTGAAAGAATTGGGGTTGTTTAGCTTGGAAAAGAGAAGATTGAGGGGGGACATGATAGCGGTTTTCAGATATCTTAAAGGGTGTCATAAAGAGGAGGGAGAAAACTTGTTCTTCTTGGCCTCTGAGGAGAGAACAAGAGGCAATGGACTTAAGCTGCAGCAAGGGAAGTTTAGGTTGGACATTAGGAAAAAGTTCCTAACTGTCAGGGTGGTCAAGTACTGGAATCAGTTGCCAAGGGAGGTTGTGGAATCTCCCTCGCTGGAGATATTTAAGAACAGATTAGATAGATGTCTATCAGGGATGGTGTAGATAGTGGTCAGTCCTGCCGTCAGGGCAGGGGACTGGACTCGATGGCCTCTCGAGGCCCCTACCGGTCCTAGTGTTCTGTGATTCTGTGATTCTGTGGGTGCCCCTCTGGGGTGTAGCTTTCCTGCTCCTCAGGCTGGCTGCCTTCCAGCTCTCCCTTCCCCTAGCCTCTACCTGCGGCCCCCGATTCAAAGCCAGCTTGGCTCCTCCCTCCTCTTTGTCCAGGGCAGAGGTGTAACCTGCCAGTTGTAGCCCCAGGATCATCCTTAGCCACTGGGAGCTTTTCAGCTGGTTGCTCATATCTAGCCTGAGACTCGCATTTGCACTCCCCTGACTCCATCACATGCTGCTGCTGCTGCAGCTGCTGCTGCTGCAGGGTGTCCCACCCGCTCCTCCCGGGGTACCCTAGAGGTTCCGCTTCCCCCAGCCCCGGGGATGGGGCATGGCACTGTCATGCTGGGGGGGGGCGGGCAGGGGCTGATGCACTCCTGTGAGGGATATGGCACTGCTGTCCTTGGGACCATGGCCATCTGGGCATGTGGAGGGCCCTGGCCACATATCTATTACCCCCGCCCCTCAACCCCGGGGGTGTACACCGGGGGGGTACATACCTGTAGTTCCACTCCTATGGTTGGGGGACACCCAGGGGGCGGACGCCTGGCTGCTGCTCCGGGATGGCAGGAGGATGTGCAGGCCGGTGTCAGTAGAGGAGGAGTCCCCCTCCTCCTCCTCCTCCTTCTGCTCCGGTGCGCTGGGGGTGGGCTCCGGGGCGGGGGGGGGGGGGCCCAGGGTGCGGGGCTTACCTCCGGGGCGGACTCCGGCTCCGGGGCCTGCTGGAGCTCCTCAGCCGAGGTATCAAGCATGGCCGGAGGGGAGGAGGTGTGCCGGGGGCCCAGGATGTCCCTGAGCTCCCTGTAAAAGGGGCAAGTGACGGGGGCGGCCCCAGATCGGCCGGCCGCATCCCGGGCCCGGGCGTAAACCTGCTGCAGCTCCTTCACGTTACTGCGTACATGATCCGGAGTGCGGGCAGGGTGACCCTGGGCGGCCAGGCCCTTGGCCAGCCGAGCAAATGCATCTGCGTTCCGCCTCTTGCTCCCCATTACCTGGAGCACCTCCTCCTCGCTCCAGAGCCCCAGCAGGTCACAAAGCTTGGCCTCTGTCCAGGAGGGGCCCCACTGCTGCTTCCCGGACTGGCTGCCAGCCTGGGAACCCTGGCTGCCCTGGATCCCCTTTGGGGGGGTCCTCTGGGGGCGCTGGGGGGGGCTGCCGTGTGGCCATCACAGCTGGGGTGCGTGTCTGTGGCGCTCAGAGACGTGCAGGCTGGCCGCGTGCCTGGGCTGCTGCCTGCACATTCCCTCAGCCTCCTGCACAGGAAGGGAGGGGGTGGGGACCTTTAAGGGGCCGCTTCACGCAGCCACCATTGAGCTGAGGGGCTGGAGAGAGCGTCTCTCAACCCCTCAGCTGATGGCTGCCATGGAGGACCCCGCAATTTCCATGTTGCGGGACGCGCAACGACTACACGGTCCCTACTTCGATGTTGAACGTCGCAGTAGGGCGCTATTCCCATCCCCTCATGGGGTTAGTGGCTTCGACGTCTCGCCGCCTAACGTCGATGTTAACATCGAAATAGCGCCCAACATGTGTAGCCGTGACGGGCGCTATTTCAAAGTTAGTGCCATTACTTCGAAGTAGCGTGCATGTGTAGACACGGCTCTTATGTAATAGGAGTTGCTGATGTAGGTAATTATAATTATCATATGATACAGGATTTGTGATGTAAGTGACAGATGTTGCAAAAGGCATGGCGGATGAACACTGCAGGAAGCATGACTAGGAGAAAATTTCAGGAATCCCAGCAGGGCAAGGAGAGGGAGTTGCACCACATGTAGTGGGGATTTTCATGTGGCAAATACAGATGCTGTAGACTTAGTTGACCTACAGGTTCAAGAGTGCTGGGCTTGCCTTCTTTTGCTTCTCATTGAGAACTCATCACATTACCCCCATCGCTGTACCTCAAGGGGACATTAAAGTGCACAACATCATCACTTACACAGACTATGAAAGCCACAGTTGATGTAGGTATAGCTTAAAATGACATGAATGTTCTTTCTCCTTTATAAGTTCTGTTCTCTGAATTAATTATATTTTGTTACATTTTGAGTGTATTTGTTTTAAAATTGCACTGATTTTATTACACAGCAAAGTTCCGTTGTTTGGAACATAAATGATTTGTATCAGTTCACAAGGAATGCCGCTCAGTACTCAGTAGTTGTGAAAGCAACCACTTACCTTTTACTGGCTGGTGTCACACAACTCATCAGATCGTTCACAAACAGAATTAACTGGCATATAGACAGTGTTTTATTCCTCTGTGTATAGTACAGTACATGATTTCTAATTGGCCTGAAAAATCAGGGGCAGGTAGAGCACAATAAAACAGAATGCATGACTGCATGTCTCACTGTTAAAATGGTCTTTCAAAGCCTCCTGGAGCTATAACTCCATGCTGAGATGCTCAAATAGCCCTTGTATGTGGATGTTTGAATTCAGCAGACAGCCACTCCACATCCATGTTGGCAGAAATTTTGCCCCTTATTTCACAGATACTGCGTGGGACATAGGAGGCAACTATAACCACCGAGGTATTTTTTCTCACTAAGATCCAATCTTGTGAGTAAACAACTCCAGCCAAAAGCATATTTAACTGTCATTCTGCACCTGCTGAGCTGACAGCTGAATCATTCGTTGGTGTTTTTGAGATGGTTGGTGTATGCCTTCATGAGCCAGGGGAACAATGGGTAGCTGGGGGCCCTGGGATCACTGATGGCATGTCAATATTCCCACAGGTAATCCACTGTTTGGGAAAGAATGTTCCTGCTTGCAGCTTTTTGTACAGTCCAGTGTTCTTAAAGAGAAAAGCGTTGGGCATCTCCCTGGCCAATGCACATTGTCAGTGAAGTATCTCCCATGATCCACCAATACTGATATGGCAAAATAGCCATTTCTGTTACCACAGAGACAAGGTGGTCTAGTGCCAAAATAGGAACATAGATCCTATCTGTTGCTCCACTTCAGTTTGAGAATCCTATTTCTGCAACTCACTCCACTGTGTCCTGCACATCGCCAAGAGTCACATGCATAAGAAGTAGTCAGGAAATAATTGCTCTGGTCATGTGCATGATAGTGGTCTCCCCAGTGCACTTCCCAACTCCCAATTGTTTTTAACTGACCAGTTGCAATCTGGTGTTACAGGTTTTTACAGGGAGATGGCTACTTGCTTCTCAACTGTCAGGACAGGTCTAATTTTGGTGTTCCTGGGCTGGAGGGCTGGGGTCAGCTCAGGGCACGGATCCAAGAATATTGGCCTGAGCAGCCAAAAGTTCTGCAGCTATAAGGTGTGATACCACCAATCAGTGCTTGCTTCTCAGGCCCCTAAGCAGTACTTTACCATGTGCAGTTGCTCCATGAATGCCTCGAGCAACCTTGAATTGGGTCTTGTTATGACTCAGTAATCTCATGACAGTAGTGTGGAGCTGTGCGAGCTTCGTGTTCATGTCATAGATGGCAGACAGCTATGAAGGTTACTTGGATTTGTGGCTATTTGGAAAAAAAAGGTCGGCAAATTAAGGGGTACAGATAATACTATGGGATCTCTTATTGGACCAAATTCTGTTGGTGGAACACATAGAGAAAATCTTTTCAGCTTCACAGAACTCTTTGAGTCTGGGAAATGTAATGAAAAATGTCAGAGCGAAATTTAAGGCAGAATGGTTCTTAAGTATAGGAGTTAGCACCTGTTACCAGGGGCCCTTCAAAGTGAAGTGAGCCATTAACACCTACACTCATAGGTCAAATCAGTGCTAGAGGGTTGTAGATTGTTATAATGAGGCATACCATGTATTTTGACAGGTACGTTTAAGACTGATGGATCTTAAAATTGAACTGATCTTCTTGTGGGAGGTATCCATCAACATAGCAGTAGATGTATGGCTGCAGGTTTTACAGGTGTTGGTCTGGCAAGATCCACTGTTGCTTTGAGTGAACATAGCCTGGTCTGTGTAGAGCATGCGTCAGCTGAAGAGCTTGACTCATAGGTCAGAAAGGACAATTAAGATCATCCAGTCTGACCTCCTTCACATCACAGGCCACAGGACTTCACTGACTCACTCCTGTAGTGGACTCCTAACCTGCAGCTGAGTTACTGAAGTTCTCGATCATGGTTTAAGACTTCAAGTTACAAATATTCTACCATTTACACTAATTTAAACCTGCACATGACCTGTGACCCACTAATGCATAGAGGCGAAACATAACAAACCCAGGTGAGGTTGGTGGAGTGTGTGAAAGCCGGAAGAGGGGTTTCAGGGAAGATTTATTCTTCAGTACGTGATCTCCAACAAATATGGGTTATAATTGTTTGCTGATACCCCATAGAAGATCTAGTGTGATAGATTTCAACTTGGGATGTGCAGTTGGTGGGGGGGTTTACTTCTATATTGAAGCAGAATCTTTTGGGGTATTTGGAAAGTCTATTCCATGATGTGATCTACTTACCTGGTGGAGCACTCTCATTTGGTAAAGGCAATTTTAAGTATTTTAAGATATGTATCCTAGACTTTTTTCCTTGAAGCATATGCTGTGGATCTGAGTGCCACGCCGTGGATAGCAGATTTCTTGATGAGTTTGGGTGATTTAAGAATATTTGAAGGTAAATGTGGTCATCAGTGGGTTACTTGTATACAGTTGTTTGTAGGGTTTTATTGTTGCGGCTGACTGTGGTGCCCAGCAAGATCATGCTGGTGTGAAAGTGTTTTATGAAGTGTTTGATATTTGGGTGTCAGTTTTTGAAGTTGTATTGGAAATCTTTAAGGTAGTTTAGGTCACTGCATGAGAATATCATTGATATATTTTAGGTATATTTTTGATTTTGTTTTATATTTTTCCAAAAATTCTCCCGTAAGTTGGGCGATGAAGCTGTTGGCATATTTGGGAGCCATCTCAAATGATGAAAGTCATGCCTATGTTTTACAGCATATACAAAGTTAAGCACTACAAAATAAAAGCTTTTCTTGTCTAGAGATTTTAATACAGTAGACTGCTGATTTAGGTGGAGGTTTCCTGTCTTCTGTGAATAGTGGGCAGCTGAGAGCCTGACTTTTGGCTGCCCGCCACTCACAGGAGTGGGGGAAACTGCCAGCACTGCAGTTCCAGTTCCCCATCACCCTGACTCACGTTAAACTGAGATACATGAAGCTTGAGTGATTGTATCTCAGGGTTCTACTATAGTTCTTTTTAAGACATGAAAACTATGACTTGCATTTTTAGCAGAATTTTTTAATATAAAGATATATATATATATTTTTAAATTAACGTTAGTATGGAAAGACATTCTATGCTTTTAAGAGTGCATCTTTGCCTGAGGCTTATTCTTCCTTTGTATTAAAATATTCTGTAAATGACATCACAGTTGGTTGTTGCAGAAAGGATTATAACAGAAGAGTTTGACCCAAAGGGAAGAATGAGCAGATGAATTATCAAAAAAAAAGATCCTGTTTCCATGCAAATGTTTCTAATGATAAAAAGACAGGACAAAGAAAAATACAATAACCTGTGCTGTGTAAGTAAAAGTGTCTCCAGAGAGAATGCTTTTCAAAGGGGACATCTAGTCTGAAATGAAAGTTTGTCTTTATACATTTAGGCTACGTCTACACGTGCACCCAACTTCGAAATAGCTTATTTCGATGTTGCGACATCGAAATAGGCTATTTCGATGAATAACGTCTACACGTCCTCCAGGGCTGGCAACGTCGATGTTCAACTTCGACGTTGCTCAGCCCAACATCGAAATAGGCACAGCGAGGGAAAGTCTACACGCCAAAGTAGCACACATCGAAATAAGGGAGCCAGGCACAGCTGCAGACAGGGTTACGGGGCGGACTCAACAGCAAGTCGCTCCCTTAAAGGGCCCCTCCCAGACACACTTTCATTAAACAGTGCAAGATACACAGAGCCAACAACTAGTTGCAGACCCTGTATATGCAGCACGGACCCCCAGCTGCAGCAGCAGCAGCCAGAAGCCCTGGGCTAAGGGCTGCTGCCCACGGTGACCACAGAGCCCCGCAAGGGCTGGAGAGAGAGTATCTCTCAACCCCCCAGCTGATGGCCGCCATGGAGGACCCCGCTATTTCGATGTTGCGGGACGCGGATCATCTACACGTCCCTACTTCGATGTTGAACGTCGAAGTAGGGCACTATTCCCATCCCCTCATGGGGTTAGCGACTTCGACATCTCGCCGCCTAACGTCAATTTCAACTTCGAAATAGCGCCCAACACGTGTAGACGTGACGGGCGCTATTTCGAAGTTACTGCCGCTACTTCGAAGTAGCGTGCACGTGTAGACGCAGCTTTAAAGTGTTAAAATAGTATATATGTTAAATGCTCAATACCCCATATAATACATGTGGGCTGCGTCTACACGTGCACGCTACTTCGAAGTAGCGGCACCAACTTCGAAATAGCGCCCGTCACGGCTACACGCGTAGGGCGCTATTTTGAAGTTAACTTCGACGTTAGGCGGCGAGACGTCGAAGCCGCTAACCTCATGAGGAGATAGGAATAGCGCCCTACTTCGACGTTCAACGTCGAAGTAGGGACAGTGTAGACGATCCGTGTCCCGCAACGTCGAAATTGCTGGGTCCTCCATGGCGGCCATCAGCTGGGGGGTTGAGAGATGCTCTCTCTCCAGCCCCTGCAGGGCTCTATGGTCACTGTGGGCAGCAGCCCTTAGCCCAGGGCTTCTGGCTGCTTCTGCGGCAGCTGGGGATCTATGCTGCAGGCACAGGGTCTGCAACCAGTTGTCAGCTCTGTGTATCTTGTGGTGTTTAGTGCAACTGTGTCTGGGAGGGGCCCTTTAAGGGAGCGGCTTGCTGTTGAGTCCGCCCTGTGACCCTGTCTGCAGCTGTGCCTGGCATCCCTATTTCGATGTGTGCTACTTTGGCGTGTAGACGTTCCCTCGCTGTGCCTATTTCGATGTTGGGCTGAGCAACGTTGAAGTTGAACATCGACGTTGCCGGCCCTGGAGGACGTGTAGACGTTATTCATCGAAATAGCCTATTTCGATGTCGCAACATCGAAATAAGCTATTTCGATGTTGGCTGCACGTGTAGACGTAGCCGTGATATTTTATGTAGTATGAAACATCTTGTTTTGCAAAATAGATTAACATAAGGAACCATAGCTTTGTTTTAAAATGACAAAGGTATGTGTCTTCTATGAGGCCCTCAAAGAGCAGGTTGATTTTGACTGCTATTATCTGCGCTGAGGTTTATGACTTCATGACTGTGTCTACACGTGCCCCAAACTTCGAAATGGCCATGCAAATGGCCATTTCGAAGTTTACTAATGAAGCGCTGAAATGCATATTTAGCGCTTCATTAGCATGCGGGCGGCAGCCGCGCTTTGAAATTGACGCTCCTTGCCGCTGTGCGGCGCGTCCAGACGGGGCTCCTTTTCGAAAGGACCCCGCCTACTTCGAAGTCCCCTTATTCCCATAATAATTCCCATAATAATTCCCATAATAAAGAGCTATTTAATGAGAGTGTATTCAAGCCATTATTATATGTCACAAGGCCCATGCTTTGCCGGTAGGAGCCTGGCCCAGCTTGTCTTTGTTGTAGACTTTGACAAATTGAATTTACGAGTTCATTCTGATATATCAGGGGAGTAATTTCCTTGACAAAGGGGACAGATGGGGAAGTAGCATGGTTTCTGTTGGCTACATTGTGAAATGGTAAAAAACCCTGGGTAGGATGCTGCAATTTGTTGCATTGTCTCTCAGGCAATGCACAATGAAGACTTCAGTTCACAGCCATGATCTTCCTTCTGGAGATAAGTCAGGGGAGGGAGTAAACTTTCACTTTATGTCCCTTGCTCTATCATCACTAAACAAAAAAGCAATCATAGCACTCTGAAGACTAACAAAATTAGCTTTTGTGGGGCAGACCCATTTATTCATATCTGGAAATAGTGCTTAAAATGAACAGGCACAACAAATATATAACAGAGAGATAAAAAACAACAAAAAATGAAATAAAAACTGACAAATCAGCTAGGAGGGCAGGGTGAAGGGTGGGGAGGAAATTACTTACTGTAAGTGTCTGTTTACTTGCCTGAGATCACTACAAATGTTGAAGTGGGGAATCTGTCTTTGTGATGCTTGTTGTAATGGCTACCTCTGTTAAGGCCAAGGTGCAAAGTTTCAAATTTGAGAATAAATTCCAGTTCAGATGTCTCCCTTTTGTAATCTGGTGTTAAAGTCTCATTGGTGTAGAACACAGATTCTCAGGTCTTTAATACTGAAATGCTCAGTGACAGGTTTATGAATATTCAGATTCCTAATGTCTGATTTGTGTTCATTCATTCTTTGGTGAAGTGATTGTCTAGTCTGTCTAATATACATAGCTGAGGGGCATAGCTGGCGCATGATGACATATATAACATTGATGGAGGCACAGGAATTTGAGCTCCTGATCATGTAAATGACGTGGTTGAATCCAGTGATGGTGTCTCCGAAGTAAATATGTGGGCAAAGTTGGCAACGTGGTTTGTTGCAAGGAAATGTTCCAGGATTAGTATTTCTGTGGTATGGTGTGTGGTTGCTTGTGCAAATTTTCCTGAGGTTAGTGATTGTCTGTAGAACGCTCACCCAGAGCCTCTCAAAGTGTAGCATCAAGTTCCAGTATAGGTTGTAGGTTGTTGATAATGCACTGGAGTGGTTTGAGTTGGGGGCTATGTGTGATGACAAGTGGTGTTCTGCTATTGATCTTCTTGGGCTTATCTAGAAGTAGCTGGTTTCTGGGTATTTGTCTGGCTCTGCCAATCTGTTTTTTTTTAAACATCTCCTTGGGGTAATTAAGTTTTACAAATGCTTGGTAGAGATCTTGAAGTTTTTGGTCACTGTCAGTAGGATTGGAGCAGTTACGGTTATATCTAAGAACTTGACTATAAACGATGTATTGTGTGATGTGTCCTGGGTGGAAGCTGGAGGCACATAGGTAAGAGTAGAGGTCAGTGGGTTTCCAGTAGAGAAACCATCTGTGAACTGTACTGTGGTGTCCAGGAAATGGATCTATCATGTGGAATGGTCAAGGCTAAGATTGATGGTGGGGTGCAGGTTGTCTCTGTAATTCTTCAAGAGTCTCTTTAGGGCTACGTCTACACGTGCACCCAACTTCGAAATAGCTTATTTCGATGTTGCGACATCGAAATAGGCTATTTCGATGAATAACGTCTACACGTCCTCCAGGGCTGGCAACGTCGATGTTCAACTTCGACGTTGCTCAGCCCAACATCGAAATAGGCACAACGAGGGAACGTCTACACGGCAAAGTAGCACACATCGAAATAAGGGAGCCAGGCACAGCTGCAGACAGGGTCACGGGGCGGACTCAACAGCAAGCCGCTCCCTTAAAGGGCCCC
Organism: Carettochelys insculpta; assembly: GCF_033958435.1. Taxonomy (NCBI): domain Eukaryota; kingdom Metazoa; phylum Chordata; order Testudines; family Carettochelyidae; genus Carettochelys; species Carettochelys insculpta. Next base: position 74,915,995 of record NC_134137.1, read on the forward strand.
TCCCAGACACACTTTCATTAAACAGTGCAAGATACACAGAGCCAACAACTAGTTGCAGACCCTGTATATGCAGCACGGACCCCCAGCTGCAGCAGCAGCAGCCAGAAGCCCTGGGCTAAGGGCTGCTGCCCACGGTGACCACAGAGCCCCGCAAGGGCTGGAGAGAGAGTATCTCTCAACCCCCCAGCTGATGGCCGCCATGGAGGACCCCGCTATTTCGATGTTGCGGGACGCGGATCGTCTACACGTCCCTACTTCGATGTTGAACGTCGAAGTAGGGCGCTATTCCCATCCGCTCATGGGGATAGCGACTTCGACGTCTCGCCGCCTAACGTCGATTTCAACTTCGAAATAGCGCCCAACACGTGTAGACGTGACGGGCGCTATTTCGAAGTTACTGCCGCTACTTCGAAGTAGCGTGCACGTGTAGACGCAGCCTAAGATCGGTCCAAATGATAAGGATATCATCGATGTAGTGTAAGTAAAGAAGGAGTAATAAGGGATGAGAGCTGAGGAAATGTTCTAAGTCAACCATAAAAATGTTAGCTGGTTCAAAATCTAACTCTGTATTTTAACTCCACTACATACTGCTCTTTCAGCTATTTGTATCAGTATTTTCCTGACAGCACAGTTAATTTGCATAGCTCCTTTAGGAGTGGATCTTGGTCCCATTGAAGTCAAGGGTTACATCTCATTAATATTAATGGGAGCAGGATTAGACCTACTTACTTTACAGGAAAAAGCTCTCCTAATTTTGCAAAATGTAAGAAGAGCTTATTGGTGCTCGATACAAGGACAGTGGGATAAGCTTCTCAAAAACCTATACAGAAAAGAGACAGAATCACCAGGCAGGGGAAAGGTGCTGGCTGGAGTTGCTTACCCTGTCTGGGACTGGCCCAGCATCCCACCTTCTCAGATGCCCTTTAAGGAGGATGTGGGAGGAAGCTCCCTTTGATTCATATGGGAATATTGCTGGCTGTTCCCCTTTGTCAGGGAGCAAGTGGAAGGTGCACAGTTTGTTGCATTCCTCACTCTGGCCATGGAATGCAGGTGGCACATGAACCTGGACCTGCCTCGCTGGGGGACATGCACCCCCTCCCAGCTGTGCCCACTGGAACTGCAGCAGCCATGGAGAGGTGCTTCTCACCTGCTCTGCAAGCTGCTGCGGTGAGAAAGGGCCAGGGCAATCCCCTCTCACTTGGGCAGCCTGCATACTGAACCCTTCTCCTCCCCAGCCCCACTCCAGAGAAGTGATTCAAATTAAGCATGCACTTTTTCATTTTATTTTCCAAAAAATGCTCCACAAAATTACTTGAGCTAAGGATCTGAGTAATGCCAGGTGAATCTTCTGTACATTTACTAATTTTGGAGAGGTTCAAAGCATGAATGTCCTGAATTAGACACATATAGTTATATATTAAAAAGCTGCATTTTTTGCCATGATGTAGAGAATAGGATGCATACCAACAATTAATACATACAGATAATGAATTCTGAAGAATGCTAAGCATGATTCATGAGGATCTGTATTGATATATTGTTGGAGTTTTTAAGTAACTCATCTGCTGTACCTCGTATGTTAATTTTATAGGCAGCTGGTAGAAAGATTTAATTTTGTTTTCCTCTTTAATTGCGTTTCTCTTTTGGGGCCTAGATTAGTTGAAGCTTTGTAAGTACAGAACCAACAAGCTGTTGGAAGCTTCTGTGGGTCAGCACTAGCTAAGCTGTTTTTTTTTAATTGACAAGAACTCACAATGAATATAAAGCCACATCTATAATCTCCTGCTGAAGGATCAGAAAACTGGTTTAGAGAAGATCAAATCCTACCATTTTCTCTTCGAACCTTTGTTCATATGTAGAACTTAGGCCAAGTTTTTAGCATCTTCTCATGTATCTAGTTAAGGAACCTCCAGCCTCTTTCTGTCAGTGGAGAGGGAAGAGGCCCCACCATTCCATTTCCCTCCATATCAACTTGCCTACCTCATGCTGCCCTTGCACTCCTGCCCCTTCAGAGAGCAGACAGTTGAACCATTCATTTCACCCAACATCTGGTGGTCACCTTTTCAGGAAGACATTCTTCACTTGGGCAGCAGACAATACACCCTGCAAACACTCTGATGAGTCCTGCAGCTGCCAGCTCTTTAATAATGTTGAAACATGCTGCAGTAGAGAAAGATCTCACACAAAGCAGGGACTGAAATCCATTCACACCCAGAAAATATCTGGTGAGATTTGGTGGAGGAATGAACTGGCCAGTCTTTCTCTGAAAAGCTAACAAAGGGCAGAAAGCTCTGTCCCATCAATATGCCAGAAGGAGCTCCGAATCCTAAATCTTCCCGAAGATTGCTGTGTCTTCCACTTTGGAGATGATACCAGTTAGGCAGGAGCTCTGGGCCTCTATGTAGAGAGGACATCTCTGTGATGTCTGTGATTAGGCAAACTATTAGATAAACTCTTAGACAAACTCTTACACAACTCTGAATGCAAACAGGACATGAATTTCGTACCTTTTGAAGTATTTCAAGCCTTTCTCTTGTCATGTTTCCACTATGGCATCATACAATTCAGCTATTGAGGAAAAATCTTGCTCAATGGTGTTTAACATGACCTTTTAAGACCTTTTTTAGGCCATTATAAGTATTTCTGTGTTTGAAAATTTTTCAGTTATAAAGGTTACTTGTACTATAAAGATAATACAAAAGTCTACTCTGAGCATGACTATAATTACAATCTACAATTCATGGTTGATAAAAAAGAGAAGTTCAAAGAAAAGCAGCACAGCCACGCCTAAAACAGGCAAATGTCAAAGTTGTGACAGATGTGGGCTTGATATGTAATCTTATGATTACCGAGATGTAATCATTTTATGCTAATGTGTGTGTGATGGTGTGATGGAAGGGAAATTATTGCATATTTGACTATCAAAATTTCCTATGTGTCTACTCATTTAGTTTATATTGGTGGTAATATACATGAAGGAAACAGTGATTTTTCTTCTAAGAACACTGAAATGCACTGGAAAGACAAAGATGCAAGCTGCTAGCTTCCAGAATCCTGTCTCCAGGAAGTTGCAAACATTGTTTTATGAAGCTTGGAGTTACCAGATCAAAGCAACGTAAACCAGTTAAAAAGTGCTCTGAAGGCTATGGAAAGAATTAGTTGTTATGGGCTGCTCAGGATGTTGTTAGTGAAATCTGAGAGGGAAATGGTGCTAACAAAGAGAAAATCTGTGGAAGATTCCCTAGTGAGCTAGTCCTATGAGGTTTCCCAAGTGGAAGATGTTTAAACATCTGGAAGGTTAGATGTATGTATAATCTCTTTTATTGTTTTTAAGATTTTTTTCTAAAATGCTTTAGTTCTGAATATCATTTAAGGAGGCTGATTGATCTATAATTACTAGTCATTGCCTCAGAGGGAATAGAATTTCAGTGCTTGTATATGAGTTAGATCTACTGATGGAAAACATGGTTGATAAACCCGGGACTGCAATCTAAAGTCTGCCTTGAGACTGCAAGAATCCATTATTCCATCCTAACAGGGATGGCTAGGGGCTTCAACACTAGAGTGGGTACAATCAGAGAGAGCAGGATGGTTATTAAATGTATGTATGTGATAGTCTGGATCCCATGTTTACTAGACTTTGGTACATTTTATACTTTTGAAAGAACGGGCCTGGGATTGAAAAATCTGACAACCAGAGAACTGCTTTTTCAAAAAAGGGCCCAAGGAACATCTACTTTTGCATTTTTTCAAAAGAAGCTTTTGAAAGGATGTGCTCTTCCTAACCCAGGAGCCGAAGAGGGCTTTCGGAAGAAGAGCCTCATTCTTTTGATTTCAGATGGAAAGAGCATATTTTGTGTGTGTAGTATCAGAGGGGTAGCTGTGTTAGTCTGGATCTGCAAAAGCAACGAAGGGTACTGTGGCATCTTATAGAATAACAGAAATGTATGAGCATAAGCTTTCGTGGGCAAAGACCCACTTTGTCAGATGCAGGTATCGGAAATTTCTGACAAAGTGGGTCTTTGCCCACGAAAGCTTATGCTCAAACATTTCTGTTAGTCTATAAGGTGCCACAGAACCCCTCGTTGATTTTGTGTGTGGACACTCTATGGTTCTTTCAAAAAATGACCGGATTTTCCAAAAGAACTTTCCAGTGTAGATAAGGCCTCAAAGTTTTTACTGCATGCTATTATACTTTCCTGCCATGTTGGCTGCATTTACTGAAGTCAATGATGCAGTCATTGTCGAGGTAATCCAGCACCAGGTTGGCCATACTTTCGCAACTACGCTTTTCTGACTCAAGGAAAGTTAAAAAGCATTCAATGGGAAGCACATATCTTACAATAACAGGTAGTTGATCAACATGTGAAAGATCAAGTGCAGAGTCAACAGACAAATTAAATTATCCTGCTTCACTTTAGTCATCCCAAATTGATCCTTTTACTTTGTTATCTATAGCCTAGACGAGTTCATCACATATTGTTTTAAAGAAGCAGGATGGTTTGCTAGATCGACTGCTTCCATAATGTTGTATATGGTTAGCAAGAAACAAATCATACTTAGCAATGAGTTCTATAAAGCCTAAAAATTTCTTGTTTCGTGGCGAGCCAAACTTTTCATTGTTTTCCCTAAAAACAAATCTACATTCTACTAAGGCACACACAACTGCAATAACACATACAAGCATATGCCAGGTGTACTCTTGCTCCTTTTTTATCTGGTCCTCCAGGTGTGAATCCAAGGTTAATCCACATTGTCTTATCAAATATGTAACCAGAGCTGCACAATGATTTGGAGACTTCTCATGATACTGAATTGCAACAGGGTTTTGCTAGTAATATTAGAACAATACAGTCTGTTCTAGACTCTGTTTTTCCTCTCTCTTCTATTCTTAACCAATTACATAAAACATGAAATTTAGTAATTTTTTCATATTTAGAGGCCCCTTATAATCTGAGGCCCTAAACTGTAGTTTACATAGTAACAGAGAGGGAGCCGTGCTAGTCTATATACTATCAAAACAAAAAGGAGTCAAGTTTACATAGTTTACATAGTTTGTTCATAATTCTGGCTCTGCTTGAATCAATTTAGATTGCTAAATTAGGTCTTAGTTTGCATATTATCTTTTATTTTCTTTTTAACTAATTCCAACTTAAAGGTTTGAAAGCTGGACAAGAAAAAGGGACAAAATCCAATCACAGACAACTTTTATACATATACAGCCAAAGAAAGACACTGTACTTCAGTATGATTCTATCTTTATTTTATTACAGACATTTGCTGTGTCAGCCCTTATAAAATGTGTCAACATTTTATTTTCATAATTGGGATTTTATGTCCAGTGGGTCACTGAAATCTGCAAAAATAAAGTGAAAACTTATCTATGCATTGATTGAATTTAGTGACAAATACATAATTCATTTATTTAGGCTGTATTTTCTCTGTTTTACTTCAAAAAGGAAGAAAAAAGAAAAGATAAAGGACGAACATATCTGTACCAGGAATAATATCATTTCAGGTTTTCATAAAAGAAAATGCAGTCTATCCCCAATTTTTTTTATTCATAATATACAGCTCAGACCTTAAATGGTTTGGTATGTAGTATAGATGCTGCAGTTTTTGCTATTGTAAGAATCTCTAGTCATTCTTAACCTGTGCATGCCTGTCTGGGGCCGGGGTGGGGTGGGGTGAGGGAGAGGTGGGCAGGTAAAGAGGCCCAGACTCCAGTGATTGAAAGGGGACCAGGGCTTCAGCTACTACTCCTGCCCAGTAGCAGTGGCAGCAGCCAGAGTCCTGGGTCCTGTAAATCGTGGCCAGAGAACCACACTGCCTGCTCCAAGCAGCACTAAGGGCTGGAGGGGTGGAGGCTGATGTGGTGCACTCAATGTCATACTGTGGGCTGGCTGCCCTCAGCATAACTTATTCCAGGGCACCCCCCTACCTTGCCCAGGGGGCAGCAGAAGTTGTCAGATCCCCTGAGCTTGTATATTGTGACCTTCTGACCTTATACTATATGCTTTATGCCACCTGATCCATAAACCTTTGTGTCTTCACTATCAGAGTGCCGGGTGTGTATGTGCAATATTGTATCATAGGTAGGTTTGGGAAGGAATAGTGGCATATATCAATTTCACTGTAGGCACGAACAGATGAACAATATTTCTCTTGGTAATAAAATTTTCATGTAAGTAATGTAATATATTTTGCTACTTCAGAACTTACTAAAATTTGATTTATCCATATTTGCTTTATGTATTTTGACATCTGCCACGGACAATTTGTGTTTCAAATGTTATAAAGTTAGGTCTCCTGTAATTAATTATTGTCTGACCCTCCCTTAATTTCCTGTGAAAATTTAAATCAACATCTAAAAAAAGTGCCTAAGCCTCATAACTTAGCAGAAGTGGAAATGTAAGTAGATAGATATATGTTGTAATAATGCTTAAAATTAACATTAATAATACCTGTTGACATTATAGAGCCAAAATCGAATTCTGCCAAGCGCAGTCATAAATCAGTAATTCCCTGGCTGAGCGAAAAAAAAAAAAAGACTTCAAATTTGAGACCAACTGGCTCTGTAGTTCTGTCAAAGCACTCAGCTGCTGTCAGTTCTTGTCTCTTTCACATATCTGTTATGTCTGCAGCCCTTTTGGATGCTGGATATGCTCTTTGTGGCATTCCAGGAAGAGCAATGAGGACAGACAGAATTCACGGTTGAGAAAAATAATAGAGGCATCAAAAGAAAAAAGAAATCTCCAACTATAGTGTCTCAAATGGCAGCTTGATGTGAGATCAGGTTAAAGCGTACTAGGAGAGGTGCACAGGCATAAGTACTTTGGGAAGAGGGATGGAGTGTGGTTGAAGGGAAGGAAGGAACATAGCTTCTGGGAAATGGTAGGAAAAGGTAACAATTAAGATAATGGGAACAAGCAAAGAAAACAGATGAATGTGGAGAAAATAGACCTGCTGGCCATATTCTTGTGAGCCTCATCCAATTCCCACAACAATTAAGAAAAAAGTCTTCCATTGATGTTAGTGTTAGCTGGACGGGAACTTTGAAGAGGAAGGTTGACAGTGAGTCATAGAGCAGAGTAGGAAGCATTTTACTTTGTGGACATAGGCTTGTTGTGTATTGGTCATGAGAGCAGCTTTTGACGTTTGTATTTTGTAGAAAAATAAGTGGAGTGGCACTGAGAATGGAAAGTGGAACGAATCTGAAGTCTTATAGTACCCACGCTGCCTTCGTGACAACTTTATCATAATAATAATGCATTTAGGCAGGACAGGAAGGGTGTCATTGGAAGGTGAGTTCATTGTATGAAAAAGATTAAGTTTAGCTCTAATATAATTTCTCTTGATTGAAAGATCAAATAACTAATTTTTTTCACATTTTTCGTTTCAGTTGTACTCACTGTCTCAAAGTAAATTAGGTTATTTAACTATAAGATGGTAGACATTTAAGATGTATTTATTTAAACTGTTTTCTGTGCACATAATGGCCACATCTACATGAGCTAGTTCCTTCAGAAAAGCCAGGGCTCTTTTGAAAGATCCTGTGGAGCCTACACACAAAATGCACTCTTTCAAAAGAAAATTGGGAGAACGTAGCTCTTCTTTCAGCAGCGCTCTTCCACTCCTGGACCAGGAAGAGTGCCTTCTTTCAAAAGAATTTTTCAGAAAGAAGTGTGTGTAGATGCTTCATGAGCTCTTCTTTCGAAGGACAGTCCCCCATGGCACTGGCCAGCGGGAGACCTGAGACACCCCTGCCAATACTATCATGGCTCTATGGTCTCTGCATCTGACTGCTTTTAAAGCTGCAAGGACCCAGAAACCCCCTGGCAGGAAGCTGAGAGCGTGGATGTAGAAAGCATGTGCAATGCTGTGACACATGCCCTCCAGCCACCTCTGCAGCTCCTGGAGTCGCCATGGCCAGCACACAGCTGCCCTGTGACATTCAGGGGACCCCCATGCAGCTAACCAAGTGGTCCCAGGAGCCTGCCTAGGGCACAAAATGGAGGACCCCCTCCTGACTGACCAGTGCTCCAGGATGTTCACCTGACTGGCTAGCGGCTTGGTTGCCCAATGCCACCCTGCTTGGACCACTGACCAGATCTAGTGCAAGGTGAAGGAAATACAGCAAGCATACATGTGGACTCAGGACAGCAGCATGAGTTTGAGGCAGGCCCTGGGCAGCTGTCTTTATTACTGAGAGCTGAACAGGCTCCTCGCTGGCGAGGACAGCTCCCCACCCCCCTGCCTGATGGATTTCCTAGCCTGTTCTTTTGAAAGAGTGCCCGTGGCTGTGTGAACATGCCCTTTCAAAAGAACAGATAGATCTTTCGATCCTCATTCTTTGTGTGGGTGCGATCCTTTGAAAGTAGATTTTTCTGAAAAGATCTTCCAGAAGATCATTTTTGAAATATCTCTGTAGTGTAGATGCATCCAATGAGTTTCGCCTCTTTATGGTTCTCAGTGCAAAGTTTGGAAAACATTCATATCACTTAAGGTGGGAGGAAGGTAGTTGTAAGAGAGGAGCAGCTTCAGATAGTTATGGGTATAGATAACTCTGAAGTATAGGAGACTTATTCCTCAGAAGGCTGCAAGGTTTACTGGATGTGTAAAATGCCATAATTTAAGTTGGCTTATGATTTCATTATGTTAAAGGGTCCTCTCTTGTAGTACTGGGCATTATCTCTCACTTCCTCTGCTGACCCCTTCCATCGGTTGCTTATATGGTGTCTCCCCTCTTTTGCTGTAATTTGGAAAGTACTTCCTCTTTGTGACTCAGCTCCCCCAACATAGGATGTGCAGACTCCATTGGTATGGAGACTAAGGAATTAATACAGAAACCACCAGCCAGTGCTAATTGGCAGAAGTTGGGAAAATAAAAGATTGGAGAAGGAGAAGGGCAGACTGTGGGGCAGAGGAGTAAGTAGACTGGAGAAGGAAAGTCTTGCCAGTGAGCTGATGAGAAGCCACCAAAAGACCTCATCTTAGAGAAGGGACAACTGGACATAGCAAAAGGAGATAGGAACCAGCTCAGGGCACAGAAGAAGTTGTGGAAGATTGGTTTGCCTGTCTGGCTTAAGGGTCCCAAGCTGGAATGCGGTGGAGTAGGTGGGCTTAAGGACCAAGAGGGTTTCCAGACCCCTGATGAACAGAATTAAGCTAATTTATCCAAGCATAAGGGGACACTATATATCTCGAGGGGACTGTGAATAAAAACTTTCATAGCCCAGAATGAACATAGCACAGGGGCTCAGGCAAGAGAAGCTGACAGACTGCTCTGCCAGACCAAGTAGACTCTGTGTAATGCTCTGCCTGCTCAGAGGGGAAGTTGTCACATCTTCATCTTCCTTGGCACATCTTCTCCTACCCCTCTGCTGGGGTAACAAGTCCCACTCTGTCCCACGTAAGACTCTGTCTTATGTGATCTTCCATTCCAATAATATTGATCTCATGCCACTTTCCCAGTGGCTTGCTTAGGAACCCAGGGCCTGCTTCTATGCTAGGTTTCAGCCCAGAGCTCCTATAGCCAGCAGCCAAGTTCTGCCCAGTCCTGCTCCTCGCTGCTGTGTCCCTCCTGGCCCAGCCAGGTGGCAGAACTGAGCTCTCAGGCTCATATTAACCCCTTGGGAGCCTCAGTGGGGTACATACCCTGTCATGCATTTATACCAAAAGCTATTTTATCAGAGAAGAGCACAACTGATTCTGCAAGACGGCTGGGTGGGACTGCACTTGTGGCATTGTCTCGTTATATTTTTTAATTGTTATGTAATTGTCTTCAGTATTCCTGTGGTACATTTAAATCGCTAAGAATAGCTTATAAAGATTGTAACATTAAGGGCTCGTCAACGTGTTTTGAGAGTGAGGGAACTTTGCAGTTGCACAGGTACTTCAAAGTGCCCGCGGCTACACAACTTGCCAGCTCTTCAAAGTTAGCAACTTTGAAATTCGCATGGCGAGAATTATGCTAATGAGGTTCTGCACATGCAGTGCAGCACCTTGTTGCTATTCACTGATCTGGGTCACTTACATGCCCCCTTCAAAGGAAGGGGCTAGTGTAGACGAGCCCTAACTGTTCAATAAGAGTAACATTGTACTAGTGATCTGACCACACTAGTTGTTGTATTTGTATGGTAATCAGAATACACCCATCAGTACCAAACCTTAGCAGTTATCTTTCTCTTCACTGGAAAATCACCTCCACTTTTGTAGAGGGAACATACTGAAGCCACCAAAAAGATATTGATGATTTTAATCGTACCTGCTAATGGTTTCATGAAAAATAGTTTTATTCATACAATTCCCTTGGACAGCCTCATGCTTCAGGACTAATTCTGTATCAAAGAGGGGTGGACATTGGCCCAGCCCTCACGGCTGGCTGTTTACATTGACCTCAACCCACTGTTGCCAATGTTTTGAATAGCTCAAGGAAACTTGGTTCTCACAGGCTTAAACTGCATGTGCTGTGTGAATTCGAATGAATTGTTATATAACACTGTAATCAATTTTTGTAATCATCACCATTGTCCCCAGGAGTTAATTGCGTATTTCTCTCATTTTGCAGATTGGAAACTGAGGCAGAAAGTTAGAGGAAGAATCTTACCTTCTGCTAGATTTGACTGAAAATTATGTAGAGACATAAGACAATAGATGAATATTGATGTACAGTCATATTTAAAAAAATTCCTTTTTGAACTACAGTGCTTGAAATAAAACAATTGGAACTACCGAGGTCAACCTTACCCCAAATATAAAGCATCTTGTATCTCTACCGGCATTTTTTCAGCTGTCTTATTATCATAGATACAGTTAGATTCACTGTAATATACTCAGTTCAATTTTTTATTTCTATAGTGTCCTTCATACATTCTGTTACAACACATGGCACAAATTAGAGAATCCCCGTCAGAAGCAGGAAAGAGTACTCTTTCTTGCTAGCCTGGGTCTATCCTTTTCTGGAACAAACTTGCTCACTTCAGCCATGTTTACACATGCCCCTCCCTTTCGAAGGGGCATTTAAATGACATGGATTGGAAATAGTTAATGAATATGAATATTCATCACCTCATTAGCATAACAGCAGCCAGTCTTGCTTCTAAAGTCCTGAATTCGAAACACAGACTGGCTGTGTAGATATGGGCTCTTCGAAATGAACCCCAGACTTTGAAATTCCCTTAGTCCCAAAAAGAATTGGGAATTTCAAAGTCTGGGGTTTAGTTATTTACATGGCCTGTTTACATTTCAAAAGCAGCACTTTCAAAGCCTGACTGGTTGCCGTTATGCTAATGAGGCACTGAATATTCATATCAGCGCCTCATTAACCAGTTTTGATCCGTGTCATTTAAATGACCCTTTAGTGGGAGAAGGCACGTTGTTCCTTCAAAGGAGCAGGGACTGAAGTTGATTTACAACCAAGGTAATCTATCATCACTGCAGCCTGCATGTTAAGTGATAGAGCAAACTTTTTTAAGAGGAGAAGCGGGTTTAGCAAGATCTCTAAAGCAATCAAGACATTGCCATTTTACAGGGATACAGCAATGTCTCAAAATCTCCTAGAAATAGAACATTATTATGAAGGTGGAGAGTGGCAGTAAGTTTTCCTTTTTCTCTGATCTGACGTAGTATGTGACCAGTTTTTTTGTTGTATATAGGCATGTCTTACTTTAGCTAGAAAAATATTTTATATTTCTAGTCTGCTAGCCATAATAATTTCAGGAGTGAGCATTTTTTGGTGTCCATTTATCTCATGATTTTTTTTAATGACTTAGGAAGTGGAAGGTAATTTTTGCTTAAAAATCATATTTATGCACTCTAATGAAATAGTGTTTAAAACACTGTTACAAGATGGAGCCAGAAAGCATGCGTGTTTCCTTACGACAACTCCCCTTCTAAGAATTCAGAGAACTAAGTAGATTTTATCTAATATTGAATATTTGGAGTTCTAAAGAAATACAAGACAGTCTTTTCTGAAACTGCCTCCAAGAAGAATGCTGTACACTGTAATGAGAACATTTAGATAGCATTCCTCTATCTTTTCATATGCGTATGACATTCTTGTAGCCATTTATGAAGGAATAAAAACAGAGTGACCTTATTTTGCCTCTCAATAAATTGCGTGTGTTTGTGTGTCTGTTTTTCTTCTCTTTTTAAAAAAATAACTCTTTGGGGCTCTTATTCCTTCTTTACTTTGAAGTGAAAAAAAATGCTCTTTTTGTGTTTGTGCTTTCTCAGCTAGGTCGCCAACTGATGTGAGGTAAAAGGTATCTACGCTCCGAATATTTCTAAAATGTTTGATCGTGTTAAGTAGAATTCTATTGCAGCTGTGTCAGATGATTTCAAAGACAAAAAATTGAACACTGTTTAATCCTTGTAGAAATTTACATGACCATTTTGAAATCACAACAGAAAAATGGAAAGATATAGTTCCATAAGAATAGCTTGACAGTATTATGTATTATCATATTCTGAAATATAAAAAAAATATTTTAAAAGCCTACATGTTTCCATGAAAGACATAAGGGAAAATAATGCAACATTTAGGCTTTTTCCTTCTTCTTCCATGTCTAAACAAGGGGTACACATAGCGCTTCTGACTTCAGTGGTTTTTACTGAGGCTAAGTCTAAACTAGGGAAATAAGTCAGTTTCAGATGCACAATTCTAACTAGGCATTTGCTTAGCTAGAATCAATGTATCGGAATCTACTTATTTCCCAGTGAAGAGTGAGGTTCCACATGGATCTGTTCTGGGGCCTGTTGTATTCAGTATTTTCATTCAGGATTAAATAAAGGCATAGAGAATACATTTTTAAAGTTTGTGGACAATACCAAGCTGGGAAAGGTTGCACATGCTTTGGAGCATAGGATTAAAATTCAAAATGATTTGGACAAACTGAAGAAACAGCCTGAGGTAAATAAGATGAAATTCAACAAGGAGTAATGCAAAGTACTCCACTTAGGAAAGAATAATTAGCTGCATACAAACAAAATCACAAGCTAAGAGTCAACAGTGTGACACAGTTGGCAAAAAGCAAACATTCTGGGATGTATTGTTAACATGAGTGTTGTAAGCAAGTCAGGAGAAGTAATTCTTCCACTCTACTCTGTGCTGTTGGGACCTCACTAGAGTATTGTGTCCAGTTCTGAGCAGCAAATTTCAGGAAAGATGTGTCCTTTTGCATTCTGTGAAAAAGGCCTCAGATTATATCATAGAAGATGTACATAAAGTTTGAGACAATGGGTCAGATTCTGTTTCCATTTATCGTGGTGAGGGGTGTCCAGGGAGGGGTAGCACCTCTGGTGTGGGGACTTGTCGTGTCTCTTCGGGGCAGTTCACGCACCTTTAGTCCCCACCTGGCACTCAGCTCTCACTGTGGCTCCAAGAAGCTGTAGCATGCAGCGGCCACTCTTAAATAAACCACTTTGACAGGCAAGCTAAACCAGATGAGGGTAGCCAGCAGGTCTGAAACCTGTGCTGAGATAGGGAATTGCAAATGGCCATTTTGAAGTTTACTAATGAAGTGCTGAAATACATATTCAGCACCTCATTAGTATGCACGCGGCCGTGGCCCTTTGAAATTGACGTGGCTCGCCACTGCACGGCTCATCCAGACGGGGCTCCTTTTTGAAAGGACCCCAGCTACTTCGAAGTCCCCTTATTCCTATGAGCAGATGGGCATAAGGGGACTTCGAAGTAGGCGGGGTCCTTTCAAAAAGGAGCCCCGTCTGGATGAGCCAAGTGGCAGCAAGCTGCATCAATTTTGAAGTGCTGCGGCCACCCACATGCTAATGAGGTGCTGAATATGTATTTCAGCACTTCATTAGTAAACTTCAAAATGGCCATTTGCATGGCTATTTCGAAGTTTCTGGCTAGTGTAGACATGGCCAATGCCTGATTGCAAAACAGGAAATCATTATTTTGCCTGCAGACTGCCACCACGATTCTGTGCCTCACACTGTTATTCACATTTATCAGCATTGCAATTAATGATACTGTTAGCTCTTTTCAATCACTCCTAAAATTGCAATTCTTTGTTGCTGCGACCACAGCTACTAGTACTACTTCTGCTTAGAACTGTAAGTAGGATTTAGGAGGGAAATGACTGATGCGATACCATTTATTAGCTACCCCTTCTTCAGAATTCTTCCCTAGGATTCAGATTTTATTTAGTCCTCTGCTAAAAACCCTAGCTCCAAGAGCAGGCATAGTTTAAATTGTCTCTGTATTCAGTGGAGACCCAAGGCAGCTCCAAGAGAAATGAAATAAATACTGTGAGTCATTTGGCTTCTTCTTGAATCAAAGTACCTTCATACCTGACAAACTGTTTAGCTTTTGATTTCTGGACATATGGGTTTAATTATGTGGACAAAGCTGAGTTCTTATACACACAAAATATCACCTGTTACTATCAATTTTAATGAAGAAGGTAGAATCTGTGAAGCTCAGGATAGGTTCAGTCATGGAAGAAATACTAGTATTTGTGTAGCCTGATGAGGGATGACTGGGAGTAGCCCAATGACACAAAGCAAAAGACATACATTATACATAAGTTATACAGCCATCCTATTTCCTATCTCATCTTGACAGCCAGACGTACAAAGGTTGCATTTACAAGCAGGGAATTAGCTGTGCTCTGTGAGAGAAGATAGAATTGATCATTGTTTTGTGGAAAAGGAATTGCCTTTCTTTTATTAGAACATAAGAACATAAGAACATAAGAATGGCCATACTGGGTCAGACCAAAGGTCCATCAAGCCCAGCATCCCATCTGCCGACGGTGGCCAATGCCAGGTGCCCCAGAGAAGGAGAACAGAAGACAAGTGATTTATCTCCTGCCATCCATCTCCTGCCCTTGTTATGAAGGCTGGGGCACCATACTTTATCCCTGGCTAATAGCCATTTATGGACCTGACCTGCAAAAATTTATCAAGCTCTTTTTTAAACCCTAATAGAGTCCTGGCCTTCACAGCCTCCTCGGGCAAGGAGTTCCACAGGTTGACTGTGCGCTGTGTGAAGAAAAATTTCCTTTTATTAGTTTTGAACCTACTACCCATCAATTTCATTTGGTGTCCCCTAGTTCTTGTATTATGGGAAAAGGTAAATAATTTTTCTATATTCACTTTCTCCACACCATTCATGATTTTATATACCTCTATCATATCGCCCCTCAATCGCCTCTTTTCCAAACTGAAAAGTCCCAGTCTCTCTAGCCTCTCCCCATATGGGACCCTTTCCAAGCCCCTAATCATCTTAGTCGCCCTTTTCTGAACCTTTTCTAATGCCAATATATCTTTTTTGAGGTGAGGAGACCACATCTGCACGCAGTACTCGAGATGTGGGCGTACCATAGTTTTATATAGGGGAAGTATGATACCTTTTGTCTTATTATCGATCCCTTTTTTAATAATTCCTAACATCCTATTTGCCTTACTAACTGCCGCTGCACACTGCGTGGATGTCTTCAGAGAACTATCCACTATAACTCCAAGATCCCTTTCCTGATCTGTCGTAGCTAAATTTGACCCCATCATGTAGTACGTGTAATTTGGGTTATTTTTTCCAACATGCATTACCTTACACTTACCCACATTAAATTTCATTTGCCATTTTGTTTGTTTATTTGTTCATTTGCTCCCATTAGGGGAGCAACCTGATTTTTATAATTTAATTATAAAACCTGCATTCCATCAAATAACAACAGTCTTCTGCAAGCCTTAGCAGGTATGTATTGGTTTCAGAGGGGTAGGCACATTAGTCTGTTACAGCAAAAATAACCAGGAGTGGCACCCTAAAGACTAACAATTTTATTATGGCATAAGGTTTTGTGAGTTGCAACTCACTTTGTCAGATAAAATAAGGGAAAGACAAGGAAACAGCTGGTAGAGATAGGGATATGGGAGAGTTTTGTCAGAGGTAATTCAATCAAGAGTCTATGTGGATAAAAAGGTGAGAATAAGTTACTTATTGTAATGCTTTGTAATTGCTTATTGTAACTGTTTATTATTGGCATTCCCACATATTGTCCCCTTACAATGCTTTTTGTAGTTGAAAGTCTGAATTTGTGGTATTTAATTGATTTTAAAAGACTCATTTAATTTTTTGAATCTCGGAATTCCAAAGATCTAGTTCAGAGGCTCAACTTTCTCCCTTTCTGTATAGTAACATATATTGAACTCCCTTGCTAAATATTTCCTCTTTCCTGTTATCTTCTTTTTTGTGCTCAGTTCCATTATTTTCCCAGTCCTATGTACTTCAACTCACTATCTAAGGGTATGTCTACACAGCAGTCTTATTTCAAAGTAAACTATTCCAGAAGAGCTATTCCAGGATCACTTACTTTGGCATAATACTACTACACATAAAAATGCATTTCAAAATAGCACATAGCTATTTCAAAATACCTTGTCTACACACATAGCACCTATTTCAAAAGAGTCATTGGATGCACTATGGATTGTTTTGAAATAGTCTCTATTTCCAGTCTTAAGAGCACCTATTTCTAAATAGTTATTTTGAAAAAGACACTATTCCTCCTAGAATGGGTTTACCAATTTCAAAATAATCCACCCACTGTTTAGAAATTATTTCTAAATAGCCATTGCATTGTGTAGATGGCTAGGATAGTTTTTCGAAATAAAGGCTATTATTTCAAAATAACTACTGTGTAGACCTACCCTAAGTGGCCTGTCTTAAATAGTGAATTACATTTCCTCCAGTTTCTACCAAAACATACTGTAATCTCAGAATTGAGAAGGAAATTGTCTTTGAGCTAGAGCTTCAGTTTAATTTGAGAGCAGCTTCCTTGAAGTAAGTTGAGTGCCTCATCTATTGAAGTCAATGGAGCTAAACCAATTTACATGAGCTGGGATTTGTCTCTTTAACCTAACATGTCATAGTCAGTATTTTTGTTACTCTGCAATATATAAATTCATGGATTCCAAGGTCAGAAGGGACCACTACAATCATCTAGTCTGACTTCCTGTTCAACACAGGCCATGGAACATCCCCGTAGCAATCCACAGTCCGTATCTTTTAGACAAATATCATATCTTGATTTAAAAAATGTCAGTTATGGAGAATTTACCACTCATCCTTGGTAAATTGATGCCATGGTTAATTAACCTCATTGGTAACAAATTATTCTTTATTTCCACTTTAAGTTTGTCAAGCTTCAATTTTCAGTTACTGGATAGCATTATACCTTTGCTGCTGTACTGAAGAGACCTCATCAAATATTTCATGTAGGAACCTATGACATGATCCCTTAACCTTGTCTTATTAAAGCTAAATAGATGAGCTTGTAGAAACTGTTACCATCAGGTATGTTTTCTAATTCATTAAATTCTACAGGTTGGTCTTCCCTCGTCTGGCACACTGGAGACCTAACCAGTCCTGAACGAGGAAGTTTGCCAGACCAAGGGAGGTCAATTTCAGTCCCTCTGCTGATGGCCTATGGGCTCCCCTAGGATTTAGACCCAGCTGGGATGCCATCCAGTCTCCATGCCCTGATCCCGTTCTGCTGTTGGCCTTGGCCATGGGTCTGGCACCCCTCGACTGCCAGCTGGGTTCTGCTCCTGGCCTTTGCCTACTGCCCCAATGGCTGGGGTCCTTTCCCCGATCTCTGTCTCCTCTGCTGGTAAGGTCCTGGGCACTGAACTCTGCACCCTGGGTCAGGCTGTGCTGCTAGTTCAGCCCCAGCTGCTAGGCTCTGTGCTCTCAGCTGGGCTTTGCTGCTGGCCCTGGCCCTGTCCCAGTCACAGGCTCCTGTTGCTGGCTCTAGCCCTAGCCACTAGGCTTTGTGCCTCTGACCACCAGCTCCTCTCCTGGCTGCTGGTACCCAGGCCCTACTGGCACCATGACTACTGGAATCCCAGACACTGGGGTCTCTGATGCAGAAGCTCACTGGTCCAGCAACATCAGTGATCTTCCCAGGCCATGGGTGTTGCTCGACCAGAAAGTCCCACACCAGAGAGATTCAACCTGTACCTCCAATCTGATTTGGATTGTAATTGTTTTCAGACTGTGAAATTGGCCTTTCAAAGCATCAAGTATTTGTTATTTGTCTATACCATATTCTGTTAGCACATTATAAATGTGATCAAAAACTATTATTTGTACCTAAACTAAAATTAAACTTTAGATCTGTGAATAGTCTCTCTTTATCTGGTTGGATGACTAATCACAGAGAGGTAGCTGTGTTAGTCTGTATCTTCACAAAACAAAAAAAGCAATCATATAGCACTTTAAAAACAAACAAAATAATTTATAAGACAATGAGCTTTCGTGGGACAGACCCATGAATTTCCAGATCTCAGGAAGTGGGTCTGTCCCATGAAAGCTCATCACCTAATAAATTACTTTGTTAGTCTTTAAAGTGCTACATGACTGCTGTTTTGTTTTGTCCGGATGAGGTTTAATATAGAATTCCCCTTGTGCTGGATGCAACACTTTTTAAGATAGGTAATCATCATCATAGAAAGTCCAAGAATGTTTCCAAGGATGCTGTCAGCATCAGATCTCCATCATGCCACTCAAATTGGGATCCCCCTGGATCACACTGCTTTCCCCCATATATATCATAGGCACGAAGAAATCCCTACTTCTGTTCTCATAATTAGATCAATTATGGCATTTGGAAGGTCCAGAAAGCTCCCTAATTTTAACATCAACTATCTTCTAGAATTCAGTACCACAGAGAGCCAGCATAGCCATAAAGGTCCAAATACAGCCTGACTGGAACTGGATAGTACATTTTGACTGGTTCCACTGATTTTTACAGGTACATGAATAACCCTGTCAGAATCTGGCCCAAAGGTTTTAATATCTTGTTCAATTTGCCTGTCTCCTGAGCAATACAAAAAATCCCCTCATTATACCTATAGAAGACTGCAGAAAGCTATGTTTTTTCATAGCCTAATTTGCTTATTCTGACCTTAACTGACAAATGTTAGAACAATATAGCACTATTACCTCCTAAAACCATTGTGTAAGTATTGACTGTATGCAGTGCTGAGTGCTTGGGTAGCCTCCCAGGAGAGAGTCAAGTGTCACCCAGCTGACTGACAGAGCACCCACAGCCACCTACCGTGGGTAGCATGTGTTTCTATGGTGATGATGATGGCATCCACACATGCATTCATTCACATAAAATTTATTCTGCACTTGATGGAAAAAATATATAGGCAACACTGGTCATATGTACCACTAGATTGTAAGCCCTTGCATGTAATGAAGGCCTGTGCGAGTCTATAATGAACATACAGGGTAAAAGACCCACAAAATATTTGGCCCTTTAGCAGAGCAAGCTGAATATCAAAGTGCTACCACATTTCAGATTGGCTAGAGACAGCACAGAACTATATGGATATTTGGATTTTGCTTTGCTTCCTCCACCATTAGTGCCCAGTTCTGCACCTTGACCTTGCCAGTGACATGAGTGCTTAATGCTCTTACTCTTTTCTCCTTCTGTCCTGATGAGAACTCCCTGGCTGTCTGATCCACAACTAGATTGGAGAGATGAGCAGAGGAGTGGTTATGAGTTAAACTCAACCCTCCTGTGCTCACCACCTTAATCCCTTGGCCCATCCAATCACTGTGTAAGAGATGAAGATGAAATTAATAATTTCCTTGATGTATCTGATGTGGAAACGCTCAGAAGAAGGGGATCGAAAGCCATTGTAGCTTAGTACTGTTCAAACAACAGTTGATAGATGGTTTAGATGCTGCATTTTATAAATAATTTTTTCTAATAAATTATTGAATCTATATATGCTTTCACTCTTCATCCAGCAGTATGATGAAACTTGTCAACTAAATTTTATGATGAACACTTTTTGGGGGCAGATAAGGGACTGTCTTTCTGGAGAATTTGTACAGTGCATAATAGCAGAATATTGCAGAGCACTTCCATGAAAGTTTCATCTCACTCTCTCAGAAGGATTTAAGAGACCCCACTGTGTGGATAACGAAATAGTTCTCCATACCCGCATCACCACCCTGACTCTAGAGAGGAATGAAAAACACAGAGTAACTTTGACTTTCTACTTTGTATTATTACCTTTTCCAGTACAAGAAAATTAACGGAAATTCAAAAACTGTGGCCTGCTATTTTTTATGCGGGGTGGGGGGGGTGTTGTATCCCTGTAATGGTAAATTTACGTACACATTTACCCACAGGTTCCTTCCTTGCATCAGGCTATTGCCAGGACTGGCTGAATTCTGAGGGAATGCAAAACATGTCTTGGCATAATTTATGCCATGATCCCCTGGTTGCCTGTCCCACATATTTCCTCTCTTCTTCTTCCTAGCTGTTCATGGCAGGGGCCTGTAACATGGGCACCTCAAAGGTATGGATGATGTGATGCAGGGCGAAAGTGGGTCTCCATAGAATGTGATGCCATTGTAAAAGCAGCAAGTCTGTGGCTTGACACCAGATCAGCAGTTTTCCACAGCCTTCTGGTATGCCTGCTGCAACTCTTGGGTTTTCATGAAGCACCGCTGCTGATCCTTGTCATACCCCTTGCTGTTGCATTCCAGAAGCAATTATGTTCATAGATATTGATTCTTTTTTGGTTGTTTTGGAGCTGTGCCTGCACATCCTCTTTTTCCTCACAAGCCTGGGAAATCCAATGTCTCTTTTCTACTCCTAACAGGAGCACATCAGTAGCTGACATGGTCACCTAGGCAATTCTGATCAGTAGTGATCACCAAGCTGAATAGTTAGGAAAGGGAATTTCAGAAAATTGTGGAGCTTTAATGGGGAAGGGCGCTTCTGGTCTATGTAACCCCTGGGCAGTGGAGTTCACCATGATGAGCAGAGCAGAAAATGTGGGGCATTGTGGGAGAGCTGTTGAACGACTGTTGGGGGTGACATAGAGAATTCAGTGCTGACCTCTATATGTCAGTTTTTGCTCAAAGCCACTCATGGAGGTGGTGTTGCTATGACACTGTAATGGCCAGCTGACATGAATGGGAGGCATATTTAAGTGTAGACACATGCACAATTAGGTCAGTGCAAGCCAGTTTACATTGATTTACCTTTGTAAAACAGACCTGGCCTCAATCATTGCCTTCCCCCTTAACACTCTGTCCTGCCCCATTCCTCTCATCCCTTTTCTTCTTCCTACCCTATCTCATTCCCTTTATCTCCCCAGTTCCTTTCCCTTCCTCCACCTTGCAGGCACTTGCTTCTATACAGAAAACAAGATGGTGGCCATACAGGGCACCCACCACCAGTAGAAGGAGATTACAATGGGTATTAGGAAACCCAGGAGACAGGGCCTAACTGCCAAGTCGATGAGCTAGAATGGCCAATCTCACCTGGCAGGAGAAATGACTCCATCTGGGCTCTTCTGTTCCCTGAGTGGCCTGGGGAGATAGGCTGAAAAAAGTGAAGAGGAGCAAGCTCAGCCTGGGGATGACAGATGCCCCCTTCCCTCCCTGCAAGCTGAACAAAGCAAGTCCTACTAGGGAAGCTTGGGGCTTGCAGAAATTGTGGTGGGGGCAGAGGTACATGATCTGGCAGGTCCTCCATGCCTTCTCTGTTGGAGGGCAAATCTCACTCCTCCTCTTCCTTCTATACTATACCCGTGGCATCCCTTCATTTAAATCACCTATCTAAGAAGCAATAGGTAGGCGGATGGAAGGATTCTTCTCTTACCTTAGTACTGTCTATGCTGGAGATTACTTCAGCATAGTTATGAGATTTAGGGGAGTGGATTTTTGAGACCCCTGAGAGGCATAGCTAGGCCAATTTAAGTTCTCATTATAGACAGCTTTTTATTAAATTGGTGCAGTTTTGCTAATGTAATGAAGACCTTAAAATAGGCAGATTTTACGAAGACTTTGGAGGAGAACAGCAGCTGCAGAAAACAGCCCGGCTGAAGAATGTGAACCCACAATTGCTTGGTTTTTGAAAGTGGCTGATGTCTGACAGTTCTAAGCCGCGCTTTGTTCTGCCAATTATACTGTAAACATATTATATTAGGAACCCAAGAGCCTGTGTCTATGGAGTTGTTTACATAAAAAGTTGTGGTTTACATGAAGGTGTAATCTGAAGTAGATTTAGTTAAATATATGCAAAAAGTTGTGTAGCTATCCTTAAATTGATAAGCTACACTTAAACCACAGAAGGGGTTTTACTATTTTAACTAAAACATTAAGCTAAATTGGCATGACTTTTGTGTATAACCAAGGCCCATATTACACCATCTTTTTCTTCAGTGAAAAAATAACCCACTATTGGAGTTCTATCTTTTTGGAGAGCTAGGACACCATGACAACTGCAAAATGTTGATTCTTGATTGACACAACTGAATGTTTCTGTTTAAAAGACCCATTCACAGCGTGAGTCATTATGTTTTTGCTGTGGTTTTATTATCATATTATAAGATTTACTTGACAGCATTCAGCTCCAGTGCCAAATTAATGCAATTTATTTCAGTGCACCAATTTCACAGTTCATGAATTTGTGGTTATTATTACTAGCTTTTCAGTATAACTATGCTTTGAAAATTAACAGTCAGTATAATATCCAACTAAAATTATGTAGCAATAGAAAACCTAATATTCTGGTTGCAGGGGTGCTTGTTCTTAGAAGAAATTGTACCAGTTTTGCTCACCACAGCAAGCTGCAAGTTCGCAGGGTGATAAATATGTCTCACATTGTGTAGATCATGAAATACACTTGCAAATAAAGGACACAATTTGTTGTGCTGCAGTTCCATTGTATTTTTAAATTGTATAAAGGGGTCTGAATTCTTTCTATAATAGACCAGCAAAAATTTTCCAGCTTTTATAAAGACAGTGATCAGGCTTCAACATCAGTTATGCCCTGTCCCATCATAGTGTTGAATGGGGAATATGGCCTGTCAGGAATTGTAAAGGAAGGTTGAAAGAGCTATGTTATGCTGATCCACCATTAACCTAAGATGTCTTAAAAGCTGCTGTAACTCATGCTGAGCCTGGGCTGGCCCAGAATTGGACAGCTATAGCATAAAGTTTCAGACTTAGATGCTTGACATTAGGAATGTATGCCATAATGCCGTATTCAAAAGGTGGATTTTGAGGTTAGGTTACTGATTACTGTTTTAATATCACAATATGCCATTTTGCTTGATTGGATTTTTTTTCACACTTATGGGCTAAGTTTTCCAACACAGCGAGCTAAAATTGCCCACTCAGTAATAGAAAATAAAATAGGTATTGTACTATTGCTTCCAATGATACATGTGTGTTGGCACAAGTACAAGATAAAACTACAGATATGGCATTTTCAAGTAATGTATGATTTTATTTATTAATCAGATTTACAGAAGAGATTAAGGACCAATCAAACTCAAGATCCCATTTTTTAACATATTAAATACATATACCTATTTAAGTCCTCCACTTTCACTAGTAAAAATGTTGAGAAGAGAATAATTTTTTCACTCTTTGTGTAGAACATGAAAAACAATGTACGTGCTCATGATCTTTTACTGACAATAGCAGCTAACAAGCTCTATTTCAGAACTGTATAGGTATAATTAATTATAAAAACAAGCTAAAAAGCATTACTAATTTGAGTTCTTCAGTAAAAATGAGGTCAGGGAAGGAAATACTGTATGTAAACAATTGAAAAGGCCAGCTTAGATAAAGGAAAAACTATTCCTTTTCTAATAAGCTACCGAGGAAAATTTAAGGAGAAGCAAATGTTATTGTTGTTTTCATCATATTTCATTCTAAAATTATCTAAATGTGCATGCAAATTAAGGGCAGTCCTCAGATTCCTAGGAAATTGCTAATGCAGCTCTCAGTGCTGAAAAGTTTTGTGCACTGCAGTTACAACAACATACCTGACCGTGTTAGGTTAAGATGCAGTGTCAAAAAGTATGTCATAAGAAAGTTGAGCCAACAGGCATTCTGTGCCCTGGCAGTCACATGAGAGACAGACAGAGACAGCAAAACCAGGACACTTCTGCTTCACATTTCTGCAAACTCAGACACAAAGGAGTGAATACAACACAGCTCATTGCACAGTATTGGTGGGCAGTGAGGCTTAACTCCAACTTATCAACAGCAGGGGATCTGCTGAATATGTTACCAACTCTATATTATAACAATTAACATGACATGGCTTAGAGTGAGATTTTCCAGATCGCTCCATATGTATCTAAGTCTGCTTCCCACTAAAGTCTATGGGTATCTCTATATTTACTGGGAGATTGACCCAGCCAGGGTCAATCTCCTGGAGTTGGACATGTGAAATTGACAGTTGACTCTGGTAGTCCTCATTATTGGGAGGAGTAAGGGAGCTTGATGGGAGAGTTTCTCCCATAGACCTCCCTCTGTGAGGGTGGCCAGATAAGTCAGTGCCAGATATGTTGATTCCAGCTATGCAATTGTTGTAGCTGCAATTGCATATCTAGGATCGACTTTCAGGTCTGGTGTAAACCTGGTCTATGAGACAACACCAATGACTTCAGTGAAAGCGGACTGAGCCCAACAGCATGTATTTTTCCAGAGATATTGCAGCATGGTCTACATGCAGTTTTTGTATCAGTATAACTATTTCAGGCATGATGTGATTTTTATTGTAAATTTCTGTGTGTACAATGCAGTTATACTAGTATAAAGTGCATTTTATTGGCATGGCCCATTTCCCTTCCCTTATACCAATGGTTTTCAACTGTGGTCTGCAGAACATGTCTAAGATTTTCAAAGGGCTCCACACCTCCATTTAAAATATTTTAGGGGCACACAAATGAAAAATGTTTCAAAACCAGTGTTTTACATTTGCTAAAAGTGGGACCAATGTATGCAGCAGCCTATCAGCATTTTAGAAAGTCTAAACAAGAAACATATTCTTATTGATGTAACATCTAATATTAATTTTGGTAATCCTAACACACACATAGGCAAATCTGGTTTCCAGCTATGCATTTGTAATTAAGGGTTCAGTAGGCCTTGGAATGAGCTGGCACCTAATCGACTAGCATCACAAGGTTATGATCCTCATTTTACAGATAAAGGACTGAGGTACAGAGAATAAATGGCTTTTTACCAGGTCAAACAGGAAATTTGTCTCAGATCCAGAAATATAACCAAGATCTTCCATGTCCCACTCGAGTGCCTTAACAATAAAACCACGTGCCAGAGGCAATACTTTCTTATAACTAGTATTCAACAATATGAGACTCCCTATGAAGCTATGTGTAGATTGCAGGGTTTTGTTTGAAGTTCAAGTTGGAAGATATCTTGCGACAAACCTTCTGTCAACAAAGTGTGTCCAAACACCAAGGTTCATCAAAACAGCAATCCGCTCTGTTGATAGAGAGCAGCCAGACAGCTCAACAAGACTGCCACCTAGAACCATGTCAGCCAGGGTTGTGGGTCATCTGTTCTTGCTGAGAACCAGTGCTGGAGCCCTGTAGAGATGGGCTTAAAGGGACCCCTCCGGACAGCCATTACTTGCCCCTGCTGCGAGCTTGCCTACCTTTGTGAGGGACAGCAGAACCCCTGTGCTTGCCCTGAATTTAGGAGTGACACAGCCAGTCCCTGGTAGCAGACCATCAGAGCTGCCCCTGGCCTTGTGCTGGCCCCACATGGACATGCTGTGCCTGGGGCTGAACTTTCTGGCAGCTGTCTTCCTGTTCCTCACTGAGGGAGACCCCAAGAGCACCTTTGGGGATGGCACCCTGGCTGCAGGACTTGCACACCTACATCCACCCCCCTCACCTACCAGTGCACAAGCTGTGTGGAGTCACCACACAAGTTTCGATTGGTGCGTCTAGCTTGCCCTGGATGACCAGCAGTGGCTCCAAAATATCCATATGCAGAAGGACACCTTCTTGGTGCCCCATGTCTGGCTTGCCCCTGCCCTCAGGAGACGTGACACCCAACTGTGGAAAAGTGGGTCACAATCACCCTCTGGAAGCTCACCACCCCCAACAGCTACCTGTCAGTGGACATCCAGTTTGGTAGGGGGAAGTCCACTATCAGTGCCCTCCTTATGGACATACGGCACTCTCAGGCTGCAGTCCCTGCCTCTGGAGGTGGTATCCTGCCAGAGGGGGGGGTCCCTCAGGAAGCAGGTCAGAGGGTGTGAGGGAAGAGGTGGGGGTGGTAAGCCCCATGCCTGGGGGACCATGCCATCCCACCTTTGCACAGCCCTGCTGCTAGGAGGCAGCCTCAAAGGCAGGGGGCTTCAGGAGAGCTTGGGGGGGGGGAGCAGATAAGAGGGGGCCAGAGCCCCCCCCCCAAGGAGCCAGGTACTCCCTCCCTCAATCCCTGTCATGTGTGTTCAGTCAATTCCCTTGGCAAGTGGTGAGGGCCATCAACACAATCCTGTTACAATCATCCACATGGGAGACCTTGACCAGGTCATTCACTCCCCTGGGGTTCTCAAACTGTGTTGTGGCCCATGATGCAACCCACATCCTGATCCAGGCCCTGGAGCATAGCATGGCCAAGCACATGAACCAGAAGGGCTACTTCTCCATGGTGTTGCAGGCCCTGGTCAACCACTGTGGACAGTTCATGGACATTTAAGTTGGGTGAGTGGGCTGGCCACACAATGCCTGCGTACTCCACAACTCCAGCCTGGGACAGTGGCAGGAGGTGGGCACATTTGTTTCCAGCCATGTACTGGTGGTTGGGGATGTGCAGATGCCACACTGCATTGTGGGGGATGTGGGCTACCCTTGATGCCGTAGCTGATGAAGCCTTATCTCAGCAGCTGGATGCCAGCTGGAATTATTCAATTCAATGCCTGGCTGACCCATGCCAGGATATAGGCAGAGTGTGCTTTCAGCTGCCTTAAGGCACAGTACAGGTGCCTGGTTGCCCGCCTCATCGGGGGTGGGGGGCACAACATCCTCAAGACTGTAGGGGTGGTGTTGTGTCCTGCACAACATTGTGGAGGAGAAGAGAGAGAGGCCTTCCTCCAAGGATGGGTGGTGCATGAGTTGTGTCTATTAGCAGCTGTGCACAGCCACCATCTGCCACGCCCATCAAGATGGGCTGTGGATCTGGGATGCCCTGAGGGAGAGTTTCTCATATGTACCCCAGTAAGCCTCCCTAGGGCCTCGTAACTGAGGCCTTTGGCCCACAGCCCCACCCCATCCTCAGCATGACTCCTCCCTTCACTCCCTCACCCTTCCTCAACCTCTCTCATAATGAAGAGGGACACGAGTGTGGTGAACAATTAACTGAGACAGATGTGTGCAAAAGAAAAACAGTGTGATACAAAACTATTTACAAACAAAATTTTGTGCAGCCATCTGTGAACTATTCCCAGTGGGGAAGCTTGGGACAGGGGTTGGGAGGAGCCTCAGAACATGGTGGTGGAGAGCAACAAACCTGAGGGGGAGTAGGACCCCAAGCAGCATCAGCCTCAGGATCCCCTTCCACTCCTGGTTTGGGATCCCCATTGGAGCTGGACTGAGGCTGGGTCGAGGGGGAGGTATGAAAGGGAAGGAGCTGTGGCAGGGTCTGGCTGGGCAGGGGGAGCAGGGCAGGACCTGGGGGGGGGGCATGGACCTGGGGTGCCATAGGAGGGAATGTGGTTATTTTCCATTTGTTCATGCAGGGGTTCAGAACACCACACAGGAGGACAGGTGAGCGCAGGGGGGTAGGGGTGGCTGTGGGCAGCTGGGACAGCATGTCCCACCAGATGCTGGTGACAGTGTCACATTGGGACATAAACTGGTCTCAGGCCTGCAACAGCCACTCTGAGGTGGTGCTCCATTGTGTTGTGGCAGTCCTATAGCACTGCAATGTACGGCCACATCAGGTCTTCATGGACCGTCCAATGACTCCTCCAGCTGTGGGGGCAGCCTGGGGGCAGCCAGGCCTTCGGACAGTGTCGGTCCAGTTGTACAGAAGACATGGAGGAGTGACAGGGAGTCATTCATGCAACACAGCCCCCAAGACCATGCCTGCCACCATGACCAATGACCAAGACTTGGGCCTAGGGATGGGGATGTCCTGGGAGCAAAGCTACATATGGTCTGCACAGCAGGACCTGCTGCATGGGGCTCTGCTGTGCTTCAGGGACCATGCTGACTGCTGCCCCCCCCGCCCCCGAGTCAATGGGCTAGCAGCCAAGGTGGTTGTCCAGCCACAGACAGGTCCCCTCATAAGTGGTGGGAGAGCTCGGAGCAGCCTACTCCTCGCTGGGGCCCTCTCACACTTGCAGCTCACGTTGCTGCCCATGGGAGTGGATGCTGCCTCACACCTGCAGGCATGCCTGTGTGCTGGATGCCACACTCCTCAGAGGGCCTGGGGTCAGGCCAACACCCTTGTGGCTAGCCTGCTTCCAGCAGTGGCAGGTGCTGGGAGGGCCCCCTGGAGTCTGACACTCAACTGGCCTCCTGTGAGTCCGGCAGCAGAATTCTGCCCTGGGGCTGTTGGCTGGGGCCAGGTGGGGAACATTACCTCTGCATGTGGTTTCATGGGGTGGGACTGCAACGTGAGGTCCTGGCAGAGCTGGCCAAGTGATGCTTGCAGCACCCCCCGCCATCTGTGCCCACCTCCCATGCCATGGGGTTTGTGATGCACAGGGCACTCACTGGAGAGACCTTCATCAACATCAGAGAATGCCCAGGAGGTGGCCTAGCTGCTGGGGACCAGGACCAGCACCCAGAGGAGGCTGCTTGTTTCAGAGTCAGGTTATGTGGGAGTTGGGCCTCTGTTGCTTGCTCCTCCTCCACAGGCTCCTGCTCTGCTGGGCTGGGGGGTCTCGAGCCCTGTGTTGAGGCTCAGGTTAGGGGTAAGGTATCTCCCCCACAATCCCTGTAGTAGGGGCAGGAGGGTGGTTCTGCCCCGAATGGCCCATGGCATCCTGTGCCAGGACACACCCCTGCCTTAGTTCTGTTATCAGAGAGGTAGCTGAGTTAGTCTGTACCTGCAAAAACAACGAGAAGAAGTCCCGTGACACCTTATAGACTAACAGATTTATTGGAGCATAAGCTTTTGTGGGTAAAGAGCCACTTCCTCAGATGCATGCCTGTTCTTTTAGTTTCTCCCTGACCCGCTTCAGGGCATGTCGGGGTGGTCCTGTTTGGCCATGGCCATGGCAATGCAGATGTAGATCTCTGCATTTTGGTGCCTGGCCTGGGGATCTTGGAAGGTCTCCTCTTGGCCCAGAGATCCAGGAAAGCCTCAATCTCCGGGTTTTACCAGGATGGTGTCTGCCTCTTGGACCCCTGAGGCTGCTCCCTTGAGGACCCAGGGCGGTCTTGGGGAGCCTTTGCCATCACTTCTTGGTGTGAGGGTGCAGATGTGAGGGTGTTTGAACAGCAGCGAGTGGCTCTGCTGTTTGCACGCTCTCAGTTTGTTGCCATGGGGTTTCCTGTGGTCCCTGCAGCTTGAAGAATGGCCAGAAGCAGGAACCCTAGCGCACTGATTGCTGTGGACAAGGTGTCCACTGGGGTACCTGTGTGACATCCTGGTAGCCTTTTCTGTTGACAGAAGGCCCCCCTGGAATGTCCACACCCAGGTTTTGTCAACAGATCTCTCTTGACAGCAGCACTCTTCCGCATGGTGAGCTGGGTATGGCTGTCAACAAAAGTGCTCTGCTCTGTAGACTTACTGTTGACAGATTGAATTTTGCAGTGTGGACTCTCAATGGGTTTTAAAGCCCTGTGCTTTACCGCATGAACTAAAAGCTGCAAAGCAGAGACTATGCTCTCCCTTGTCAGCGATCAGTGGTCTCGGTGCCTCTGGGATTACATATGCATGAGTATCTTGGACGTGAATTTGTCCAGATGCAAATTTTCAAATGTTACAGAAGCAAGAGTAGATTTGATCTATTGATTCAAGCACAAAAATGGAACTAAAACCCCAATTTTTAACTCCTGACCCATTTTCCCAAATTATAAAGCAGGACTACTTCCCCATGTCACAGAAGAGTTGTGAGGACAAATTTATCAGTTTTCACAAAGCTTTCTGAGATCGTGAGATAGAAGTCAATATGTAAGTAAAAATATTGTGAGAAACTTTCTTCACTTTTCTGAGGAAACTGCCTGGCTGTGTAACTAAATCATCTTTGGAAACACCTGCACCTGCTTATCATCCGCAAATGGAAAAATGGCGAAGTGACTTGAAATACAGATACTTTTATTGTAATTTCCCACTTAAAAAGGAACACTTCACTATGCTGAATTTTTTTTTGTGGAAAATCATCTTCATAATACACCAGAAAGTTGTTTGAGCCATTGGTTGACCTACAAACTTGATTTAAAATAGCTCTTGGAACAAGTGAAACAAGCCTTTAATGGTTTAAATCTCATTCCTAATGGTTTCAGTTAACATGGAACTTTGCTACTGTTACAGTAATTTCTAGCTCTAACATTTTACTATTTTAAAGGACTAGGCAATACACCACATCACTAAAATTTGTGGCCTTTTTAACCTTAATATTAACTTGGTGACAATAGCTCTTCAACCTTTACATCTATCACATGGGCTAGTGCAGCAACATGTTAAGAATGTATATATCAGAGCCCGACACTTGGCTGCTTTTGCTATTACAAAAAACCTGTTTGTGTCATGCAGAGATATATTAGAGAAATAGCATCATTCTAACATTTCACCTTGCCTAATATGCAACTTTTCACACTCAAACATCTTTCTAGTACACTTTTTCAGATCTTTATTTTAAATTCTCACCATTTCAAATGCACCCTCGTTTCTGAGAACTCCTAGCTTTAATTTATTTCCATGACCAGCATCTGATGAAGCGAGTCTGTGCTCACGAAAGCTCATGCTCAAAACTTTTCTGTTAGTCTATAAGGTGCCACAGGACCCTTCGTTGCTGTTACAGATCCAGACTAACACGGCTACCCCTCCGATAGCTTTAATTTGTGACAGCTTCATTTTCATCATAGAATCAGAAGAAGAGACACCTAGTTTATGAATTGTTTTATTTTCAACGGTGTGTGTTTTTTACATTCAACATTTTATTTGCCTTTGTTATTGCTGCAAAATAACAGTTTTAGGCCCTACCTGGTATTAAAAGTTTCTGTAGCCTCAGCCAGAAGCTCTATTATTACAGTCTACTGTACTCACTGATCAAAGCATCAATATAGAAGCTATCAATTAGCAGCACAGAATAGTCTAAATACACAAGGCAGAAATGGGGGAAAGAAACCAAGTCTTCTTGGCTGTAACATCACCTGTCAGAAAGCACGAGGCCAAGGCTAGCATATATCTACCTTCCCTGCATTAATGATCCTTGTAGAGATGAGCACAGCATGAACTGCTGCATTTTCAAAAAGATGATGCATTTTCCTGTGGATTTAATGGACATACACATCACTGCTGACATATAATAAGTGACAGCTTAAATTTAGGATCTGAAGAGGCATTTAACTAAGATTTACAAGGACAAATGCTGTATGTCAGATATCAGATGATGGCTGGAAGCACTATGAAATGCAGTCATAATAATCCTACTTCCCTATAACTAACCTTTGCCCTAATTTAAAACACAAAGGGTAGAGTGATTTGTCAACAGAAGTTGCTGTCAGAAGGTTTCTTCTGACAAAACCTCTGTTGACAGATCACGTCCGCACAGAAAATTGGATCAGAAAAACAACCCACTCTATCAACAGAGTGGCCACACAGCCCGGCTGCTGTCTTGACAGAAAGGACCTCCCAGAACCTCATCAAACAGGGTTGCATGGCTGGTAAGCCCTTCAGGAGACCTGAACAGGCACACCCTTAAAGGGAATCCCCTCACCCACCTTCCCTACCCATGCTGAGACTTGCCTTCCTACTTGAGGGACGGCATAGCCAGTGCAGGGCTCACACACTTTCTGTAACATAGTTTGCCCTTTCCTGTTAGCCATGGTGCCACAGCTTGTGCAGGCCCCACTCTGAGTTGATCGAGCTGCTGGGCACCTCAATTATAGCCATCTTCCACCTCCTCTGGTGGGTATGCCAGCAACAGCTATTGAGGCACAAGCCCTCAGTGCCCAAGGGCCCCACCCATGCCTGTCCCCCCAGGTGACCAGGCAAGTCTGGAGCTACACCACCAGTTCTGGCTGGTTATGAGGCAGTGGGATGACCAGCAGTGGCTACAGAACTTCCGTATGAGGAAAGAGACCTTCCTGGAGCTCTGTGCCTCGCTCTACCCTGCACTCCAGAGGGAGGACTCCCAGATGCAGCCTGCCATCACCATGGAGAAGCAAGCCACTCTATGGATGCTCACTACCCCAGACAGCTACCACTCTGTCCAGACCCAGTTAGGCATGGGGAGGTCCACCATCAGGGCCACCCTTATGCAGGTAAGGCACTCTCAGACTGCAGGCCCAGCATGGAGGGAGGGAGACTTCTGCCCAAGAGGTTCTCAGGGAGCGGGGTCATGGGTGCATGGGGTGGGACTGGGGAGGGGGGAAGCCCCATCCCCAGGGGTACCCTGCCATCACACCTTCACTCAGACCTGCTGCTGCGGGGGGGGGGGGTGGCATCATGGGAGTGGTGGTATCCAGAGAGCTTGGGGGTGGGGAGAAGGATGGGAGGGGGAAGAGGAACTTGATGGGGCCCAGGGACACTCCCTCTTGTGTGTTTTGTGTCTACCCTGTGCAGGTAATGACAGCCATCAACACCATCCTGCTCTGGAGGGTCATCCACATTGCAGACTTGGACACCATTGTGTCTGCCTTCATCACCCTGAGGTTCCCCAACTGCTTTGGAGCTTTGGAGAAATTGACAGGACCCACATCCCCATCGGTGCCTCAGATCACAGCATAGCCCAGTATATAAACCACAAGGGGTACTACCCCATCATGCTTCAGGTCCTGGTCAACCACCAGTGATGGCTCCTAATTGTTTATGTCAGGTGGTTGGACCAGGCAGAAGACTCCCCTGTGTTCTGCAGCCCTGGCCTCTGCCAGAGGATGGATGCAGATAGCTACATCCCCTGATGGGAGCTGGCCAGCAGGGACATGTAGATGCTGATCTGCATCATGTAGGATGTTGCCTACCTTCTCATGCCCTGGCTCATGAGATCCTACACTGGACACCTGGACCTCACCCAGGACTTGTTCAACACCCACCTCAAGCAGGTTTGGAACCTGGTCAAGTATACCTTCTGTTGTCTGAAGGCATGGTTCAGGTGACTCCTTACCCTGTTGGATGTGGTGGAGCACAATGTCCCCCAAGTCATGGCCACCTGCTGTGCTCTCCACAACATTGTAGAAAGGAAGGGGAAGGTTTTCCTCCTGGGGTGGGAAGTGGACACTAGCCACAGCAATGAACAGCTGGGCACAGGGATGGGCTGCAGATCCAGGAGGCCCTATGGGACAACTTCCCCCACAGCCCCCAATGATCCTCCCCAGGGAACCTCAGGCAGGGGCCTTGGGCCCGCAGATCTATCCTATCCCACTCACCCCTTCCTGAACCCTTCCCAATAACAAGGAATGAGGGGGAGGTGTGTGAAAAAATTAACCATTTCCTTTTACATGGAAAAACTCATGCAAAATAAAAGTTGTGCAGGTAACTATGTACATTGTGCAATGATAGGTGATTATATACAATGGGGGGCTCAGGACAGGGGATGAGAGGGCCTCAGTCTAGGGAGGGGATGGGGGAGGCTGCAACTCCACCATGGAGCAGGACCCTGGGCAGCTTTGGGAATGGGATTCCCTCCCACCATGGGTTTGAGGGTATTGTTGGGGCTGGGATGGGGCCAGGAGCATAGGGAGGTATGGGGATTGGGGGCTGTGGTTGGGTTGGGCTCAGCGGGGGCAAGAGTGCTGGCAGGGCAAGAGAGGGCTGGGGGACAGGGGAGGTGGCTGTGCCAACTGGTCCTGCTGGGTGCTGACAAGAGTGTCCAGGAGGGACATCACTTAGTCCTAGGCCCCCATCCACCATGCCCATTCCCACACCCACCACTCCTGGTCCTCCTGCAGCTGCTGATCCAGGAGGTCCATGTCCCTTCTCTGCGTGGCTGTGTAGGCCTGCAGGGCATCATACTCTGCCTGGTGTTGGCCCCTACACCCATGGGATGACCTTGGCAGTGGTGGGGTGTTGGCCCTTGGACGGTCCAGCTGTAAAGAAGAGGAAGAGGATGATGAGTCATTCCCACCACACAGCCCCTAAAGCCCGTCCCACCACCTCCCATGAGCAGCAGCCTCCACCCCCAAGCCAAGAGATGGGCATGTCCCGGGAGCACAAACATGTGTGTCCTGCATGGTGAATCCTGCTACACAGGGACCCAGTGGTGCCTGGGGGACCAGGCTGACCGTGGCACTGTCCATGGGGGTGGGTGCTGCCTGTTGTCTGTGGGCATACCCGTGAGCGAGGAGCTGCACTTCTCGGTGATGTGTCTGGGATTGGGCTATCACCTGTGTGGCTGGCCCACTCCCAAACATGGCAGGGGCAGATGGACTCCCCTCACCGCCTCAGGCCTTGGGACTTGTGTGGTTGCCTCTGGGGCTGCTAGTGGGCTCACACCTGTACTCAGAGTCTGTCTGCTGGGTCCAGGTGAAGCACGCCTCATTGTACATGCTTGCACATATGCGGATCATAGTGTGGGTGTCCGCCCAAGCTGGACTGGTGAGGCTCATGGCATGCCCCATCTGTACTCCCCCATTGCCCCAGGGTGTGTGACCCATGGGGTACACACCAGTTGGTCCTTCAAAGAGGTCTGGAGATGCCCTGAATGTCACCTCATTGGAAGAGCCTGAGTTCAGGGCACTGATGGTCACATGGCTGGACTCAGGGTCTGTGTCAGGCTCAGGGTGTGCTCCCATTGGTGTCCCCTGCACTGGAGTTTTTGGGGATGGGTGCTTCTCCTTCTCCTTTTTTTGGGGATGGGGTGCTTCTCCTTTTTGAAGGTCTCCTTGAAGGCCTTATCCAGGCACTCTTGTACTTTTTTCATGAGTTTCTTGGGCAGGCTTGACTTTTTGCAGCTTCCATGGTAGCACACCTTGCCACACTGGGCAACCACATAGTGATGTGGTGTTATGGAGCCACACAGCATTTTAGCAAATTTTCCAGGCTTTTGGTCACAGAGGCCAGTTGCTGTTCTTTCTCCATATCTGTGACTTTTAGGAGGGTGATGTCTTCTTTGGCAACCTGCAGAGGTACGTGAATTCACGCCTTCTTTCTTTTTGCTTTCTGCCCCTTTACATTTGCCCGTAGCAGCCGGTGGGCGTTCCATTCTCCATCCCACAATGAACTTTGCAGGCTCTGCCAGGCTCTCCCCCTCCCATGTCCCTTTCCAGCCAGCACTTCCTTTCTTTTTTCAGGACTGCCCTGCACCCCATGGCTGCTAGGCTCTCCTGGGCATTTCCTCTCCCATATCGCTTTCCCCCAGCATTTCTTTTCCAGCATTTCTGTTCATTTTTCATGACTCTCCCATGCCCTGCAGCTGCCAGGGTCAGCTGGGTGTTTCCCCTCCCATGTCCCTTTATATCAGCATTTCTTTCCATTTTTCAGGACTCCCCAGCATCATGGAGATGCTGGGTTCTGCTGAGCATTGCCCCTCCGATGTCCGTTTCCTAGCAGCATTTTTTTTTCAGTTTTCAGAAATCCCTTGTGCCCCACAGAGCATTCCTCTGCTGTGCTTTTCCCCTCCCATGTCCCTTTACATCCAGCCTCTTTTTGATTATTTATTTTTTTCTTTACATTACTTTTATTGTACATCAAAACCCGCCCCCCCACAACTGTCTGTTTTTCACTGCCACAGGACACCCCCAGGACACCCAGCCAGGACACCTGGCAGCTTCCCCTGCTTTGCAGACCTCCACTTCCCCCCAGAAGTGGATAATCAGTTATATCTTGCTATGTCTACAAAGCAATGCGGTGGATAAGTGATGTATTCTGAAATGTATGCTTACTATCCTATCCTTAATAACCCATGAGTGTCCTTCAACAGTAAAGTTTCACTGATAATAGACACAGAAACCCATTCCTTGCACTTCAAAGCACATTACGTGAATTGTATCATAATTTTGACCTTCATTTTCCACAGCCAATGCCCAGCATTGCAGAGAAAAACCATAGATGGAAGAAACGAAAACAAGATCTTATCCTGCAGCATATGGAAAACACTGAGGCAGAGCACACCAAACTGACCAAGGACACACACAGCTCAGTGGCATCACAGTACAGCCGAGTGGAGTCACAGTCACGAAGAGTTTAATAAGAGAACGCTTGACCTCTAGCAGCAGCAAGTGGCAAAGTTGAGTGAGGCCGCAGCAAAACAGGCTAAGGCCACAGCAAAGCTTATAATGGCCGTTACAGAGCAAACAGAGGTCCTGCGCTCCCTGCTGCAGCTGCAGAGGAACTCCCAGACCAGCAGTGCAGCAGCCAATATCTGCTGGCCAGAGTCCCCTGAGGAGAGGTCACCCACCACCCAGCGTTGTGGTCCCTGCACGCGGGGAGGGAAGGCAAGGATAGCCTGGTGCTCCAGCCCCAAGGGCCATGCTTGAGGAGGCTTATTTTCCCTGCAACTTAAATCTCTCCTACCTCCAAAATAAAATAATTCCTTTGAGCTCGGTGTGATTTTTAGTGTGCAAGAGTCGGGGGGAAATGAAATCAAACTGAGTGGGTTGGGGGAGGGCTGAAGGCACAGCTGCCCACTGATACTCCATGGTCCACAGCAGATGTGCAGTTGAGGGAATCGGGTGTGTTGGGTGGGGTGGCTGAAGGCACAGCTTCCCACTGATACTCCCTGGTCTGCAGCATAAGCATAGCTAAGGGAACTGGGCAGGTTGGGAGGGGGGTGGCTGAAGGCACAGCTGCCCACCATATGCATTCTACTTACTGCAGCTTAACCCCTCCCACCAAGTAAAAGCATTCATTCATGATGGCATGGTATGATTTATTGGCAGTAAGTCAGAGAAATACATGGGCAGTATGTGGGTTACACATCAGTCATGAAGCTATTTTTCAAAGCATCCCTTATTACTGCTGCCTGAGTGTGGCTATTGGTGGATGGTTGTATAGGCGGCTGTGAGTAAGCCCTGCCTATGGCCTCAGCTTTGGAATTCCAGATTTACAGGAAACTCTTCCTCCTGGATTCATCCCCATTGTTATTACAGCACATGCTGTAATAACAATGGGCATATTGCCTTCAGAAAGGTCCAAACACGTCAATAAACATCTGAACTTCATTTTTGAATGGCCAAAGGTGCATTGAATTACCATTCTGAACCTGCAAAGTCTGTGACTGAAGTTTTCCTTACTGTGGTCCAGGGCTCCTATAAAGAGTTTCATAAGGCAGGGAGGCAGAGGGTAAGCAAGGCCTCCCAATATAACAGTGGGCATCTCTGCATCACCAATTTTGATTTTCTGATTGGGAAAAGAGTCCCATTCAGGAGTTTTTGGTACAGTTCTGAATTTCGGAATATGTGTGCATTGTGAACCCTCCCCGACCAGCCAGCGTTGTTAAAATGACCTTTGCAATCTACCTAGCCCTTCATCGCCATGGAGAAGTACATCTTTCAGTTTATGTATTCCGAGGCCAGGTGGACCAGGGCCATGATGGGGATGTATGTGCCACCTATTGCCCCACTGCAGTAAGGAAACCTCTGGGCAGTAAAGCAATATACTATGGCCTGGACATCTCTGAGGGTCACAGTCTTCCTGAGGAGATGCGAACAGATTGCATAGGCCACCTCCATCACCATGGACCCCACTGTACATCTGCCCACCACAAACTGATTTACCACTGATTGGTAACTGTCAGGCATTGCAAACTTCCACTGTGGGATTTCCACTCGCTTGTGAACCATTAAAGCTGTACTCATTTTTGTGTTGCTGTGCTTCAGGCCAGGTACCAGCACATCACAAAGTTCCATAAAAGTGGACTTGCACATGCAAAAGTTCTTCACCCATTGCTGGTTGTGCCAGGACTCCAAAATAATGAGGTCCCACCAGTGTGTGCTCACAAGTCCAAAACCGTTGCTCCCATACCAGCATTGCATTCATAGCAGCCAGCAGCTGTGAGTTCTTGGACCACAGTTGGGACATCTGCTCTTTCAAAACATCCCAGTCATCAGCAGCAGCTGCACCATTATGATAGTCAACCATTACTGAGCTTTGGACTTGAAGGACAAATTGTGTGACAGCCACTGTGGTTGCTGAAACAATCTTTGCTATGATTTGAAGTGTTTGGGGATCCATGCTTCTGCTGGAATGCGGCAGCAGGAAATGGTGTGATCTCCAGTTCTTTTTCACGTAGTTATGGATGCTGTGAATTCTGGGACAGTTCTTGGAATGCTGGGATTCAAACTTGTAATACACACAAGCACCTGGGGCTAAGGCACTGTGGGATAGGTACCCACAATGCACTGCTCACACAGGAATGGGGATGCAGAGACTTGACATGGAAAAAAGGTGGGTTGAATTTCAAGAAGCTTTGTAGACACTTTATTTAAATTCATAGTATTGAGGTTAAATATTCAAATTTACTAAACTCGAATTTATTTTGTAGTGTAGATGTGGCCTTAGTCTCTGTGGCCAGAGCTTTTCATAGACTTTAAATGTGCTTTTTTTTCCTGGACGTTAAAGAATGGGAATTGTATAATAACATAAAGCAGCTATTGCAGTTTCAGTCTTCTCAGACAGTTTTGCAAGCACTAAATATTGTTTTCCTTGTATAAGAGTTAAAGATCTAATACTTTGACTAATGCTTCATCAAGCTACCTTATGTATTAAATCTGGCTCATAAGCATTTTGTGGAATTAGGTGAAGTGTTGCAAGAGACGTCCCTCTTTATGTAGGGAAGGCAGTTCTGACAAACTGAATGAGAGACTTTTTTAGTAGTTCAGGGAAAGCGCTCATATTTATGTAGTGTACTGATAGTAGAAACTATTACAGGCTGAACATGTCTAGTCTGACACCCTCAGGACCTGACCAGTGCTAAATGAGAAAATTTACTGCATCGTGAAAGCTCAGTATTGTCTATCAGCGTCAGCAATATTTCCACTGCTTACTGGGCTCTTAGAAGACATTGAGGGGTAAATTACAGCTAAGTAACAGCACAGAACACTGAAAGCCAGGTTTGATGGCTGCAAACAAACTTTATGGGACCACAGGAAACTTGGCCACGCACACGACAAGTGGGCACCTGGGAAACTCAAATCATGCTGGATTATGGATGTTGCTGGATTGGAGAGTGCTGGACTAGAGAGGTTCAACCTGTACTTTGTGAGTAGCTTTTGCAGTTTTTGCAAGGGAATTTGTTTCGGAGACCTATGTATGAGACTGTGGCTGTGTCTACACGTGCCCCAAACTTCGAAATGGCCATGTAAATGGCCATTTCGAAGTTTACTAATGAAACGCTGAAATGCATATTCAGCGCTTCATTAGCATGCGGGCGGCAGCTGCGCTTCGAAATTGACGCTCCCTGCTGCCGCGCGGCACGTCCAGACGGGGCTCCTTTTCGAAAGGACACCGCCTACTTCGAAGTCCCCTTATTCCAATGAGCTCATGGGAATAAGGGGACTTCGAAGTAGGCGGCGTCCTTTCGAAAAGGAGCCCCATCTGGACGTGCCGCGCGGCGGCAGGGAGCGTCAATTTCGAAGCGCGGCTGCCGCCCGCATGCTAATGAAGCGCTGAATATGCATTTCAGTGCTTCATTAGTAAACTTCGAAATGGCCATTTGCATGGCCATTTCGAAGTTTGGGGCACGTGTAGACATAGCCATAGGCATACACTGCAGATGGCCTGGGACTACCTAGAGAAGACAAGTGTGGGTCAGAAGTTATAAGGTATTTGAGGCTTTCAACTACTTTTTGGTCATTGCTGCTATTCTACAAAAGTACTTAAATGTAAAACAAATCATGAAAAGTTCAGAAATACCAGACAAATCTTCTACTGCAGCTTGAGACTCATGGGAGTGAGTGATCAGAATTGAAGACTCTAGCAAGGGCAATTCAGTATTAACTGTCAGAGTACGAGACATTGACTTACATTCCTCAGGAAGAGTAACTAATTCCAGTAAAATGGTGGTTATCTCAGTTGTTATGCAAACATTTGTCATCCCTTGCAACACAATTTCAGATCTGTTAAATGCCGTCTAAATATAGAAGAAGCTAAACATTGTAGTGGAGTACACTTTATATTGACAGTAAATGGAGCACCAATAATAATCAAGCACTAAAAGATAGCAGGGGTGGTAACAAAAATGTAATACAGGTTGAACCTCTCTAGTCTGGCGCCCTCAGGACCTGACCAGTGCCAGAAGAGAGAATTTGCTGGGTGACGGGAGGTCCATATTTTCTAGCACATTACCAACAGGTCCACTGCTTACGGGGCTCTTAGAAGACAATGCTAGGGTGACCGTCCATCCTATTTTCACTGTGACAGTCCCGTATTTTAGGCAGGTGTCCCATCTCTTCTAACAAAAAAGACAATTGTCCCATATATTCACTGACCCTGCTAAGCTGCCATTCCCCCAAGTCAGCCCAGCTGCAGCTGCAGGTAAAATCAATCAGGAGCTGGCCAGACAGCATGTGCAGCACATACTGACCACCTAGTACAGGTAGCAGCAGGAGAAGAAGCCAGGGGCCCTGCCACAGTGGTAAGGCAGGGTATGTTGATGCACAGGGTAGTGTGTTTTGTCCACCCACCTACGATTTTAAGGGGGACCTGGTACTCCACCAGTGCTGGGCAACCCCTCCACGGGGCAGTTGCCCCTGCAGCTGGGGACACCAGTGCAGGGAAGTAGCTCAATCCCTGCACCAGGACAGCCGCCCATGTAGTGCCCCCACCCATCCCCATGGGGCAGCCACCCTCTGCAGCTGGGGAGCCTACCACCCTGGCAGGGCAGCAGGCCCACTGCTGGAGCCCTGAGGCATGGGGTAGCTGGGGCAGTATCCCACAGGGCAGCAGACCTCTTCCCGGTGCCTGGACATATGGAGCAGCTGGGGAGCTCCCCAGTGGGGTGGCAGCCCCATTCCCAGCACCCAGAGAGGTGGGTCAGCTGCGAGTTGCAGCTGCCTCCCACAGCCAGGGAGTGAGCCGCCCGCCCCATATGGCGGCAGCTCCCACAGGGCAGCCACTGCTGAAACCAGGGAGCATCCCTGCAGCATTACCAGATCTGACAGCATGGGGCAGCTGCTGACCACCCCCTTCCTCAGGGAAATGCCCCCACACAACCAGGGAGCATCCCTGTGGGCAGCAGCCCTGTTCCTGTGCCCCATGGGCAGCCAGGGAGCTGCATTTGCTTGACAGCTGCACCCAGGGTGCCACCTCTACTCCAGAGTACCCCATATTTGGCACAGGGAAATATGGTCACCCTACTCAATGCACATTATTTATGTTGATTCCTACTATGATACCCGTCCTTGTTCAAAAGCTACATTGGTGTCATCGTTAGTTTGCAATAAGATTTCAGGAGACATATTAATTCAGCCCAAAACATGAGCATCTTAAAGTTACACCCCTTATTTTTCTGCTGAACATATATTGTGTATAACTGTTTCAGTCTCGAAGAAAAGATTTGTAGTATGATACTTTGTATTGTACTTGCACAATAACGTACAGTTCTCGCATTTGGGGCCACAATGAAATCCCTTAAATATACTATTTCATCTAAAGAAATGAACAATGTGCCATTTTAGGTTTGCCGTTCTACTATTTTTCTTGTCTAGCTTATGTCTTTGATGCAAATTATATCGAATATGTGGGCCTTGCGAATGTGAGGTGTGTGCCTTCGTTTCTAGAGTAATGGGGATTACCTACTGACATCAGTCCAGGTATATAGTAGAAAAGCATCAAAGTCTGTGTTGAAAAATGTACCCGAAAAGCAGACTTAAATGTAATAGCTATATCTACAAAGTGATTTAGCTACCTAACTCCAGTTCAGGTACCTAACTCAAATATCTTGATCCTCAAAACACCCACTTAAGTTGTCAGCTAACTCTGTAGGCAAACAAATTTTGACTGGTAAAATGCCCTAGACACCTATGCATCTGAAGCTCAACTGCAATGCTCAAACTAGGCATTCCTGGCCCGTCTGTCCAAAGGGAAACAATCCAGTAAACATGCTCACAGCCGTTCCGCACCCCCAACACTGACTCCTTCACCCCCCACTTCTGTATCCCCCAGCCCCGAGCCCCTTCTGAGCCCCCCACCCTGAATCCTGCAGCCCTCCACATCTCCAGCCCCCTGCCCTCAGCCCCTCCAATCCAGACTCCTACCACCTCCCATGCCCCACAGCCCTCTGCCTGGAGCCCTCCCACATCCCCAGGCCCCTGCCCTGACTTCTGCTCCCCTCAGATACCCACTCCCTTCCCTGCACCCCCACATCCCGACATTCCCCAACCCCCTTCCTTAAGCTCCCTGAACTCCACCCCACACTTACCTTAAGCCCCCTGCACTCCACCCCACACTTCAGATTGTTACAGGTACTATTGTGTCACAAGCACCACCAAGCTCCTGCCCGCAGAGCCCCCCGAGGGACTGCAATACTACAATAACTGTTGGTAAATTACTTTCACCCATGGACTGAACCCAGATGAGCCAGAGAAGCAGGATGAACCTGGAATAGGATTGCTTCTCAATAAAACTAAACAGAAAAAAGACAGACTCATCAAATCAAGTCCCATCGTCAAGCTTGAAATAACTGAGTGGATAACGACAGAGACTGAACCAAAATGAGGCAGAAAAAATAAGAAGAACATGGAATAGGATTAGTTCTCAAAGAGCCTTACAGAAAAG
Source organism: Carettochelys insculpta (assembly GCF_033958435.1). NCBI lineage: Eukaryota > Metazoa > Chordata > Testudines > Carettochelyidae > Carettochelys > Carettochelys insculpta. Next base: position 74,958,659 of record NC_134137.1, read on the forward strand.
AGAAAAAATGGAGAAATTTGTTGTAGTGCTCTGTTTCAGTACGGATAAATCAGTGCATAAGGTTTTAAAACCAGAAAAAATGTTATTGGAAACCAAATTCACCATAGCCCTTTTTTGTTAAAACATAGCAAATAGTAAAAGTTGAGCCTTTTTAAAGACATCTGAAATAATAATTAACTTAATACAAATAACACTATATTTTTGAATAAAGCATTCTCATTTTATTTAAAAATGACAGATTTAATTGATTTAAGTACTGGAGCAAGGCTGGGTACATCTGCTAGTCCTGAAATATATGGAAATATCAGAATTCACATTGTGATAATTCTTTTAAACATCGTTATTTGAAGACTCTCATTCAGCAGAGCATTTGAACACGTTTAAATGCTTTCCAAATAGGGACACTGGCATCAGATTTCATTCATATTTTTGCTTCTCAGTCAGTGCATTGTCACTCATCTGACCAATCCTACTCCTTTATCCAGGCTTGGGACTGGCATAAGAATGGGTAGGTGATATACTAGATAGGCGCGGAGCTAGTCTACAGAAATGAAGCCACTCCACACTTGACAGGGAGCAATGGAAAGAAATAGTGGGAGAGGCATCAGACACCAATCGGCGGTGAGCCCATGGTTGTTGTTGATGATGATGGTGATGATGATGAAATAGGGACACAATCCTGAAGTGGGAAGTAGAAAAACTGTTACACTAGAAGGGTGGTGAAGCACTGGAATGGAGGGAGGTGGTGGGATCTCCATCTTGAGAGGTTTTTTAAGGCCGAGATTGTCGAACCCCTGGCTAGAATGGTTTAGTTGGGGTTGGTCTTGCTTTGATAAGGTGGTAGGACTAGACTTCCTGAGAGCTCATCCAACTTTAATCTTCTGTGACTCTATGACTGTGTTTTGTGAGCCATGTCTAACACTAATTTTATGGCCCTGATAATGTCATGTGGGCTGCAGCTCTGTGCTGATTGGACCACAAGCACCTGGCTCACAAGCTGGAGGATGAAAACCACTGGCTTAGATTTCACTTTAAGGGCTTTCAAGTACAGGTTAGATGTACAACTGAGTTGTATTTTATTGTTTTCTTTGCCCATCAGTATTACTTGCAGGAACACAAGTTCGTGCTTTATTATGAAATCATCCTGAAACCATATGTTAAATCAGCAAAATGATAATAATTATTTTCATATAACTCTCATCTAATTTTCACAAGTTTATAGCTACTCCTTGGTCTCTGTTTACAAGAGCATCACTTTCCTTTAAAAACAATAATCATGTAGTAGGATAAAAGTACATTTTTGCTTAGCCACCTTCCTGTCTTCAAAGAAACTGTCTTGAATTCCATATTACATATCCATATGCTGTTTATATGAAGTTTGAATGTCTCTGTCCCATATTTGTGTATTATCAGATAATTTCTTTTTTGGCTTTAATGCAGTTACGTTACCAGCTCTGTGTGTGTGTGTGTGTGTGTGTGTGTGTGTGTGTGTGTGTGTGGTGTGTGTGTGGCGGGGGAAGTTATAGTATTCTATAAAAAACAAGTTTATACTAGGGTCCCTTCCGAAGTTTTGAGCTCAGTGCTTGTTGTCCATAGACTCACAGAGACTGGAATAAACTTAGATTATGAATGATGTTCTCACAGTGGAAACAGCAACAGCACATAGGAAGAGGCTGGGGATAGACTGAGGCTGCATCTACACTAGCAAGTTCTTTCAAAAGATTTTTTGAAAGAAGGGGGCTCTTGGGCCATTTCTACACAGGCCACTTTCTCTGAAAGTGGCATGGTAATACACAGCCCGAAATATGCTAATGAGGTGTGGATGCAAATTCCCCGTACCTCATTAGCATACAGTCACGTGATTTGGAGTCTGGAAGACCTTTCTTCCGGACTCCAAAAATGCCGTTTAGAAGCGCGGCCCCTGGGCATCTTCTGGAAGGAAGTCCTTCTTCCGGAAGCCCCTTCTTCCCATAAATTTTCAGGAAGAAGGGGCGTCCGGAAGAAGGACTTCCTTCCGGAAACTCCCCCAGGGCCGCGCTTCTACACAGCGCTTTGGAGTCCAGAAGAACAGTCTTCCAGACGCCAAATCACGTGACCGTATGCTAATGAGTCACAGGGAATTTGCATCCATGCCTCATTAGCATATTTCATGCCGTGTATTACCATGCCAGTTTTGGAGAAAGTGGTCTATGTAGAGGTGGCCTTGGTTAATAAACCTTTAGATTCCTTGATCTGAAAGAGTGGCAAGAGTGTTTTTTTGAGTAAGATCCAAGAATATATCGACCGGGGACTGTGGCTGGACCTCTGGAGTCCAGGAGAATTTGTGTGGTGCTGGTAAAACGGGTTTTAAGAATCTCTCACCTAAATAGGGGATTGTTGGTCTGGGCTGGTATAGCAGCTGGGTAATTGTGAGTTTGCTTGCGTGGCTTCTGGCTGGCCAGTGGGACTGGCAGAGATGCTTTTGTAGCTGGTTTGATTTGCTTTAGCGAGAAGGAAATCACAGCCTGGGGCTGTAAGTGGTTCAATTTTAAGCAAGATACCCTGGATTGATTTCCTTAGCTGTGCCCAGAAACCCTGTCACATTACTTCTAGTGTAACAGAAATACTGCCATTTGCAGTAGCTCAAAGATGGTGGAGAAAGCATGATTCAGGAGATACACGAACTTTGTAATATAACATGGAAAGAAGGGAAAGCACCTAAGGAATGGATAAGATCCATGCTAATGGCAATACACAAGAAAGGAAGTACATTGGAATGCAAGAACTACAGAATGATTGCCCTAACAAGTCATCTAGGCAAGGTGCTGCTGATGATACTGACTGAGAGACTAAGACTGCAGATAGAAGAACATATAGCAGATGAGCAAACAGGGTTCAGAAAAGATAGAAGTACCATACAGCAGATATTGGCACTAAGATTGATAGCAGAGAAAGCTCGATGAAAGAACAAGAATGTGTACACTTGCTTCGTTGATTTTCAAAAGGCATTTGACATTATAGATCAGAAAGTGACGGACAGTGTTGGAATCATACTGAGTGGATAGCTGACTGATATGGTTGTTGAAGGATATCAATGACAATGCACAGGCAGTGGTGAGAACATGAGGGGAGTTGGGAAATTGGTGTAAAACAAGTAGACGTGCGAAACAAGGAGATCCAATATCACCAAGTATCTTCATCATGCATCTGGACAGAGCGATGGACAAGATCAAGGAAGAGGTAGAAGGGATATCTGTGCATGGGAAAAGAATTAATAACTTGAGGTTTGTGGATGATATAGTTATCATTGAGGAAGATGAGGAGAAGCTAGTGAAAATGGTGCAGGTGCCAAACAAAGAAGGGAAGGACTGATTATAAACATTGATAAAACAAAAACAATGGTATTTGGAGATAAGGAAATAGGAAGGAAGATCAGCATAGATGGTATTTAACTAGAAAATTTAGAGAAGTTCACATATCTGGGCAGCAACATAACATGTGATCTAGACTGTAAGAAGGAAATAGCGACTAGAGAAAGCAAGAGCGAGTTTGAAGGGGATGGATAAGATCTGGAAAACCAAAGCAATTAGTTTAGGAATGAAGTTCAGCATCTTGAAAATGTGTGTATTCAGCACCATGTTGTACAGATATAAGACATGGGTGATAACGAAAGATTTGAAAAGAAGAATATTGGCATTCAAAAGGAGTTGTTATAGAAAGATTCTGAGAATAGGAGGGATGCAGAAGGTCTCCAATGAGGAAAGATACAGCCAAAAGTGAACCTGCTGCAGAAGGTTATAAAACAAAAAGCTACAACTATTTGAGCATATTTGCAGAATGAACAATAAACAAAAAAATCAAGACCCTGGTATTCAGCATAAAGGATTATTCGAATAAGAGAGGCAGACCCCACAGAGAATGGATAGATAGTATAGTAGATTGGTGAGGAGCTAGTCTACAGAACCTAAGCCACTCCACACTAGACACAGAACGATGGAAAGGAATAGTAAGAGAGGCATCAGACACCAACAGGCGCTGAGCCCACGGTTATTGATGATGATTATGATGATGATGATTATCTTGCCTTACCAAAATCAAGCCCTGCTTTGCTAGGTGCTGTACATACAAATTGGAAGGGGAGACCCTGAGGTCAGGAAGGTGACTGTATGGTATGTTTTCCTGCCCAACAGTTAAAAATACAGGCCAAAACCAAGCAGTCCTGTAGCATCTCAAAGACTAACAATTTTATTTATTAGGTAATGAGCTTCTGTGGGTGAGACCCACTTACCTATTAAAGCTCGTTACCTAATAAATAAATTTGTTAGTCTTTGAGGTGCTACAGATTGCTTGTTTTTTGTGAAGCTACAGACTAACACAGCTACCCCTCTGAGACTAAACACAGACCAGTTTTTCAAATCAGTAAATCGGTGTAGTCCCATTAAAGTAAATGGAGATATAGCAATTGACTCCATCCGAGAAGCTGGAACAGCAGACTCTATTCACTTAAGTTACTTGACTACTGAACTCCTTTATTGTTGGCTTTTATTGAGCCTTTGCTAGTGAAAATGCAGTTCATATCAGTAATTGGCTGCACAAACGCTCTAGGTACAGAAATATCGCAGTACCCCGTAGCATGTTTAATTTTGCTTTCTGAGTACCAAACATCTTATTTCTGTATCATTTGAATTTGTGAGAGAAGTACATCTGTAGCTTCTTTGTTATTGCTGTTATTATCTATCTTCTTAATTTCAACAGCTCTATATTCAATTACAGTTGGTAATAGTAGCATATTCAATTACATCTGTAGGGAATATTGAGTTCACTTAGCACTGGAGTTAGTGAGATAGCCTGCTTGACCAGTTGGAAACTCCTTTTTTTTTGTGTCAAACATGGTGTACATTAAATGTTTGTAGGGCTGCTAACTTTGTGGTAAAGTGTTCCCATAAACCTGAGAATGTAGGTATTTTAAATTATCTGGGACAGGTGCTTCCACCATATCTTTCAGTACATTGGTTTTCAGCGTGAGTCCCCCTGCAGCAATAGCATGTCTCTGCAAGAAGTATGTGATGTATTGTACACTGAGTCAGATTTTTTTTCAGAGACCATCATGTTTTACATCTGCAGTGCCTTTCTTAAAGTTATATTATGTAACCCAGTGGCACTGAGAATGGGAGACTGAAGTATACTCTGCAGGCTTGGCTAAAAGGTGGATGGCTTTTAGCTTATGTGGCAAAGGCACATAGCTTTAGCCTCTAAGGCTTCAGCTTCAGTTCCATCTGCTGAATACCTGGGTCCATTAGCTTTACAAATGGGGGCTTGTTCCCTGTCTCAAGGCAGGTCTACATTATGCTGAAAGATCCCCAACCCACTCAGGGTCAGTCTTCCTGGGTCTGATTTTTTGCATCCAGGAGAGACACATGAAATCACCTTCTCGGGGGCATCAGTTGACCCCTGCACTCCTCTCAAGACAGGCCAGAGCCATGCCCAGAACGACGGCCCTGCTGTGGTCCCCCCACCATCACTTCAAAGCTGCAGCCAACCCTCAATCACACCTCGGCTGTAGCCAGAGTCAGACCCAGTTGTGCCCCCTCTCTCTCACCCATCCCCCTGCCTCGCACAGAGAGTGGGGTAGAGGTAAACATACGGTTTGTGATACCATAAGCTTTTCTGTGGGGTACAGGGAATTGCTGAATATAGACACCATTTGCCATTAGTGGTGGGGATTCTAGCTGATAGTTCACTCTTGAGAGTAACAAAGGCACAGAAAGCTCAGCCGCAAGTGATGTGTGGAAGTTGCCTGATCCTGTCTGTTGCTAGCCTGTTTATTGCGATAGCGCTAGCCAAACTATTTGTGGAATCATGTGGAAAAGTGTCTCACTACAGAGGATGAAATAAGGCAGCTATTTATAGTCATGAATTGCAGAGTAACTCCATTAAAGTTTCATTAAGATGCCTCTGGAGGATCCTCCCTATGTACTTAACAAAACTGCTCCACATGGCTTCCTAACTGTTCATAGGAATGAAAAGCAGAGAACGACCACAGTTTATTGTATTGTTTGTCTCTTCTCATACAAGTGTAACAATGAAATCTCAATAGCTGTGTCTTGTTAACTTGGGACTGTGTCAGGCATCCAAATTTAAACACTGGAAGGGAAGAATCATGTACTTGCCCTTTCTCTTCATCATGTTTGCTCACTTTTGCAGGAAATAGGGCATTTTGGGACAGCTTTTAGAGGACTGTTAGGGCCAACACATGACATGCCGTGTCTATGCTGACATTGTGTTGGCCCCAGTAGCTTGACCATTGCACAATGTCTTTCATGAATGTAGTTTTATTGTATTGCATCAGGGTGCTTATATTGGCCTATGGCAGATCATGGAGTAGCATGTAAGCAAACATGTTGATGGAAGGGGTCTTATGTTGATCTAACTTTGTAGTGTAGATCCCTTATTCTCCATGTGCTTCAGTTCCCCATGTGTGAAAGGCATATTAATATTTCCTTTCTGATACCCTTTGCTTGACATGTTTATTTAGACCAGTAGTTCCCAAACTTTTCAGCTTCAGGCCCCCCTTTAGATTTTCGAGAAGCCTTTATGCCCACCCACTTCTTCTTTACCATCATCCAACCCCCCTTTTAACAAAAAATCCAATATATAATATAAAATAAACACAAAAACAATATAAAAATGCTATTTTAAATTAAAAATAGGCACAGGTAGTTTTTCTTGGCCCCTTGTGGGTGCCTGGTGCAGCCCCAGCTGGCCAGCTGCCAGAGGCCCATGCCATCCACCGGATTTGCCCACACCAGCCACTTGCTAGCCCAAGACCTGTGCTGCCAGAGCCTCCTGCCCGAGCACTGCATTGCCAGGGCCAGCCATTCACCCACCAGCCACCACGCCCAGCTGTGGGCCAGTCGCCTGAGCCACCCACCCAAGCCCCATGGGGCTGGGGCCAGCCGCCCGGGCCCCACATTGCTGGGGCCAGCTGCCCACCTGCCAGCCCAAGTTATCTGAACACCATGCTGCTGGGACCAGCCACCCGCCCGCCAGCATGAGCCACCTGAGCCCAATGCTGCTGGGGTCAGCTGCCCACCCACCAGCCCAAGATGCCCAAGCCACGTGCTGACAGGGCCAGCCACTTGAGCCCCACAAGCCAACTGCCAGAGCCCCTCCCCTCTCACAAAGCCAGGCAGCACCAGTCCCCTGCTCTTACCCATCTCCACCCCCGTCACCCAAGCCAGGAACCCCCAGGCTCCCTTCTAACCCCATCCGCCTCCTACCCCAACCCACACCTTTGCAGAAGGCAGCTAGCTCCACTTGGGTCTTTGCTGGCTGCCTGCTTTTTATAGTGGCTGTGCTGGGTCACCCATGTAAAATGGCAGGAACTGAAAGCAGGAAGCAAAGTCCACCTCTTTCTTCAGGTGGAGGGAATTAAGGGGGGGCTGGATCATCTTGCATTCCCTCTGTAATTTCTTCAAACCGCCCCCCCACACAGTTTGGGAAACCATGATTTAGATTGTGAGATTTGTGAGGCAGGGACTGTCTACTGCTCTGTGGTTGTACAATGCCTATTACACTAGCTTTGCTGACACCTCCAGGTGATACTGTTGTACAAGTTTGATCCTTAATGTACAATATTTTAGTTTACATTAAGAAGGCAGGAAAGCCAGCCACATAGGATAATATGCTACAAACAGTGAAACAGTATTTTGCATAGCAAACAATAGAAATTATTAAACAGTGCAGCTGAAATTAATAGTGTTTTGTAATTTTGACTTTGTTATAGAAATACATTGCTTGGTATGTTGCTTAATCCATTTTAATTTATTTTCACTTCAAATTATATATTTTGGGATAAGTTTTTAATATGTATGTATACGTTTGCTGTTAGAAAATAACAGATTTTAGCAGCATAAATGCTTCAGAAATAAAATCCTGAACATAACTTTAACGACATGTTTTGCATTCCTGGCATCTGCAGTATTTTAAGATATCATATTTGCATGACATAAATGCCTTCATTACTGACAAACACAGGGAGCTGTTGTTTTTCTTTTGCTAATCTAATACCATAAATATATTGGACCATATCATCAGCTGGTATAAAACCACATAGCTCCATTGACGTCACTGGAAGTCATGTGACTGCCCACAGGCAGACTCAACCGGCGCCTGCTGGAGCTTAATTAATGAGCCTTTTACAGTTTGAGCTAAAAGCCAGCTGCTACTTACACGAGGCAGGAGAGAAGACTCATTCTTTCTCTGGAAGTGGTCTAGGTGCCCCTCCTAGGAACTGTGAACCACATTCTCGGGCTGCATACACACTAGCAAGTTCTTTTGCAAGAGTTTTCGAAAGAAGGGGGCTCTTTCAAAAGTAAATCGAAAGGAAGTGGTTCCCCTTTCAAAATCACTCTTCCTTTCCTGTTTCAGAAAGAGCTCTCCCCTTTGAAAGGTTCTTTTGAAAGAAAATGTGTGTAGACTCTTCACAGGGTCCCTTCGAAAGACCAGTCCTCATTTTTGATCCATGGCCGCTTCTTTTGAAAGAATGGGAGGATGTGTGGATGTTCTCTTTCGAAAGAGCTGCTCACTCTTTTGATCTGCTTTTTTGAACATGGACACACTCTTTCAAAAGAAGTTCTTTGGAAGAGATCTTCTGGAAGGGCTTCTTTCGAAAGATCGCTGTAGTGTAGACATAGCTTAGGTGTGATTACAGTCACACTGAGTTTTAGCAGCATAGAATCTAAGTCCACTTTATGTAAAAGTGTTTTAATAACACTTTAATGAAACCAGTGTGTGCACGTGCATCTTTGGATGCAATTGTCACAACTGCATGTACAAATTGTTACATTTTTGCATGTATAAGTGGCCAGTTAGATGCACAACTGAACATTTACTAGCATGATTGAAGTAACTGTATGAAACATGGGATAATTATTGTATTTATTTTTGTGTACACTTGGCTTTTTGAAAATAATCTCCAGTTGGTTCTTCTTCTTCTTCTTCTTAGTGGTCACTCAATAATGAGGAGGATAATATACACTATATGTTAAACAAATAATGTGTAACTATACTGTGGCAGTACATGGAGTGAAAGCCCAGTAACTGAAGCAATTAATTGATATACCTGAAAGTACAATCTGTAACACTTTCAAAGTTGAATACTATTATTTCCTTTTAAATACTGCTGTTGTATACACTAAGCTTTTTGTATATAAAGTGCTACAGAAGTAATATAATTATCTATTAAAATTTTATATATTTTAAGGTTTTTTTATATAAATGGTACTGGTTTCCTCCTTATTAGAGTCCATTGCCTCATCTACACTGATCTTTCGAAAGATGATCTTCTGGAAGATTTTTCTTTCAAAAGTGCATTTCCACACACAAAAAAGCGGATCAAAAGATCAATCAACTCTTTTGATAGGGGACATCCACACAGCCTCTGCTCTTTTGAAACAATGGGCCAGGGATAAAAAAATCCTGCACCATGGGGACTGCTTTTTCAAAAATAGGGCCTGCAGGGCATCTACAGACATATTTTTTTCAAAAGAAGTGTTCAAAAGGAGGCACTCTTCCTGATTCCGGAGCTGAAGAGGGCTTCCGGAAGAAAAGCCACATTCTTTCAATTTCAGTTTAAAGGAGCAAACTTCATGTGTGGACATTCCATGTGTTCTTTTGAAAAAGGGCCTGATTTTCTGAAAGAACTTGCTAGTGTAGATGCAGCCTATATGAGTTCACACTAATGTATATACCCTGAACATTTATACTTGCTGAATTATAGTTAACTCATGGGTAGTTAGAAATGGTTTTCATATGGCAAATGTCTTCTAACAATCTGTTCTCCAAAATAATGCTGCTGCACACTGAAATGTATTTTGAAATAGCACTTAGTGATTTCAAAATACAACGTCCCTCCACATAGTTCTGATTTTGAAATAGCACCTATTTTAAACTAGTTATTTCAAAAATAAGTGTTATCTTGTGTCTTATCAGCAACTATTTTGAAATGGCTATTTTGAAACAGGCACTATTCCTCCCACAATGACGTTTATAGATTTTGACATAACGCATCTGCTATTTCAAATTTATTTTTAAATAGTGTGTGCATAGTGTAGACAGCATGAAAGTGATTTTGAAAAAGTTGCTCTTATTTCAGAGTAACTGCTGTGTAGGTGAAGCCTGGAAGTCCTAAGGTCCTGGACTCTGGGGCAGTCCACCTGGCTTACAGTTCTAGGCCATGCCTACATTACAAATTAACTGCGAAGTTGCTTACTTCAGAGTACAACTTTGAAGTAACAAACTTCAAAGTTGTACGTATACACACAAAAAGCCACCCACCCTTATTTTGAAGTAGAGTTCCAGTATGTCAAAAGGAAGTGTCTACATACCAATAGCCCTTATTTTGAAGTAGGAGGCCAGGAAATGATGCGGTCAGGGGTTGCATGACTGACAAGCCCATCTGGGTTTGCAACCAGACATTCCTTTAAAAGGTCCCTCCCAACCCACCTCACCCTGCACATACTCAGGGCTGCCAGGCTGTACACAGCACAGCACATCCTTTGCACGCAGCAGAGCCACCATGGAGTCTGTCACGGATCCTCAGCAGCTCCCCAAAGGACATCTCCTCCAGATCATGGCCGGTGGCCATCATGCAGCAGCAATGCAGGGCCAGTCCCATAGCCCTTGCCCTGCAGGCCCTCTGCCAGGGGGAATGGCCCACCCCAGTGATCCAGCGATGCTGGGGCTTTCCCACCAGCACGAACTGGTGGGACTGCCTCATGCTGGGGGACTGGGATGATGACCGATGGCTGCATAACTTCTGGATGACCTGGCAAACATTCGAGGAGCTGTGCCACTGGTTCACCCCAGCCTTCCAGCACGAGGACACCAGGTGGCCTGTACTCCCCTGCGCAAGAGGGTAGCCATTGCCTATGGAGGCTGGCCACCCTAGACAGCCACTACTTTGTCAGACATCAGTTTGGGGTGGCAAGGTCAGTGTGGGAGTGGTCCTGATGGAGGTAAACCAGGACGGGGACATGCAGCCACCATGGGAGGGGGGGGCACCTGGCAAGGGGTGGTCCTGCACAGGGACAGAGGGAAACTGCATAGGGATGGGGAGGCCTAGCATGGGGATGAGGGGGACCTGCATGGAGCCAGGGACCACTGGGCCACATACTAATGGATGCATCTCTCTTGCACCCTGTGCAGTTCATCTGGGCAGTTAACACCCTTCTCCTCTGCCAGGTGGTCACTGTTGGGGACTTGGATGGCACCCCGGCTGGCTTTGCAGATCTGGGGTTCCCCAGCTGTTTTGATAAGATGGTCAGCATGTACATTAAAATCTATGCCCCAGACCATAGTGCGGGGTCCTTCATAATCAGAAAGAGCTACCACTCTGTGGTTCTCCAGGCCCTCCTGAACTCTAATGGCTAGTTCATGGATGTCTACTTGGGATGATCCGGCAAGGCCCATGCTGTCTGGGTGTTCAGGAACTAATTCCTTGGTCACAGAATGCAGGAGGAGACCTACCTCAACCTGTGGGAGATCCTGGTGGGAGACATCAGCATGCCCCCCTGCACCTGTGGCTCATGAAGACCTATTCTGGACACATTAACCCATTCCAGGATGGGTTCAATGAGTTCCTGAACCACGTCAGGAGTGCTGTGGAGTGGGCATCTGGGTGGATGAAAGGGCAAATTAGATGCCTTCTAACGAGGCTGGAGGTTAGCCTCCTGAACATGCCAGAGGTGGTTATGGCCTGCTGCACTCTCCACAATATCATGGAGAGCAAATGGGAGATCTTTGTCCAGGCCTGGGATGCTGAGACTGCTGCCGGCTATGAGCAGCCATCTGGTGTCCTGTGCCGTGAGGCACAAATGGATGGGGTGTGGGTCAGAGAAGCCTTGTGGGAGGCCTTTGACCAGGGACTGCAGTAAGCCTCCACCACCGCACATCCCCACCATACACCCCTCCCCCACCACAAAAGAGGTACACAGGATTAGGCATGCAACAGCAGATGTTTACTTTGTTGAAAATAAGCTTGGAAATGTATAAACTTGTCAGCATGTTTGAAACTATTTATGCTGGGGGCGGGATTACATTCAACTATATATGGTAGGGATCCTGGGGTGGCATTGGGAGAGGGACTGAACTGGGGAGAGGGTGTTGGGATGGGGGGAGCTCACTCATTTACCAGGGTGGTGGGCTGGGAGCCACAACGGCCACAAGAGGCCCCGCCACCCTGGGTCCGGGAACCTTGTTGGGACAGAGAAGGGACTGGGACTACAGGGAGGTAAGGGTGTGGGAGGGGTGCTGTGATGTCAGGATTGGCAGAGGGTATGTGGGGGGCTGGAGGCAGGAAGGAGGTGCTCACCCTTTGTCACATGGGCCACCAATCACTCTGTCAGTGCCAGGTGGGTGGTGGGCAGTAGGGCCTGAAAGTCGGCACCTGCTGGGGGTGCTCTGGGGGGGCACTGCTGGGCAAGATGTGGAGGGGCTGCAGGGCAGGCTGGCAATGCAGGGGAGCTTGGGTCAGGCAGGTAGTGACAGCCTGGGTAAGGGTCTCCAGGCAGTCAGACACCCGCATCCAAACCTCCTGCTTCCTTCCTCGCCACTCCCACAGCACAGCCACCATCTCCTTCAGAGTGGCTGTGGGTGTCGCCGCCTATTCCTCCCACCCATGATGGCAGCATCTAGGCCAGCAGCAACTCCAGGGGGAGACAGCCTGAGGTGGAGTGCCGGCCTCCTGGCCCTCACTGGCTGAGGGTTGGTCACAAATGGGCATGGGGTGGCTCCCGGAAGGTAGGCCTGGGGAGACAGAAGGGGACAGCCCATCAGTTGTGCATCCTGACCCTGTAGCTTAGAGGCCCTGCTCCATCCCCCCCATTGTCCAGTGCTCTGGGGTCCTCACAGGATACTGGGTGTGGAAGGGTCCCTGCATGGTGTGGCTGGTGCCAGTTTTGCTGCCCCCACCCCCAGTCCCTGGAAGAATGCCCTGAGGGGCTAGGCAGGACTGTGGGCAATGTGCATTGATCGGACATGTGGCCCTCTGCTGGCTGTGCCGGGGTCAGGGTCCCTCTCCCTGGGCCCTGAGGCATCTTGAACATCTGGTGCCTACCTGCTGGTACCTCCACTCACTTGGAGGAAGCCTGGCTGGAGGGGTCCTGGCTGGATGACTTGGAAGGGAGAGCGATGACAAGGGTCCCATAACTGGAATTTTCATCATCGCTCCCCGGACTGGTCCCGTGGACCATTGGGCAGGGTATGGTGTCTCCCGAGGGTCCCAGCTCCTCTGTGATCACTGCCTCTGGCTCCAGCTCCTCCTGTCTCAGTTGAGGGAACACCACATATTTGGGGGGCTGGACCTCCTTGGGCCCCAGGAGGTGGTGGAACTCCTCATAATGGGGGCACTGGGTGGGCTGTGCCCCCAAGCAGCTGCTGGTGTCCCTTGCCTGGCAGTACAGCTGCTGGAGCTCTTTCAGTTTTATTTGGACACTCTTCCTGATCTGGATGGGGAGCCCCTGGGCATCAAGCCCCCTTGTCAGGTGCTCAGATGTGTCAACATTGAGCTGCTGCACCCCTGCCTGGAGTAGGACCTCCTCATCCCCCCACAGTCCAAGGAGGTCCTGCGGTTCTGCCTTGGTCCGCGAGGGGTCCCTCTGCTGCTGCCACTTGGCCAGCTGCTGCCTGCTGTCAGGGGACTTGCTGGTGGGCTCCGGGGGGTCAGGGCACTACTGGGAGAATGCCATGGCTAGCTGGGGGTGTAGGTGACAGCTGTGGCATTGACTGGGGGCTGTACAGCAGGGAGCTCATGGTCCCCCTGCTTCTGTCATGCTCTCAGCTTCCTGCCTGGGGCTGCTGGTAGCTGCTTCCTCTCACGTGGACGGAAGCGACCATAGAGCCCTGCCTGCGCTGGCCAGAGCATCTCTGGGTTCCTGGGGGTGCCGCCGCCGCCATGGTGGACCCTCTGCTTCAAAGTAGTGGGTGAGGAGCATCTACTCATGCCCTACTTTGAAGTTAAACTTAGAAATAGGGTGTTACTCTATTCCTGTGAATGGTGTGAGGACTTTGAAGTTGGGCTCTTTTACTTTGAAGTTAACTTTGAAGTAACAGAAAACATGTGTAAGATGCTCCACTGGTTACTTTGAAATAGCCCCTAACTTCAAAGTTAACTTCAAAGAAAGTTCCTAGTATAGATGCACCTCTAGAGTCACAGGTGCCTGTGATTTCCACAAGACCCTGGAGCCTGTGATTTCTGGGTAGCCTTGCTGTCTGGTTGGAGAAATGGGCTGTTGAGGAACCAGGCGCATAATCTGATAGCTGCCTAGCACTCTGGGGCCGGCATTGTGCCTGGTACTGAAATCAAAATATCTTCACAGACGATGTCCATTTCAGCGAATTGGTTAATTCTCCCAAAAAATCCCACAAAATCAAAACCTTTTGTTTGTATTTTTCCAACCAGCTTTACTCTGATGTATGCTTTCTACGAGGGACAGATTGCTTAGTTTATGTCCTCTCTCATATTCTGTCCAAATTAATCTCGGGAAAATTTACCAGAGAAACAAAAGCATCCTGACACATTAACCAAATGATGTAATGAAACTCCATGAAAAAGATTTAGATACTTACTCTTTAAAAAGAAACACTTAGAGCCTGACCCTTTTCTCATTAAGGTCATGAGTGTCATTCAACTGCCTTTAATGGGAGCTGGATTGAAATCTTAAAGAACACCGGGTGCATGTTCATTAAATCATTATTGAACTTCAGTAAATAAATCTTTAAATAGATTTTTGGGGGTTAAAATGTAACAAATATAAGGGCTAGATTTTACCTGCAAAGACAGTGAGGCATGGACTTTCCATTAAGATCCCAGTGGAAGTTCCTTGAGAACTTACAGGATAAAGCCGTCTTAGATAGCTATATACCGAGCATATACATATTGAGGGACACATATCCTGGATAGTCATAAAATATTTATTTAGAATGAACACAATGTAAGCCAATTTTATTCCAATGGTTTTAATGTTGAATAAGATAGTCATTGATATGTATTGTTTATAACATGCAATAGCTTTTCCTTTAGGAGCAAATAAGTGCCAATTTGGGACCTGTATTTGAAAGCTTGCCTTTGTGTTAGACATTTGATGTTTCCTCTTGTATTGCCATTCTACATGCCAATATCTCCAGTACTTGCCAAAATATAAACATCTGGAAAAAAATCAACACTTAGTGCTAAACACCATGCACTTTACCTCACAATGACTATCAGCACTGTATAGTAAAATCTGACAAATAAGCCATTACTGTTGGAGGCAAAGCTTTTAAAACAGGTCTTAACTACTTTTATTAAGGGCTTGGAAGGTAATCAGTGAAATTATATTTTTTCTCTGTATGTTTATGCTTCTGTCTGTAGTCTTTAGTGATGTGCCAGTTACAATTTATCCACTACCTGTTGTGAAACACAGGTAACAAGATAATACAAGCAATTAGCAAGCATTTCTTTCTGCGGAAAAAAAAATGCTATTTCCTCAGAAGTATGTTCCCCATGGGGGACAACAGCGTGGAGGTGACATTTTGTTCCCATCTTTTCCCATGCTTCTTTGTTCCCTTCTTATCTTAATTGATCCATGACTTTCAGTGAACAGTAACTAGTAATACGGCAATATGTTCTGTTGCACTGAAATGGCATTAAAATTCAGGTTCACAGAAAACACTACTCTATGGCAGGCTTCTGCATGAGCTTCAAAATGAAATATTTTAAATATGTTTCTTCATCAGATTACCTTTTGTTCTCTTTTATATTCCCCCTTTCTCCAGGTTCTTCCATTGTCTATTATACTACCTATGAAAGTGGGACCTCAGGTTCAGTGAAACAGAGAAGGTGGGCTTGAGGCATTGAAAAGAGCTGGCATTTCTATTAGCTGTTATGTTTTCAAACTCCACAGTAATTCTATGTGGTGGAGGCATGACACAGTGAACATGGGGAGGGATTTCTGGGCCAAATGGGAAGAAATCCAATTGTTACAACTCTTAGTCATGTTTCCAATGATACCCTGAAAATGTCACTTGAGATAGTCCAATATCATGGGCATCTACTCTCTTTTATGCCCTCCATATTTACTGGATAGAATAGCAGAGCACAGCCTTGGGATACTGCACCAATGGCAATGCAGCTCCTGCAGGTACCTTGCTGCAAGGTAGGAGGATTTCCTGCTGTACGTGTGGAGGGAGCAGATCATCACAAGGCATGGACCAGGAACAGTCTAGTTGTGCTCTGCTTACCTCAGAGGTCCTCAGGGGCTGGCAGAAATGCTTCTTTCTTGCTCATACTTCTCTTTTGCTGTGAGAGAAAAGCATTGGATCCTTAATTTGCTTGGTTATTGGAGCAGAAATGATGGCCCTTAGTCTCCAGTCTGGCCAAGAAGTTGCTGGGTTCAGGTAGAGAGAATGGGCAGAGGTGGTGGCACATGTGGATGCTTGTAGAGATGTATTTGGAAGCTGGTGCTGGAACTAATGGACTTGAGAAATTCATGTTCTATCTGCATTTAAACAAGAATTTAAGATAATGTCACAAAATGGCTACGTCTACACGTGAAGCCTACATCGAAGTAGCTTATTTCGATGTTGCGACATCGAAATAGGCTATTTCAATGAATAACGTCTACACGACCTCCAGGGCCAGCAACGTCGATGTTCAACTTCGACGTTGCTCAGCCCAACATCGAAATAGGCGCAGTGAGGGAACGTCTACACGTCAAAGTAGCACACATCAAAATAGGGATGCCAGGCACAGCTGCAGACAGGGTCAATGGGCGGACTAGCACTTCCGGGGCAACAGCTAGCCGCTCCCTTAAAGGGCCCCTCCCACATACACTCAGCCTGCACAGCACGCGGTCTCAGGAGCCATAGGCACACAGACCCCGGGCGCCGCAGTCATGGACCCCCAGCAGCAGCAGCAGCAGCAGCAGCAGCTAGAGGTCCACCCAGCCATCCCGGCAGGAGCAGGGCTTGCCCTGGCTCATGCCATGTGGGAGGCAGCTGACTACCTTCTTGCCCCAGGGGAGGAGATGCCCCCAGGGCAGCAGGGCTCAACCCCTACCCCTGCAGCACCCCGCTCCACCCCCCGCCTCACACGCCGGTGGCTGTGGAGCTACCCCACCAGCACTGACTGGTGGGAGCGGCTGGTGCTTGGGGAGTGGGACGACGACCACTGGCTCCGGAACTTCAGGATGACCCGCCAGACATTCCTGGAGCTGTGCCAGTGGCTCACCCCCGCACTCAGGCACCGGGACACTGCGATGCGGCGTGCCCTCCCTGTAGAGAAACGGGTCGGCATCGCTGTCTGGAAGCTGGCCACTCCGGACAGCTACCGATCCGTGGGCCAGCAGTTTGGTGTCGGAAAGGCCACCGTCGGGGCTGTCTTCATGGAGGTAAGAGAACCCACAGAGGGAGGCCAGGGCAGGGCACGGGGGCCAGAGCAGGGCAGGGGGGCCAGGGCAGAGCAGGGCAGGGCAGGGGGGCCAGGGCAGGGCAGGGCAGGGCAGGGCAGGGGGGGCCAGGGCAGGGCAGGGCAGGGCAGGGGGGCAGGGCAGGGCAGGGCAGGGCAGAGCAGGGCAGGGGGGCCAGGGCAGGGCAGGGCAGGGCAGGGCCACGCACACCCTGCTCACCCCTCATTGGGGCTGTCCCATGTGCTTTCCCTGCAGGTCGTGCGTGCCATCAACACCATGCTCCTGCACAGGCTTGTGAGGCTGGGGGACCCACATGCCACTGTCGCCGCCTTTGCCACCCTGGGCTTCCCCAACTGCTTTGGGGCTCTGGATGGGACTCACATCCCCACCCGCGCCCCGCACCACAGTGGAGGACGATACCTCAATCGGAAGGGCTACCATTCAGTCGTCCTGCAGGCCTTGGTGGACAGCCAGGGACGTTTCCAGGACATTTACGTGGGCTGGCCTGGCAGCACCCACGACGCCCGGGTTTTTCGGAACTCGGGCCTGTGCCGCCGGCTGGAGGCGGGGACCTACATTCCCCAGCGGGAGATCCCTCTGGGGGACACCACCATGCCCTTCTGCGTCATCACAGATGCGGCATACCCCCTCCGGCCGTGGCTCATGCGCCCCTACACGGGCCATCTCTCCGCTAGCCAGGAGCGCTTCAAAGAGCGCCTGAACCGTGCGCGCCAGGTGGTGGAGCGCTCATTTGGCCGCCTTAAGGGACACTGGCGATGTCTCCTGACCCGCCTGGATGCCGGCCCCAACAACATCCCCCAGATTGTGGGTGCCTGCTGCGCCCTGCACAACCTCGTGGAGAGCAAGGGGGAGACCTTTCTGCAGGGCTGGGCCGTGGAGGCCGGCAGGGCACACGTGCAGCCACCTGCTGCCCCCAGTCGGCAGGTGGACCCAGAGGGGACCCGGGTCCGGGAGGCCCTGCGGGCCCACTTCGACCAACAGGCTGCGGGGTGAACTCTGGCCAGGCCCCCTACTGCCCGCCCCTTCCTCCCCCACACTCCTACCCCAACGCCCACACCATGGAGCACCCCACCGCCCCCCCCCCACTTGTCCTGGAGAAATGACAGCACGAACTTGTGGGTGAACGTAAACTTTTTTTTGTGTGAACGAAACTTTTTTTTTTGTGTTAACGAAACTTTTTTTTTTGTATGTAAATAAATAAATATGTGAAACACAAACCAAAAAGGAGGGACAAACGTTCAACCAAAGCACAATGGGCACAAATAAAACAATACAACCACAAAGCAGAGAAGTGTGCGCCATCAACAAAAAAGAAAAGCAGGGAGGAGAACGGGGAGAACTATTTACATGGGGGGGATGGGGCAAACGGGGGCACCAAAAACAAACAGTCCAACTATGTACAACAAGGGGGGGGGGCACGTCCCGGGCCCCTCGCCCCTAGAGCCCAGCACTGGGCGTGCCCGGCTGGGAGCCCCGCCGTGCCTGCAGTCTGGTCCGCGGCTGGGTGGGAGCGGGCTGCACCGGAAGGTATCGGCGCCGGCGAGTCTCGGGTGGCTCCAGGGGTCCCTCGGCGCTGTGGCCCTCGCGGGTGGGTGGTGGGGCGACGGCGGACGGCCCGGCAACGGCTGGAGCAGCTGGTGGTGGGGCTGCAGGAGTGGGCAGGGCGGGCGATGGCTCGGCCGGCGCGGCATGGGGGGCCAGGTAATCAACCAGCCAGTTGAATGTCTGCATATAGGCCCCCCATGCCTCCTGGCGCCAGGCCAGCGCCTGCTCCTGCAGCTGGAGGTGCTGCTCCAACACCTCCAGCTGCTGGCGGAGGATGGCCAGCAGCTGGGGGTCCGTTGCCGCCACCGGTAGTAGGCGCGGGGTCTGCCGTCTTGCCCTCCGCGGGGCCGGTTGTTCCTCGGCCGAGGGGCTGCCCTGGAGCGAGGGTCCTGGAGGGCTCTCCAGGACAACCGAGGCCTCGCCGGCGCTCTCTTCCGGTCCTTCGGATGGTGCAGGTGCAGGTGCAGGACACAGGAGAGGAGGGGGGAAAGAAGAATGGAGACAGGCGTTAGTGTGGGCCCCGAGCCGTGGCCTTTGTCCCCCCCGCCCTGTGCTGCAGGTTCCCCATCCCCGTCCCCGGGAGATGCTGCTGTGATGGATGGGGTTCAGGGGTCCCCCTGCCCTGCACCCCGTCCCCTGGTGGGAGCGACTCTCACTTCACCCCACAGGGTCTGAGAGCAGGAGAGCTTTCTTAGGCCACAGATGGCCAGTTTCTGGCAGGAGTGACAGCACCAGCTGTTGGAAGAGACAGTCCTTCCAACCCGTCGTGGGGAGAAGACCACAAGGGGAGCCCCTCTGGGATGCAGCTTTCCCCCTCCTCTGGCTGGCTGCCTACCAGCTCTCCCTTCCCCTAGCCTCTACCTGTGGCCCCCGCCCCCGCCCCCCAATTCCAAGCCAGCTCGGCTCCTCCCTCCTGTTTGTTCAGGGCAGAGGTGTCACCTGCCAGCTGTAGCGCCAGGATCCTCCTTTGCCCCTGGGAGCTCCTTGGCTCTTGTTGCTCATATGTAGCCTGAGTCTCCCTTTGGCACTCCCCCCACTCCATCACATGCTGCTGCTGCGGGGTGTCCCACCCCCTCCGCCCGGGGGCCCCTCGAGGTTCCGCTCCCCCCTTGCCCGGGGATGGGGCATGGCACTGTCATGCAGGGTGGGGGGGGGCACGGGCTGATGGCTGCAGTGCTGTGAGGGCCATGGCCCTGGTGTCCTTGGGGCCATGGCCATGTGAGCATGTGGGGGGCCCTGGACACATCTCTGTTACCCCCGCCCCTCAAGCCCCGGGGTGTCCACCAGAGAGGGGTACCTACCTGTGGGTCCGCTCCCACGGTCCGGAGATCCCCGGGGGTTGGAGGCCCTGCTGCTGCTCCGGGATGGCAGGAGGAGGATCTGCAGGCTGGATTCTGTGGAGGAGGAGCCCCCCTCCTCCACCTCCTCCTCCTCCTGCCGCGATGTCCCGGGGATGGCCTCCGGGGGGGGCCCCCAGGGTGCGGGGTTTGCCTCCGGGTTGGACTCCAGCTGCAGGGCCTGCTCGGGCTCGTCAGCCGAGGTGTCAAGGGTGGTCGGAGGGGAGGAGGTGTGCCGGGAGCCCAGGATGTCCCTGAGCTCCCTGTAAAAGGGGCAAATGATGGGGGCGGCCCCAGATCGGCTGGCCGCATCCCGGGCCCGGGCATAACCCTGCCGTAGCTCCTTCACCTTACTCCGGACATGGTCCGGAGTGCGGGCAGGGTGACCCCGGGCAGCCAGGCCGTCGGCCAGCCGAGCGAACGCATCCGCGTTCCGCCTCTTGCTCCCCATTACCTGGAGCACCTCCTCCTCGCTCCAGAGCCCCAGCAGGTCCCGCAGCTCGGCCTCCGTCCAGGAGGGGCCCCGCTGCTGCTTCCCAGACTGGCAGGTCTTCTGGCTGGCCTGGCTGCCCTGGCTCCCCTTGGGGGGGGTCCCCTGGGGGTGCTGGGGGGGCTGCTGGTTCGCCATCGCCGCTCTCAGGAGCTGAGGGTGCTGCAAGCTGCCCGCATGTGCAGGCTGCAGCCTGCACGTTGCCTCAGCTTCCTGCAGAGGCAGGGCGGGGGAGGGGACCTTTAAGGGGCCGCTCCACGCGGCCACCAGTGAGCTGAGGGGCTGGAGAGAGTGTCTCTCAACCCCCCAGCTGATGGCCGCCATGGAGGACCCGACAATTTCGACTTTGTGGGACGCGGATTGTCTACGCTGTCCCTACTTCGACGTTGAACGTCGAAGTAGGGCGCTATTCCTATCTCCTCATGGGGTTAGCGAGTTCGACGTCTCGCCGCCTAACGTCAAAGTTAACTTCGAAATAGCGCCCGACGCGTGTAGCCGCGACGGGCGCTATTTCGAAGTTAGTGCCGCTACTTCGAAGTAGCGTGCACGTGTAGACACAGCTAATGACAGACATGTAGACTTGATTTCTGAAGTAAAGAATATACTAGAAACACTAAGTAGGACAAGTTTCTAGGGAAACACCCAGGAATCTGTAATTTAATTAAGGATAGTCAGTATGGTTTCACAAAAGGAGATTATAACCTCCATTTGTTTTCTTTTGAAGAAGCAACAAAAATCTGAAGAAGGAAAAACAGGGACATAATTTGCCTGTGCACTAACTTACTTCAGTATTTTCTATGCAGTACACAGGCTGTTAACTACACAATTTCTATTAGAGAAGCAAATTGTATAGCTGAAACTGTGCTTTGAAAATTTAGTAGAGAAAATACAGATGATCTACTTGTTTGCACTGACTTGGAACACAAAGACAGAGGGTAACTACTAAATATTAAGGAAGAGGAAGGAAATGCCCCAGGGTCAGAGTTAGCAACAGTTCTGTTCACTTTGCATAGCAATAACCTGGAGGTAGGAATGTGCAATAAATAGATAAAGTGTCCATGAAACTGGTCTAGTAGTCAGAGACAAAGGAGGGGAATATAATTCAAAATTACTTGGATAGCTTAGAAGCCTGGACAGATAAGTGGTTTATGCAGTTCAGCACTCAGAAGGTAAGGTAGGATAGATCAGGGCACTACAATATTAAAAATATTTTAAGAAAAATTGTCAAACTACATAATTCTTAGGAGAAATGTCTTAGCATAGCAAAGAATGAAATTCTGAAAGTTCCAGACTAGTATCTAAAAAAATAGTGACTAACAAAGTAATAAACAAATGCAACACTCGTTTATTATTGTTTTAAATGCCCTCATTTATGTCATTCATAGCATAGCCCATGTATCAAGAAACATACAAACAAAGGACACTTGTCTTACTCTGGTTGCACTGTTTTCAACGGGAGAGGGATTTGGCTCTATGTTCTAGAGGACATTTGATTCCTTCAAAATAAATGTCTGATATAGGTCTCCCTACATGGGAAAGATGTATGAAAAGGAATTGATTTGGCAGAAAAAGAAATGATTAGGGCAGATCCTCAGTTGATGTTAAATGACTCAGATTCACTGACTTCACTGGAGCAGCAGCAATTTACACTTCTGAAAATCTAGCCCACCTAATAAAAGCCTGAGAAAACAATGCTGTCACACATCTGACAGCAGCTAAGTCACCTGTAGAACTCTCTACAGTATTTGCTTTCATATAGTCATAGATTTTGGGGCCAGTATGAGCAGCTGGGCTGACAGTCACTGTGAGACCCAGGGCTAAGTGGGAGGGAGGCCGGGCTCCATGTCCCTGGAAGGGATGGAGACAGAAGGGGTGGAGCCTAAGGCATTTAGCCTTTGGGCAATCTGGACCATAGCTCTGGGCCCACCTTGCAGGCACACAACAGGAGCTCCACGTCTCTTTGAATCGCTGGGCCCCAGGGCAACTGTCCTTTTTGCCCACCTCCTTCCAGACCTGTCAGTGGGCCTGAGTATGGGCCATCACAAAACATTTCTCAGCTGTGAAGAAGACAACTTCATTTTTCATCACCAGAGAAGCCAACCTGGATCTATTTTTGAGACAAGAAAAAAATTATTTCAGATTTTCAGGACAATGTCTGACCACTTCAGTAAGGAAAGTCTTAAGACTTCATCCAGGAATTTCTGCCCATAGCTTTTGTTTTGAACTTTAGTCTATATTTTGAAAGAGATGTCTGGTCTTGATTTAATGACTTCAAGTAATGTATTCCACTATGTCCCTAGATAAGTTGTTCCATGGTTTAGTTACCCTCATTGTCTAAAACATGTACCTTTTCTCTTGTCTAAATTTGTATAGCATCAACTCCCAGTCATGAAATCTCATTGTGCCTTTTTCTTCTAAAAAAGCCATCTGCTGCTGGAAATAACTTCCCTTTCTAACTACTTGTAGGCCATGAACATGTCATCTCTTAACTTTCTTTATCCTTCTGGCTAAATAAGGTAGACTGAGATTTTATTTTATTCTATTGTATTTTATTTTTGGTGATGAGGACATATTTCTTGTCACTTCCTTATTTGGGATAGGTGGCTGTTATAGCCGTTCACAGTTCAGGAAGACTACAATTGTGATGCCTCTCTGTGGTGACAGCTCCAGCAAGACTGCCAGTACAGGTCTGCTTCACTTTTTCTTCACAAACAGCTCATAGCATAAGTGCAACAGTTAAATTACCACACGGTCCTATCCAAGCAATCACATTTATTCTTATGGTGAAATCACTATAGAAAAAACATATTAAAATAGTAAAATAGTAACAGAGAGAAGCTGTGCTAGTTTGTATACTATCAAAACAAAAAAGCAGTCCAGCAGCACTTTAAAGACTAACAAAATAATTTATTAGGTGTTGAGCTTTCATGGGACAGACTCACTTCTTCAGATCATAGCCATACCAGAACAGACTCAATATTTAAGGCACAGAGAACGAAAAGTAGTAATCAAGGTTGACAAATCAGAAAAATTATTATCAAGGTGAGCTAATCAGAGAGCAGAGGGGCAGAAGGACTGGGGGGAAGTCAAGAATTAGATAAAGCAAAATATGTAAGAGAGTCCTCTTAAAGAGCCAGAAAATTGTCATCCCAGTTCAAACCACGTGTTATGTGTTGAATTTGAATATAAAAGAGACTTCAACAGCCTCTTTCCAAACGGCTGTTGAAGTTCCTTTTCAGTAAAACATAGACTTTCAGGTCATTAACAGAATGGCCCACTTCATTAAAGTGCTGGCTGACAGGCTTGTGAATCAGGAGCACTTTTATGTCTGTTTTATGCCCATTAATTCTTTGTCTAAGAAAGTTTGAAGTCTGTCCAATATACAAAGCATGTGGGCATTGCTGGCAGATGATGGCATATGTGATGTTAGTTGAGGAACATGAGAGAGTGCCTGTGATTCTGTGAGTAACTTGGTTAGGTCCAGTGATGGTATCTCCAGAATAGGTATGTGGACAAAGCTGGTAACGGGGCTTGTTGCAAGGAAAACTTTCAGGATTGGTATTCCTGTGGTATAGTCTGTGGTTGTTGGTGAGAATCCTCATAAGGTTGGGAGGTTGCCTGTAGGAGACAAAAGGCCTGTCACCTAGGGCCTTCTGGAGTGTGGCATTCTGATTAAGTATAGGTTGTAGGTCTTTAATAATGCGTTGCAGTGGTTTGAGTTGGAGGCTGTCGGTAATGACCAGTTGTGTTCTGTTCTTGGCTTTTTTGGGCCTATCTTGGAGTAGCTGGTGTCTGGGTATTCGTCTCTCCCTGTTCATTTGTTTTTTCATGTCTCCTGGTGGGTAATTCAGGTTTATGAATATTTGGTAGAGATCTTGTAGTTTTTGGTCTCTGTCAGTGGGATCAGAGCAAATGTGATTGTACCTAAGGGCTTGAGAGTAAACAACGTATCTAGTTGTGTGTGCAGGATGGAAGCTAGAAGCGTGTAGGTAAGTATAGCGGTCAGTGGGTTTCTGGTAGAGTGTGGTATTGATCAGGCCATCATTGTGCCATACTGTAGCATCCAGGAAATGTATCCCTCTCATGGAGTAGTCGAGGCATAAGTTGGTGGTGGGGTGCAGATTGTTAAAGTCTCTGTGGAATTCTTCTAGAGTCTCTATACCATGGGTCCAAATCATAACCACTGGAGGAGGTGGACCAGGGTGGACACTGGCAGCTGGTTACTTCTTGCAGCAGGCAGTGTCCCACCCCTGCTCAGAACCCTCCCACCGTGGTACTGGAAAACCGTTATGCTGTACTCGATACAGGAGACCAAGAATTACCCCATACAGAAGAGGAGAAGCCTCATACCCCCAAGACTGGGAAGTCTACTGCCACCCCTGCAAGAAGGAAACGTAGAGTAGTGGTGGTTGGAGACTCTCTTATGAGGGGGACGGAGGCGCCCATCTGTCGCCCTGACATTTCCTCTCGGGAGGTGTGCTGCCTGCCACAGGCCCGTATCTGAGACGTTACTCAGGCATTGTCGAGGATTATCCGGCCCTCTGACTACTATCCCATGCTTCTCATCCATGTGGGCACTAATGATACTGCGAGGTGTGACGCTGAGCAGGTCAAGAGTGACTTCAGGGCTCTGGGTGCACGGGTCAGGGAGTATGGGGCACAGGTGGTATTCTTTTCAATCCTGCCTGTCAGAGGTAGGGGCCCAGGCAGAGGCAGGTGTATCCTGGCAGTGAATGCTTGGTTGCGTGGATGGTGTCGCCAGGAAGGCTTTGGTTTCTTTGACCACAGGATCCTTTTCCGGGAAGGACTGCTAGGCAGAGATGGTGTTCACCTTTTGAGGAGGGGGAAGACCATATTCGGACACAGGCTGGCTAACCTAGTGAGGAAGGCTTTAAACTAGGTTCAACAGGGGCAGGGGAGCAAAGCCTGCAGGTAAGTGGAGAGCATGGATACCTGGGAGATGAACTTGAAATGGGAGGGAGTATGGGCTACACTGGGAGAGTAAAAAGAGGGCCAGGGCAAAACTGGGAGGCAAGACCAAATGAATGTCTCAGATGCCTATATACAAATGCAAGAAGTATGGGAAATAAAGAAGAAGAATTGGAAGTACTAATAAATGAATACAACTATGATATCGTTGGCATCACAGAAACTTGGTGGGATAATACTCATGATTGGAATGTTGGTATTGAAGGGTACAGCCTGCTTAGGAAGGACAGACAGGGAAAGAAGGGAGGAGGTGTTGCCTTGCATATTAAAAATGTACACACTTGGACAGAGGTGGAGATGGACGTAGGAGATGGACGGGTTGAAAGTCTCTGGGTTAGACTCAGAGGAGTAAAAAACAAGGATGAGGTCCTACTAGGCGTCTACCACAGGCCCCCTAGCCAGGTGGAAGAGGTGGATGAGGCTTTCTTTAAACAGCTAACAAAATCATCCAGGGCCCAGAATTTGGTGGTGATGGAGGACTTCAACTATCCAGGTATATGTTGGGAAACTAATACAGCAGGGGACAGACTGTCCAATAAATTCTTGGATTGCATTGCAGACAACTTTTTATTCCAAAAGGTTGAAAAAGCTACCGGGGGAAGCTGTTCTAGATTTAATTTTAACAAATAGGGAGGAAATTATTGAGAATTTGAAAGTGGAAGGATGCTTGGGTAAAAGTGATCATGAAATCATAGAGTTCACAATTCTAAGGAAGGGTAGAAGGGAAAACAGTATAATAGAGATAATAGATTTCAGGAAGGCAGATTTTGGTAAACTCAGACAGCTGGTAGGTAAGGTCCCATGGGAAACTAAACTGAGGGGAAAAACGGCTGAGGAGAGTTGGCAGTTTTTCAAAGGGACATTATTAAAGGCCCAAAAGCAAGCTATCCTGCTGTGTAGGAAAGATAGAAAACATGGCAAAAGACTGCCTTGGCTTAACCAGGAGATCTTGCATGATCTCAAACTAAAAAAGGAATCGTATAAGAAATGGAAACTAGGACAAATTACAAAGGATGAATATAGGCAAACAACATGAGCATGCAGGAGCAAGATTAGAAAGGCTAAGGCACAAAATGAGCTCAAGCTAGCTACAAGCATAAAGGGAAACAAGAAGGCTTTTTACAAATACCTTGGTAACAAGAGGAAGACCAAGGAGAAGGCAGGACCATTGGTCAGTGATGAGGGAGAAACAGTAACAGGGAATTTGGAAATGGCAGAGATGTTTAATGATTTCTTTGTTTCGGTCTTCACTGAGAAATCTGAAGGAATGCCTGACATAGAGAATGCTAGTGAAAAAGGGGTAGGTTTAGAAGTTGAAATACGAAAAGAACAAATTAAAATTTACTTAGAACAATTAGATGTCTGCAAATCACCAGGGCCTGATGAAATGCATCCTAGAATCCTCAAGGAGCTGATAGAAGAGGTATCTGAGCCTTTAGCAATCATTTTTGGAAAATCGTGGGAGACAGGAGAGATTCCAGAAGACTGGAAAAGGGCAAATATAGTACCCATTTATAAAAAGGGGAACAAGAATAACCTGGGAAACTACAGGCCAGTCAGCTTAATTTCTGTGCCAGGAAAGATAATGGAGCAGGTCATTAAAGAAATCATCCGCAAGCAATTGGAAGGTGGTAAGGTGATAGGGAACAGCCAGCAAGGTTTTGTTAAAAACAGATCATGTCAAACCAATCTAATAGCTTTCTTTGGTAGAATAACGAGCCTTGTGGATAAGGGAGAAGTGGTGGATGTGATATACCTAGACTTCAGTAAAGCATTTGACACAGTGTCACATAATATACTTATCAATAAACTACTCAAATACAACTTAGATGGGGCTACTATAAGGTGGGTGAACAACTGGCTGGATAACTGTACCCAGAGAATAGTTATTAATAGTTTTCATTCCTGCTGGAAAAGTATAACTAGTGGGCTTCCACAGGGGTCTGTTTTAGGACCGGTTCTGTTCAATATCTTCATTAACAATTTAGATATTGACATAGAAAGTACACTTATTAAGTTTGCAGATGATGCCAGTCTGGGAGGGGTTGCAACTTCTTTGGAGGATAGGGTCATAATTCAAAAGGATCTGGATAAACAGGAGAAATGGGCTGAGGTAAACAGAATGAAGTTTAATAAGGACAAATGCAAAGTACTCCACTTAGGAAGGAACAATCAGTGTCACACCTACAGAATGGGAAAGGACTGCCTAGGAATGAGTACAGCAGAAAGGGATCTAGGGGTTTTACTGGACCACAAGCTAAATATGAGTCAACAGTGTGATGCTGTTGCAAAAAAAGCAAACATGATTCTAGGATGCATTAACAGGTGTGTTGTGAACAAAACACGAGAAGTCATTCTCCTGCTCTACTCTGCGCTGGTTAGGCCTCAGCTGGAGTATTGTGTCCAGTTCTGGGCACCGCAGTTCAGGAAGGATGTGGAGAAATTGGAGAGGGTCCAGAGGAGAGCAACGAGAATGATCAAAGGTCTAGAGAACGTGACCTATGAAGAAAGGCTGAAAGAACTGGGCTTGTTTAGTTTGGAAAAGAGAAGATTGAGGGGGGACATGATAGCAGTTTTCAGGTATCTAAAAGGGTGTCATAAGGCAGAGGGAGGGAACTTGTTCTTCCTTGCCTCTGAGGATAGAACAAGAAGCAATGGACTTAAATTGCAGCAGGGGAGGTTCAGGTTGGACATTAGGAAAAAATTCCTAACTGTCAGGGTGATCAAACACTGGAACGAATTGCCAAGGGAGGTGGTAGAATCTGGATCACTGGAGATATTTAAGAAGAGATTAGATAGAGGTTAGATAGGCTTTCAGGGATGGTCTAGAAAGCGCTTGGTCCTGCCATGAGGGCAAGGGGCTGGACTCGATGGCCTTTTGAGGTCTCTTCCAGTCCTACTCTTCTATGATTCTACGATTCTATAAAGATGTCATCAATGTATCATAAGTGAAGGAGGGGTACTAGGGGATGAGGGATGAGGAATCGTTGTTCCAGGTCAGCCATAAATATGTTAGCATATTGTGGAGCCATACGGTTGCCCATAGCAGTTCCACTAATCTGGAGGTATAACTTGCCCACGAATCAGAAATAATTGTGAGTGAGAAGAAAGTTACAGAGGTCAGACACCAGATTGGCTGTGGTGACATTAGGGATGGTATTCCTGACTGCTTGTAATTCATCTTTGTGTGGAATATTAGAGTACAGAGCCTCTACATCCGTGGTTGCAAGGATGGTGTTGTCAGGAACTTTTCTGATGTTTTGTAATTTCCTCAGGCAGTCAGTGGTATCTTGGAGATAGTTAAGAATGTTGATGGCACAGGGTTTGAGGAGGGAGTCCACATAACTGGACAGTCCAGTGGTAAGGGTGCCAATACCTGAAATGACAGGGCATCTGGGGTTTCCAGGTATGTGGATTTTGGGAAGTAAATAGAATAATCCAGGCTGGGGCTCAGATGGTTTGTCTGAGTGAATAAGTTCTGGAGTAGCCTCAGGGAGTTCCTTAAGTAGTTGTTGTAATTTCCTTTGGAATTCCAAAGTGGGATCAGAGGAGAGAGGTCTGTAAAATGTGGGGATGGAGAGTTGTCTGGCTGCCTCCTGTTCATAGTCTGACTTATTCATGATGACAACAGCACCCCCTTTGTCAGCTGGTTTGATATAATGTCTGGGTTATCATTGAGACTCTGGACAGCATAGTGTTTACATAGTTGAGATTGTGTTTCATTTGGTAGTGCTTGCGTATAATGTCAGTCTGAGCACGGTTGTGGAAGCATTGTACATAGAAATCTAGACTTTCACTATGACCATCAAGGGGAGACCATACAGAGTTCTTCTTCTTTTGGTGTTGGTGGGCGGGGGCGGGGGTGGGTAAAGAGAGTCAGACTGTTGTTCACAGGTGTGTTGGAAGAATTCCTTTAGATGAAGGCTGTGAAAGAAGGCTTCCAGGTCACCACAGAATTGTATTAAGTTCATGGAGCAAGTGGGTCAGAAAGAAAAACCCCAGGATAAGAGACACTCTTCTGCTGGGCTGAGTTGGTACCTGGAAAGGTTAACAATATTGTTAGTTGAGCTGCGGTTGTTGTAGTTGTAGTATCATAAAGTATGAAGTAATTTAGAAAATGTATT
Source organism: Carettochelys insculpta (assembly GCF_033958435.1). NCBI lineage: Eukaryota > Metazoa > Chordata > Testudines > Carettochelyidae > Carettochelys > Carettochelys insculpta. Next base: position 74,988,591 of record NC_134137.1, read on the forward strand.
GTCTTTTCTTTTTTGTAGGAAGCGGAAGTGTGTTTTATTGATTTCTCGTCTAGTATAGTAAAGTCTCATTTTGCGGGGTCTTGTGTGGATGCCTGATTGTTGATGAGAGTTTCAAGCACAGAGAGTTCATTTTTAATTATCCTTTGTTTATTGTGAAGGATTTTGATCAAGTGGTTCCTCAGTTTCTTAGAGAGTGTGTGGCATAGATGCTTGCTGCAGTCGGTGTAGTATGTATGCCACACACTCTCTAAGAAACTGAGGAACTACTTGATCAACCTCCCAACCTTATGAGTATTCTTACCAACAACCACAGACTGTACCACAGGAATACCAATCCTGGAACTTTTCCTTGCAGCAAGCCCTGTTAGAACATAAGAACATAAGAACATAAGAATGGCCATACTGGGTCAGACCAAAGGTCCATCCAGCCCAGTATCCCGTCTGCCGACAGTGGCCAATGCCAGGTGCCCCAGAGAAGGAGAACAGAAGACAGTGATCAAGTGATTTATCTCCTGCCACCCATCTCCTGCCGTTGTACTGAAGGGTAGGGCACCATACTTTACCCCTGGCTAATAGCCATTTATGGACCTAACCTGCAAAAATTTATCGAGCTCTTTTTTAAACCCTAATAGAGTCCTGGCCTTCACAGCCTTCTCCGGCAAGGAGTTCCACAGGTTGACTGTGCACTGTGTGAGGAAAAATTTCCTTTTATTAGTTTTGAACCTACTACCCATCAATTTCGTTTGGTGTCCCCTAGCTCTTGTATTATGGGAAAAGGTAAATAATTTTTCTATATTCACTTTTGCCAACTTTGTCCACATATCTGTTCCGGAGACACAATCACTGGACCTAACCAGGTTATTCACAGAATCACAGAATCATGGGCACACTCTCATGTTCTTCAACTAACATCATATATTCCATCATGTGCCAACAATGCCCAGATGCTTTGTATATTGGACAGACTTCAAACTCTCTTAGACAAAGAATTAAAGGGTATAAAACAGACATAAAAACACTCCTGATTCATAAACCTGTCAGCCAGCACTTTAATGGAGTGGGTCATTCATGACCTAAAAGTCTATGTTTTACTGAAAAGGAATTTTCACAGCCATTTGGAAAGAGAGGCTGCTGAACTCTCTTTTATATTCAAATTCGACATATTAGCATGTGCTTTGACCTGGGATGGCAATTGTCCAGCTCATTATAGGAGCTCTTTTACATACTTTGCTTTATCTAATTATTGACTTGCCCCCCTCCTTCTGTCCCTCTGCTCTCTGATTTGCTCACCTTGATAATAATTTTTCTGATTTGTCAACCTTGATTACTACTTTTCATTCTCTGTGCCTTAAATATTGAGTCTGTTCTGGTATGGCTATGATCTGAAAAAGTGAGTCTGTCCTACGAAAGCTCATCACTTAATACGTCATGTTGTTAGTCTTTCAAGTGCTGCTGGACTGCTTTGTTGTTAAAATAGTAAAAACAATCTGCACACATTCTACTAAACTTACCAAAGATTTCCTCCAACTCCAGCCTGGTCTCTGGTTGTTGATTAGTTCTTCAAATCCTTCTCAGGGTTTCTTCTGAGTGATCATAAGTTCATCATAGTTTCAGCTCAGAAACAGAATCCTAAAAGGGTCACTCTTTTATTCAATTTTTCTCTTTGTAGCCACTGTGAATAGGTAATGAGCCAGACAAAGGCTTCAAAGGCTGAATTCTTCCATAACTGGAGAAGGTTCATTCACAATCTGTCCCTAGAGATTTCCTGGGAAGATTGCTTAATTTTTAAATTTCATTCTTGTTTTAGCCAATTGTTTAAAAGGTCTCTTTGATACTCACAGCACTTTTAAAGATTTATATTAGTCTGTTCTCCTAGACAAGTGACATATAAGCCCAAAATAATCCATAAATACTTAAATCCATATGAACATTTGTAATTCAATGCAAAGAGCTACTAATATATTTAAAGTTAATTATGTAAGGTTTAGTTTAATTCAGTAGTGTTTGCCCAAGATATTGCAAAAATTGCTGTTGCTGTTATGTTGTCTTCTTCCAAAACTCATGGTCTTATGCTCAGCTGTCAGGCAAACCTGTCTTTCTAAGGTCTGTTTCCATCTGGGCTACACACTAGGTCATCTTCTGTCCATCACAGCAAGGACCATCCTACTGACATAGCTTTTGAATCTCTGCTGCACATGTCCATATCACCATGGCCTAGCTGCCTTCAACTTGTTTTCAGTTCGGACAACCTGCATTAGATCCCACTTAGCCTCATTTGATTTCCTATTATGTGTGTAGGGGAGCTGTTATTTATTATTTATTATTATTTATTTTGAAACTTGTTTATTAAGGCAAAGTTACAACAGGATATTAATCTGCTACATCATACATAACTGATTACTATTCACGGTCAAATAAATATTCAAAGAATCTGGCTAAAGATTTTCACTTGCTGGCTGGGGAGTCTGATAAAAATAGTGAGTAAATTTGTAAATGCATATCCTCTTTGCGGAATGTCTTTTGTGTATGTGTGTTTGATGTGAAAGCTTTTCCATAACAAAGACCGTTAATGTTTTACTGTACTACTCATGCATCTGATGAAGCGGGTCTTTGCCCACGAAAGCTTATGCTCCAAAATATCTGTTTGTCTATAAGGTGCCACAGGACTTCTTGTTGTTCTCGAAGATACAGACTTAACACGGCTACCTCTCTGTTACTGTGCCACAGTTATACAGTAGGAGTCACATTTTCCCAGTAATGAACAATATAAAATCTAGCTAACAACAAACAATAAATTGATTTGTCATTCTGTTTACTCTATAGGTACTTTGCTGAAATGTTAAGTAAGCAGGTAAAGGGATCTCTAGGAAGTTTGCATATTGTCAAAAGATGAATCTCTACAATTTCATCACCAAACTTCCTAATTCCTGAGCACAATGACTACATATATAAGCGTGTTCTCCTTTTTTTGTAATAGAGTGTTTCCCTAACAGCCAAAAATATGGTGAATCTTAACTGCAGTCAAATGCCATCTATACAGTAATTTATAACAGAATATTGAGGTACACAAATTTAAGACATATATCCCCTTTCCCATCCATCCACATGATTGTCTTTGCTCACCACCCTCTCTATCTTTTTATCTGGGTTGTTCACTTATCAACATTTTTTTCAATCTTATATAAGGAATTAAACCTTGTGTTCCTGCTTGCACCAGCATCATTTTTTTCAAATGGACTCAATGGAAGATCTTGATAAAACCTTTTTGTATCCAGATTTCACAACAATAAGTTTGACTTATTTCTTAGTTCTTGGTATAATATTGAATTGGGAGCCAGGAACAGTTGCTTGAATTCAGTAATCTCAGCTCTTTACCCACAACAGTTACTTTGATATTTTTAGAGATAAATTACTGATCTGTAATGAAAGTAATTAAGGAAAATAGCTCTAGTGATAGGAATGTAAAAAATGTGTCCAAAGTTGCTAAGATGATGTGGATGAATGGGTGACTTTTTATTATATATTTATATTAGATTGAGTTTTTAAAGTCTCCCACTGTAAGTCATGTTTGTCAGAGTGCAAATCAGTCTTCTCATGCTTGTTTAAACACTTGCCACCTGTAGAAGTGTGGACACCAGAAAGGAGCTAAGTATTCCAGCAAAGGACCCACCAATGTTGTATAGTAGGGGTGGGCAACCTGCAGCATGCCAGCTACATGTCATTCCTCAGGGAAAATTGCTGGCGGGCTGACAGATGCTTTGTTTACTTGAGCCTCTGCTGGTATGACCGTTTGCAGCTCCAGAGGCCACGATCAATTGTTCCTCGTCAACGGGAGCTGTGGGAAGTGGCATGGGCTGGGTCACCACTTCTTGCATCTCCCTTTAGCTAGAGAACTTAGGGTCTGGGCTTGAGCACAGACAGCAGCCATTGGAATAGATCAGCTGATGGTACTACCATGTTAAGGTAACCGGGGCAAGAGGTGATCAGCTGATGGTACTACCACCTGAGGTAAGTGGGGAAGGAGGAGGGAACAATCAAGTGGGTTGCCAGGGTGAAGAGGAGAAAGTGGGCCAATCAGCCACTTCTCTAAGATACTTGTACACCAATGCCAGAAGCCTAGGGAACAAACAGGAAGAATTAGAGGCCCTTGCACAGTCAAAGAGGTATTAGGTGGTTGGAATAATGGAGACTTGGTGGGACGAGTCGCATAACTGGAGCATGGTCATGGAAAGTTATAAACTGTTTAGGAAAGACAGGGGAGAAAAGGAGGAGGAGTTGTGCTCCATGTGAGGGAGCAGTATGATTGCTCAGAGCTCCAGCATAAGGAGGGAGAAAATCCAGTTGAGTGTCTTTGGGTTAAGTTTAGAGATGGAAGTAACAGAGATGGTGTTGTAGTTGGTGTCTGCCTTAGACAGCCAGATCAGGGAGATGAGATAGATGAGGATTTCTTCAGGCAGCTAAGTGAAGCTTCCAAATCACAGGTCCTGGTTCTCATGGGAGACTTTAATCATCCAGACATTTGTTGGGAGACCAATACATCAGCACACAGACAATCCAGGAAGTTTTTGGAGAATGTTGGAGATAACTTATTGGTACAAATGCTGAAGGAACCAACCAGGACCCATGCACAACTTGACCTGCTGCTCACAAACAGGGAAGAACTAGTAGTAGAAATAGAAGTGGGTGGAAACCTGGGCTGCAACAACCATGAGATAATAGATTTCAGGATCTGGACAAAAGAAAGAAGGGTGAGCAGTAACATACAGACCCTTGATTTCAAAAGAGCAGACTTCGACTCCCTGAAAGAACTGATAGGCAGGATGCCATGGGAAATGAAGATGGTGAAAAAAGTTCAAGAGAACTAGCAGTACTTTAAGAAGTCTTACTGAAGGCACAGGAACAAGCCATATTACTGCATAGTAAGAAATGTAAACATGGTAGGAAACCAGCTTGGTTTAACAGGAAAATCCTTCATCAGCTTAAACTCAGAAAGGATGCATACAAGAAATGGAAACGTGGACAGTTGACTAAGAAGGAGTATAAACATATGGCTGGAGAATGCCGGGGAGTAATCAGGAAAGCGAAAGCACAACTGGAATTGCAGCTGGCAAGGGATGTGAAGAGTAACAAGAAGGGTTTCCACAGGCATGTTAACAATAAACGGATTATCAGAGAAGGTGTGGTGCCATTAGTGGATGAGAGATGTAACCTAGTGACAGATGATGAAGGAAAAGCAGAAGTACTCAATTCTTTTTTGCCTAGTCTTCATGGACAAAGTCAACTTCCACACGATGGTCCTAGACAATGCAGTATGGGAAGGTGGAGGGCAGGCATCTGTGGGGAAGGGACAAGTTCTGAGCTATCTAGAAAAACTAGATGTACACAAATCCATGTGTCTAGATTTAATGCACCCCAGGGTACTGAGGGAATTGGCAGATGTCATTCCTGAACCTTTGGCCATTATCTTTGAAGACTCTTGGGGATCAGGGGAGATACTGGATGACTGGAAAAAGGCAAACATAGTGCCCATCTAAAAAAGGAAAGAAGGACAATCCAGGGAACTAAAGACCATAAGAACATAAGAACATAAGAACATAAGAATGGCCATACTGGGTCAGACCAAAGGTCCATCAAGCCCAGCATCCCATCTGCCGACGGTGGCCAATGCCAGGTGCCCCAGAGAAGGAGAACAGAAGACAAGTGATTTATCTCCTGCCATCCATCTCCTGCCCTTGTTATGAAGGCTAGGGCACCATACTTTATCCCTGGCTAATAGCCATTTATGGACCTGACCTGCAAAAATTTATCAAGCTCTTTTTTAAACCCTAATAGAGTCCTGGCCTTCACAGCCTCCTCGGGCAAGGAGTTCCACAGGTTGACTGTGCGCTGTGTGAAGAAAAATTTCCTTTTATTAGTTTTGAACCTACTACCCATCAATTTCATTTGGTGTCCCCTAGTTCTTGTATTATGGGAAAAGGTAAATAATTTTTCTATATTCACTTTCTCCACACCATTCATGATTTTATATACCTCTATCATATCGCCCCTCAATCGCCTCTTTTCCAAACTGAAAAGTCCCAGTCTCTCTAGCCTCTCCCCATATGGGACCCTTTCCAAGCCCCTAATCATCTTAGTCGCCCTTTTCTGAACCTTTTCTAATGCCAATATATCTTTTTTGAGGTGAGGAGACCACATCTGCACGCAGTACTCGAGATGTGGGCGTACCATAGTTTTATATAGGGGAAGTATGATATCTTTTGTCTTATTATCGATCCCTTTTTTAATAATTCCTAACATCCTATTTGCCTTACTAACTGCCGCTGCACACTGCGTGGATGTCTTCAGAGAACTATCCACTATAACTCCAAGATCCCTTTCCTGATCTGTCGTAGCTAATTTTGACCCCATCATGTAGTACGTGTAATTTGGGTTATTTTTTCCAACATGCATTACCTTACACTTACCCACATTAAATTTCATTTGCCATTTTGCTGCCCAATCACTCAGTTTGCTGAGATCTTTTTGTAGTTCTTCACAATCCCTTTTGCTTTTGACTGTCCTGAACAACTTGGTGTCATCTGCAAACTTTGCCACCTCACTGCTTACCTCATTTTCTAGGTCATTGATGAACAAGTTGAACAGGATCGGTCCCAGGACTGAGCCCTGGGGAACACCACTAGTTACCCCCCTCCATTGTGAAAATTTACCATTTATTCCAACCCTTTGTTTTCTGTCTTTTAACCAATTCCCGATCCATGAAAGGACCTTTCCTCCTATCCCATGACCACCTAATTTACATAAAAGCCTTTGGTGTGGGACCGTGTCAAAGGCTTTCTGGAAATCTAGGTATATTATGTCCACTGGGTGCCCCTTGTCCGCATGTTTATTAACCCCTTCAAAGAATTCTAATAGATTAGACAGACACGACTTCCCTCTGCAGAAACCATGCTGACTTTTGCCCAACAATTCGTGCTCTTCTATGTGCCTTGCAATTTTACTCTTTACTAGTGTTTCTACTAATTTACCTGGTACTGATGTTAAACTTATCGGTCTATAATTGCCAGGATCTCCTCTAGAGCCTTTTTTAAATATTGGTGTGATATTGGCCGTCTTCCAGTCATTTGGTACCAAAGTGGATTTAAAGGATAGGTTACAAACCACTGTTAATAACTCCGCAATTTCACATTTGAGTTCTTTCAGAACCCTTGGGTGAATGCCATCTGGTCCTGGAGACTTGTTACTATTCAGCTTATCAATTAATTCCAAAACCTCCTCTAATGTCACTTCAATCTGAGTGAGTTCCTCAGATTTGTCGCCTAAAAAGGCTGGCTCAGATTTAGGAACCTCTGTAACATCTTCAGCCGTGAAGACTGAAGCAAAGAAATCATTTAATCGCTCCGCAATGGCACTGTCTTCCTTGATCGCTCCTTTTATATCTTTATCATCCAAGGGCCCCACTGCTTTTTTAGCAGGCTTCCTGCTTCTAATGTATTTAAAAAACATTTTACTATTGTTTTTTGAATTTTTGGCTAGCTGTTCCTCAAACTCTTTTTTGGCTTTTCTTACTACATTATGACAGTTAATTTGGGAGTGTTTATGTTCCTTTCTATTTTCCTCACTAGGATTTGACTTCCACTTTTTAAAAGCTGCCCTTTTCTCTCTCACTGCCTTTTTAACATGGCTGTTTAGCCATGGTGGTTCTTTGTTAGGTCTCTTACTGTGTCTGAAAATCATGCTCCAGTTTTGCAGATCTACAGATTCTCAATCTACTACTAGAACTGCACAAATGTGTGCGAGTCAATTTTCTGTAAGATTCTTCCAACAGGGATTGTATAGTTCAGCCTACATTCTAGTTTTGATTTCCTCCCAAAGTCTCTGATATACATTGATCAGATTGCCTATACTTGATGATTTTAATATCAATATTTATCGCTTCAAGATTTCATGGCTCCATGACAGCCATGGAAATCTTTTGGGTTTTGATTTAATTAATACTTCTGGCCACACTTTAAAAATGGTTTTGAGAGTGGCTTAGTGGTCACTGGGAGGAGGTTGAAATAGGGGAGAGATGTGGAATTTTCAACCTCACCACATTCACTTTTGGGCTGATAAGTCAGTGCAGAGTTACTGATTCTACTTTTGAGGAAAACTGTCAATTACGTCAGAAGGATAGTTTGACAGGTGTTCTTACAGATGTGTCAGTGAGGCATCTCCTTAGGAAATTGTCTATTGACACTAACCATCTTGCCAATGACCAATAAGGGGCTAATATACAATTTGGAGGAAAGATCATTTAGAAAAAAGGTTTGAAGCAACACTGATGGCATCTGGAGTTTTCAAATTCTCTGAAAAACCCTGTTGAAACCCAATTGAAAACCCTGAACTCAGTTAGTCTGATTTCAGGCGTGGTTAGAGCACAGACATTGTGCTGCAAGCAATTGCCCTCATTGTAGAAAAAGCTGATTTTTTAGTTCTGTCAGATGCCTTGGATTTTTGATTTGGGCTGATGTGGGACACATGAGGAAGCTGAACATGCAAACCAAGTCCATGTCCAGATTCCAAAATCCTCCGCCCTGACTTTAGTGGCGTTTGGATTTTTGTATTGGACCATCTCTAACCGTTAATATATATTGTGGATTTTAGAACTCTAGCCTTATAAAGAAAGGTTACTCACCGTAGTAATGGTGGTTCTTCGAGATGTGTCCCCGTGGGTGCTCCACATTAGGTGTTGGGCTCGCCCGGCGCCACAGATCAGATCTTCCAAGCAGTTTCTGCCGGACCGCGCATGCGCCGGTGCGCGCCACTCCCTTGCGCGCTCCTGGCCACGTGCGCGATCCGGTGCCCGCCAGTTCCTTGACCAACCACCTCAGATGCTCCTGCAAAACACTAAACAGAGATCCGAAGAGGGGAGGATGGGCGGGTAGTGGAGCACCCACGGGGACACATCTCGAAGAACCACCATTACTATGGTGAGTAACCTTTCTTTCTTCTTCGAGTGTCCCCGTGGGTGCTCCACATTAGGTGACTACCCAGCAGTAACTCAAGATAGGAGGTGGGTAATCGGTTCACGTACAGCTTGTCCCCGAGGGGACCGCTGTCGAGAGCTGGGTATCCTCTTGGAATACCCTATGAAGGGCATAGTGCTTGGCGAAGGTGTCATAGGATGACCAGGTCGCCGCTCTGCAAATGTCTTTTAGCACAACGCCCTTGAAAAAGGCTGTTGATACCGCCACCGCCCTAGTGGAGTGAGCCCTGGGGGTGGCCAGTAAAGGAGTCTTTTTGAGTTCGTAGCACATTTTTATGCAGGATACGATGTGCTTCGAGATTCTCTGCGAAGAGAGACCTTCTTCTTTCGATTTGTGAGCGAGAGAGACTAGGAGTCTATCCATTTTCCGGAAGGACTTGGTCCTGTCTATATAGAAGGCTAGCGCCCTCCTCACGTCCAGGAGGTGTAGGTGCGCCTCTTTGTTAGAGTTATGAGGCTTTGGATAAAATGAGGGTAAAACAATAGGTTCATTAATATGAAACTCAGAAGAAACTTTAGGAACAAAGGCTGGATGCAGCCGTATGGTTACCGCCTCCTTGGAAAATACTGTGCAGGGTGGCGTTGCCATAACTGCTGCAAGCTCACTCACCCTGTGAGCTGACATGATTGTGAGAAGGAAGGTCATCTTTATCGTAAGGAGGCGGAGGGAAACCGTGGCTAAAGGCTCGAACGGTGGTCCCGTTAGCGCATTAAGCACCAGGTCCAAGTTCCACGAAGGTGGAAGCGGTTTCCGAGGGGGGTATAGGTTTACCAACCCTTTGAGGAACCTGGTAACCATGGGATGGGCGAACACCATGTGCCCTTCCTCTTCGTGTCTGAACGCCGAAGTGGCGGCAAGGTGGACCTTTAATGAGGATAGTGAGAGTCCTCCTCTCTTGAGGTCCAGTAAATACTCTAACATTACAGGTATAGGCACCGAAAGGGGGGATAGCTGTTTGGTAGAACACCATGACGTGAAGCGAGTCCATTTCTGCTTGTAGGTCTTCCTGCTGGAAGTCCTCCTGCTACTTTCTAGGACTTGTTGCACTTCCTCCGTACATGTGCTCTCTAGAGAGCTGAGCCATATATTAACCACGCTTGTAGTCGCAGGCCTTGGGGGTGCGGATGCACTATGGACCCCTGGGCTTGCGTGAGCCAAGCCGGCGCCACCGGAAGGGGCATCGGTGGACAGTCCGACATGCGCAGGAGTAGGGGGAACCATTGCTGTCAATCCCACGTTGGGACTATCAGGATCATTCGGGCTCCTTCCCTCCTGGCTTTCTGCAAGACTTTGTGGATCAGCACTGTGGGAGGAAAAGCGTAAAGCAGGGGGCCCCTCCAGGAGATCGAGAATGCGTCTCCCAGGGACCCCCGTCCCAGTCCTGCCCTGGAGCAGAATCGTGGGCACTTCTTGTTGTGTTGAGTGGCAAACAGGTCTATCTGGGGAAAGCCCCATGCGTGGAAAATCGGTCGTAGCAGATCGGGATGGATCTGCCACTCTTGCGTGAATGCGAAACGCCTGCTCAGCTGGTCTGCCTTCACATTGTGAGCGCCTGGTAAGTACGAGGCTTTCAAGGTTATATTGTTGGCGATGCACCAGTTCCACAACTGGACTGCTTCCACACATAAGGCACGGGACCGAGCTCCTCCTTGCCGATTTATATAAAACATGGTGGAGGTATTGTCTGTACTGATCCCGACTACTTTGCCTTGTATATGGTCTCAAAAGTGTCTGCAGGCGTTGAACACTGCTCTGAGCTCCAGTATATTTATGTGCAGTGACTGTTCCGTGGAGGACCACAGTCCTTGCGTCACCTCTTCGCCCATGTGTGCTCCCCACCCTATGTGGGAGGCATCTGTAGTAAGAAAAACCGATATTTGTGGTTGGTGGAAGGGTACCCCTGTTAGCATGTTCTTGGGGTTTACCCACCATTGCAGGGATTTGCGCACCTCTGTCATGGGCGACACCACCCTGTGAACAGTGTGTGCTGCCGGTTTGTATACGCTCGCCAGCCAGTGCTGCATGCTGCGCATGTGTAACCTGGCGTTCTGTACTACGAACGTCTCTGCTGCCATGTGGCCCAGCAGCTGTAAGCACGTCAGAACCGGCACCGTAGGGCTGAAGGTGATGACTTGCACGAGGGAGCCGACGGCCCGAAAGCGTGTCTCTGGTAGATACACTCTCGCTGTAATAGAATTTATGCGTGCCCCTATGAACTCTATGTCCTGTGTGGGGCCTATCTTTGATTTTGCCAGATTGATAACCAGGCCGAGCGAAGAGAACGTGCCTGCTGTGACGCGTATCATGCGTAGTACCTCCTCCTTCGAGGTCCCTTTGAGTAGGCAGTCGTCCAGATACAGGAATATAAATACCCCCTGTCTGTGCAGCTAGGCTGACACCACTGCCAAGGTCTTGGTGAAGACTCTGGGGGCCGAGGAGAGGCCAAACGGTAGGACCTTGTATTGAAAATGTTCTTTGCCTACCATGAACCGGAGGAATCGTTGGTGAGCCGGATGGATAGTTATGTGAAAATACACGTCTTGTAAGTCGAGGGCTGCGAACCAATCTCCATCGTCTAGTGCCGTAAGGATGGAGGAGATTGTGATCATCCAAAAGCGTTGCTTGTGCAGGTATCGGTTGAGGCCTCGAAGATCTAAGATGGGCCTCCAGCCTCCTGTCTTTTTCTCCGTGAGGAAGTACCTCGAGTAGAACCCTTTCCCTTGCAGTTGCTCCGGCACTCTTTCCACTGCCCCTATGAGCATGAGATGGTCTACCTCCTGCTTGAGCCTCGCTACGTGGGAGGCCTCCAGGAGGTGGGGCCTGGGTGGAGGTCATGGCGGTGGGAGCGACTGGAAGGGTATGGCGTACCCCGTGGCTATGATCTCCAGCACCCATTTGTGTGTGGTGATCCTTTGCCACTGGTCGTAGAATGGTCAGAGGCGATGGTGGAATAACCGCTTCGGATGACCTTGTGTGATGGTAGTGATGGCGCAGCCCTGGATCTGTGTGTCAAACTTGTGGCCTTTGGCCCTGCCCTGAGGACGCACGGCTCTGTTGGGAACGTCGCCTGGGAGTTCTGTACTGCTGGTGCTGTTGACGTCGCCCTTGCTCGTAACCCCTGTGGTACTGGGGACGCTGTGGCTGGTACTGGTACCGTCTTTGTTGAGGGTAGTACTTTTTCTTTCTGTATGGAGGGGTGTAAATTCCCAGGGTCCTAAGTGTGGCTCTTGAATCTTTACTGGAATGAAGGACCGGGTCAGTTGATTCAGCAAACAGCTTCTGCATGTCGAAGGGAAGATCGACGATCTTTGCCTGCAGATCCCTCGGTATACCCGAAGTCTGGAGTCAGGACTCCCTTCGCATCACCACTGCCGTAGCTGTGGAGCGTGCTGCTGTGTCCGCAACGTCCAAGGCGATCTGAACTCCCGTCCTCGAGGCCGCGTAACCTTCTTGCACGATGGCCTTGAGCACCGGTTTCTTGTCCTCTGGAAGCGAGTCCATGAGGGAGGTTAACCTACTGGACTTGTCGAAATTGTGGTTCACTAGATGTGCTGCATAATTTGCCATTCGCAACAGTAGTGTGGAGGAGGAGTAGACCTTTCTGCCGAACAGCTCTAGCGTCTTGGCATCTTTGTCTGTTCCCCCTGTCTTGAATTGAGATGTCTTTGATCTTTGTTGCGACGACTCTACCACCAAGGAATTTGGTTGTGGGTGGCTGAACAGGAACTCCATGCCCTTCACCGGCACGAAGTATTTCTTGTCCGCTCTCTTGTGGACAGGAGGAATAGTGGCAGGGGTCTGCCATATCGTAGTGGCAGACTCCAAGATTGCTTCGTCAAGCGGTATTGCTATTTTGGAGGAGGCCGGAGGTCTCAGATTTTTGAGGAGCTTATGGTGTGTCTCTTGCACCTTTGCTGTCTGGATGCCTTGCGTGAAGGCCACCCTTTTAAACAGCTCTTGAAACTGTTTGAGATCGTCCTGAGGATGGACGTCCCCTGGGGCTGTAGCCTCGTCCGGGGAGGAGAGCGAGGAACCACTAGGATACGCCTCTCTGGACCCTTCCAGTTCCTGTTGGCGATGGTACATCCGCTCACTGGAAGCTTGCGAGGGAAAATCTCGGGGTTCCATAACCAGTTCCCCCTGAGATACTTGAGTCTCTGTCCCCGTTCGCAATTGCCCTCGGGGATACGGGACTGTCTGTGGGGATCTTTCCCTGGTAGAATGCCGGTGGTGTCTATGTCCCGCGTGATAGGGACGACCATGGCAGCATGGGCACTGTTCTTGGGAAGGTGACCTGGACCACTCCCTTGGTGCATACCCCCTGCGTCTGGGGGAGCGAGATCGTCGAGAGACATGGGACACTGGAGAGAGCGATTTGTGATAGTACTCCAGTGGCTCAAACCCCAAAAAGGGTGAGGGTGGTCCCAGCCAGGGCGAGGCTGGTTGTAAAAATGGAGACGAGGGCTCCGGGTAGGCTGGGGGGACGCCTGCCTTCTAGTCGGAGTCTGCAGCATGAGCGGAGGGCTGAGAGAAAGCAACTCTGCAGCCCTGTCTGGAGAGGAGCTGCGGTGCCTTGTTTTCTGTGCAGCCTTCCCCCTCCCTTGAGGGGGTGGCTCCGCCCCCTGACATGCAGGGGATCTCGGCCCCATCCGCGCTGTGCTCAGCATGCTCTTGGGCGGTGCCGCGTGGGCGGTGTCCTCCAGTGCCTGCAGGCTGCGTGCCTGCGCGCTCTGCACTGCCGGTTCCCCGGGGGTCAGTGCCGCTGCCTGCGGTGCCGCTGGTACCAGCGCGTGTTTAGCCGCCGCCCTGCCTGCAGTGCGGGGCGGCTGTTTGATCATTGGAGGCTGAGCCGCCTCCACGTGGCTCTCTGTGCCGCCGCCGATCAGCTGTTGCTGCGGCTGGGGGCTGTGCGCTCCTCCCGTCCCGCTCGCTGTTGCTGCCGGCAGGGATTGGGTTGGGGAGACTTTCCTCCATTTTTGTGCTGATGGGGTGAGGGAGGCAGCTTTCCTTTTATGAGCCCCGGAGGGTCCCTCCTGCTGCGGCCGCTCCGGCACGTCTGGCTGGAGGGCCTTGTCGAAGAGCAGCATTTTAAGCCGCATCTCCCTGTCCTTCCTTGCTCTGGCTGTTAATTTTGCACAGAAGGAGCATTTCTGCGTGACATGGGACTCCCCAAGGCACCTTATACAGTGACTGTGCCCATCAGACGCTGGCATTGCCTCTCGGCAAGACTCACATTTCTTGAATCCTGAAGAGGATATTGTTGGTGAGTCTTTTAGTTGTTAATGGGGTACTTAGCACCTTCTCTGTGCTGTTTTCCCCCTCTCGGATAGCCTCCCGCGGCAGGAGGGCTAATGGCCCTAGGCTCCTGGACTCTGGTGCTCTGCTTGTTACTAGGACCGGACTGAATTCCGTCCCGCTTGTTGTTTCTTGTTGGTTTTTTTTGAAAATAACAACTGGCTAACTTAAGAATAGACTAAGAACTTGAAAACTTTAAAGAAAAACAGCTAAAAACCATTGAATACGCTAACTTGGCCGTAGCCTAGTCGGATTCCGTCTGCAGCCGACGGCGGTTAAGAGGAACTGGCGGGGACCAGATCGCACATGTGGCCAGGAGCACGCAAGGGAGCGGCGCGCACTGGCGTATGCGCGGTCCGGCAGAAACTGCTTGGAAGATCCGATCTGCGGTGCCGGGCGAGCCCGACACCTAATGTGGAGCACCCACGGGGACACTCGAAGAAGAACTACAGCTTCTAGTAGCCATGTTACTTGCTATCTCTGGTGAGTATACATATACTTTATTTGGCAAGGATGAATAAAAAGATGAATTACTAAGCAAGGAATTTGCTCCTTGGTAAGCAGTGCTCCCACCTTCAGAAGTCCTAAACATGTAAGAGCAAGATGTACCGGGAAAGAACTTATGTTTCTCAGCTTCTAGCATCTGTCAGGAATGACCTAGATGGTGCTTGATCCTGTCCAGAGGGCAGGGAACTGGACTGAATGACCTCTCAAGGTCCCTTTCAGTTCCAGTATGCTATGATTCTATCCAACAAGGAACATCTTGACCTCAGGTGACCTTGACATTTGGTAACCTTGCTGCCATGTACAATTGTAATAGCGTCCCCTGGGGGTCACATAGCCTAATGGTTAGCATGCAGTTTCCAGTCCAGTCTCTTTCTTACTCAGAGACATATTGAGATGGGCACAAGCTCTTTGCCCTTCCTGTAGCAGGGGCAGTTGGTAAGGGAGCCAGGCCCAAGGACAGTCAAACGTCTGGCCCCCAAAGGTGCCTTCCAAGTTAGCTTCCGTGGGTCGCTTCCCACCAGCTACCTTTTTCTTCCAGCCTCCAGTCTAATTTAAGGCACCCAAAAAGGCAAGAAAAACTGTCAGCTTTAACTGGGCTCAACTTGTGGTGTCCTTTCCTTGGGAAGGCTTCTCCAGCATCCTTACTGGGATCCTTCAGTGTAGGTCTATTGTCTTTCCACCTTTCCTTCTTCTGAACTGGATTGCTGCCTTTTCAAACATTTCTCCTGGGAGAAGGTTCCAGCAGAGGTGGGAAAAGTACCTACAAAGTTACCCGAGTAAAAGTACAGATGCTTTAGGGGGAATGTGCTTAAGGATGAGTCACTTGTGTCCCTCTGGTAAACTACTTGAGTAAAATTACAAACACGTGTGCACACACGCATGCACAAATGTTGCATCTTTATTGAATGCAAGTACTCAGAAGTGAAAGCAGCTGCACGTTTACTCAAGTAACTTTTTGGATACTTTTTCCACCTCTGGGTTCTGCTGGTCAATGTGTGAGCCTGAAGTGGTTAAAAGATTACAATCCCATCATAATAAGCAAGACTATTCAAACCTACAAAGGTAAGACATGCACAACATGGAGATCTCCAGATTGGAGGGTAGTGAAGGAAGAGAGGGAAAAAGGGAAAACTGCAACGCAAGCTCAACACTAATACAATACCCTTACTAACCTGCTTCATTACAGAAGGGTCTAATGAAAAATAGAGAGCAATAGTGCTGAGGATATAAGGTTATTTCCCTTGAAAACTCCACTTGAATGCTCATGTCCAGTTAGAAATGCTGGCAGCTTCCCCTCGTTTTTTCAGCTTGCCTGCCTGAACTTAGAGGAGAGGCATGAAATAAAACAGTTTGGCAGCTGGAAGGGAGAAAATGGCAAAAACAGCCTTAACTGCCACTGCCACATTGGGCTTTTTGCTGAAGCATTTGAATGCAATAGAAAGCATAGCAGTAAAATACAGTAAGGCAGGACAGGTTTCAGATTAAGTGCTTGCACATGCACAGAATCATGTAACAGCAAGTCCCTTGCCTCAGCAAATGCTAATTTACTTACTCATTAAAGCACATTTTGTTTAATAGTGTTTACAGTAGGTGACTCTGAATTTGTCTGAAAATGTTGCATTAAAGTGTTATTCCCGCCACTAGGAGTTTTTATTGCAGGTCAGAAAACATTGCCAAAAGCTACAATCCAGACATATTCTAGCCTCTAACTTAAAATTATTCAGCAATTACATAGCATTTTATAGTGTAGCTCCAAAACACTTTACAACACTTAACTAATTAATCTTCACAACACGCCTATGAGGTAGATATGATTTTCTTGATAAGAGCACGGACACAAATAAGTGAAACCTTCAGCCGGATCAAACAGTAAACCAGTATCAAAACAAGGATTAGAATGTTTTGCTTATTATTAACTGATGCTGGTAATGTATTTTTGTTCTTAAGTTCAATATCTCAGTGCCTAAGTCAGTAAGGGGTGGAGTGTCTCATAGCAGCAGAGGGAAGGGAGGACCTTGTGACGCTCTTATAACTTGTTTGGCAACAAAATGTTTATTAAACTTTTTACAGCTTTTAGTCTTTGAGGTGTGTTGCACAGATCCATTGCACTATATGTTATTGTGTGCTCTACTTTACCTGAGATCTGGTACTTTGGCAATCAACTCCTCTACTCCCCTAGCAGATGTAATGGATGCTAATCCCATTATCTACACAGAAAGGTGCAAAAGATAGCAGGATGCTAATGGCTCTAAAGTGAGGGGAATTACCGGGTTTTTTTAGGATGCAGTTGTAGCTGCATAGTGGAATAATAGATTAGAATTCCATACATGCAGAAATAGCCTGTCCAAATTTTTTAAATTCTTTATGGCCATTCAGCTTGAGAATGGGAAGTGGTTACCCACAGGAGGGTGAAATGTGGAGATAGCTGCCAAGTGTGACCTGAGGAAGCTAATCACTGATCTTTGATATTTCAAATATAGAAGACAGTTCAGTATGTACTCAGTAGAAACAAGAGCAGGAAATATCCCTTTCAGCTTCAACCAGATGGAAACTTCTTCCACTTAGCAAGCAAAGTTGATGGTTTTCTACTATTGACCAGGAGCTCCTGGCTTTCCCTAAAATCAGGCCTTCTCTTCCAAGTCATCCCATGAAGGGCCTGAAGACTGTGTGGAAGAGGTTGCAGCAATTCAGAAAACTCAAGTCTGTATGAAGCAATATTGTCAGTGAAGGATTGACTGAGACATGCAAGAGCTGTGAAAACTAGTGTTGATGGGACCAGGATAGGGTGATCAGTTATCAGATGGGCTATCAGGGTTTCACCCAGCACTGTGGCACCTCACTGTGTCTGTGTCTGAGGGTTAGCTCAGTTTCGATGCCTCTGTGCTGATAGTTACATCACACACACACTTCCTTCCTCATGGTGCTTCTTCTTCATGACTCAACCCTTCAGCCAGGTCATAGTTCCCCTTCCTCCCACCCCACCCCCATGGGGTATCGAAAACTCATTAGATCAGCTGTCCACATGTCATTTCTGCTATCGCTTCTTTTACTACTTTGTAAAATTTCCTGGGGCAGCCAAAAGATCATGGGGCGCACTGTGAACTGATAATGGTGAATCTCAGAAATGGTAGGTGGCTCTAATGAATCACCACGTGAAAATGGATATCCTTTAAGAGCAATCCCCTGGTTCAAGGCAAGGAGTAATGGAAGCTGGAGTGACCATCTGCAATTCTGATTATTTTTTAGCAATCTGTTTAGCTGCTTTAGATCTAAAATAGACCTGAGACTTCCTTTTGCCTTCAGAATCAAGAATAATCTGGATTCAAACCTATTATCCCTAAAAAAGAGGGATTTCTTCTATAGCTCTTACAAGCAGAAACAATCATACCTCTTGCCATAGCACTACCTCATGAGATAAGTCTCTGATGAGAGACGAGGAAGAGGCATGGGAGAGGCGTGGAAATCAATTGAGTGTATACCCCACTTCCACCATATTTAAAACCCACTGATCTCTTGTGATGTGGGCCCAGCCATGACAGAAGTAGGACAGATAGTCTGCAAAAATTGGAAAAGACAAAGATGGCGCCTTTAGAACCGATAAAAACCAATGAGAAGTCCTGTAGCACCTTATAGACTAATGGGTTTATTGGAGCATAAGCTTTTATGGGCAAAGACCCACTTCGTCCGATTCATGGGGTAGAAATTCCACAGGCAGGTGTAAATATATATAATCCGGTTGAATATTTATACCTGCCTGTGGAATTTCCACTCCATGCACCTGACGAAGTGGGTCTTTGCCAATAAAAGCTTATGGTCCAATAAATCTATTAGTCTATAAGGTGCCACAGGACTTCTCATTGGTTTTGCAGATACAGAGTAATGTGGCTACCCCTCTAATACTTAGAACTGATAGTTTGTGCTCCACCTGCCCATCCAAATGAGCTATTAAAAGATGACACCTGTCTGAACTGGTGGTTTCTGAAGAGGACAGTGGGGTTGTATATTCCTTTTGTAATCTGTGCTTCTTCTCCTTATCAGAGCTAGGACAACCTGAGTACACCCCTTAAAATCTTACTACTTATGAGCTATAAATGCCCAGAGATTTTAGGGCTGCTCTGGTGTTTCTGAGACTCTTGGGTCTTGGCAATACTTTCTTAGAAGAGCAGGGTAGTTCCTGAACAGTTTTTTCGCACCTCTGGAGGGAGGCCAGAAGAGTGTAGCTACCACAAGAGCAGAGGCCATGCTGCAAGCTCCAGAATCCACAGCACACAGACCTCATGCATTTGCCATTCTTAGCAAGCAACTTTCCCTCCTCTGTTAGAGTCTGGATCTCCTGTTTCGCCACATCTGGAAGCTCCTTTTTGATGTTTTAAAGTGTATCCCACAAATAAAACTATACTTTGTTTTGAGGAAACTGCTTCTGTGTCCCCAAGAGTGTGGAGGTGTGAGAGGTATTGTGGATACCAATCAAGTAGGTATAATCTGAAGACACAGTTGGGCTCTTTCTACACAGGCCACTTTCTTCGAAAGTGGAATGGTAATACACGGCCCGAAATATGCTACTGAGTCTCGGATGCAAATTCCCCATGATCTTCCAGACTCCAAATCACATGACAATATGCTAATGAGGCATGGGGAATTTGCATCCGAACCTCATTAGCACATTTCAGGCCGTGTATTACTGTGCCACTTTCAAAGAAAGTGGCCTGTGTAGAAACGGCCTTGGAGAGTAGCTAGAGTGTAGTATACTGTCCTAGAAATAGAAGGCTTGGCCCATCACGTGACAGAGGCTCACCTGGGGGACTGGAAATGCATCTGAAAAGCCGTAGCTTACCCATGGTCCCTGACATCCTCAGCTAGGTCAATGGAAGTAGGATGCGTTTTCTTAAACTTCATAATTAAATAAAAGAAGGAAAAGAATATTCCTACTGAATGACTAATGTATTCTCTTTAACAACAGTAATCTTAGATAGATGGGGAAAACACTGTGAGATGTAACAGATAAAACATATAGCATGTCAATGAAAAAATGAGGAGTTCCACCAAGGCTACAAGCTTCTCTACCCCATAACTACTTTCGGTGGTAGATGTACCTGCAGACAGATGATTCTGTCTACAGTGAAGGCTGGGCTTTGGGACCCATGCTGAGATACTGGTTACATATTGATGTAGTGTGAGATCATGTAATTTCATTATAAAATGATGTCATGTGCTTCTTGTGCTTGTTGTCCATGTATTGATTTAGGAACAAACTGTTGAATGAGGGCTGGTGAAGTGGAGACAAGGAGACACCACTCATCAGCACTTGCCAGTTACTGGCTTATTCTGGAGATTTGTAAAGAGGTACTAAAGCAAATACACTGGAGTTGGCTGGGTAAGTCAGATTTATTGCAGCTTTGTGCCACTAGAGTACAGCAAACTAATCCAGATACATTAGTGAATCTGTCCCAGATTTATATGAGTTTATGATCAGTTTGAAATACATTTTGTGAAGCTTGTTACTTGTTGCCTATTCTTCAATGTTATTATTATTCATACTGGATTTCTAGAATGTCACTCAAAAGTAATTATGACTGAGACAATGTTCTAACTTCCAGTCTAGTCAGAGGAAAATCTTCATCTCAGCTCTACCTGACCAGGGTTGAAGTCAAAATCCCTTAGATGAGACTGACAGAAGGATTTTGCTATAATATGCTGAATCTCGGGCTTAGGGTCATGTAAAAGGAAAACATTTTGAAGAAACCACTAGATTATTTTAAAACTCCTTTGATCATCTTTAAGCAGTCTAAGGCTACGTCTACACGTGAAGCCAACATCGAAATAGCTTATTTCGATGTAGCAACATCGAAATAGGCTATTTCGATGAATAACGTCTACACGTCCTCCAGGGCTGGCAATGTCAATGTTCAACTTCGACGTTGCGCAGCACCACATCGAAATAGGCGCTGCGAGGGTATGTCTACACGCCAAAGTAGCACACATCGAAATAAGGGTGCCAGGCACAGCTGCAGACAGGGTCACAGGGCGGACTCAACAGCAAGCCGCTCCCTTAAAGGGCCCCTCCCAGACACAGTTGCACTAAACAACACAAGATCCACAGAGCCGACAACTGGTTGCAGACCCTGTGCCTGCAGCATGGATCCCCAGCTGCCGCAGCAGCAGCCAGAAGCCCTGGGCTAAGGGCTGCTGCCCATGGTGACCATAGAGCCCTGCAGGGGCTGGAGAGAGAGCATCTCTCAGCCCCCCAGCTGATGGCCGCCATGGAGGACCCGGCAATTTCGACGTTGCGGGACGCGGATCGTCTACACGGTCCCTACTTCGACGTTGAACGTCAAAGAAGGGCGCTATTCCAATCCCCTCATGAGGTTAGCAACTTCGACGTCTCGCCGCCTAATGTCGAAGTTAACTTCGAAATAGCGCCCGACGCGTGTAGCCGCGACGGGCGCTATTTCGAAGTTAGTGCCGCTACTTCGAAGTAGCATGCACGTGTAGACACAGCTTAAGTGTTATATGTTTAGTTACGAGGGTCAGCATTAAAAAGTTAACACTTGTCAGCAATCAACACACAATGAATACTAGAACACAACTTATTTTGACTGATATATATGCATGATTCTCCTTAATTTCACATCATTCATGTCCTAGTAAAGTAAAGAGTCACCTACTGGATAGCCCCATGATATTTCATATCAAAACTTATTTACCCAAGTCCTATAGTTTACTGTAAGCGTCCTGGGATGCCCCGCCCTTGGCCTAGGGCACGGTGGCAATCAAAAAGGTTTATAACACTGTTGCAATACAATCCAGGCCCACCCCTCAGTTCAGGGCAGGGCAGCAGTTCACCAGTGTAATACAATACAGGCCCAGCCCTCAGTCTAGGGCAGGCCAGCAGTTCACAATTGCCACACAGTACAGGCCCAGCCCTCAGTTTGAGGCAGAGAAGCAGCACAAGGGTCTGAGCGCAGGCCCCAGCCCTCAGTTTGGGGCAGGGCAACAGCACAAGGGTTTGAGCACAGGCCCCAGCCCTCAGTTTGGGGCGGGGCAATAGCACAAGGGTTTGAGCACAGTCCCCAGCGTGGGCTGGCCCTGTCAAGGAGGGGGTAGGGGGTCGCAGGCCCTCCCACTCCACTGAGACCCGGCCCAGGGCCCCGGGGGTCGCTCACACACGACCACGGCGGTGGGGATCCAGGCTGCAACACACTGCCATGGGTCGGGAGTGTCGTTCCCCGGGCCACTTCCTACCTCGACCTCCACCGGCAGAAGGTCCCAGTCCATCTGGTCAGGGGGTCCCGCGGAGTCGGTCTCCTCCAAATCATCCACCTTCGGAGGCTCCGGCCAGTTGCTCATGTTGATATCATTGGGATAGCTGGGCGGCGGTAGCACAGTGGGCCCAAGGCAATCCTGGGCCTGGGCTGCAGGGGTCCACCAGGACCCTGGGGCAGGCTGCTTCTAGGGCTTCTTCCAAGGCGGGGGGTCTCCGCCGGCGTGAGGGTCCTGGCAGGTCTGGGAAGTACGGGTAGTCCCCCTGGGGCATCTGGATCCGGGGTTGTTTGGTGCCGCTGGGGGTTTGTCCCTCCGGCCCGGCTGGGCGGCGACAGGCCCTCTGCCCTTGGCACCGGGGAGCTCGTACAGACGCCTCCTCCCTGCCCGGAGGCCCAGGCTTTAATGGGTCCCGAGCCCTGCCCTTGGCCCTTCTAGCCCTGGGCCCCACCCTCTGAGGGACGGGCCTCTGGTGTTCCGGCTCCAGGCCCGCCCACCAGGGCCTCTGTGCAGTCTCCTCTGCTTCTGAGTCAGCTGGAGGCCATACTGACTCACTACACTTACATTCCCAGCAATTTCTCTTCCAGAGAATTTCTAATGAGGTGAGTGTGGTACAACAGGGGAACTACCCGCCAACCCAGAAGGGATTCAGTACAGCCTTTGGGCCCAGCTAGCACTACTTCATTTTATCTGCAGCCAATGCCAGGCCTGAAGGTGGGAGGTAGGGGTGGGAAAGGGGAAAGTGTGGCTCAATTCAGGGCTGACTGTTAAGAAGGAAGGAAGTAGCTCTCCCTGAATAAAGGGACAGAGCACCATCCTGCTACCCAGGGCAGCCACCTGGAAATAGGCACTGATTTCACAGACAGTAGAGACTGCAGAGGAGCCACCTGCACTGAAGGTAACAGACTGAACAAACTCCAGAGACATTCTGGCGGTGGCCTTCACCAGTTTGTGGTGACCCCATCCAAAGGAGTCGGAGACCACAGGAAGACACCATGTAGATCTAAGAAGGAAAGCTGGTAGATTGGACTAGAGGGGCCACACCTCAAATTGAATGAACTAACAGACTGGTAGGAAATAGCCCAAGGCAACAGATTCTGACTGTCTGCTGGGATGAACTGACACAAACAGAGCCCTAGACTGGGAGCTAATGGAGAGAAGACTTGGCCTCCCCACCTCCCCCAGCCTTAAAGACTGAGGCCACTCAGCCAGCAGGGGGCTGAGAACTAGGTGATCTAACCACCAATCCACCCAGCCACCAGGACCAGACACAATTAGATTAGATAGTCTTTGTGCTTCTTTCACCCAATACATAAAGTGGGGTGCAGAACCTCCAGCCCATAGACCACATGTGGTTCATCATGGTTAGCAGCTGGTTTGATGCCAGAAGGTTTGTTCACCTAAGTGTCCACAAGCACAGCCAATCACAGCTCTGAGTGACTGCATTTTACGTGTCACAGCCAATGGGAGCTACAGCAAGCAATGGACCAGACTATACCATTCCCACAGTTCCCATTGGTGGGAAGTAGCAAATGGCACCCAGTGGGAGCTTCAGGGCTCCTCCTGCAAAAGCTTAGATAAATAAACTGTCTGGCAACCCACAAGTAGTTATCCATGATGAACTGTGTGTGATGAGGACACAGGAGGTGCCCCACCCTGATGTAAAGACTGATTTCAGCATCTGATAAAATAAATATGGCAACAGAGGAAGAATACCCCACAATATTTTTCATTAAAAAGTGCATCTTCCATCAATCATCAGAGCGGTAGCTGAGTTAGTCTGTATCTTCAGGAACAAGAAGTCCTGTGGCATTTTATAGACTAACAGATATTTTGGAGCATAAGCTTTCATGGGCAAAGACCCGAAAGACGGAGCGGGTCTGTGTGCACAAAACCTTATGCTCCAACATATCTGTTAGTCTATAAGGTGCCATGGGACTTCTCATTGTTTCTTCCATCAATCAAATCTATAACCACGTCCTACTATACTGATTATATTATTTACAGTGTTCCAGCTAACACTACATTTTTTCACAATGTTATAGTCAGTTCATGCAATAAGAACAAACTGAAGGATAAACATGCATTTGGCTTTTAATTCATAGAACAGTATTAATTATTAACACTGGGTTTCAGGTTCTGGCAGAGATTTAAGTGACCATACTTGCTAGTGAGTGAATGCACTAAATGTCCACAGGTCCTTAGCCAGCTTCTGTGTAATGCCATGAGCTGCCCTTTCAGTGAATGCAGAGGCCTGCCTCTCACGAAGCTAGAAGTCAGACAGTTCTGTATCTCTTCTTCATAATTTTTTGTAGCCCTGGCACTCGCTGAAATACCTTGTTTTCTGTGAGCACACCAAGCTGTGGAAATGGAACAAATTGATGCCATTGTCATTCAAATCAAACTTAAAAAGCTTTTATGAATGAATGTTCATATCAGCCTGATACTAAATGTCACTTCTCTTGCACACTTCACAGCTCTAAGTGAAAAGCAGTTAGGGCATGCATTCCAAGTACATTTAGTAGGTAGCTGAGGTTGCATATTGTTCTGAGGAACAAGCTAAGCTTAGATAATGCAAATTAAAAAGACGGATCCAGAGAATTGGAACTACTCAATCCATCTTATTTCAGTTTCAACAAGCACAGATGTCAGATACTAACGTCTTGGAGTCACAGCACTTGAAGATAAAGAATTAACTACTTACTGGAAATATTACCTGCAAGAACCAGTTCTGAAAAGTAACATCCTACAAAATGATTGTTCTGTTCTCTGTACATTGGAAATCTGTTCTGTAACACATAAAAACAAAAACAAAAATGAAGAGATGCTTTCAACGTTAAGATACTTGGTACCTGAAGCTCACACAAAGGAATAAGCTGCTTCATCACACCACAGTGCTAGAGCATATTTCATTATCCTGACTTGCCTCTCCATTCATGAAGCTCAATACAGGATTTTACTAAATTTAACCAGCATTTTAAATCCTGTTAGGGTGAAAGGCCTAGATCATCAGACAGCATAAATTAGCATACCAACACCAAAATCATTTGCTGAGGATGTGGCCCAGATTCTGCTGTTTTCAAAAGTGCATTCCATTGGCTTTACAGAAGAAATATGAACTCACAAATTGCAGTGATGAAATTGTCACCAATATTGCACCAATACATTGCACAAGTTGATAATGCAGTTACATTAGATCATTAAGGCCATTTCTACACAGGCCACTTTCTTTGAAAGTGGCATGGTAATACACGGCCCAAAATATGCTAATGAGGCACGGATGCAAATTCCCCACACCTCATTAGCACACCGTCACGTGATTTGGAAGCTCCCCCAGGGGCCATGCTTCTAAACGGCGTTTTGGAGTCCGGAAGAATGGTCTTCTGGACTCCAAATCACGTGACCGCATGTCAATGAGGTGCGGGGAATTTGCATCCATGCCCCATTAGCATATTTTGGTCCATGTATTGCCATGCGACTTTCGAAGAAAGTGACCTGTGTAGAAACGGCCTAACTGTACATGATAACATACTTCTGGGATCTCTCATGGTGACTTTTCTCATTTTCACTACAGAACGATCCTTCTGCAGTTACCTACACATTTTAAATAATTATTTGCCCTAGCTACATGCCACGTTTGCCTTGGGTACAAAGTCTCCTTAACTGAGGGTAGACAAAGAATATTTATTCAACACACCCTCCTCCCAGCCCATCCATCTCAAATCTGCCTGCAGAGACAAACAATCAGAGCAAAAGACACAATGCTATTGTGATCAAGGCACAGTGATGTAAGTCATACGAGGGAGCACATTTGGGCCGTGTCTACACTAGCCCAAAAGTTCAAAATGGCCATTTTGAAGTTTACTAATGAAGCACTGAAATACATATTCGAAGTTCTGCGGCCGCCTGCATTCTAATAAGGCGCTGAATACGTATTTCAACGCTTCATTAGTAAACTTTTGAAATGGCCAGCGTAGACTTAGCCTTGGAGACTTAGCTCTATAATATAGATAGATAGATAGATAGATGTGTGTGTATATATATATATGTATGCTCTCTCTCCCTCCCTCTCTCTTTCTCTATATATATGTATATATATGCCCAATTTATAGAGGTTAAGTCTCCAAATGTGCTTCCTCACATGACTCTGTGCCTTGATCACAATAGCATTGTGTCTTTTGCTCTGATTTGGTTGTCTCTGAAGGCAGATTTGAGATGGATGGGCTGGGAGGTGGGTGTTTTGGATAAATATTCTTTGTTTATATAATAATTTATTCAGAAAAGGCTATGGTATTTAACCAGATAACTACTCTACTCTTATATTCAATCAGGACAAATTGTTAATAAGGCATTGTTAACAGTTCCATGTTTTTAAAAATTTCAGTAAAGAAGTTATCCTGAGAAAGAGAGGGAGAGAAAACAGAAGACAAAGAAAGAGCTTATTAAATGTTTGCCATCTCTTGTGAACATTTGAGATTTTAAAGACATACAGGAAAAAGCTTCTGAACACAGAGAAGTAAAACTTTCTGATTAATGTTTAATGCTAAGAAGCTATTCATACTGTGCAAGCCTCTGGGGGCAACCATCACAGTTTCTTACTCAAGGCAAGAAGATGTAGAGAACCTCCCCTCTGCCTAAACAAAAAAGATGAGCTTTATAAAGTTAGTGTCAAGAAATTTGAAGTAATAAAGTCATCATTAGCTTAGGAAAGAGGGAAGTCAAGTCCCATAGAAACTCCTCAGATGTAAACAAGAAAACTGAACTTTAACAAGCACAGAAAGCTTCTCTGTTCCCTGGCTGGCTTTTTTTTTTTTTTTCCTATTTAAAAAAATTAAACACTCGACAACTGAGAACAGCTTAAGGGATCATGAAAATCATTTTATTTAAAATGTCTTCTCTTTGAATTCTGTCAGAGATAATCCTTTAAGCAACTGGCATAGAGATCCCTGAAATGAATACAGTCCTGGGAGTAAACCATCTTCACTCACTACAAAAAATCAGAATCACTGCCCTCACAGAAAATACTTGTATCAATGTCATCTTATACCTATGTTATCAAAAGAGCCTGAGACACTTAAGCCATTCAATAGCAATAAATACAAGTCAAAAGGCAATGTGTCACAATACTATTCCCCTTAATATTTTCAGTTTTAATTTTCAAGTAACATTATACCAAACCATATAATAAGAATCTGCTTTAGGAGAGGTGTAAACATAAATAAAAACACTGTAGGTGCAAGATCTGGGCTAGAAAACAACCAGAAGGATCCATGCAAAAGCAGTAATACTGAAATATATGCAAGTCTATCTAATTCAATTTGCTACAGCTACCATGTGTCTGCCAGAACTGTCAGTGGAAGCAGGTAGCTTTATAAGGCTTAGCAAAATCAGGAATTTTACACACTGCAGTGTATCTTTTAATCCAAAGACTATATTGTGGCCCACCTGCCCTGCAGTTATAACCTCCTTTCTGATTAATAACCATTAACATCTCTGTGGAAACCACCATGGTTGCTTACCTAGCCTATGTCTGCACTAGCATGTTTGTTGGTAAAACTTTTGTCAGCCACATCCCTGACAGACATCAATTTCACCAATAAAAGCACCAGTCCGCTTGAGACTCCTTCCTGCCAACACAGCTACCGCCAATCATTAGGGGTGATTTAATTATGTGGTTAGGATAGAGTAGCTACATGAGTGACGTTCGTATAGCGCAGATGTGATGGTACAGCTGTGGTGTAAAATCTGTTGTGTAGACACAGCCCCAGTAAAGTGATCCTAGAGAACTATTTAATGTTGCTGAAGTTTTAACTTCTTTTAATGTGTCTGTAGTTAAGGCAAGGCAGATGCATGCCACCAGGAAGCTCAGTGCTGGCCACCAATAACCCAGAGAAACTCTGAGTTGGTAATGGCCTTTAAAAGACAAAGACAGCCTATCAGAGAACTTCACAATTCTCACTGCAGGAAAAAAAAAAAAAAGAGCTGTAGCTCTGCCAGTGCATGGTACAGAGGCTACATCGATTATTCTATCACTTACATTTTAAAATGCTGCTTCAAGACCTCCATTTTTTCTGTGTTAGAAGCATGCAGTACAAATTGTGCTAGAGGTATTAGATACTTAATACTTATAAGGAATGCATTGATGCTCATTCTCATCAGAATAGCACTAGTGGAAAGGAGAAGCCAGTGCATTAATAGTAATTCATGATGGAATGACTTCTGGAGATGTTCACACGTGACTCTGTGCTGTATCTCTTGTACAACATCCAAACCAATTATGAGACTAAGATTGGATTTGTGTGGTGAGGCTTGTCAAAGCAGGTTTACCTTATTGAATACCATATTCATGTTTTGGTTAAACTCACACCACAACCATATTCTTTATAGCAGATTCCCTGATATCCAATTCACATTTTGGAGGACTGGAGTATTGCCAGTTCTCATTCTTTTATTGTAAATATTGGTGTATGCAGGGGTTTTCTTAAAGTCCCAGCTCTTGGAGTACTGTGATTATGTCAGAGACTCACCTTTCATTTGAAGAGGGAAGAAAGTTTCTAGCCATTGATGTAGCAACAAAAAGCTTGAAATTTGACTTCCAAAAGCTAAATACAGGCAGTCAATACACAGAAAACAGTGGGTGGGGGAGGTTGTAATTTAAAGACAATCTTGTGATTTCTGAGTGCTTCTGGTTGGTAATGCTGATGTTTTGACATGTTTCTCTGACAAAATAGTGCTGCCTACACTGGACAGGGAAATCCTGCCAGATCTGTGCTAGCAAGTCCGTGCAGTGAATACTAGAGTGCTGCTGCTTCCAGAGTGAATCATTATGCCTCCCAGAGCAAAATGAACTGAACAGCTTGTCTCTTTTCATGACGGAAGGTGCAGATAGGCCAACGAGATTAACTTGCTACAATTAAAAGGAAAAAAAAGTCTAATTTTCTGTTACCAAGAAATTAACAAAACAAAACACACACACACACACACACACACACAAAATACACAATAGCTACTGCCTAGGTGACACCAACAATATATTAGTCTACATCTTGAGTAGGGAGCCACTCACAGCAGAAAATGCATCTGATGTGTGGTTTGACAGGAGGCACCAAAAGTATTCCTCCAGTAGGGGGCTTGCAATTATCCAGGGATGCCAGAAAGTGAGGAGCATTGACTGGAGAAGGATAGAGTTGCCAGCTTTCCTGACCAGACAGATAGGCATCTGGTCTGTCCATTTAGGAATGTTGGCAACCCTTGGGAAGGAGCATGGCTCAGGCAACAAAAACAGGCATTGAATTAATGTTTTCCAAAGATAATTTCCATGAACACAGCACAAACACCATCTACCAGCCACTCTTCTCTTCTCAGAACAAGAACTTTTGTGGCACCTTATGGATTAACAGATATTTTGGAGCATAAGCTTTTGTGGGCAAAGACCCGCTTCATCAGATGCATGAGTGGCGGGGTGGTTTCAGAGGGGTATTTAAAGAGTGGGGTCCCAGTAAGAGGGAGGGCCAGAGCTGACAAGGTCTATTCAGCAAGGTGGAAATGGCCCAGTATCAATAGTACTTTGCAAAAGAGGAAAAAACAGGTTAGATCAGATCGGGGTGTTAGCCTCTGTCAGAGTCTAATGGGGAGATATTAACACCCAGGGCAGAGAAGCTGGTTTTGTAAGCTGCGAGGCACTCCCAGTCTCTGTTTAATCCTTTGTTAATGGAGGCAAATTTGCAAATAAATTGCAGCTCAGAGATTTCTCTCTCCATCTGATTTTTGAAATTTCCTTGTTCAGAACTGTCACCCTTAAATCTGCCACTGAGTGTCCAAGGAGATTGAAGTGTTTTTCCACAGGCTTCTGTATATTACCATTCCTGATGTCTGATTTATGTCCATTTATTCTTTTATGGAGAGACTGTCCAGTTTGGCCAATGTAAATTGCAGTGGGGCATTGCTGGCACATGATGGCATATATTATATTAATAAATTAGCAGGTAAAGGAGCCCCTGATGGTATAGTTGGTGTTAGGTCCTGTGATGATGTCACTGGTGTAGATATGTGAGCAGAGTTGGCAGTGAGGACTGTTGCAGGGGCTGGTTCCAGGCCTAGAGTTACTGGTTTGTGATTTCGCACAAGCTTCTCTTCTCAGGAACTCAGGGTGGGAGCACAGCAGTGCAAATACCACTTCTCTGCTACATGGTTTGTCCTGCCTTCTTCTCTATGGTAGAGGAAACCCCATTGACACAGGGAAACACCAAGTCACAGTAAGGCCAAATTGAGGGTACTGTGTTTTATGCAAGGGAAGCATGAACAAAAATAACTGACATATTATTTTGCCTGTCGTGCTAGGCATATACTAGCTATCTGGGAAAATGGATATTTGCCTACCAGGCCAGCCAGTTCCGTAAGCTACAAAGCTGGGGTCTGCATGTGTCAGATCTCACTACACTCTGGAATTTCCCTTCCTCTGCAGGCTTCCAAGAATACAGCAGTGAGCTGAACTTACATCTTCAGGAGACACAAAATAAAGAGTTAGTAAGGCTCTGTCTATTTAATCTATACTACACAACATGTAGAAGAAGGAAGATCCTGTGCTTGCCAAATAAAGCGGGGGAAAAGGGGAGAAAAAATATGTTTTAGATATTATGGGTTGAACAGCTCTAATCCTGAAATCTCTTGTCCATCAAATTCCATAATCCAGCATGATTTTAGTTAGCTGAACAACCCATTATCATGTGTGTGACCAAGTTTCCTGTGGTCCCATACAGTTTGTTTATAGCCACCAGTCCTGGGTCTCTGTGTTCTATGCTGTTATTTAGCTGTAATTTACCCCTAAATGTCTTCTAAGAGCCCAGTGTGCAGTGGAAGTATTGGTAATGTGCTAGAAAATATTGACCTCTCATTGTCCAGCAAATTCTCTCATCCAGTACTGGTTAGGTTTCAAGGGTGCCAGAAAAGTAAGTTTCAACCAGTATAAATGATAGACAGTAAATGTCAAAAATCAGGAACTGTGTAAAAATCGTGATTTTCAGAATGCTCCTATAAGTCATAGACAATACCAAAAATAATGACTTCAATAAAGGTATACAGATGTTACCAAGAGCAGATAGATGTTACCTATTTCATTTAAACAGGAATTTAAATAGGCTGTTGTCCTTGGATATTTTAATCACCATTAAATTCTCATGGTATTATTCACATCGCTTTATCAGAGCTTACATCTGGAAGCAACATTAATGAATTAAAATCTGAGTACAGTTTTAAAGAGGCAATAGCTGTTTTTTGCCATTAAAACTGTGGGGTTCTTTAAAGACAACATCACCACCAGAATAGTGTAAGGACTTGACTTACTGACTTAAACCCTTGTACTCCAAATAGAGCATCGGTCATCTACAGGGATCCTCCACTTCACTCTGTCTTGGGACAAAACTGCTAGCTAACTCCAGGAGTTACTCCAGTTGTTGTCCTTCAAACTCAGTAAATCTTCTCCACGTTGTCTGAGGTCTTCCTCTTTTGCATTTTCATTGCAGGTTCCATTTGAGAGCTTGGTGGACTATGCTGGATGATGGTTTTCTGAGAGTGTGGCCTAGCCATCCCCCACTTCCTTCTCTTGATTGGAACATCAAGTGGTTTTTATGCTACTCTGTTCTAAAGTCTTGCCCTTTGATGTGAAGGATGTATCTCAGGCATCTCTTTATGAATGACTGTAGCTTGTGATTTGAAAACTTTTCTGTATGCCAGGTCTCACATCCATACAAGAGCACACTCTTCACATTTGTGTTGAAGATACGCAGTTTCATCTTTGCAGATATTATTTGTGAAGTCCATATGAGATGAAGAATGTTGAATGCAGCTGTTGCTTTCCCTATCCTGGCACTGATATCCTTATCTGTTTCTCCATCTCTGCCCATAATACTCCCCAAGTAGGTGAACTTTTCCACATCTTCCAGGTCATCCCCGCCCAGTGTGATGGTATTGATAGACTGGTTGATCCTCATGGTCTGGGTCTTTCCCTTGTTAATGCTCTGTCCAGTCATTAAGACAGTTTTGTCTAGTGTTGTGACCTTTTCTTTCATGCTTCCACATTGGTGTGAAGGTAGGATGACACTGTCAGCAAAATCATGTCCTCTAGCTGTTTGAAAAGTGCCTACTGAAAGCCCTGTTGATGGCCATTTGTTGTCCTTCTCATAATCCAGTCCATTATGATAAACAACAGGAAAGGCACACTTGTCGCACTCCTGAGAGTATGATGAAGGATTCTGAAAAGACACCATTGTGAACAACTTGGGATGTCGAGGGTTCATACACTAAATGGATCAGATTAATAATTTTGGATGGGAAGTCACGGTGTTGCAGCAGTTTCCACACAGTGTCTCTATCAACAGATGGGGGAGTTCATCTCAAGCAACTGTTTTATGATCACTCTAAGAGTTGATATTTGGTCAGTGCAAGATCTCCTGCTTTGGAAGCCACCCAGTTCTTTCCTGAGCTGTCTATTAATTTCTGTCTTCATTGTTTCCAAGAGAATCCTATTGAACACTTGTCCTGGAATAGACAGTAACATGATGCCCCTCCAGCTGTTGCATTCCTTCAGGTTGTCTTTCTTTGGAAGCTTGATAAGGCAGCAATGCTTCCAGTCTTGTGAGATCTCTTCAATGTCCCAAATTTTCCCATATAGATTATACATCATGGCAACTGAAGTCCCACTACCTGCCTTGATTGCTTCTGTTGGGATGTTGTCTGATCTAGGTGCTTTTCTGCTTTTCAGATGGGCAATGGCTTTTCCGATTTCTTCTCTTGTAGGTCCGCTGCTGTTAATTTGAAGAGGTATATTTGCAGGCAGGTAATTCCAGAGATTCCTTGAAGGCAGGGCAGTTCAGTAGCTCTTCAAAGTGTTCTTTCCATCAACTGAGCTGTTCACTTGGGTTTGTGAGCACATGCTGCTCCTTATCCTGTCCTGGCTGATGCACTGTACACCATGACCCAGCTAGCTTCTGTGTGATGTCATACAGCTCTTTCCAGTTTGTTTGTCCAGAAGCTTGTTCTATCTGTTGTGCAAGGTTTTCCACAAAGTTCTTGTCCAATTTTACAGTCTTTTTAACTTCTCTGTTGGCTTCTGAATACAGTTTCAAAGCTTCTGCTTTGGCTGCTCTTGTTTTGCTGTTGTTGATTGCTGCTCTTCTGTCCTTTTATTTCTTCACATCTCTCAGACTTTCTGCTCTGATCCATTCTTTGTGATGTCTTGTCCTCTTTCCCAAATTTTTATCTCAGGTCTTTTTCCAGGCTGTTTTGGTGAGTTCCCAAATTTGTTCCACAGCAGCATCTTTCAATATGAGGTTTGTCAGATGTGCTTAGCTGTTCGACAGTTCCACTTGGAAACTGGCTCTTGTCTTTATATCCTTCATCTGCTCTGTGTTGAATCTCAGTCCCAGGTTGGTCACTTTTCTGGTGTATCTCTTGAGCTTGAACTTGAGTTTTCTCATGACCAAATGGCTGTCTAAACCTACATCTGCTCCTCTGCTAAAGTGGATGTTCTGCACTGATCTTCTGAAAGAACGGCTGATACAAACGTGATTGATCTGGTTTTCTAACTTGTGCTCCAGTGAAACCCAGGTGACTTTATGGATCATTTTGTATGGAAAAAATACTACCACCTATCATGAATCCACGGATGGAACAAGAGTCACTGAAGAGCTCTCCTTTTTCATTCACGTTGCCTAGGCCTTATTTTCCCATGCTCTGTTCTCTACCTGTATTTATGCTTCCAATTTTTGCATTGGAGTCACTCATCAAAATCAAGATATCCTTTGCTTTCTGGTTCACAACACATTGTAGTTTCTCATAGAAATCTATTTTGCATTCCTCAGAGGCTTCATTGGTTGGTATATAACATTGCACAATCAGTACCTTCTGCACTCTGGTATGGAGTCTGGCTTTGATGATGAGCGAGGGCACTGGTGTCCACTCCATTGAAGTACCAGATGCCTCTCTTGATAACATCAAGTCCATGCCTTCTGTGCATGGTGCACCTCCTTCATGTCCTGAGTAGATGATGTTTTAATCTGTTGCCAGGTAGAGCTGCCCAGAGTGTGTCCATCTTGTCTGACATGAGCCCAAAACTGCAGGCATGTACTTTTTCATCTCTGCTGAGGTCTGTGCTTTCTCCCTTACTTGATATGTGGTCCGAACATTCCACATACCACATAGTCTGAACATTGCACATGGGTGGCTGTCCTTGGTTAGAGAAGGGTGATCTGTGGGACAGCTTCCTTTTTGCTTTCCCTACTATGCTTCTTACTCAATTTGTGCAGATTGCCAACTCCTCTCAAGACTAGTGTCGTTGTAGGTTTCTTTGTAGATGTTTCTATAACTTTTTTTTTTTTTAAGATAGGGATGTTAACCCTAAGCGAACCCATTTTACCTTGGGAAGAGGTTATCCAAATTTGTTTGGTCTGTATTCTTTGACCTGTCCAGTTTGGGCGTCTCTTCCAGCAGGTGTAGCTCCCACTGGCATAGCTCTCCAGGTCATTGAGACACACAAGCCACCCCACTATGACAAGGAATGGGCCATTGGGTGGAATAATGTGAGGAAAAAATGTGTAAAATTTAAAAGAAGAATATTCTTCATAGAATAGTGAAAGAATATGTAAAAGCTAAAACCACTTTTTCTGGCTTGAGATGTTGGAGCTGCGTCTTTCATTCTAGCAATCAGGCCCTGTAGCCACACACCCAGAAAGCACAGAGATCTCAGTTCTTGTTTCACCACACACCTCCCTCAGTAAATGACTGTGTTAAGTGGGATGAATATCTGCTTACTTTGAAGATATGAGCTGAGCATATTTTTACAGAGACTAGCACAATCAGGAAGGTATCATTAGAATAGACAGTACTGCAAAAACAGATGAATACTGAATGTGCTTAAAATAGGATGGAGCTAGAAGAGTTCCTTTCTTCCCCAACTTCACAAGGCTTTCTTCTACTATTATTTCTGGTAACTATTATCCAAATATCCTGTCATTGATCCCTCTATGGGCCAATCATTCTACAAATCTAAACAAGCACCTGAAAATGCATCCCTTCCAAGCTGCAGCAGCAGGGTACCTTTCAAATGAATCCAGCAGCATAGTAAAGATGTAATTCTCATATTCAAGGTAGGTACTAAGTGTAAAAGCGATTTCACAGATGAAAGACAGGTTATCAACAGAGTAGCAGCTGTACTGGCATATTTTCTTTGGAAATTATCTACCATATTACACAGAATCAGGATAAAAGGGAAGTCTAAGGAAGACTTTCATTTTTATTCTCATCTGTGGCCGGCTCAAGTGGTTAAATTGTGCCCCAGAGGTGTGCCAACACAATGACCACATCCCTTTGCTTTGTTGTGCTGAAATAAATGGTGATTGCGACTAACTCCTGTTTCAAATGGTACTGTAGACAAGGACTATTCTCTGCAACCTCTTTGAAAGTGTAACAACTCTTAAATGCACCGTCAAAACATCTGACCTACCTAACCAATTTTTTGTGCTCACCTAGCAAAGTTTTCATTTTCTTTTCAATTCCTCTCACAGTCCCTACAGTTCATGCTAGTAGGTGAGTGAAAGCTACCTGCTACCAATAATGAGAAACCCAACAGCACAGTAAATGGACCCCAGAGGTCCATTGTAAAGG
The DNA here is from genome assembly GCF_033958435.1 of Carettochelys insculpta. Classification (NCBI taxonomy): domain Eukaryota; kingdom Metazoa; phylum Chordata; order Testudines; family Carettochelyidae; genus Carettochelys; species Carettochelys insculpta. The sequence continues at coordinate 75,024,338 of NC_134137.1, forward strand.
CAACTTCAGGTGGCTGGATTCTTTTCACCTCTAATCAAGCTAAAATGCATATATGAGGGGAAATGAAGATAACGTAACAATTTTTGTTGATTTGATTAGTAGACAAGAAGTTAGGTGTCAATAAGTGCTATTAAATGTGGGGCAGAGTGCAGTCTGTGGAAGAGATTTTGGCTACTTCCTTTTTTTTGTGAACAGTGGAATTTATGTCATACAACTATGATTAAAATAGAATTAAATTGAGTATGTAGTTGAAAGGGAAATATGAAGTGGATTGAACTATTCCCAACTGGACCACCGGGAGAGCTGTTCGTTTAACTCTTGTTTGAGAAACTTTCTGGGCCACACAACCAGGTCTGTGTGGCAGTGGGAAAAGTTGGCTGGGAAAGCTACCTGCATGGGACTTAGTCGAAGAAGCACAGGTTGCAGGGAGGAAGAGCTGGGTTCTTCAGCATGACTGGGTGACCTCCTCCATGTGCTGGACAGACAGACACAGAAATCCAAGAATACCAAACCAAGTTATTAAAGACCTTCGTGCCAGAGTCCCACCCAGGGTGAACAAGGAGCCACCAACAGAAGATATTGTGATATTCTTCTTCTTGCCATAAGATTCTAGTCAGCTTATCAGGCAAGTGTTGCTGTGCTTCTAACTCCTTCCAGTTGTCCTTCATATTCACAATATAACAAATCTGGTATCCAATGTATTCAATTAAATAATACTCTGATATGCAAGTTCTTTGAGATCCCAGCATGAAAGGGATGATGTAAGTGCAGATAATTCACACTATGTTTTCATTCCAATAGGTCTTTTTAGTAGAGTTCTATCATATATTGCTGATAGCTTTTAAATATCTTACCTTTCTTAGTATAGACCCCTGGGGCTGTATCTACACTGAGCCCTAATGCTGTCAGTTTGATGCAAATGAGCAGTCTTGAAAATTCAAAATGGTGGCTTATTTCAATATTCACACAGCTGATGTGCATAATTCATATGGCTAATTTGCATCTTTGTGGCAGAGTTGAAGCTGTGTTGACATGGTTCTGCAGCAAAACCCCCTTTGTTGGCAGCCCCTTATGCCTGGAAAAAATCACTAGGGCTGAGTGTAGACACAGCCGTGGAGATCTTACCAAACTGAGAGATTGGGCAACAAAATGGCAAATGAAATTTAATGTGAGTAAGTGTAAAGTAATGCACATTGGAAAACAATAACCCCAAGTATACGTACAATATGACGGGGGCTAATTTAGCTACAACTAATCAGGAAAGAGATCTTGGGGTTATTGTGGATAGTTCTCTGAAAACATCCACGCAGTGTGCAGTGACAGTCAAAAGAGCAAATAGGACATTAGGAACTATTAAGAAAAGGGATAGAAAATAAGACAAAGAATATCTTACTGCTCCTATGCTACCATAAAACTATGGTACACCGACATCTTAAATATGCATACAGCAGTGGTCTTCTCACTTCAAAAAAGACATTTTGGCATTAGAAAAGGTTCAGAAAAGGACAACTAAAATGCTTACGTGTTTGGAATGTGTCCCATATAAGGAGAAGCTGAAGATACTAGGATTTTTCATTCAGAAAAGAGGAGACTGAGGGGGGATATAGTAGAAGTATATAAAATCATGAGTGTTGTGGAGAGGGTTGGTAAAGTAAAGTTATATGCTTGTTCCCATAATGTAAGAACTAGAGGACACCAAATGAGATTAATGGGTAGCAGGTTCAAAACCAATAAAAGAAAGTTTTTCTTCACACACTGCACAGCCAACCTGTGGAATTCCTTGCCAGAGGATGCTGTGAAGGCCAGGACTCTAGCAGTTTTAAAAAGATCTCGATAAATGTTTGGAGGTTAGGTCCATAGATAGCTATTAGCAAGGGGTAAGGTATGGTGCCTAGCCTTTTGTCGAAGGTGGGAGATGGATGGCAGGAGACAAATTGCTTGATCATCGTCTTCGGTTCCCTTCTTCTGGGGCACTTGGCATTGGCTACTGTCGGCAGACAGGATACTGGGCTAGATGGACCTTTGGTCTGACCCAGTATGGCCGTTCTTATGTTCTTATGAATGCAGGTGCTGATGAGTACTGGTGGCCTTGCTGCCATCCCGGGGCCATGGTCTGTCTGGGTCCTGGCAAGTTGGGGTCTGCTGGGGGCATGGGCCCCCCCAATCATGTATGATGCCCCCGCCCCATTCTCTAGGGGTGTGTGCACTCTGGGCGATGTACCAAAGGACCACTGCCATGGTTGGGGGAAGCCTGTCAGATGGAAGCCTAGCTGGATTTGTGGAAGGGGAAGTCCATCATGAGCTCCTCCTCCTCATTGGACCTCTGGGAGGGTTCCGTGGCTGGCCCCAGCTCTAGTCTCGGGGGTGCAGGACTGGCCTCTCGACCTGACTCCAGCTTCACATCCTGCTGCAGCTCCTCGGCCAGGGTGTTAAGAATGGCCAGTGGGGAGGAAGTGTCCTTCAGGCCCAGGATGCCCCTGAGCTCTAGGTAATAGGGGCAAGAGGCGGGGGCGGACCTTGACTGGCTGGCCAAGTCCCGCACCTGGGCATAACCATGCCACAGCTCCTTGACCTTGCTCCTGACAAGGTCTGGAGTGTGGGCAGGGTGACTCCACGCAGTGAGGCCCTTGGCTAGCCAGATGACACACATCCGCATTCTGCCGCTTGCTCCCCATTACGTGGAGCACCTCCTCCTCAACCCAGAGCCCCAGAAAGTCACAGAGCTCAGTGTCAGTTTGAGAGGGGCCCTGTTTCCTGCCCCACCAGCCGGAGGCTTGAGAGCCATGAGATGGCCTGGAGGGGGAGCCCTGGGGACACTTGGGGGGCAGGCTGGCTGCCATCATCTTTCCCTGCGCTGTGCAGGGGCACCTCATGGCACGTTTGCTGCCTGCACAGTCTCAGCTTTCTGCAATGGGGTTTCTGGGTCTGTGCAGCTTTAAGAGCTGCTGGGCTCTGGACAGCATGACTCCACGTCCCAGCTGATTGCCACCATGGCAGACCCTGCTATTTCTAAGTAGCGGGAGAGGGATCTTCTACATATGTCCTGCTTCAGCATTAGACATTGAGGTAGGGTGCTATTCCCAGCTTCTCATAGGAATAGCAGTTTTGACGTCTCTGCATCTAACGTCGATTTCAACTTCGAAGTAGCACGTGGCATGTGTAGACGTGGCACATGCTATTTTAAAGTTGTGCCTGCTACTTCGACATTGTGCTCGAGTGGAGACGCACCTGATATGTGTAATTGGACCTGTAGTACTTAAACACAGAGACTCAACAGAGAAGAGAGGATGAAATTAGACGAGTGATCCTGTAAGATGTAGAATTTACATGACAGATGGACACACCTGAAGAGCAATGCCCAAGCAGACACTCGCCTGAAGCCAGGAATTGACATTCCCACCATAAAAGACATAGGGGAGCTACTAAATAAAGTATGTGTTTTCTGGAGTACCTAACTGTCTGCAAGAGGCTTTAGCCTTTGGTTTCTATGTTATATCCGTCTGGATTAAATGCACGTCAGTATCTCTCCAACATCTCCATTCCTTTGCTTTATCTTATTTTACTTTGCCACTGACCTCCTTTACTTTATTCGGTGATGAAGTGGGTCTGTCTCACGAAAGCTCATCACCAAATAAATCATTTTGTTAGTCTTTGAAGTGCTACATTTCTGTTGCTTTGGTTGTTGGAGTACAAACTAACATGGCTACCTCTCTGTTGCTATTCTCCTTTACTTTGTCATCTTCGGATATTTTTACCCGCAGACTCAGTCAAAATAGACCAGTGATCTCCCTTCTGAAGACATTTATTAAAGGTGAACTTAGCATTGACTTGATATTAACTCGTGTCACACACAATCAAAATCAAGTAGTATCTGCGGGTAGAAAAGAAAAGCACAACCCAGAGTTTTTGTTTTTCATTTTATTTTTTTTTTTAAATCTATAACGTCTGTAATGGCAAAAACACACTTACTTTGACCAAAAAGAGAATAAAATGGAGCTACAAGTTACTAAAAGATGTAAGTACTATGAATTAATAACTACCTAACCTCTAACCTTAGACTGGCAGCATTAAAAGTAAAAGACTATTTTTGCTTCTTTTTCTTGAAGTACACAAACCATTTCATAAAAACAGGCAATTTAAGTGGTATGTTATAGGTGCTCACAGTTTAGTGTCAAATACTGCAGCTGAGAGTCATCACTTTGAGCATACGGTACAACATTTACTGCTCCACTTTGGCTTTGACAGTCAGAGCCAAATTGAGGATGCAGAATTATTCTGTCTCAGCAGGAATCCTTGGAAACTTTCCAGTTGATTGAGCCTGAATTCTCATCACACCACAGTTTGAAAAGATGGAACAGGTACTCTGCCAACACTGGCTGAAGTTTCTTCACCTGCTATGAATAGAGAATAATCTACATGGGGGTCCAGTACCTTTTTTGTTGCTGAATGTAGCGTGGGGACAGAAACGCAAAAGCTATGGTTACACTACAGAGCTCTGTCAGCAGAAGTCACTGTTGGAAGAGATTTCCTGACAAAACTTCTGTTGACAGAGTGCAGCCACACACTAAAAGCAGATTGAAAGAGTGGGCTGCCCGGCTGCTCTCGCCACAAAATAGGCACCCAGAAGCAAGCAGACAGGGCTGCCATTGTTGTGGATGCCCTGTCTGTAAAGAAAAGGCCCTTCAGAGCATCCACACAGCATTTTTTGTAGACAGAATCCATTGACGGCAGTGTTATGCCTCATGGCTGAGACGCAGAACGCTGCCAGCAAAAGTGCTGAGTTTTGTCAACAGACTGTCAACAAAACACATTTTGTGTGTGCATGCTCCATGATTTTTTCCACAAAACTCTCTAGTACAACCATAGCCAGAGTCATGCTTTAAGCAGCAACTACAGAACTTTCCTAACAAAGAAGTTTGTATACTGCAGCATACCAAATGATCCTCTCTGGAAGCCTGGGAGAAATGGTCTTCCAGACTGGGATTTCACATCTGTTCAGTTTGTGCTTTGAGATCCCTGTGATGGGGACTTATTTCCTGACAGACTACCTGCAGGTTCTAATCCCCTCTTCACTGTGTTGGGAAATACTGATGATAAACCTGATCTACCTGGAAAAGTCCTTTTGGCCCCTTCACTAAATAAGATTTGGGACTTCCTGTCAAATTTTAAACAGTTCCAAATGTCTGACATTTTTTGAGCCAAACTTTGTTTCCATCAGAAATTCTGTGATGAGGGGTGTGGACTGATATGCCAGAAAAACCTTATATGGGTCCACTGATATTTGTAGAAGTTTATTCAAAGTCTTTACCACTCTCTCTATCTCCCCTACTTTGGGGTTAATGTGGATGACTAGTATGATATTCAAAACTCAAAGGCCTTTGCAAATGCTAAAAATGTATCAGAAATAAACTGAGGACCATTATGATGTACGTGTTCTTTCCAGAAATCTTTGTAGAGAGTCATGGTTTTGAGGATTAGATTAGTCCAGAACTGGTTACACATCTTGCACTACATAAATCTGAATTTGCCGTTCAAACCAGGCCTCCAGATTGCTGTGCTCATGCCCTACACTTGTTTGTATCTTGGTGTCCCTCACAGATTCTGGACAGATTCTCTTTCTAGAGCCCAGGAGGGATGAAAATGCATTATCCTTTCAGAAGCAGTACATCAGCCATATGAAGGTAATTTCAGCTCTGGTAACCTATGCCCAAGGCTTTTGCACTGGCAGAAAAATGGCTGGATGAGATATTCTGAATGTTAGCCCCTGTAGTCGGAGACTGACTCCTGAGAACACTATAATGGTTTTATGAAGTACAGTAAGGTCCCAGAGTACGCAAGGGTTCTGTTCCACACACCCTCGCGTAAACCCCGATTTTGCGCAAGTGGGGGTCTGGCTTTTTCCCGGGCAGAACACATGTTCTGCAGCTGGGAAAGCAGCAGAAAGGGAAGTCCTGGAGTAGGGGTGTCAGTTGGGGAGGGTTAAGCCTGGCAGTGGGTTGGGGCTGTGGGAGATGGGCACGGGGGGTGGGCTAAGTCTGGGGTGAGTTAGGGCTGCAGCCGGGTGTGGGGTGGAGTTGAGCACGGGTGGTGAGCTGGGCTGCGGGGGGCAGGGGGGAGAGCTGAGCTAAAGCCGTGCCTGGGTGATGAGCCAGCAAGGGGGTTGCACCAGAGCCACGTGGGGTGGGTGGGCAGCTTGTGAACTGGCAGAGGGAATCACACTGTAGCTTCAAGGTGTGTGCAGGTGGGCTGGCAGCTTGTGAGCTGGCAGGGGGGGATCGCACAGGAGCCATGCAGGGCAGGTGGGTGGGTGGGCAGCTTGTGAGCCAGCGGGGGTGGGCAGTTGTGCCAGAGCCACATAGGGCAGTGGGGGCTGCTTGAGCCAGAGCCGCATGCAGGTGGTTTAAACCGGGCCGTGGGATGGGGTCAAGGTCAGACACGTAAGAGCGGCGACACACACTCTGAGTTCGCATGTGCTCAGACCTTACTGTACATCACTTCAAAGTGAGCAATAAGTTTTTGCAGGAGGTCACTCCATAATACAGACCATCTGTGTGGCACAGAGGCTGGAAGAAGGTGTGTGGCTCAGACCTGGTGTGCAGCATAGATAGTGTGTATGTGCACGGATGCTGACTGCTGCTGGGTAAGTTTCTGGGGTTATGTCTAGATTAGAGGGTCTTGTCAATCTGCACCTGGCCATGACACACCAGGCTCCACCACCACAGCTGGAGCCCCTAGGAGAGGACAAGCAGGCTTCCGAGCTCCAACCCCCACAAAAGATGGAGGCAGACATGGTCTCAGAGGACAGCCGGTCCCCAACAGCCAAACCACCTCCTGGGCATCTTCAGAGATGGGCAAGTGTCCCTGCAGGGAGTACCCCATGTGTCATACACCCCAGGGTGTGGGAGGCAGGTGCAGATGGGGCATGCTGCAAGTGTAGTGTGGCCATCTCACATGGGACCTCATGCTGCAATCCTGGCTCGTGGAACCATGTGCAAAGTAAGGTGTGCCACCCAGAGCCAGAAGACAGTCCCTGGGCACAGGGATCAGCCTGCTTCCAGCCCACACAAGGCTGGACAAAGCCCAGACTCTGGGGCCCTGCCAGCACCTGCCATGGCTAGACGCAAGCTAGCCACAAGGGTAATGGCCTGACCCCAGACACACTGAGACGTGCAGCCCCCAGTACCCAGGCAAGCCTACAGGTGAGAGGCAGCACCCATTCCTGTGGACAGTGCTACAAGCCTCAAGTGTGTGGTGGGGCCCCAGGGAGGGCCAGGTTGTTCCCGGCTCAGCAGCCACCCATGGGTGGACCCCTCTGTGGCCGTACACCCCCTCTGCTGCTAGTCCATTGAGTGGCAGGGGACACTGTGATCAACCCAGTCCTGGGAGCTCTGTGAAATCCCCATACAGCAGGGTCTATTCGCTCTGCTCCTGGGACATTACCATCCCTTGGCCCAGGGGTGTTGGTTGCTGCTCACAGTGGGGGACAGGGCCATAGGAGCTGCATTGCATGAATGATTCATGCAATGCCCTCCATGTTTTCCTTACAGATGAACCTATACCATCCCAGGGCCTCATCCCAGCACCAGGGCAAGCCAGCCCCACACCACCACCAGGGCAAGCCAGAAGCTGGAGGGGCTGTCAACACATCCTGGAGGACCTCCAGAGGGATCATAACGCTGCCCTCTGGAGGATGACTGGCCTCATGGAGCTGTGGGTGTGGGACGAAAGGGAGTGCTGGTCGAGGGCTTGGGACCAATTCACGTCCTGCTTTAACACCACTGACATGTGGAGGGGCATGATGGCCACCCCATCCCCACTAGCCAGCCTTCAGGGCATTGTGGACCTCCTGCTCCCCAGCCCTCCCGCTGCTCCCCAACCCACCCAGACCCCACCACCTCTGTTCTTCCCCCTGCTCCTGGCCCCAACCCAGCCCTCATGGGATCCCTGAACCCATGGCAGGAGGGGATCCCAAATCTAATTCCACTAGAGGTCCCACTACCTCATGGGTTTGTGGCCCCCCCACCTCCTCGATGTTTTGAGGCTCCCCCACATTCTGTCCCCCACTGTAAATAGTTGCTTACACTGCACTGTTTGTAAATAGTTTTTATTACACCATTTCTTTTGCACTGTTTTTTTCTTTAGTTAACTAAAATAATTTTTTTAGCATCACGCCTGCATCTCTCTTTATTGATCAGAGGCTGGGGAGTAGAGAGCAGATGGAGGGAGGGGTCATGGTGGGGATGGGGTAGGGCTGTGGGCCAAGGCTTCTGCTGGCAGTGTCCTGGGGAGGGGTAATGGAGGCAGTGGGAGAAGCTTTTTTTCAGGGCCACCTGGATCTGCACTCTGTCCTAATGGAACTGGTGGATCAAAGCTGCACCAGCTGCTCATACATATGGCTAGCATCTGCCCCCCAACCCTGGAGGAAGGCCTTCCCCTTCTCTTCCACTAAGTTGAGCAGGGCACAACATGACACCACAACATGGCGCTCCACCAAATCCAGGCAGGTGAGCAGGCACTGAAAGCATGCCTTGAGGTGGCCGAAGGCAGATTTGGCCTGCATCCTGCTCTGGTTGAGGGGGGTATTGACCAGTTCATGACCTGGGTCCAGCAAGAGGGGTTAGGCCACATTCCCCCGGGATGCACAGTGGCATCTAAATGTCCCTGACCACCAGCTCATGGTGAGGGATGAACATTCCTGACTCCATCCTCTGGCACAAGCTGGAGTTGTGGAACACATGGGCATTGTGTGTCTGGCCCAACCCCCCAACATAAATGTCTCTAAACTGACCATGGTGGTTCACCAGGGCCTGCAGTGCCATGGAGAAGTATCCCTTCTCGTTTATATGCTTGGGCATTCTATGCTCCAGGGCACAAATTGGGATGGGGTCCCATCGATAGCCCCTGTTCTGCTTGGGAACCCCAAGGCAGTGAATCCAACCATGACTGCATCCACATCTCCAAGACGGATGACACTCCACAGCAGAATGGTGTTTATGGCCATCATGACATGCAGGGGGATGGGATTGAACACATAGGTCAGGAACTTAGTGAGGGAGTCCCTGGGCCCCAGGGGGTCCTTGACCTCCCCCGTGTCTCCTTCCCAAGTTCTATGGGAGTCTCCCCTGTGAACCCCACCCCCAGCATCAGGGCTGTGCACAGGTGGGATGGCATGGTTCCCCAGGGATGGTCTTCCCCCAACCCCTCACATTTCTGACCCTGCTTCCCGAGGATCCATCTTGTGCAGGACACTCCCCTCCCCTCATGCAGCCTAAGAGTGCCTTACCTCCTTGAAGAGGGCCTCAATGGGGGACTTCCTCACACCAAACTGGTTTTTCACTGAGTGATAGTTGTCAGGGGTGGGAAGCTTCCACAGGGTGACTGCGACCTGCTTCTCCATGGGGATGTTGGGTTGTAGCCAGATGTCCTGTCTCTGAAGGGTGGGGACGAGCAAGGCACAGAGTTCCAGGAACGTGGCCTTCTGCATGTGGAAGTTCTGGAGCCACTGCTGGTAGTCCCACTGCCCCATGACCAGCCAGTCCCACCAGACAGAACTAGTGTGGTGCCTGTAGATCCACTTGTTCACCCAGGAGGACAGATGCAGGTGTGACTGTCCAGCAGCAACAGTGAGTTCCTCAAAGGTAGTGTCTGGCTCGTCCTCCCTGAGGAAGAGGAGGATGGCCATCACGAGGTGCAGCAGGTGCTGAAGCACCTCTGCTTTGGGCCAGCACAAGCCTGGGGGCTGCTCTTGCACCATGGCTCACTGGAAAGAACTGTGTCTCCCAGGAAAAGTTGAAGCCCTGCTCTAGCAGTTGTGCAGTCTCTTGAGGAAGAAGACATGGGCAGGGAATGAGTGTTGGGGGAGGCGGGGGCTTTAAAGGAGCATGTCGCCAGAGCTCCTTGGAGGGATTGCTGACCGCTACCCTGTCTACTGTAGTTCTGTGTGGCTGTTTTGTCAAGAGAGTGGCTGGGCATCTGGCCGCTCTCTGTCTGCAGAACGCATTGAAAAAGCAATCTGCTTTACTGTCTGGCTGTGATCTGTCAACAGAAGTTTTGTCAGAAGATATCTTCCAACAAAAGTTTCTGTAGACAGATCGTTCTAATCTAGACATAGCCTGGGAGATGCCATGCACTGTCTCTTTAACACACAGAAAGCTATCCTGCTGTCTTGTCTCCCCGCTTTCCCATTCTGGAGTGATGAGGTATATGGAGGAGAGAGACTGTGTGTGAGAGAGACAGAGTGTGTGTGTGACAGAGAGTAACAGAGTGAGAGAGCTGGCTGCTGGAGACATCTTAGAAACAGCGCATTGCCTCTGAAGACAGGCACTCATCTCAGTCACTCACCATAATTCAGGCTGGAGCAGCTTCTTTGTGTGTGTCCCCCTCCTGACCCTTGGTCTGCATAGATGTGGTAGATGGGCACCTGACTTCAGCATTCCCCTCTCCCCTCCACCCTCTACATCACACAGCTAGCAGGAGGGTTCTGGGAGCAGCTCAGCTGCTGGACAGAGTGAAGTGGGGAGAGGACAGAGCAAGGTGCTGATGCTGGCTGTAAGGACGCTTGTTCTGCTAATTAGCCGGAGGACCAGGATAGAAATCCCAGGAAGGTTAGATTGGACCTGCAAGCCATATTTTGTCCACATCTGATGTACATAAATAGATGCATATTTTTCAGAATGTTCAAAAGTAGCCCCATCAGTATCTGTAACCCCCATCAGTATCTGTAACCCCCATGCTTTCGTTGTCCCTATATTTCCAGCTGCCCAGAATCTTGGATTGGATGATAGGGTATAGATCACTTGAAGTTGCCCTCTGTTCATTCCCTCTGATGAGTATGGCACTGGACAGTGTCAGGAAACAGGATTCTGGGTTAGATAGACCTTTGGCCTGACCTAATATGCCCATTCTTAAGTTGCATTCTTATGTACAGATAAACCACAACTAGAAATTGAATGTGGGCGCTTCTGCCTAGTCCCTCCTGACATTTTTATTTACAGCTCTAGTTTCATTTTTATTCAGTCTTCTGAAATCTACTTTATTTCCTTAATCTCTAGTTCTTTCTTCTGTCTCCCTTACTAAATCTGTTCTTATCATGTCAGTCTCTGATTCATCCTCTGTCAGGGGACTGTCACTGTATCCTGCATTGGCTAGGGGACTAGATGATCAAATGGACTGGATGATCTGATCGGTCTTTGCCATCTCTAACTTCCATGATCTATTATGCACAAGTCACACCTTCTCCCCCTTTTAGTCACTGAATCTGTCAAACGCTTACAGGGTAGGAAATCATGGGTTCCCTTTGTGCTCCCTGTAGTGCACATACCAACCTCATATCTATGCTTAAAATCTTTTATAGTGCCATAGCAAATTCATTTAGAAATGTAGGATAACCCACATTCTTGCTGATTCAGAAAGAGGACAATTAAATAGCTCAGATTCTATAATCACTCAGCATATGGCAATGATGGTAACTGGACTGGCTGCTGTTCAAGAGGACAAACTATATGGCAGATGTGTAACTACAGCATTCAATAACACCAAAAATGTTATAGATTTCTATTAAACCCCCTTCCTTTATTTCCCCAGACAATACAATAAAATAATGTAATTGTGGTCTCAGGTAAGAAGCTCCAAGTGAGAAATCAGGAGATCTTGAGTTCATTCCTGATTCTTGCAATGACTTTCTGTGACTGTACAAATCATTTACGTGTGCTTTGCCTCAGTTTCCCATCTGTACAATGACTATAGGAAATGACAACAAGAGGGAGGAATAGCTCAGTGGTTTGACCATAGGCCTGCTAAACCCACGCTTGTAAGCTCAATCCTTGAGGAGGCCATTTAGAGATTGGGGCAAATAGATGTTAGGGATGGTGCTTAGCCCTGCTGAGAGGGCAGGGAACTGGGCTAGATGACCTTCCCAAGGTCCCTTCCAGTTCTAGGAGATGTGTATCTTTACTTATCACACTACATTAACTTTCCTACCTGTGTAATTCACTTTGAGATTTTAGAAGGAAAAGCATGGTGTGGGTACACAATACAATGCTTTAATGAATATCAGATGCTCCTGGTAACATACTTGTGCCAAATTGTTGCTTTTGAATCAAAGAATGAGGAAAGAGATAGGATGCAGCAGGGAAAAAATCATTGGCTTTCAGACTCCTTTCCTTTGCCAACTTTGAAGAAAAAATTTAATTTCCCCCGCCACACACACAGTGGCTACGTCTACACGTGAAGCCAACATCGAAATAGCTGATTTTGATGTGGCGACATCGAAATAGGCTATTTCGATGAATAACGTCTACACGTCCTCCAGGGCTGGCAACGTAGATGTTCAACTTCGACGTTGCGCGGCACCACATCGAAATAGGCGCTGCAAGGGAACGTCTACACGCCAAAGTAGCACACATCGAAATAAGGGTGTCAGGCACAGCTGCAGACAGGGTCACAGGGCGGACTCAACAGCAAGCCGCTCCCTTAAAGAGCCCCTCCCAGACACAGTTGCACTAAACAACACAAGATACACAGAGCCTACAACTGGTTGCAGACCCTGTGCCTGCAGCATGGATCCCCAGCTGCCGCAGCAGCAGCCAGAAGCCCTGGGCTAAGGGCTGCTGCCCACGGTGACCATAGAGCCCCGCAGGGGCTGGAGAGAGAGCATCTCTCAACCCCCCAGCTGATGGCCGCCATGGAGGACCCGGCAATTTCGACGTTGCGGGACACGGATCGTCTACACGGTCCCTACTTCGACGTTGAACGTCAAAGTAGGGCGATATTCCGATCCCCTCATGAGGTTAGCGACTTCGACGTCTCGCCGCCTAACGTCGAAGTTAATTTCGAAATAGCGCCCGACGCGTGTAGCCGCGACGGGCGCTATTTCGAAGTTAGTGCCGCTACTTCGAAGTAGCGTGCACGTGTAGACACAGCTAGTGTGTGTTGAAATTATGGCATACAATATTTCATTTGAAATATTTTCATTGCAGAAAGGCGGTGACTTCTGAAAGTGGGTAGATGAAATAGACAAGTCAAAATTATACCTAGACAAGTCATTGGCTACGTCTACACGTGAACCCTACATCGAAGTAGCCTATTTTGATGTGGCGACATCGAAATAGGCTATTTCGATGAATAACGTCTACACGTCCTCCAGGGCTGGCAATGTCGATGTTCAACATCGACGTTGCGCAGCACCACATCGAAATAGGCGCTGCGAGGGAACGTCTACACGCCAAAGTAGCACACATCAAAATAAGGGTGTCAGGCACAGCTGCAGACAGGGTCACAGGGCGGACTCAACAGCAAGCCGCTCCCTTAAAGGGCCCCTCCCAGACACAGTTGCACTAAACAACACAAGATCCACAGAGCCGACAACTGGTTGCAGACCCTGTGCATGCAGCATGGATCCCCAGCTGCAGCAGCAGCAGCCAGAAGCCCTGGGCTAAGGGCTGCTGCACACGGTGACCATAGAGCCCCACAGGGGCTGGAGAGAGAGCATCTCTCAACCCCTCAGCTGATGGCTGCCATGGCGGACCCCGCTATTTTGAAGTTGCGGGACGCGCAACGACTACACGGTCCCTACTTCAACGCTGAACGTCGAAGTAGGGCGCTATTCCCATCCCCTCATGGGGTTAGCGGCTTCGACGTCTCGCTGCCTAACATCGATGTTAACATCGAAATAGCGCCCAACACGTGTAGCCGTGACGGGCGCTATTTCGAAGTTAGTGCCGCTACTTCGAAGTAGCCTGCACGTGTAGACACGGCTATAATGTACCTAGTTCAGAATAAAAAAAGGCAATGCCTAGTTCTCACTCCCCTAAGAAATTCCACTGCTCTGGATGAAAAAACATTTTGAGAAGAGTAGTGCCTTTTGAAAAATACCTACTGAGAGTGTAAGCTTACTCCTTTCTTTATTTTTCTTTCTTTATTTTTTTAAATAGCCATGTTCTTTATCCTGCTGGGATGGCCCTTTAAAGGAGCTGCGCTTACTCTTCACCTGTCTGTATTCAGCTGCTTCCCAGCCAAGGACTTAATGACCAGAAAGCAGCTCACCCAGGAGTGAGAACTGGAGATGGCACTGGCTTAGGGAAAGGACATGAAATGGGAGTTTCCACTCCACCTAACTGAAGAACCTGGCCAGACATCTCTACTGTTCAAAGAGCAGCAGACCCTTTCTTAGGGTAGTCTGCACTTCAAGCTGCATTACATTCTACTTCCCAACTCAGGAAGACATAGCCATGCTAGGTCTGACTAATGTAGCATACTAAAAATAGTGTGTAGCTGCATCAGTGGAGAGGTGGGAGAAGCTGGCTGCCCTGAATATGTACCTGTTCAAGAAGTAAGGCATTTTCTCAGAGTGGTTAGCCTTTCGGGCACTCACACCATCATGGTGACACTCTGATTTAAGTCATAAGCTTTCATGGGCAAAGACCCGCTTCAACAGATGAAGCAGGTCTTTCCCCACGAAAGCTGATGTTCTAAAATACCTGCTAGTCTATAGGGTGCCCCAGGACTTCTTGTTGTTTTTGAAGATACAAACAAAATTGGCTACCTCTCTGTTTTAAGCGTGCACATTCAAACAGGTCTAGCATAGATACATCTTGTTGAGTTAGGAACTGCGCCTTCAGCCAAAAGTGTAGAAATGTCCTTCGGCAAAGTGTTTGAAGAATCAAAGCATCCAGTAGTAAAATGTTTGGGAAACTGAGGCAGGCATGGGTCTGTTATTGTGCTTGGGAATGCCTGGTTACATATGTGTACAGAAATATTTAATATTGCTCACAGAGTAAATGTTATGGTAGTCTGGGATTAATACAGCAAGAGTTTCAAATTCATTCTGAAACTTTGTCAGTGTTGGAGACATTTTTAGAACACAAGTAAAGTAATACAAATAATATATGTTTAACATTCTCCAGCAGTTGCCTTCTTCTTTTGCAGCTATGGGCTAGCAGTGCTTCAACAACAAATCCTCCTGCAGAAAGAACAAATTCAAAGTGCAGCAGTCCTCACATTTCTAAGGACAAAAATAAGCAGAAAAACCATCTGAGTCTGTCTTCGTACATCACAAAGGGGCAGTAAAGAGACTTATTTCTTCTGCCATTCATCTTTCAATTCAAATGTGTTCATTCCCAGCCACCCCTTTTGTTCACGTGTTTGCCGTTACTATAAGTCCACAGAGACTCACAGCGTTCGTCTCTCAGTTACCTTCAGAACTGAATACCTCTTCTGGTTTTCTTTAGCAATACAGCTCTGGCCCAATCAGACAGAGTGCTTGAACATCTCCTTTTATAGAATCATAGAGCTGGAAGGGACCTCAGGAGATCATCTAGTTCAGCCCCCTGCTTCAAGCAGGATCAACTCTCACTAAGTCATCTGTAGGGTGCGAGAAGACTTTGTAACGGTCTCATGAGAGCAGTCCGACCCCTCTGTGAACTCTCAGAGGAATCATATACAGAAGCATGCTGCCAACAAACAAGAGATACCAGAACTGGTCTGTGCAAGGTGAAAGCTGCAAAACAACTCACATCACCTGCGAAACAAGCTGCGCCTGCCAAAACTCCAAGGCTACACTGGCAGTAGGCCACTAGAGATAGTGATAAGGAATGCATAGGCAATTTTAGGCAATTTTATGTTAATGAGCTCAGCTTATCAGCTAGTGTTAGGAGGCCTGTTACAGAGCCTCTCCCCGAGCGAAGCTCCGATGCGTCGGGTTTTTCCCCACTGGTGACTGCGGCGTCTCCGGGGCTCCCGTCGCGGGTGTCACGCTCTTTCAATAAACCAAATATAGCACTCGCCTTCTGGGTGCAGCCTCGTCTCTGGGGAACCTGAGCCTGGTTGGCTACATCATCCCAGCCAGGACCTTGTCAAGCTGGTACTTAAAAACCTCGAGGGATGGACAATCCACCACCTCTTTAGGCAACGCATTCCAATGTTTCACCCCACTCCTGGTGAAGTAGTTTTTCCTGATATCTAACCTACACCTCTCCCTCTGTCACTTCAGACCATTGCTCCTCATTCTGCTGTCTGACACCACTGAGACCAGTTTCTCACCCTCCTCTTTAGAGCTCCCCTTCAGAGAGTTGAAGGCTGCTATTAAATCACCCCTAAGTCTTCTCTTCTGTAAACTAAACAAGCCTAAATCCCTCAGCCTATCCTCATAGGTCTTGTGCTCCAGCCCCTTAAACATTTTTGTTGCCCTCCGCTGAACCTGCTCCAGTACATCTTCATTCTTTTTACACTGGGCCCAAAACTAGATACAATATTCCAGATGTGGCCTCACCACTGCCAAATAGAGGGGAACAACTACTTCTCTAGATCTGCTCAAAACGCTCCTCCTAATGCACCCTAGTATGCTGTTAGCATTCTTGGCTACAAGGGCTGTTTCCTCATATCCAGCCTTTCATCCACCATAACCCCTAGGTCCCTTTTCCATTGTACTGCCTCTGAGCCAGTCGGTCCTCAGCCTATAACAATGCTTGGGATTCTTCCTCCCCAGGCACAGGACTCCACACGTCTCCTTGTTGAACTGCATCAGATTTTTTTGGCCCAGTACTCCAATTTATCCACGTCACTCTGGATTCTTTCTCTTCCCTCCAACATATCTACCTCTCCCCCGAGTTTTGTGTCATCTGCAGACTTGCTGAGGGTGCAATCCAGTCCCTCATCCAGGTCATTAATAAAGATGTTGAACAACACCGGTCCCAGAACTGAGCCTTGCGGCACTCCGCTTGAAACTGACTGCCATCCAGATATTGAGCCATTGACCACTAGCCATTGGGCCCGACCGTCAAACCAGCTTTCTGGCAAGTCCAAGGATCTAATTCATATTTCTTTAACTTACGGACGAGAATGTTGTAGGAGGCCATATCAAAAGCTATGCTGAAGTCCAGGGATATCACATCCACTGACTTGCCCATGTCTACTAAGCCTGTTACCTCATCATAGAAGCTAATCAGATTGGTCAGGCAGGACCTGCCCCTGGTGAATCCATGTTGGCTACTTTTGATCACTTTCCCCTCTTCCAAGTGCTCCAAAATGGATTCCTTGAGGATTCCTTCCATTATTTTCCCAGGGATTGAGGTAAGACTGACTGGTCTTGTTCATCAATGATCTAGAAAATGAGGTAAGCAGTGAGGTGGCAAAGTTTGCAGATGACACCAAGTTGTTCAGGACAGTCAAAAGCAAAAGGGATTGTGAAGAACTACAAAAAGATCTCAGCAAACTGAGTGATTGGGCAGCAAAATGGCAAATGAAATTTAATGTGGGTAAGTGTAAGGTAATGCATGTTGGAAAAAATAACCCAAATTACACGTACTACATGATGGGGTCAAATTTAGCTATGACAGATCAGGAAAGGGATCTTGGAGTTATAGTGGATAGTTCTCTGAAGACATCCACGCAGTGTGCAGCGGCAGTTAGTAAGGCAAATAGGATGTTAGGAATTATTAAAAAAGGGATCGATAATAAGACAAAAGATATCATACTTCCCCTATATAAAACTATGGTACGCCCACATCTCGAGTACTGCGTGCAGATGTGGTCTCCTCACCTCAAAAAAGATATATTGGCATTAGAAAAGGTTCAGAAAAGGGCGACTAAGATGATTAGGGGCTTGGAAAGGGTCCCATATGGGGAGAGGCTAGAGAGACTGGGACTTTTCAGTTTGGAAAAGAGGCGATTGAGGGGCGATATGATAGAGGTATATAAAATCATGAATGGTGTGGAGAAAGTGAATATAGAAAAATTATTTACCTTTTCCCATAATACAAGAACTAGGGGACACCAAATGAAATTGATGGGTAGTAGGTTCAAAACTAATAAAAGGAAATTTTTCTTCACACAGCGCACAGTCAACCTGTGGAACTCCTTGCCCGAGGAGGCTGTGAAGGCCAGGACTCTATTAGGGTTTAAAAAAGAGCTTGATAAATTTTTGCAGGTCAGGTCCATAAATGGCTATTAGCCAGGGATAAAGTATGGTGCCCTAGCCTTCATAACAAGGGCAGGAGATGGATGGCAGGAGATAAATCACTTGTCTTCTGTTCTCCTTCTCTGGGGCACCTGGCATTGGCCACCGTCGGCAGATGGGATGCTGGGCTTGATGGACCTTTGGTCTGACCCAGTATGGCCATTCTTATGTTCTTATGTTCTTATGTTCTTATGACTGCACTGTAATTCCTCTTGAATGAAAGCAGGATCTCTGCAGATATGAAAATGGTTAATCTCTTCTTACTTGAAGAAGAAACAACAGTAGCTGTCAATAAAACCCCTGCAGCTTTGGGTAAACCAGAAGGTGGAATCTAAAAGCTGCAAGGAAATAATTATGAGATGAACTCAGTAGAGTCTTGGTCTGTTCATTATATTATGTATTTCTTATTTGAAAGGATGGTCTCAATGCCACTGAGCTTGAGTCACAAATCAGGTGAAGATCACTGGCTCACATAAAAATACGCTGTAATTTTTGGGATAATTATGAATCAAATTCAACAGAAACAAGGAGGAGGGAAGGGAGAAATATTTTCTCATTCACTCAATTTCCCTTCATTTAGATTAGAAATGTGACAGATGAAGTTATCATTGCTAGCTGATGTGGATAATTGAGAAACACACAGTCATGCTGAAAATAAGTTTGTTTGCCTTCCAAGTATTTTGGGATGCTGCATGAGCATGTTTTATAATCAGATCATCTCTCTCAGTGAGCAAACAAAGGAACATTTCCCTATGTACCCTTCCATCTACATACAAAATTCTCCTTCATTCAGAGCTGCAGCTAGCACAAAATGGCCCAGCTCTACAGAAGTCCAGAGTTATGACTATTTACACCAACTGATGCTCTGGGTTTTTATTGGTATGGTTGTGTACAATACTTATGATGAAACTCATCTGAATTTCAGGCCAACTTCATTAGAAAATCCACAGGCCTTTCCACTGAATCTGGGCCGAGTGTTAAGCATACTTTGGGCCAGCTTTGCATCTAAATTATATGGATGTCATTGTTTGCATTGTTTCCAGGTAAAACCAAATTAAAACTCAACTATTTCAACAGAGTTGTCATTTGAGATATAGATTTTATTCACCCTGAAGCTTAAGTCAAACCTTGGGAAGTGCAACCTTCTTCGACTGAAATAAAAATAAATATTCACAGAATGTTTGGAGAGGTGAAACTGCCACACTGTGCATGACTCTGCATATGTCTTTATTTCCTTCGGGGGGGAATACTTGAGATTTATTACAGATAAACTGAATTTATACAAGCCTGTTGCTATCAGATATATCTTTAGTTTCCAGATAGTTTGTTGTTATTTTTCCACTTGTCCTTGAGGATGTTCCACACAGCAACCAGCCAGAGGATTATTCAATTCAATTGTCAGCTTAGACATTAAAATACCACAGGGAGTAATAATATTTCATATGGAACAGTTCACTAGCATATTTTTTCGTAAGTACCCATATACTCTTGTAGTCTAATTCAGCCCTTTCCCCCCAGATTTATGCATTTTGAGGCATTTTAGAGGGGTGGTATAATTTCCCTGAGATTATTAATGGATGCTCAACATCCTCTTTAAACAAGGAAGCCCCCAAATGAGCAATCTCCTTTGGATTTTCTTGAAGCAATTTTTACTTCCTGTAATCTTTTTCTCCATTTTGTTTAAAGCCCTATATGGGTATCATTTTGGCTACATCTGCGCTATCCCCAAACTTCGAAATGGCCGTGCAAATGGCCATTTCAAAGTTTCCTAATGAAGCGCTGAAATACATATTCAGGACCTCATCAGAATGCCGGAGACCATGGCACTTCAAAGTTGCTGCCCCTCACCGTCACGTGGCTCGTCCAGACGGGGCTCCTTTTCGAAAGAACCCCTGCAACTTCAAAATCCCCTTATTCCTATTGGCTGATAGGAATAAGTGGATTTTGAAGTTGGTGGGGTCCTTTCAAAAAGGACCCCCATCTGGACAAGCCGCGTGATGGTGAGCCGCAGCAATTTCGAAGTGCTGCCATCACCGGCATTCTAATGAGGTGCTTCATTAGAAAACTTTGAAATGGCCATTTCAAAGTTTTGGGAGAGTGTAGACACAGCCTTTGTGTCTGGAACGCATTGCAGAGTTTTCTTCGTAGAGTAAGGAAGTCACATCAGCTGCCTTTGGTAGCCTTCTGTGCCTCATTCATACAGTCAAGGGCACAAGCTTGCCTTATGGCCTCACTTTGCTTTTGGTCTATTTTCTGGTGCTTTAGTGATCAGAACAGGAGTGATGCAGAGAAATATAAAAATAAACAAGTCAGATTCAGATCCCCTGTAATAAATACTTTTAATTGTCCTTTCTTCGCTCTTTCCTTTGTTCTACATTGCGTAAGTGGGAACAGTTTTTAGAGGGGGAAATGATTGCATTAATAGCAAAAGTATCACAAAGGTATCC
Source organism: Carettochelys insculpta (assembly GCF_033958435.1). Classification (NCBI taxonomy): domain Eukaryota; kingdom Metazoa; phylum Chordata; order Testudines; family Carettochelyidae; genus Carettochelys; species Carettochelys insculpta. The sequence continues at coordinate 75,044,738 of NC_134137.1, forward strand.
TTATTCATGTCTGTAAACAGACTGCTGACCCCCCCCAAAAAAAAAGAAGAACGTGAACACAGTGATGAGTAGTAGGATTTGGTATAATTGGAAGTAGATCACTTACTTTACATTTTATCTGTTTAGTACCAGATGGTCTAAGTTATTATAAATCAAACATGAGAGAAGTGTTTTAAATGTTTTGCTTTTTCAGTTTTCTCATTTACTGACATTGTTTTACAATCAAGATCATTAAAATCTAGGATAGTAGTTATGCTTTTTATGGTCAGCTTTTTACCAACTTCAAAAGGAAACTCTTACTGTCTCTATCTACATGTAACCCTAGAGGCACTGCACTTACTGGCAATGTCGACGTCTGCTACATAATTTTAGGTACACCAATTGTATACCTAAAATCAATATTGTAGCAGTCAACTGTGGTCCCTGTCCTCACTGCAGAATGGTGACAGGAGCGCGCCTTCCATTTACATTCCTTAATCCTTGTGGCTTGCAAGGAGTTCTGGGGTCAACACTGACCCTGGAATGTGCCATTTCATGCATGAGTGAAACAGCACCCTGGAAGATCAATCTTCCACATTCAATCTTCTGTGACCAGTGTAGACCTAGCCTGAGACCACTAAGAAGGGGGAGTGAAGTCTCTGCTCTTTGTCCTTGGCTGTGAGCCATCTGGCTTTTAGTTCATGCAGAAGAGCACTTGGTTTTAGCCCTTAAGGTTGCAAGTTCATTTCCACCTGTGGATGACTCAGGTCCATTGGCCTTACATGCAGAGAGATTTCACAAATATTTAATCTATGACTTAGACATTGTTTTCTTGTATGATGATTCTGGAGTTCTGTGGGCAGTTTAACTTTATTTGCTTTGGTAATCATAGTAGGGGTGGTCTGGGGTCTTAGGTGCCACTTTGTCTATTTTTATAAATCTCAGTCCATAAACTTACTGGATGAAAGAGGTAACCTAGAGCCAGATGATGTCACAAAAGCTGATGTACTCAATGCTTTTTTTGCCTCAGTCTTCACAGACAAGCACAGCCCACGCACTACGGTTCTAGACAATGAAGTGTGGGAAGGTGAAGGGCAGCCATTGGTGTGGAAGGAATGAGTTAAGAGCTACCTAGAAAAACTAGATGTACACAAATCTATGGGTCTGGATTTAGTGCACCCAAGGGTCCTGAGGGAATTGGCAGACTTCATTTTTGAGCCTTTGACCATTATCTTTGAAGACTCCTGGAGATCGGGAGAGGTCCTGGATGACTGGAAAAAGGCAAATGTTGTGCCCATCTTTAAAAAAGGAAAGAAGGACAATTCAGGGAACTATAGACCAGTCAGCCTCACCTTAGTCCCCAGAAAAATGAAGGACGGAATCTTCAAGGGATTCATTTTGGAGCACTTGGAAGCGGGGAAAGTGATCAAGAGTAGTCAACATGGACTCACCAAGGGCAAGTCGTGCCTGACCAATCTGATTAGCCTCTGTGATGAGGTAACTGGCTCTGTGGACATGGGGAAGTCAACGGATGTGATATACTTAGACTTTAGCAAACTTTTGATACAGTCTCCCACAACATTCTTGCCCATAAATTGAGGAAGTGTGGATTGGATACATGGACTGTAAAATGGATAGAAAGATGGCTTGATGGTATGGTCCAAAGGAGAGTGGACAATGGCTCAATATTTGGATGGTGGATGGTTGGGTTGTTCTCCTCTATTTGGCACTGGTGAAACCACATCTGGAATTTTGTGTCCTGTTTCGGGCCCTCCAGTATAAAAAAAGATGTGCATGTGCTAGAGCAGGTTCAGTGGAGGGCAACAAAAATGATTAAGGTGCTGGAGCACATGGCCTATGAGGACAGGCTGAAGGATTTGGGCTTATTTAGTTTATAAAAAAGAAGACTGAGGGGTGATTTAATAGAAGCCTTCAACTTCCTGAAGGGGTGCTCTAAAGAGGATGGAGAGAAATTGTTCTCAGTGGTGACAAATGGCAGAACAAGGAGCAATGGTCTGAAGTTACAGAGGGAGAGGTGTAGGTTGGATATTAAGGAAAATCTACTTTACCAGGAGGGTGGTGAAGTACTGGAATGCGTTGCCTAGAGAGGTGGTGGATTCTCCATCTCTAGAAGTTTTTAAGTCCTGGCTTGACAAGGTCCTGGCTAGAATGACTTAGTAGGAGTTGATCCTACTTGAAGCAGGGGGTTGGACTAACTGACCTCCTGAGGTCCCTTCCAGCCCTATGATTCTATGAAATAATATAGATTCATAAAATCATATAAATGTAAGGCCTCAAGAGACCTCAAATAGCCATCATGATCAGCCCCTAGAATGGATGCGTTTGCTTTTTTTCAAGATCAGAAGGAACCATCATTTCAAGACCAGCAAGGGATATTCATGTTGGACATTAGGAAATCTTCCTAACAATCAGGATATTTAAGCACTGGAATAAATTGCCAGGAGAAACTGTGGCATCATCATCCACAATTGGAGATGTTTAAGAGCAGGTTAGATAAACACTAAAGCTGTGGCCACACCTGGCCAAAACTTCAAAATGGCCATTTCAAAGATTTCTAATAAGGTGCTGAATTGAATATTCAGCGCTTTATTAGCATTAGGACACTTCCGGTCATGGTGCTTCGAAAGAACCACTTTCGAACGCGAGTGGCTCAGTGTGGCTACACGGGAGTCCTTTTCAGAAGGACCCCGCACCTTTCAAAATCCCCTTATTCATTGGGGATTCGAAAAGGTCCTCCAGGTAGCCACGCCAAGCCATGCGCATTCAAAAGTGGCTCTTTCGAAGAGTCACTGCCAGAAGTGTCCCAATGCTAATGAGGCACTGAATATTCAATTTAGTGTCTCATTAGTTATCTTTGAAATGGGTTTTAGAATGGGTCCCATATGAAGACTAGGAATTTTCATCTTAGAAAAGAGGAGACTAAGGGGAGGTATGATAGAGGTATATAAAATTATGAGGGTTGTGGAGAATAATATCAGAATTAGAGGACACCAAATGAAATTTATGGGCAGCAGGTTTAAAACAAGTTAAAGGATGTTCTTCTGCACACAACACACATTCAGCCTGTGGAACTCCTTGCTAGAGGAGGCTGTGAAGGCTAGGACTATAACAGGGCTTAAAAAAGAGCTAGATAAATTCATGGAGGTTAGGTCCCTTAATGGCTGTTAGCCTAGATGGTAAGGCATGGTGTCCCTAGCCTCTTTTTGTCAGAAGCTGGAGATGGATGACAGGAGAGAGATTGCTTGATTGTTACCCATTTTGTCCACTCCCTCTGGGGCACCTGGTATTGGCCTCTGTCAGTAGACAGGATACTGTGGTGGATGGACCTTTGTTCTTACCCAGTATGGCTGTTCTTATGTACTTCTGGGTTATTGGCCTCTGCCTGAGTGAAATGTCTTTTAGAAATATAGCCAAACTTGAGTTAAAGGCTTCAGGTGATGAAGAAGCCACTGTGTCCTTATGTACATTGCTCCAGTAGTTGAAGACCCCCACTGTTAAAGATGCGCATCTTATTTCTAGTGTCAATTTGTTTAGCTTCATATTTCAGCCATTGGATCTTTTCATGACTTTGTTTTTTTAACTCCCTGTGGCTATGTTTACACTAGAGTGATCTTTCGAAAGATGTTCTTCTGGAAGATCTCTTCAAAAAAAAGAGTATGTCCACACACAAAAAAGGGGATTAAAAAATCAACCCACTCATTCCACAGACAGCATCTACATATCTCCCACTCTTTCCAAAGAATGGCCTGGGGATTGAAAATTCTAGCACTATCAGGTCTGCTCTTTTGAAAAAAGCCTCCAGAGCTTATCTACACATATTCTTTTGGAAAAAGGCACTCTTCCTCATCTAGGAGAGGAAGAGAGACACCAGAAAAACTGCTGCATTCTTTCAATTTCAGATTGAAAGAGTGCATTTTGTGTGTAGACACTCCATGGATTCTTTTGGAAAAAGCCTGTTTTTTTTTAAAGGACTTGCTAGTGTAGAGCTAGCCCAAAATAACTCTTCTCACTATACATGTACTTTGATACCATGACGAAATCACCTCTAAACTTTCATTTGGATAAATTAAATAGTTTAGCACCTTTTTTGGCTTTCACTATATCTTAAAGTTTATCCAAATCTTGCATAGTTTTGTAGGTCTTTTCTGAACACTTTCCTACTTGTCAGCAGAGTTGCCAGAATTTTGGAAAACTTATGTGGGACAGCCATTCCCAGCTGTGGGATCCCCAGCATGGCTGCTTGTCCTGCACAAGTTTTTCAAAAACGGAGAGGAGTGGGGAGCCCCACAGCTGGGCCCCATAGCCCTGCAACTAGGAACCTGAGTCCCCAGCCAGGGTGTGTGGAGGGACCCTGCAGCCCCACAGGATTCCTGGTTGGGAGCAAGGAACTTGGAAGCTGTGGACTCTGCAGCACTGTAGCTTGGAGCTGGCTGGGGCAGGGATCTCCTGCCAGAAGCTCCAACCATGCAATCTCCAGCTGGCAGTCCCATCTGTGGGATCACTCGCTGTGGGGGCAGCTGGACCCTGAAACCCTGCAGCTGGAAGCCGGCTAGAGTCTGAGCCCCTGCTGGCAGCCCCAGCTACAGGATGGAATTTCCCTGAAAAGTCCCACATCCCCCATTTACACAAAAACATTCGTGAAATCTGGGACCTTCCCACACATTATGGGAGGTCTGGCAACCCTACTTCTCAGTAGCCTTTTTAAATTTTAAATACCAACACAATATTCGACTATGGCTGGCTGAAATGCTAATACCACCTCATATTTCTATTCAGTACTCTTATATCTGTACCTCTCAGGATTGTATTTATCCTCTTAGCTACAGCATTGCAGTAGGAGCTCTTGTGCAGCTGGGTATCTACCATATGCCTTAACTCCATTTCAGACTTTCAGAATACTGTACAATTGCCCTTTTTTGTGTGACCTACATTGTTTGTTCTTATATATGACCTTGCATTTCACTGTGTTTAAAACACAAGCTATTCAATAGTAACAGAGAGAAAGCCATGCTAGTCTATATACTATCAAAACAAAAAAAGCAGTCAAGTAGCACTTTACAGACTAACAAAATAATTTATTAGGGCTATGTCTATGCTAGCCAAAAACTTCGAAATGGCCATGCAAATGGCCATTTCGAAGTTTACTAATGAAGTGCTGAAATACATATTTAGCGCTTCATCAGCATGAGGGTGGCCATGGCACTTTGAAATTGATGCGGCTCGCCTCCGCGTGGCTCATCCTGGTGGGGCTCCTTTTCGAAAGGGCCCCAGCTACTTCGAAGTCCTCTTATTCCCATCTGCTCATAGGAATAAGGGGACTTTGAAGTAGGCGGGGTCCTTTCAAAAAGGAGCCCCATCTGGACGAGCTGCGCGGTGGCGAGCCGCATCAATTTTGAAGTGCCGCAGCCGCCCACAAGCTAATGAAGTGCTGAATATGTATTTCAGTGCTTCATTAGTAAACTTCAAAATGCCATTTGCATGGCCATTTCGAAATTTTTGGCTAGTGTAGACACAGCCTAGGTGAGGTTTCTTGGGACAGACCCACTTCTTCAGACCATAGCATACCAGAACAGACTCAATATTTAAGGCACAGATAACCAAAAATAGTAATCAAGGTGGACAAATCAGAAAAAATAATTATCTAGGTGAGCAAATCAGAGAGTAGAGGAGCAAAAGCAGGGGTTATATGTGGACAAAGCTGGCAGCGGGCTTTGTTGCAAGGAAAAGTTCCAGGACTGGTGTTCCTGCAATATAGACTGTGGTTGGGGGTGAGAATCAAATATTACCAAATATTCATAAACCTGAATTGCCCACCAGGAGAAATAAAAAAACAAATCTACAGGGCCAGACGAATACTCAGATACCAGTTACTCCAAGATAGGCCCAAAAAAGCCAAGAACAGAACACAACTGGTCATTATCTACAGCTCCCTACTCAAACCACTGCAATGCATTATTAAAGACCTACAATGTATCCTTAATCAGGATGTCATGCTCCAGAAGGCCCTAGCTGACAGCACTGTTCTCTCCCACAGACAACCTCACAACCTTATGAAGATTCTCACCCACAACCACAGTCTATACCCCATGTTCCTCAACTAACATCTTATATGCCATCATGTGCCAAGATGCTTTGTATATTGGACAGACTTCAAACTCTATTAGACAAAGAGTTAATGGGCACAAAACAGACATAAAAACACTCCTGATCCACAAACCGGTCAGCTAGCATTTTAATCGAGTGGGCCATTCTGTTAATGACTTAAAAGTTTGTGTCTTACTGAAGAGGAATTTTCACAGCCGTTTGGAAAGAGAGGCTGCCAAACTCTCTTTTCTATTCAAATTTGACACATTAACACGTGGTTTGAACTGGGATGGGAATTTTCTGGGTCATTATAGGGGCTCGTTTGTATACTTGGCTTAATCTAATTCTTGTTGCACCCTCCCACCCTTTGCCCCTCTACCTTCTGATTTGCTCACCTTGACAATTTTTTTTTTTTCTGATTTGTCCACCTTGATTAATTTTTTGGTTCTCTGTGCCTTAAATATTGAGTCTGTTCTGGTACGGCTATGGTCTGAAGAAGTGGGTCTGTCCCATGAAAGCTCACCTAATGAATTATTTTGTTAGTCTTTAAAGTGCTACTTAACTGCTTTTTTGTTTTGATAAGCTATTCAAGTGAACCTTGCTTACTCAGTGATCCAGATTGCTGTACTGATCTGACCTGCCCTTATTAAATTTAACACTCTATCAACTTTTGTATCATTGCAAACTTCACCAGTTTCTCAGAAAACCTGTGAAAAAAAATGGCCCAGATTTTTGTCCTGTATGTCTATTTTCATATCTCAAGTCACTTTGTCATACTATATTATGTGCCTATCATAAGAAAGCACAGAATCATACTAGAAAGAAAAGAACTGTGTGAACTAGCGTTATAATTTTAAAATGAAAACTGAGACGAAGTTAAATGAAAGTTCAGGCATTTGTGCATGAGTTCAACCTGTTCTTAATGATAGAAGTCCACATCTAGCTTAAAGTTTCAGGTGATCCAAGACACTTTTGTGGAAACCCTTGGTATGTTTGGACGGAGACTCTATAAGTTTCATGCAAAGAGAAAGTGTGTTGGATCAAACAGGGAGAACAATGGAAGAGTTTAATAAGGCCCTGTTGCTCCATCATTCAGGCTGTGAGAACCAGCACTGCATTAAGCAATTACTTTGCTGCTAAGGGGAAGAAATTGTGGCTGCCAGCTAGTTTTCAAACATGAAGTGAAGCATAACTAATTAGGCGCCTCTTCCACAGAAATTTAACTTTTAAAACCCGATTCATTACAATATTATTTGCGCTATAGCAGTGGGTTCACTTAAAAGTATATTAAATTTTCCATTCAGAATTTTTATAGTTATTTAAATATATATTGATGCCAAACCAATTTTTATAAACCATAAAACCTGTACCATAGGTTTATTCTACACCAGGGATCAAGGACTATTTAAAAACTTGAGGATGCTGAAAATGTCAAATTATTTGCTATCCTATTTGATGTCCTTATTTTTAATACATTTTGTTACCCTACTGGTGCTATTTATTTGATTAATATTTTCTAAGTTTTCTATACACATTTTGTCATGAGGCAATAAACTTTGTTGTCTGTTAATTTATTTTCAATTTACAATGTTTCATTACCTTAATTTAAAGAAATTTCTGACATTTGTGTATTATTTTATTGACTTGTGATAGCCCTATTAATCTTTCTAAGAGTGGGTACCTATTCTCATCCAAGTCATGTTGGTGGTTGATGTAAAAGAAGAGAGAAGGCTTTCTGCAGACATGAAAGCTAGCAAAGCAAACAGAAAGCAGAAAGCAAACGCATCTAGGAATAATAAACAGCTTTTCCTGAAGGCCTTAGGACATTAAAAAGGTCCTCACTGAAGAAAGTGGAGCATTGCTTTTCATTTTTGTCTTTTGGTTTTCGCTTTGTGATTAAGCATATTAACTCTAAGAGGCAGCACCATGATGCTGTCAAAAACAATACATGATGATCCATAAGGAAATTGGTTGATGATACCAATTACCAGTACCCGTGTTCCCGAAAGCATCAGCTCCTTCAATATTCTGCACCCACAGCTGTATGGCTGAGAGATAACACCATTTGTTTCTTTAAAAATCTTTGCTAATCAGATTTTATGATTTTGTGATGAGTGCATTTGTGACTTAGCTCGACATTGACACTAAATATTTTCTGCTTAGATTTCTACAAAGTGAATTTTATGTCATGTTTGTCTTTGTAACGTGATTAGAAAAGTGTAAGGTAGGCCAGACCCCTTTACAGCCTTTGACGGATATTTGAAATGGGAAGTCAGGTATGAGCTAGATGATACGGAATGAAATTCAGTACAGTCAAATGAGCCAAGCATGCTTATTTGTAAGAAGCTTAACAAACATTTAATCCACTTATTACATCGTGTATACGAGGCCAGATCCTCAGCTGGTATAGGTCATCACAGCACCCTTAGCTTCAGCTGAAGTCAGTACAACTATGACAATTCACATCTAGCCCTAAGAATAACACTTTTAAATCACATTAATCCCTTAAGATTTCAGGCCGTTGGCAAGAATTTAGTGATATAGATAACAATAAGTGATATTTATGCCTTACTGTACTTATCAGCAAAAATCTTTGAGCTATAATTGTGTGTTGTTCCTTATGTAGTGATACAAGTCAAGGATAATGCCACTAATTCAAATGGAATTTACTGGTATATCTGAGAGTAAAATTTGGCTTATATTGCATAAGCAATCTGAGCAGGTTGCATTTAAATAAAGTACCACTTCTGCTTTCAGAAATAAGTAGGCACTCAAACTTTGGGAAAGAAGTAAACAAAAGTTATCTCCAAAAAGCTAGGACAGAGCAAAAGCACACACTGGATGGTAAGGAAAGGAACAACTACTATGTTTATTCCATGTTTGCAGTGGCACATGACTGCTAAATTTCTTTGCATAAAAATATTTTATGTAAAGAAAAACAAATCTTTTGGCTATTGGCTCTTTCCAATAGACACTCTATCCCTAAACAGGTGTTTCTCATGCTTTCCTGATTGGGGTCAGTCATGGTTCAGGAAATAACAGAATTTTTCCTCCTCGTTAGAGAAAAGACACCTTCACTCTAGAAGTACTGTTTGGTGTCAGTAATTAACAGACTTAGATCTGATTTATAAGAAACAAGCCAACAAGTGTGTTCTGACAGCCGGTATGTTAGTGTATGTGTGTTATGTTGGAGGGTTTAAAAGTAAAAATGCCCATTTTTAGCTATTTGGTCTTATAAAGAATCTCTTGTGCTATATTCCCCTTTCTCAAGCCTTGTTTACTGTTGATGAGATACTTTAATGTTCTGAGTACTTGCCTTGACAATCACAAAGTCCGTGAGCCACTAAATGTATTTCTAGGGTGCTCCAGCAAATCAGAATGGTAGCATTTTCATATCCACTTTGTACAAATATACAGTGTGAAAAGCAATAGCGAGTAAGGTGCCTTTGTCTTATTGCACTGAAGTTGTTGCACTGAAATAAGGTCCTTCCTGAGCTACTGTCTCTAGGTTACTTACATGGTAATGTTGCAGCGGGTACAGATAATTCATCACATTTCAATTGTATTTTTATGATTATTATATAGAGACACCTCCTTATTACCCTAGCTAATTTAAAGCAAGCCAGGCAGCATTTGACTGTCTTTTAGACATAAAAACTTGAATGGCCCAATATTTTCTCCAGTTAAATCTCACTAAAATAAAAATGCTTCTAACAGGTTTACATAAAAATGAAGCTCATAGTAATTCTTGAAATTATTTTGAATGGCTGTATGATCAAATTGAGAACACTGGATTAATTCTCAACTTGGAATTTCCACTTTCAAAAGTGAATTTGGTCTTGCACAACCTAACACTGGAAAAAATATCTGAGCAAATTGTCAAAGTGTCAGGGACTAGGATATGGGCAATTGGGCCTAATGGCTAGAGTCATGGGGATAACAAGGCTGGAAGTTAGAGTGGAGTACCAGGACCCCAGGATACCTGGTGCACAGCTGAGAGCATAGCAAAGCATCGGAAGCCAAACGCAAAAGACAATTGGGAGCCAAGGACCGGGGCAGCATGTGGAGTCATGGCACAGAGTCAGGGTCAGAAGCCATATGTCATAGCCAATGGATAAGACAGAAATGTAGTGGGAAAGCAGATCCAGGGCTCAGAGTCAGAGGTCAGACACTGAATTCCAGAGCTATTAAGTGGGAGGGAGACACAGTTAGGAAGCAGAGTCAAGGTCAGAGCTAGTGGAATCAAGCATAGATAAGGACATGGCTGAAGAAACCACAAGAGAGCAGGTGAGGCAGGAGCAGACATAGGAGGCAGGAAACAGAAAGTGCAGCTGTTGGCATGGAATATGATGTAAATCCAGAAAAATCTGGCTGTAGCTGGCTCAAGTAGCAGCTAGGCCTAGCTCTCCTCCAGTTGGAAAGTGCAGTTAACCAAGCAGTCCCTGCTGGGCTTAACTGCGTTCTATGCACTGCTAAGAGAGTGACCCTGCTCAGCTGGATCCCTGAGAGAACCACATTTCCCCAGATACAGGTGCTTTCTAGGGGCTTTCGGGCTTGATTTTTCTAGATTTATCTGGTGAAAAGTAAGCATGAGCCATGGAGCATGAATATTCCTTTCTGGTCCCCAAAACCATTCATCTGGGTCATTACTTTCCCTATCCACCAGACCATTTGGAACAATTTGTGTGGTGAGAGTGCCAAGAAACAGTGAACCAAATTGTAAACCCTGTATATGATGGGAGCCACTTCAAGCCAGGGGACATGGCAGCATCCCCAGCACCTTTTCTTCCAGCACGGGGTCTCCTAGGCTTCAGAGTGGCCCTCCTTCATTTTAGTAGACCATAAGCTTGTTGTACCCAAGATTGTCTCCTGGCATTGGGTAGTTTTGCTAACTGTGCTTTAGGCTCTGTGTGATTCAGTATGATCACAGAGTTGTTCCTAGGAATGATTAGGATATTGACTATGCCTGTAAGGAAGATATGATAAATAAATAGAAGCTTTTTCTAACAGAATAGTATGCAGGATTTTTGTTTTGGATTTGATGCCTTACAAAAACAATTATATACCCCTTGATATGTGAAGCAATTCCATAGTTCTTATGGGAGTCAGTAGCCGTGTCTACACGTGCATGCTACTTCGAAGTAGCGGCACTAACTTCGAAATAGCGCCCGTCACGGCTACACGCGTCGGGCGCTATTTCGAAGTTAACTTCAACGTTAGGCGGCGAGACGTCGAAGTCGCTAACCCCAGGAGGGGATAGGGATAGCGCCCTACTTCGACATTCAACGTCGAAGTAGGGACCGTGTAGTCGTTGCGCGTCCCGCAACGTCGAAATTGCCGGGTCCTCTATGGCGGCCATCAGCTGAGGGGTTGAGAGACGCTCTCTCCAGCCCCTCAGCTCAATGGTGGCCGCATGGAGCGGGCCCTTAAAGGTCCCCTCCCCCACCCTTCCTGTGCAGGAAGCTGAGGGAATGTGCAGGCGGCAGCCCACACACGCGGCCAGCCTGCACGTCCCTCAGCCACCCACCCAGCTGCGATGGCTGCCCGGCAGCCCCCCCCGCGCCCCCAGGGGACCCCCCCCAAGGGGAGCCAGGGCAGCCAGCCCAGCCAGGCGGGCATCCAGGCTGGCAAGTGGCAGCGGGGCCCCTCCTGGACGGAGGCCGAGCTGTGGGACCTGCTGGGGCTCTGGAGCGAGGAGGAGGTGCTCCAGGTAATGGGGAGCAAGAGGTGGAACGCGGATGCGTTCGCTCGGCTGGCCGACGGCCTGGCTGCCCGGGGTCACCCTGCCCGCACTCCTGATCACATCAGGAGTAAGGTGAAGGAGCTGCGGCAGGGTTACTCCCGGGCCCGGGATGCGGCCAGCCGATCTGGGGCCGCCCCCGTCACTTGCCCCTTTTACAGGGAGCTCAGGGACATCCTGGGCCCCCGGCACACCTCCTCCTCTCCGGCCACCCTTGATACCTCGGCCGACGAGCCCCAGCAGGCCCTGCAGCCGGAGTCCACCCCGGAGGTAAGACCCGCACCCTGGGGGCCCCCCCCGGAGCCCACCCCCGGGACATCGCGGCAGGAGGAGGAGGAGGAGGAGGAGGGGGGCTCCTCCTCCACAGAATCCGGGGTGCAGATCCTCCTCCTGCCATCCCGGAGCAGCAGCCGGGCCTCCGCCCCCCAGGGATCTCCGGACCGTGGGAGCGGACCGACAGGTAGGTACCCCCCTCTGGTGTACACCCCTGGGCTTGAGGGGCAGGGGGTAATAGATATGTGTCCAGGGCCCCCCACATGCTCACATGGCCATGGCCCCAAGGACAGCAGGGCCATGGCCCTCACAGCACTACATCAGCCCCTGCCCCGCGCCCACCCCGCACGACAGTGTCATGCCCCATCCCCGGGCCAGGGGGGAGCGGAACCTCGAGGGGCCCCCGGGAGGAGGGGGTGGGACACCCCGCAGCAGCAGCATGTGATGGAGTGGGGGGAGTGCAAAAGGGAGACTCAGGCTACATATGAGCAACAAGAGCCGAATAGCTCCCAGGGGCAAAGGAGGATCCTGGTGCTACAGCTGGCAGGTGACACCTCTGCCCTAAACAAAGAGGAGGGAGGAGCCGAGCTGGCTTGGAATTGGGGGCGGGGGGAGGGCGGGGGCCACAGGTAGAGGCTAGGGGAAGGGAGAGCTGGAAGACAGCCAGCCTGAGGAGGGGGAAAGCTGCATCCCAGAGGGGCCCCCCTTGGGGTCTTCTCCCCACGACGGGTTGGAAGAACTGTCTCTTCTGACAGCTGGTGCTGTCACTCCTGGGAGAAACTGGCCATCTGTGGCCTAAGAAACCTCTCCGGCTGTCAGACCCTGCGGGGTGAAGTGAGAGTCGCTCCCACCAGGGGACGGGGTGCAGGGCAGGGGGACCCCTGAACCCCATCCATCACAGCAGCATCTCCTGGGGACAGGGATGGGGAACCTGCAGCACAGGGCTGGGGGGACAAAGGCCACGGCTCGGGGCCCACACTAACTCCTGTCTCCATTCTTCTTCCCCCCCTCCTCTCCTGTGTCCCGCACCTGCACCATCAGAAGGACCGGAAGAGAGCGCCGGCGAGGCCTCAGTCGTCCCGGAGAGCCCTCCGGGACCATCGCTCCAGGCCAGCCCCTCGGCTGAGGACCGACCGGCCCCACGGCGGGCTAGACGGCGGACCCCACACCACCACCACCCGACGGCGACGGACCCCCAGCTGCTGGCCATCCACCGTTGGCAGCTGGAGGTCGCGGAGCAGCAGCTGCAGCTGCAGGAGCGGGCACTGGCCTGGCGCCAGGAGGCATGGGGGGCCTACATGGAGACTTTTAACCACCTGGTGGACTAAATGGCCCCCCATGCCGCGCCGGCCGCCGCAGCACCCGCCCTGCCTGCTCCACCAGCCCCACCACCAGCTGCTCCGCCCGTCGCCGTCCCGTCCGCCGTCGCCCCGCCACCCACCGCCGAGGGCCGGAGCGTCAAGGGACCCCTGGATCCACCTGTGACTCGCCGGGCATCATATCTTCCGGTCCGGCCCGCCCCCAGCCAGCCCCGGACAGGGCTGCGCCCGCGGCGGCCCTCCCGGCCGACCACACTAAGTGCCGGGCTAGAGGGGCGAGGGTCCTGGGACGTGGCCCCCCTGCCTTGTATATAGTTTAAAGTTATTATTTGGTGCCCCCCATTTGCCCCGTCCCCCCCATGTAAATAGTTCTCCCCTTTTTCCTCCCTGGTTTTCTTTTTATTCATGAGGACACTTGCTTCTTAGTATTGTTTTATTTTTGTACACATTAGTTTGTTTCCACATGTTTGTATATAGTTTGTTCTTGTTTCATATATTTACAGTTAAAAAAAAAGTTCTGAAAGAAAAAGAAGTTTAAGTTCAGCCACAAGTGCATGCTGTCATTTGTCCAGGACAAGTGGGAGGGGGGTGCGGTGGGGTGCTCCATGGTGTGGGCGTTGGGGCAGGAGTGTGGTGGAGGAAGGGGCGGGCAGTGGGGGGCCTGGGCAGAGTTCACCCCGGGGCCTCATCATTGAAGTGGGCCCGCAGGGCCTCCCGGACCCGGGTCCCTTCGGGGTCCACCTGCCGACTGGGGGCAGCAGGTGGCTGGACGTCTGCCCTGCCGGCCTCCGCAGCCCAGCCCTGGAAAAAGGTGTCCCCCTTGCTCTCCACCAAATTGTGCAGGGCGCAGCAGGCACCCACAATCTGGGGGATGTTGTTGGGGCCCGCATCCAGGCGGGTCAGGAGACATCTCCAGCGTCCCTTCAGGCGGCCAAATTAGCGCTCCACCACCTGGCGCGCGTGGTTCAGGCGCTCATTGAAGCGCTCCTGGCTAGCAGAGAGATGGCCCGTGTAGGGGTGCATGAGCCACGGCCGGAGGGGGGTATGCCGCATCTGCGATGACAGAGAAGGGCATGGTGGTGTCCCCCAGAGGGATCTCCCGCTGGGGGATGTAGGTCCCCGCCTCCAGCCGGTGGCACAGGCCCGAGTTCTGGAAAACCCAGGCTTCGTGGGTGCTGCCAGGCCAGCCCACATAAATGTCCTGGAAACGTCCCTGGCTGTCCACCAAGGCCTGGAGGACGACAGAATGGTAGCCCTTGCGATTCAGGTATCGTCCTCCACTGTGATGCGGGGCGTGGATGGGGATGTGAGTCCCATCCAGAGCCCCGAAGCAGTTGGGGAAGCCCAGGGTGGCAAAGGCCGTGATGGTGGCATCTGGGTCCCCCAGCCTCACGAGCCTGTGCAGGAGCATGGCGTTGATGGCACGCACAACCTGCAGAGAAAGCACATGGGACAGCACCAATGAGGGGTGAGCAGGGTGTGCGTGGCCCTGCCCTGCCCTCCCCTGCCCTGCCCTCCCCCCGTGGGTTCTCTTACCTCCATGAGGACAGCCCCGATGGTGGCCTTGCTGACACCAAACTGCTGTCCCACGGATCGGTAGCTGTCAGGAGTGGCCAGCTTGCAGACAGCGATGCCGACCCATTTCTGCACTGTGAGGGCACGCCGCATGGCCGTGTCCTGGTGCCTGAGTGTGGGGGTGAGCCACTGGCACAGCTCCATAAATGTCTGCCGGCTCATCCTGAAGTTCCTGAGCCAGCGGTCGTCGTCCCACTCCCCAAGCACCAGGTGCTCCCACCAGTCGGTGCTGGTGGGGTAGCTCCACAGCCGCCGGCGTGTGAGGCGGGGGGGGTGGGCGGGGTGCTGCAGGGTTGGGGGTTGAGCCCTGCTGCCCTGGGGGCAGCTCCTCCTCCGGTGTAGCAAGGAGGTGCTCAGCTGCCTCCCGCATGGCATGGAGCAGGGCAAGCCCTGCTCCTGCCGGGAGGGCTGGGTGGACCTCTGGCTGCTGCTGCTGCTGCTGCTGCTGCTGCTGGGGGTCCATGACTGCGGCGCCCGGGGTCTGTGTGCCTATGGCTCCTCAGACCGCGTGCTGTGCAGGCTGAGTGTGTCTGGGAGGGGCCCTTTAAGGGAGCGGCTAGCTGTTGCCCCGGAAGCGCTTGTCCGCCCTGTGACCCTGTCTGCACCTGTGCCTGGCATCCCTATTTCGATGTGTGCTACTTTGGCGTGTAGACGTTCCCTCGCTGTGCCTATTTCAATGTTGGGCTGCGCAACATCGAAGTTGAACATCGATGTTGCCGGCCCTGGAGGACGTGTAGATGTTATTCATCGAAATAGCCTATTTCGATGTCGCTACATCGAAATTAGCTATTTCGATGTAGCGTGCACGTGTAGACGTAGCCAGTGAGTGAGGAATGTGAGCTTTTGAAGAAAGAGAAAAACTTGAAATCTACCTTAGCATCCAGCTGGCTGGAGAAGAGGTGAGAGACTCAGGGGCCCCGAGGCTATGTCTAGATGGTGGCCTAACCTCAAAATAAGCTGTGCAATTTGCACTACGCACATTGCGTATCTTATTTTGAGTTGATTTCAAAATAGGCTATTTCAGCATGTGGAGCTATTTAAATGACTCCACACGCTGAAATAAAGCCCTATGTTGAGGCATGCTTATACTCCTCATGTGATGAGGCTTACAGGGTTGCCAGAATAATGCGTGTGTTGTCTCAGAAACTGTTTCGAGACAAGGGGCATGTCATACAGATGTGGGCAGCTATGTCAGCATGCCTTTTTATCCTGAAATAGTGCCCTCCATGCAAACGTAGCTCAAAAGGCCAGCAAATGGGCCCATTGTATAAGAAGAGTGGTGCAGAATATATAGATAGCATTGAAATTAAGAGCAAGTGCCCCCAATCAATATAGAAATACAGCCTGAGAAAACACTGGAAAGATGGCACCAGTATGCTGATACCAAGTGATGATGAAAAACAACCTCCAGATAGACAGATGTTACAAGAAATGATTTTGACTGATTAAGAGCTGACAAAGCAAAATTCAAAGACCTACATGGGTGAAAAGCCTATGAAGGATGGAGAGTCTTGTATGGTTCTCTGTGTCTTCATACTACGAAGATTGGAAGCAGTGGCCTGGATTGACACAAGCCCAGCTCTTCCCATACATTCAACTTAGCCGGCCACTAGGTTGATGTAAGCAGCAGACTGATAATATAACATAAAGGTGTGTGTGTATGTGTGTGTGTGTGTGTGTGCGCGCATGTGTGCATGTGTGTGGTATATGTATATTCCAGAATGATGTTACATTATGGTGAAATGTGGCATTTTCCTTATCCCCCCAAAAAAAGATCCTATGTAATTCATTCAAGTATAACCATGTTACTAGTTCTACCAGCTGCTTTTGATACTGCTGATCATGAGGAGGGATTGTTGTCTTTCAGACAAATGACAGAGGATAGGGTTATGCAATTACTTTTTGGCCTTTCAAACTTCTCTCAGATTCTGTGCTGTCATTCCTCTTGCTTGGCAAACTTGGGGCTGTTAGAAGGTCTAGTGAGGAGAACTGGATATTCAGAATACTGATGAAATACACCTTTATGTCTTCACATGGGAGTATGTGGTTGAGTGAGACTGGAACAATTTGACTGAGGTCCAGTTCAGATAAGATTGAAGTGATGTTGGAGAGAACAACGTGAAGACATGGCCAAGATTATATTGGCTGTGTTGAGAATGTGTATTTATCATTTGCTAGTTGGATGCACAACTTGGAGGTCTTGTTAGATTCCCATATGTTTTTAAATGGCTGATTAGCAGAAGTGATCCAGAGAATTTTTGGAGGAGATAGTTGAAGCCTACCCCTTTCTTGGGGTGTTGATGAGAGCTGGTCTGTGATATTGCAAGGGATTCTGGGGGAACTGAGGACGTGGGATTTCTGTCATGTTCACTGTGGGAAATCTGAGGACTGTGGGATCCATTTTAATTTTCCTAATATTTTCTATTCTATTTTATTTTACTGTTGTTGTTTAAAATATTTTGGCAAGTTGCCTATAGCTTGGTAGATATCTTTGTGTTAAGCTTATAATTAAATAAACATTATTTCTCCTTATGTGCAACATGATCTAAGCTCATTGAAATAAGGGACGGTGGTGTGAGAGTTCAACATTTAGCCCTCTTTGGGCATGTTTGATTCCTAACTTTTTTAAGATAGTACAGGCTGGGCCTTCCCGGTCCGGCAAACTCCCTTGTTCTCAATTGGTAAGGACTATGGACTTTTCCGGAGTCTGTCTGCAGACCAGGCTGCTCTCTCCTCTGGGCTCCGAGCCCCTGGCCCATCTGTGCTTCTGGATCCAGTTGCTGGTCTGTCACCCTTCCTGGATGACATCCAGGCTTGGCTACTGGATAGGCTTTCTGCCTTTGGGCTGCTAGCCCTGGCTGGGTTCTCTGGCAGGTCCAGCTCTGGCTGCTGGACTCCACATCCCCAGATGGGCTTTCCCCCTATCCCCGGCCACTGGACTCTGTGCTCTTGGTGGTGGTCCACAGATGGCCCATGCCACCAGGCTCCAATCCTCTGCTGCGGCTCTACTCCCAGCTGGATTCAGCTGCCAGCCCTGGCTCTAGCAGCCAGGCTGTCTGCCCCCAAGCTGCTGGGCTCCTTGCCCACACACCAGCCCTGGACATCAGGCTTCTCTACCAGCTGCCAGAACCGCAGGCCCAATCTTAGCTGCTGCAGAGACTCTCTGGTCCAGCAATATCTACAGTCCTGCCAAATCATGGATTTAGCCAGACCAAAAAAGCCCAGACCAGTGAGATTCAACCTGTATAAAAATGACACCTTCCCCCACACAGCCATATCTTTTCTGATGTCTGGGCCTAATGTAGTATTTCTTCTGATAGTCAGGGTTTTGCATGATAAGAATTCTACACATAATCAGTGTCACCACTCTTTTCATTCACTTCATATCAAAGCTGAAGGACTTGATGCAAAGTGAATGCTAATACGGTTCTTCTGAGAGTAATATGCTACTAATTGACATGTTACTCTGTACATCAGTTGGGATTTTATATAGTAAGATGAGTGAGTGATGACACAGTTCTTGCACTCACATTATAGGAGGCTGCAGCCAAGATATTTTGGAAATGGATCTACTGCAGTTCTCCCATTGACATGGTATTGTTTTCTAGAAAGTCACTATGATTTCAGCCTCTTGCCAACATCTGTTGTAGTCTCAGTGACATACAATTACCCTTGTCAGAGTTTGGTGTAAAACAGCCTTCACTGGACTACTGTTCTTTAGTCTGGAGCTACACTGACACTTGACTCTATATGGCAGTAAAGTGGGGAAGATAAAATCTGAGTGAATTATCTGTCCTATATGCTAGAATTACCCACATGAAGGCTAATTTGGCTCTAAATAAGTATAATATTTCAAAATGTTTAAATTAGGCATTATTTGGGAAGCATTATGCAAACAAACTAAACATCTTTCTATCAAAAAGCTCACATTTTGCCCCAGAATTAGGATTTGTGTTCATTGGTCAAGCAATTCAAGATCTATCTCCCCACTTTGCCGTTACACATTTTGCACATGCTACCCAAATCTTCAATTCCAGAAGCTTGCATATGCTTTATGGATGATCAATAAAGCTCGGCAAAATTTGTGGAAAATAATTTGTTCCCTGAAAAATCCATTCGACTAAAATTGTGTGAATTTGCATTGAGAAAAGCAAATAGTTTTGGAGAAAAACAACAACAATAACAACAACAGCAAACTAACAAACAAAACCAAACCCCACACCACACCAGCAAAAACCCCTGAAAAGGTAATTAACATTTTGTTTCTGCATTTTCTAAACAAAATGCATTGAATTTTCATTTTAAACTAGTGTTTAATTTAGAAATGTAGATAGATTTAAAAGTCCCCCTCCACCCCTCACAAAAACCCACCACCACCTAAAAATGAAACTAGATGCTTTGTTTCACATAGAACAAAATTTGTTAGACCCAAACCATTTTTTTCTGATTTTCTGTGGGGTTTTGGCAACTGAACTGCAAAAATTATTAGACTAGCTTCAAAGAGCAAAATTAAGGGCTGCTTTAAAGTGCATCTCTTTGCGTATAAACTGAACCCGTGCTATTATCACCCACTGTTATGAAATCTGTATAATAAATATGCTTTTAACTTTACTACTGTTTTTAATTGTTTCCTTGTTTGACTTTCATTAATGTAACTGACGGCAAAATTCTCGCCCTGGTACACTAAGGCTATATCTACACTAGGGGGTTTTGTCGACAAAACTGGCATTTTGTCATCAAAACCTGCAGAGCATCCAGATTCAGAGAGAGTTCTGAGGCAGTAAATCAACAGAACGCAGCACTTTTTTCGACAGTCTTATCCTGCTCCCCAGTAGGCCTAATGACTCTGTCGACAGAGATCTGTTGACAGAAAGCTGGTCTGGACATTTCCGGGGGGTGGGCTTCTGTCAACAGAAAGGGCTTCCATGTGCCATGCAGGGGACACCCTGTCCACAGCAATCAGTGCTCTAAGGTGCCTGACTCCGGCCCTTCTTAACGGTGCAGGGAGTCCAGGAAATCCTGTGGCAGGAAGCTGAGAGCGTAGAAACACTAGAGCGACAGACTGCAGTTCTCCACACACTCGCAGCCACTCTCTGAGACTGAACAGACAGCCACACACTCCAAGAACCCTCTGGGGCCCTCAAGGGATCAGCCTGAGGGATCACAGATCACAAACCCTGGGGCAACAAGCAATGGGCCCCATCCTGGGCCAGGCCCAAGGTCTGGGCCACCTCACCCATAGCATGGAGCAGGTACGGGCAAAAGTTAAGGAGCTCTGGCAGAGCTATGCCAGGCCCATGATGCCAGGCGATGTGCCAGGGCAGGTCCAGCCACCTGCCCCTACTACAGGGAGCTGCACCAGATCCTGGGAGTGGAGGGGGGAGATGGCATATCACCTCTGCTGAGCACCGTCAGTATGGCCCTGAAGGCCCCTCTGCACACAGACAGAGCCCCTGGAAGAGGAGGAGGAGCGGCACTCTGAGACCCAAACCCTGCCAGAGACAGAAACAAAGACAGCATCGGAGGTCAGCAGCAGCACCCTATTGATCATCCTGGAGTCAGTCCATGCAGGCCAAGCCACCTCCAGGGCCTACTCGGAGCTGGGCAATGGGCCTCCAGGAAGTAGCCCATGTGCCACACGCCCAGGGCATGGGAGGCGAGCATAGAGCGGGTGTGCTGTGAGTGTCACTCGGCTGGCTTAGGCAGGACCCTGCATCGTGTTGCCAGCATGTGAAACAACATGCAAGGTAGTGTGTGCCACCTGGACCCAGCAGACAGGTCCAGGGCATGGGTGTGAGCCTGTTGCCAGCCTCATGGGAGGCTGGACGAGCCCCAGACTCCTGGAGGCGGGTGTCAGCCAGCACCTGCCATGGCTGGAAGTGGATTAGCCACAAAGGCGATGGCCTGACCCCCAGACACACCGGCGAGTGTGACTGCCAGCACATGGGCACGCCCTCAGGTGAGAGGCAGCACCCGCTCCCACGGATAGTGCTGCGAGCCACAGGGTTGGGGGGGAGGGCTAGGGAGAGCCAGGCTGCTCCTGGCTCACCTGTCGCCCATGAGGGGAGCCCTCAGGGACCAGATACGCCTCTTGGCCACTAGTGCATTGTTTCTGGGGGCAGGGGGCAGTAGTCAGCATGGCCCCAGAGGCACCAGAGTCCCTGTGTGTCAGGGCCCATGGTGCAGGCCACACATGGCTTTACTACTGGGACATTCCCATCCCAGGGGCTGAGGAGTGTAGATTGCTGCTCAGAGTGGGGGGCATGGCCAGTGTTGTGTGAATGACCCACCATCTCTCTGCCTTGTCTTCCTTACAGCTGGACCTGCATCGTCCCAGGGCTGGGCCATTCCCTCCTCACTACCAGGCTAAGCCAATCCCACATAACCTCCGGGCCAAGATCACAGGGGCAGGAGCTGGTGGCACATCCATGCTGACCTGATGTGGGACCACAGCACTGCCCTGTGGGCCATCCAGGGTCCCATGGAGCGCAAGCTCAGGGCCTGCATAGAGTGGTGGTCACAGGCCTTGGACCAGCTCATATCCCGCTCTGATGCTGTCACCAGCATCCGACGGAGCATGCTGTTCCAGGCGCCTGTGGCCTCCCCCTGCTGCCCTGTACCTGCTGGCCTTCCTGCATGGCATCCCGAACCACCAGCTGATCCCCTGAAAGATGGCCATGGCCCCTCTTTCTGCCCCCAGGCCTCCCTGCTCCTCTGCCCCACCAGAGTCTCCCTGTTCCTCCTGCTCACCCAGATCCCAAGGTGAGCCAGCCACACCCCAGCACTGGAGCAAGCCAGCCCTGCATTGCCACTAGAGTAAGCCAGCCTCATCTCAGCACTAGGGTGGGCCTGCAGCCAGAAGGGCCATTGCAGGGTGCAGGAGAATCTCCAGAGGGACCACAATATGGCCCTCTGGAGAATCACAGAGCTCCTGGAGCAGCAGGTGCATGATGACTAGGAGTGGGGTTCACAGGCCTGAGACCAACTCATGTCCCTCTACAATGCCTCCACTGGTGTCTGGTGGGACATGATGGCCCTGCTGCCCATGGCTGCTGTCCCTGCCCTTGTTGCCCCTGCCATCCCCCCCATCCCTACCCCCACTGCCATCCCCTGCTGGCCATTGTGCAGGGAATCATGGACATCCTGCAATGGCTGAGGACCATGTCCACCCGTCCTGCTCTCCAGGTACCCCCTGCACCTCCTGCCAACCCAGACCTGACCACAGCCCCACTGCCTCTATACCTCCCCCTGTTCCTGGTCCCAACCCAGCCTTGGGGCTCTGGGGGGCTCTGAACCCACAGTGGGAGGGATCCCAAGACCAATGACACATAAGGTCCTGCTCTCCCTTGGGTTTGCAGCCCCCTCACCCTCTCCATGGACTGAAACCCCCACCACTGTCCCAGGCCCCACATCCAATTTCTGATGCCCCACTCCCCGTCCCAAGCCCCCAATGTAAATAGTTCAAAGATGTTTGCACTCTTCTTTCTTGTACATAGTTTTGCACTACACTGCTTCATTTGCACACACTTCTTCTTGTTCCAGTAAAACAGTTATTTCAGCACCATACCTGCATCCCTCTTTATTTGGCTGGGGTCAGGGACGGGTGAGGGGATGAAGGGAGGGGTTATAGTGAGGATGGGGTAGAGCTGTGGGCCCAAGGCTCCCACTGGAAGGGCCCTGGGGAAGGTTATTGGGGTGGACTGTGGTTGAAGCTGCACCTGGCTGCTCATACCCAAGGCCAGTGTCCACCCCGCCTCACCAGGAGGAAGGCCTTCTCCTTGCTCTCCACAATGTTGTGGAGCACACAACATGTGGTCACAACTTGGGGGACACTGTGCTGCCCCACATTCAAGAGAGCGATTAGACACCAGAAGTTAGTTTGGATGCGGCCAAAGACATTCTCCACCTGCATCTGGGCCCAGTTGAGGCAAGCATTAAAGATTTCCTGGCTTGGGTCCAAATGGTCAATGGAAAGCCTCATGAGCCATGACATGAGGGGGTAGGCAGCATCCCCTACGATGCACAGTCCTTGATTGCCAGCTCCTGGTGGGGGGCATATGTGCCCACCTCCATCCTCTGAAACAGGCTGGAGTTTCAGAACACCCATGCGTCACGTGCCCAGACTGACTACCTGACTTAAACATCTATGAACTACTCACTGTGGTCGACCAGGGCCTGCAGCACCATGAAGAAGTATCGCTTTCTGTTGATATACCTGTCCGTGCTGTGGTACAGGCCATGGATTGGGATGTGAGTTCCGTTGATAGCCCTGAAGCAGTTTGGTAAACCCAGGGTGGCAAATTCAGACATGACTATATCCACATAAGCCAGACAGACAACCGGCCAATGTTGATGGCAGTCATGACCTGCAAATGGATGGGACTGAACACACTCCAGGGATTGAGGGAGGGAGTCCCTGGGCCCGGGGGTGAGGTGTTCCCTGCTCCCTCCTGTTCTCTCAGCTCCAAGCTACCTGGGATAACCCCCTGGGATGCTGTCCCCTCCCCTGGCAGGAGATCTGTATAAGGGTGAGAGGGCATGGTATCCCAGTGATGGGGCTTTCCCCCCAACCCCAGCCCTCACACTCCCAACCCTGCTTCCTGAGGGTTCCCCTTTGGTGGGACACCCCCACCCCCACTTCATGCAGGGACTGCATCCCTAGAGTGCCTTACATCCATGAGAAGGGCCCCAGTAGTGGACTTCCCCACAGCAAACTGGTTTCCCATGGAGCAATATCTGTTGGGGGTGGCGAGATTTCAGAGAGCAACTGCAACCAGCTTCTCCATGGGCATTGCGGGCCACAGCTGAGTGTTCTGTCTCTGGAGGGCAGGGGCAAGCCAGTCACAGAGCTCCAGGAAAGTGTCCTTCCACATGCAGAAGTTCTGGAGCCACTGCTGATCATCCCACTCCCCCATGTCCAGCCAGTCCCACCAGTCAGAACGGGGGCAGTACTTCCAGATCCTCCTGTGCACCCAGGGGAGGGGGAGCAGGCATGAGTGGGACCATGGGGCAGCACTGGCAAGTTTCTCAAACCTGGAGTCTTGCTCACCCACCTAGAGGAAGAGGAGGATGGCCATGAAGATGTGCAGCAGGTGCTGAAGCTCCTTTGGGTGGAGCCAGTCCAAGCCTGGGGCCTGCTCTGGCACCATGGAGAGCTGCAAAGTGCTATATCTCTCAGCAAGCATTGAAGTCCTGCCATAGCAGTTGTGTGGTCCCTCACGGAGGTAGGCACACCTCAGCATGGGCAGAGAATGGCTATCCATGAGTGTCCCCTTTAAAAGCATGTCTTGCTTGGGCTCCCAGAAGGAATAGCGAGCCATGCAACCCTGTCTGATGGTGTTCTGGCTGGCTGTTCTGCCAAGAGAGTGGACGGGCAGTCTGGCCACTCTCTGTCGACAGAGCAGATCGAAAGCGTGATCTGCTTTGCAGTCTTGCCTTGATCTGTTGACAGAAGTTTTGTTGGAAGATATGGAAGCAAGTAGGGCTTTTCAAACCTCTATAACACCCGGAGTTTGGGGCTTCCTGAACTTCCTGGCTCCCTCTCTAATTTTGGTTATTGGATTTAGAGTATAAGTGCTGGATGGAGATGGAGGCCTATGTCATATGGAAGGTGAGACTGAATGGCATGGTGGTCCCTTCTCACTTTAAACTATGAAAATCCCACAATATCACCCACTCATTCTGCTTGTTCCATTGACAACTTCTACAGTGTTGTGCGTTGTCAACACAATAATCTGCAGCACTTTGAAAAATGGAAAAATCAGAGCCGGAATAAAATGCACTCAATTTCGTATCAGAAAGAGTAATGTAAGGGATGGAATATCTATTGAATGGTATATAACCATATTAATTTCACCTTTTGGATTTACCTGAACCTGCCACAACATTTTGAGTCTACCACACTGCATTATCATAGAAGCCAGGAGGCATCACCCCGGAACACCAAAGTCCAGCAAAGAACACAAGACCTAAAGATGTCAAATGCAAAATTAATAAATAAGAGAAACTTCACTTTCTTACACAGCACTTACGTTCTTTTTTTTTTTTTTTTGTGCTGGTACTTGCTAATAGTAAGTACATGCACCTCAGCAGCCCCAGCACTGTGTATATCAGAAACCAAAGAGACTCTCTGAACAATATATAGGTGTTATGGCTAATCCTCATCCAGACATGAGCTTCAACTACTATTCTCATCTCAGAGGTTTCAAATCACTTCCCTCAGGACAATGTTACCTCTTGATGAGGGACGGTAAAGAGGAGAGGAGGAAAATCAGAAGTTGTGTGTCATTCCATCCCCCCCGCCCTTTCTTTTAAGCCATGTCCACAGACAAGGTGGAGAAAGTCTTTGTACAGTGACCCTTAGGAACATTTTTGTATGGGAATCCCAAATGTTGGGCAAAGGAGAAAAGGTGGAGGAAGTCCATCTCACTGGAAACCTGGAGGTGCCTCCAGACACAGAAATAAAGAATAAAATCCTGCCCAGTGTCCACTTCAGAGATGTTGAACTAATTTTGGGATGCTGCATGCACAGATTTTTGTTCCTACTCTGAGAATAACAGCTTTGTTCTTCACATTCTTTGTACAACACCTAGACAGGAAGAGCTCCAATCAAGCATGGCACTTTGGAACTCTAGGTCTTCAAATCATTTAATGTAATATGTTGTGTTTATATAATATATTCATAAAGATCACAATAAATGACAAAGAATGGTCAATGAAACATGTTAAATTCTTGGGAAATGTTAATTCTATTAGGCAAGAATGACACTGTAATTTATACCCTCCTTATGGTTTCTTCACACTGCTAGAATAATTCAAAGTAATTTTAGTGGGACTGAGAATCTGGCCTAGTCAGTATGATTAATATTATTAATATTAATATTATTATAACATTGCTAATATGGTAAAAGCAGATAGACATGTCTAAAAATATTTAAATGAAAATTTAATTGTAAATACACTGGATTTCAAGAGCGTTTGAGACCACAGGGAGTTTTAGAAATGTGGTTCAGGACTTGTAATTGCAGCATTTCATGAAGAATGAATAATCACTGAAGCATTATTAGCTAAATTCTCCAGCACCAAACTGCAGGTAAGGACTTAATTTTTTATTCTAATTCTCTCTACATAGCCAAATTGACTATGCCGAGAGATCATATTATATCACAACTATATTGTAGCATGTTTGGAATATTTGCATGTGTAGATGGGAGCAAATTTGTTACAATCCTATTATGAAAATCAGTAATTTCTCAAATTTGCTCAAGGGAGGATAAAGGTTGTTATAATACAATCACAGCTATTCTAGAAAACAGTTGAGCTACATTTTTGAAGAGAATAGCTATACCATCTAATAACAAGAGAATAAAAATCAAAATCAACAAGTATAACTAAGCAGAACACTCAGAAATCTGCCTTCAGGACACATTAAAATATCCATCAGAAACTTCGAGAACAACAAGAAGTCCTGTGGCACCTTATAGACTAACAGATATTTTGGAGCTTAAGCTTTTGTGGGCAAAGACCTGTAGCCAGACATGAACCCCCCATTTGGCCTTTTCTTCCTCTCCCCCCTCACTGGGAGAGACAGAGAGAGAAATAAGCAGGGGAGACAGGCAGCCTTTGATGTCCTGGGAACACAGGTGTGCTGTCTTGCCCAGCCTCTCTACTATACACAAAAACCAGACAGTGGATGGGCTAGCTAATGGCCGCCCTTTTGGCTGATCTCAGTAATTGACACGCCTTGATCACTTCCCCAGCCTTGATCACTTCCCCAGGAAGATTGGGGAACCCCACCCATCACCTTCAAAGGTGCCCAATTGTCCACAATTCACAGGTGCGAATTGAGCCTTGTACCTTCCCTGGGAAACAAGGGGTTCAAACATATTCCTCCCAATTGGCCACTTGAGACCAGGAAGAAGCGTACGTGACAAAAGGAGTATAAAGGGGCTTGGCAGACCACCCCCCGCTTTGAGTTTCAATCACCTACACCTTCTGGCCAGGTCTGGAATTAACTCCCGAGACTGGGGATGCCTGGTTCGTATCTACTTCTTCCCGAGGGATTGAGAGAATCTGGGTCACACTGGATCTAGGCAGGGGTAAGAATTACACCTGTATTAAACTTCTTTCCTATAGGAATTGAGGGAAAGACTCTGGTTCCACCAGGTCTAAGAGGCAGGGGTAAAAATCACACCTGCAACGTGCCTTTCTTGTGTACACATTACTTGTATTAGTTTAAGCTAGCTAGTTTGTCTAAAACTTGTCTTAAGTTAAATTGTGTTGTTTCCCCTTTAAAAACCGCGGGTACTAGCTGTTTTGGGCTATAAACTGCTAAAACCATTAGTCTGTCACTCAAACCGTGGGAAGCCCTTATCTTATCTTTAAAACGTGTTTACCCCTCCCATCTATTAGAACACTGCGATCCTCCACTATCTTTTACATAGAACTGTAGAAAATTATTATCTTGCCTATCAAACCACAGGGGGTCCTCACCTTACCTTAATTGGCAAGCTGTGGTCAGCAATTACCTTCTGTAAACATTAGTAACCACGAGAAAAAAATCATTATCCTGTCACTCACTCGGCGGCCATCTTGGTTTC
The DNA here is from genome assembly GCF_033958435.1 of Carettochelys insculpta. NCBI lineage: Eukaryota > Metazoa > Chordata > Testudines > Carettochelyidae > Carettochelys > Carettochelys insculpta. The sequence continues at coordinate 75,072,328 of NC_134137.1, forward strand.
ATTCATAAATTGAGCGGTCAGTTTAAAACCCCCTTTTACACGCGGCAGCTGCTTCTGTTGTAAAATCACTGCTAGCGGTTTCCTATTAACTGTTAGCAAAGTTATAAACAAAAATTCACAATTGTGGTACTTTGATCACTTATCTTAGTTATATTGTTTCCATCTTTGTATAAATAAAAAGTAACTGTTAAAGCCTCTCTAGGTGTAATTTTCCTCTTGCTGCTGTACCCGAACTAAACACAGACCAAAGAACCCAGCCTGCCCTGGCTGCTTAGCGTAGCTGCTGGTGTGGCATCACCCCTCTTTGCCCCACCGGACCTTTAGCTGGCACCTGGGCATCGGCTCACAAGACCTGCTTCATCAGATGCATGAGTGAGGGGGTGGATACAGAGGGGTATTTAAAGAGTGAGGTCCCAGTAAAAGGGAGGGACAGAGCTGACAAGGTCTATTCAGTCAGGATGGAAAAGGCCCATTATCAGTAGTCTGTATGAAGAGAGGAAAAAAGAGGTCAGATAAGACAGGGGGAATATGGCCCATTGTCAGTCTAATGTGGAGATTTTAACACCTAGGGCAGAGAAGCTCCTTTTGTAAGGTGCCAGCCACTCCCAGTCTCTGTTTAATCCTTGGTTAATGGAGTCAAATTTGCAAATAAAAATTGCAGCTCAGAGATTTCTCTCTCCATTGGATTTTTTAAATGTCTTTGTTTCAGGACTGCCACCCTTAAATCTGCCACAGAGTATCCAGGGAGACTGAAGTGGTTTCCCACAGGTTTCTGATGTCTGATTTATGTCCATTTATTCTTTTACATAGAGACTGTCCAGTTTGGCCAATGCAAATTGCAGTGGGGCATTGCTGGCACATGATGGCATAGATTATATTAGTAGATGTGCAGGTAAAGGAGCCCCTGATGGTATGGTTGATGTTAGGTCCCGGGATGACATCACTGGTGTAGATATGTGAGCAGAGTTGGTCGTGGGGTTTGTTGCAGGGATTGGTTCCAGGCTTAGAGTTACTGTTTTGTGCCCTTTTGTGGCAGGTGAGGATTTGTTTAAAGTTGGCAGGCTGTCTGTACGTGAGGACAGGCCTGCCTCTCAAGGGCATCCTGAGGTCCCTTACAGCCCTATGATTCTGTGATTCTGTCTGTGAGAATGAAGGGTGCCCATAGCAGTCCTACTGAGTTGAAGGTATAATTTGTCCTCAAATCTGAAATAGTTGTGGGTGAGGACAAAGTCACAAAGCTCCATCACCATTTGTGCCTCGGTCTCATCAGGGATAATGTTCCTAACAGCTTGGAGTTCATCTTCATGTGGGATATTGGTGTAAAGGGCCTCTACATCCATGGTGGCCAGGATGGTGTTTTCAGGAAGGTCACCAATTGATTTTAGTTTCCTGAGAAAGTCGGTGGTATCTCAAAGAAAGCTGGGAGTGCGGGTAGCATAGGGTCTAAGTAGAGAGTCCTCATATCCAGACAATCCTGTGGTGAGGTTGCCAATGCCTGAGATGATGGGACGTCCAGGATTACCAGGTTAATGGAGCTTGGGTAACAGGTAGAATAAACCAGGTTTGGATTCAAGGGGTCTGTCTGTGTAAATTTGTTCCTATGTTTTTATAGGGAGGGTCTTGAGCAGATGCTATAGTTTCTTTGGGTATTCCTCAGTGGGATCCTGGGACAGAGGCTTGTAGAATGTGGTATCGGAGAGTTGCCTGACAGCCTCTTTGGTAGTCTGTCCTATTCACGGTGACCACAATGCCTACTTTGTCAGCCTCTTGGATGATAATGTCAGAGTTATTTCTGAGGCTGTTGATGGCGTTGCATTTTGCATGTCTGAGGTTATGGGGTAAGCGATGCCGCTTTTCCACAATTTCTGCCTGTGCACGTCAGCTGAAGCATTCTATATATAGGTCCAGTTTGTCATTTGGACCATCAGGGGGAGTCCATGAGGAATTCTTTTTCTTGTACCGCAGGTGGGAGGGTACCTGTGGGTCAGTGCGCTGTTCCGTGTCCTGTTGGAAGTATTCCTTGAGTCAGAGACGGCGAAAGGAGGCTTCCAGATCACCACAGAACTATATCAAGTTTGTGGGGATGACGGGGCAGAAAGAAAGTCCCCAAGAAAGGGCAGATTCTTCTGCCAGGCTGAGTGTGTAGTTGGATAGATTGACAATATTGCTGGGTGACTTAAGGGTGCCATTATTGTAGTCCCATGTGGAAAATAGGAGTTTATGCAGTTTACAGTCCTTTTTCTTCTGTGGAGAAGAGAACTGTGAATTCTAAATCTCCTGTCTTGTTTTGGTAAAGTTGAGCCATGTGGAGGGTTGTGTGGAAGATTGTTGATTTATGAGGGTCTCCAGATTTGGGAGCTCTCCTTTGATGTTTTCCTGTTTGCTGTACAGGATGCTGATCAGGTGGCTCCTCAGTTTCTTAGAGAGTGTGTGGCACAATCTCTAACTATAATCTGTGTAGTATATTGATTTCAGTGGGTTTTTCACCTTCAGTCCTTTTGGTATGATGTCATGCTGTTTGCACTGGGAGAGAAAGATGATGTCTGTCTGTATCTGTGCAAGTTGTTTCATGAGGTTGATGGATTTCCACTCAGAAATTTGTGTTGTATGTAAAATATTGAAATCTACACATTAGATTATTTGTGTCTATTCCTTTAGCAATTTAGGTAGTATTAGAAGACAGTAAAAATGCTGGATCACAAGTGTCAAAGTCAGATTAACAATTTGATCTCAAAATTTACTGTTTAATCTCTCCAAAGACAGAACCCTAAAACACACCCACCCACATTCAGACTCACAATATAAAATCATGTTCTCCCCCATTGAATTCATCCATAATTGTTAATACTCTTCCGGCACTGTCTGATATGCATGGAGATTTGTTCAAGGCATTCCTTTCTGCATCTCCTCATCTCAGTCTTTTGAGTTTTAGCTTGTGGTGCTAATAAGTCTAACTTCCATCTTTTAATGTGATAAAAAGCTGTACAGCCATCTATTTTAACTCTTCATCCATTCACCCATGAAAGTTTTCTTTACTGAAAGATGCTTTTTGATTTATCATAGATGTGTTATGCAAATGCCAAAAAATAAATGCTTTTTTTAAAAAAATAGTCCTCCTGTGACACGAGATCAAACGTTAAATATGACTGATCTTACACACTAACTAATGAAAAGGTAAACATTCTATGGAATTTCTTGATGTGTAATTGCGTAAGTGACTCTTACAACAAACTTATCGAAGATTGAGCTGCTAATATATTTCTGCCAACAAGTTCCCAACATCATACTCTGCAAATTTGTTCTTAATTAATTTTTCATTTTATGTTTTAATTAATGTTATTAGTTTTGCTTGGCAGATTAGTCTCAGGTGTTTTTTTTTAAATATCAAAATATTCATCTTACATACAAAATACTTAATTAATCTAATGTTTTAAAATCACATTTTCACTAGACAGCAACGAAAGGTCCTGTGGCACCTTATAGACTTACAGAAAAGTTTTGGGCATGAGCTTTCGTGAGCACAGACTCACTTCATCAGATGCTGGTCTTGGAAATCTGCAGGGCCAGGTATAAATAAGCCAGAGCAAGGCTGGGGATAACAAAGTTAGCTCAATCAGCAAGGGTGAGGCTTACTACCAGCAGTTGATGTGGAGGTGTGAACACCAAGGGGGGGGAAGCTGCTTCTGTATTCAGAGAGAGACCTTCCCCCCCACCCCTCCACTCTCTGCTTTGCTCACCTTGATTATCTTTTTCTGATTTGCTCTCCTTGCTAACTGTTTTTGGTTCTCTGTGCCTTAAATATTGAGTCTGTTCTGGTCTGGCTATGGTCTGAAGAAGTGGGTCTGTCCCACGAAAGCTCACCTAATAAACTATTTTGCTAGTCTTTAAAGTGCTACTTGACTGCTTTTTGTTTTGATAGGTACTTAGCCACTGTGGGAAGGGGTTTTGAATTTAGATTCTCTCCCAAAAAGAGTCTCCTAAGCACTGGGGTATTTTGGTCTCAGAATTTCTAATTGGAGCTGTTCAACTGTGTACAAATAATTACTGGACCAGGGAGAAAATGAGTGGGGTGTAGGGAGGGAAAACCACTACAACTTACCTCATCTTCTGGCTGTTTTGGGTGGGTATAGAGAGGCTATGGTTACACGACAGTGCTCTGTCAACAGAAGTCACTGTTGGGAGAGTTTTTCCAGCAAAACTTGTATTGACAGAGGGCAGCCACATACACAAGCAAACTGTGGCTACGTCTACACGTGAAGCCTACATCGAAGTAGCTTATTTCGATGTTGCGACATCGAAATAGCCTATTTCGATGAACAGCGTCTACACGTCCTCCAGGGCCGGCAACGTCGATGTTCAACTTCGACGTTGCTCAGCCCAACATCGAAATAGGCACAGCGAGGGAACGTCTACACGTCAAAGTAGCACACATCGAAATAGGGATGCCAGGCACAGCTGCAGACAGGGTCAACAGGCGGACTAGCGCTTCCGGGGCAACAGCTAGCCGCTCCCTTAAAGGGCCCCTCCCAGACACACTCAGCCTGCACAGCACGCTGTCTGAGGAGCCATAGGCACACAGACCCCGGGCGCCTCAGTCATGGACCCCCAGCAGCAGCAGCAGCAGCAGCAGCAGCAGCAGCAGCAGCAGCAGCCAGAGGTCCACCCAGCCCTCCCGGCAGGAGCAGGGCTTGCCCTGACCCATGCCATGCGGGAGGCAGCTGAGCACCTCCTTGCCCCAGGGGAGGAGATGCCCCCAGGGCAGCAGGGCTCAACCCCTACCCCTGCAGCACCCCGCTCCACCCCCCGCCTCACACGCCGGCGGCTGTGGAGCTACCCCACCAGCACCGACTGGTGGGAGCGGCTGGTGCTTGGGGAGTGGGACGACGACCACTGGCTCAGGAACTTCAGGATGAGCCGGCAGACATTCCTGGAGCTGTGCCAGTGGCTCACCCCCGCACTCAGGCACCAGGACACTGCCATGCGGCGTGCCCTCCCTGTGGAGAAACGGGTCAGCATCGCTGTCTGGAAGCTGGCCACTCCTGACAGCTACCGATCCGTGGGGCAGCAGTTTGGTGTCGGAAAGGCCACCGTCGGGGCTGTCTTCATGGAGGTAAGAGAACCCACGGGGGGGGCCAGGGCAGGGCAGGGCAGGGCAGGGCAGGGGGGCCAGAGCAGGGCAGGGCAGGGCAGGGCCACGCACACCCTGCTCACCCCTCATTGGTGCTGTCCCATGTGCTTTCTCTGCAGGTCGTGCGTGCCATCAACACCATGCTCCTGCACAGGCTCGTGAGGCTGGGGGACCCAGATGCCACCGTCGCCACCTTTGCCACCCTGGGCTTCCCCAACTGCTTCGGGGCTCTGGATGGGACTCTATGGACGTTTCCAGGACATTTACGTGGGCTGGCCTGGCAGCACCCATGACGCCCGGGTTTTCCGGAACTCGGGCCTGTGCCGCCGGCTGGAGGCGGGGACCTACATCCCCCAGCGGGAGATCCCTCTGGGGGACACCACCATGCCCTTCTGCGTCATCGCAGATGCGGCATACTCCCTCCGGCCGTGGCTCATGCATCCGTACACGGGCCATCTCTCCGCTAGCCAGGAGCGCTTCAACGAGCGCCTGAACTGTTCGCGCCAGGTGGTGGAGCGCTCATTTGGCCACCTGAAGGGACGCTGGAGATGTCTCCTGACCCGCCTGGATGCGGGCCCCAACAACATCCCCCAGATTGTGGGTGCCTGCTGCGCCCTGCACAACCTCGTGGAGAGCAAGGGGGAGACCTTTCTGCAGGGCTGGGCCGCGGAGGCCGGCAGGGCACACGTCCAGCCACCTGCTGCCCCCAGTCGGCAGGTGGACCCTGAGGGGACCCGGGTCCGGGAGGCCCTGCGGGCCCACTTCGACCAACAGGCCGCGGGGCGAACTCTGCCGAGGCCCCCTACTGCCCGCCCCTTCCTCCACCACACTCCTGCCCCAACGCCCACACCATGGAGCACCCCCCCGCCCCCCCGCACTTGTCCTGGACAAATGACAGCACGAACTTGTGGCTGAACGTAAATTTTTTTTTTTTCTGGCGGAACCTTTTTTTTGGGGTGTAAATAAATATGTGAAGCACAAACAGAAAACTAGGTACTAACATTCAACCAAAGCAATATGTACAAAAATAAAACAATCCAAAGAAACAACTGTGTGCCATACATAATAAAAAGAAAACCAGGGAGGAGAAAGGGGAGAACTATTTACATGTGGGGGACGGGGCAAACGGGGGGACCAAAAAAACAGGGTCCAACTATATACAAGGGGGGGGCCATGTCCCGGGCCCCTTGCCCCTATAGCCCGGCACTGGGCGTGCCTGGCCGGGAGCCCCGCCGCGCCTGCAGCCTGGTCCGCGGCTGGGTGGGAGCGGGCTGGACCGGAAGGTATCGGGGCCGGCGAGTCTCAGGTGGCTGCAGGGGTCCCTCGGCGCTCTGGCCCTCGCAGGTGGGTGGTGGGGCGACGGCGGACGGGCCGGCGACGGGCGGAGCAGCTGGTTGTGGGGCTGCAGGAGCAGGCAGGGCGGGCGATGGGTTGGCCGGCGCAGCATGGGGAGCCAGGTAGTCCACCAGCCACTTAAATGTCTGCATATAGGCCCCCCATGCCTCCTGGCGCCAGGCCAGCGCCCGCTCCTGCAGCTGGAGGTGCTGCTCCGAGACCTCCAGCTGCCGGCGGATGATGGCCAGCAGCTGGGGGTCCGTCGCCATCGGCGGTAGTAGGCACGGGGTCCGCCGTCTAGCCCTCCGCAGGGTCGGTCGTTCCTCGGCCGAGGGGCTGCCCTGGAGCGATGGTCCTGGAGGGCTCTCCGGGACAACTGAGGCCTCGCCGGTGCTCTCTTCCGGTCCTTCGGCTGGTGCAGGTGCAGGACACAGGAGAGGAGGGGGGGAAGAAGAATGGAGACAGGAGTTAGTGTGGGCCCCGAGCCGTAGCCTTTGTCCCCCCAGCCCTGTGCTGCAGGTTCCCCATCCCCGTCCCCAGGAGATGCTGCTGTGATGGATGGGGTTCAGGGGTCCCCCTGCCCTGCACCCCATCCTCTGGTGGGAGCGACTCTCACTTCACCCTGCAGGGTCTGAGAGCAGGAGAGGTTTCTTAGGCCACAGATGCCCAGTTTCTCCCAGGAGTGACAGCACCAGCTGTCGGAAGAGACAGTCCTTCCAACCCGTCGTGGGGAGAAGACCCCAAGGGGGGCCCCTTTGGGATGCAGCTTTCCCCCTCCTCAGACTGGCTGCCTATCAGCTCTCCCTTCCCCTAGCCTCTACCTGTGGCCCCCGCCCTCGCCCCCAAATCCAAGCCAGCTCGGCTCCTCCCTCCTGTTTGTTCAGGGCAGAGGTGTCACCTGCCAGCTGTAGCGCCAGGATCCTCCTTTGGCCCTGGGAGCTCTTCAGCTCTTGTGGCTCATATGTAGCCTGAGTCTCCCTTTGGCACTCCCCCAACTCCATCACATGCTGCTGCTGCGGGGTGTCCCACCCACTCCGCCTGGGGGCCCCTCGAGGTTCCGCTCCCCCCTGGCCCGGGGATGGGGCATGGCACTGTCATGCAGGATGTGGGGGGGCAGGGACCGATGGCTGCAGTGCTGTGAGGGCCATGCCCCTGGTGTCCTTGGGGCCATGGCCATGTGAGCATGTGGGGGGCCCTCGACACATCTCTGTTACCCCCGCCCCTCAAGCCCAGGGGTGTCCACCAGAGAGGGGTATCTACCTGTGGGTCCGCTCCCACGGTCCGGAGATCCCCGGGGGGCGGAGGCCCTGCTGCTGCTCCGGGATGGCAGGAGGAGGATCTGCAGGCTGGATTCTGTGGAGGAGGAGCCCCCCTCCTCCTCCTCCTCCTCCTCCTGCCGCGATGTCCCGGGGATGGCCTTCGGGGGGGGCCCCTGGGGTGCGGGGCTTGCCTCCGGGGCGGACTCCGTCTGCAGGGCCTGCTGGGGCTCGTCAGCCAAGGTGTCAAGGGTGGCCGGAGGGGAGGAGGTGTGCCGGGAGCCCAGGATGTCCCTGAGCTCCCTGTAAAAGGGGCAAGTGACGGGGGCAGCCCCAGACCGGGTGGCCGCATCCCGGGCCCGGGCATAACCCTGCCACAGCTCCTTCACCTTACTCCTCACATGATCAGGAGTGCGGGCAGGGTGACCCCGGGCAGCCAGGCCATCGGCCAGCCGAGCGAACGCATCCGCGTTCCACCTCTTGCTCCACATTACCTGGAGCACCTCCTCCTCGCTCCAGAGCCCCAGCAGGTCCCGCATCTCGGCCTCCGTCCAGGAGGGGTCCCACTGCTGCTTCCCAGACTGGCTGGCCCTCTGGCTGGGCTGGCTGTCCTGGCTCTCCTTGGGGGGGGGTCCCCTGGGGGCGCTGGGGGGGCTGCTGGCTCGCCATCGCCGCTGGGTGGGTGGCTGAGGGTGCTGCAAGCTGCCCGCGTGTGCAGGCTGCAGCCTGCACTTTGCCTCAGCTTCCTGCAGAGTCAGGGCAGGGGAGGGGACCTTTAAGGGGCCGCTCCACACGGCCACCAGTGAGCTGAGGGGCTGGAGAGAGCGTCTCTGAAACCCCCAGCTGATGGCCGCCATGGAGGACCCGGCAATTTCGACGTTGCGGGACGCGGATCGTCTACACTGTCCCTACTTCGATGTTGAACGTCGAAGTAGGGCGCTATTCCTATCCCCTCATGAGGTTAGCGACTTCGACGTCTCGCCGCCTAACGTCGAAGTTAACTTCGAAATAGCGCCCGACGCGTGTAGCCGCGACGGGCGCTGTTTCGAAGTTAGTGCCGCTACTTCGAAGTAGCGTGCATGTGTAGACACAGCTTGGGAGAGCGCTTCGCTCTGTCCACAGAGCAGCTCAAGTGCCTGGCTGCCTTCACAAGAAAACAGGCCCCTAGAAGCACGGCAGACAGGGCTGCCCATTGCTGTGGATGACATGTCTGTTGAGAGAGGCCACCTGGGGACATTTACGCAGCTTTTTTGTGGACTGATTCTGTTGACAGCAGTGTTATGCCTCAAAGCTTTCAAGCAGAACTCTGCCAGCAAAAGTGCTATGTTTTGTCCAGATAATGTTGACAAATCCCATTTTGTGTGTACATGCACCATGAGCTTTCTTAACAAAATCAGGGTTTTGCCAGCAGAACTTGCTAGTGTAACCATAGCCATGCACAGGGAGTGCCTACTCGATCAGCCTCATGGGTAAGACAGACAAGGGTGCAACTATTTTTAAGATCCTGCTTTAGCTTAGGCATTAGATAGGCTCTTGGGAGCAGAGCTCTTGGCTGTGTGCACGCTCACTGGCAGATCTTTAGGCTCATGGGGGAATTTGTCAGCACAAATGCAGGTGTCTAGGGACTTCAGGTGCCAGTAGAGTTCTGCAGCAGCTGAATCAGGGTTTTGAAGATCTCAGTGATACCTAAATGTTGGATAGAAGTATCTAAAGTCACAGTTAGACATTCAAATCCTTTGGTGGAGCCACACCTCTCCTCCAACTTACTTCCGTCCAACCTTTACCTCACTTTCTTTGTCTCCTCTTCCCCATCTGAGAATGGGCCGATGAAACTTATGCTCTTTTGAAAAGGAGCTGTCTATATCGGAAGAGGGCTAATGATTAATATTGATTCTCTCTCTCAGGTTTCAACAAATATTAATTGGCTGAATTCTTGGAGTGCAGTTGCGCAGCTGGCACTGAGGAAAGATTGGAGTAGAGGAGAGGAGAGTAGCACTGTGGTATTGGCTCAGGAACCGCTTTCAGCGCATGAAGAAGAAGGTGGAAGAAGGCAGAAAGAAGTGAACAAAACAGTGGCCCAAGGTTGGCATCACAGACTGAGGAGCAGGGATTGAAACAATGAGACCAGGGCAGATAAGTGAGAAAGGGCAGAATAGTGAAGGATATTTCATTAGTGCATTGGGTGCCACACAATTAGTTCTGGGTTATTTGACACTTCTCTCTTCAAACCAAGCCATTGTCAGAGGTGCTTAGCCAGGCGCTGTACTCTGAGAGAGGGAACAGACAGAACAGACAACATAGATCTGCCAACCTGTCTGTACAAATCTAGCCCCCATAATGAATGGCTACAAAGAGTGTGTGTTAACCTGGCAAACTGCCAGTTCAGGGCACCTTTTACGAAAGCTGGAGCTGAACTACATTGCTACAAGGCTAGAAACTATATCTTCTATTCATGTCTGATTTTTAATGAAGAAATAATGAAATTGTTATTTAATTACACCAGGGCAATACGTCTCATACCTACATTGTAGCCTGGAGTCCTTGTGGGCGGAAAGAGGGTTAAGCGGTTAGTTTGGAGTGTGGGACACTTGCGTTCAGTTCACTGCTGTACCATGGACTCTCTGTGTGGCCTTGGGCAACTCACTTAATCATGCTATGCCTCAGCTGCTCATCTGTAAAATGGGGATATTGAGGCTTTCCTACTTCACAGGGAGAATTTTGTGAAAAAAAACCTTGTAAAGCTGGTGGGCTCCACTGGCCCATAGGTACCTGAAGATAGTAGGCAGGAGGATTTAGGTGTGCTGGGGAGGAAGATGCTTCAGTAACAATCAACTTGTCTGAGATACACGTATAGCAGCAATATGAGAGTCTAAGAGACTGAAATAGTCGCTAAGTCCAGCTCCTCAGGTATCTAAGTCCTTGGTACGTGATCCAGTGGGGATGATACTGTCCCTCCTAAATACTTATGTATTGTTCAAGGCAGAGCCTGTCTGCTCCTCCAGCTGTGCATTGACAAGAGGGCACTGTAACAAAATACCCCTCATGTATATTTTAAAGCACAGCAGAGATCCCCGATATTTAATTTAGTTTTGTTTGATGCGTGAAACAGTTAACTCTGGCATCGATTGATTTTCAAGAAAGTATTTCCACTGCAGCTGTAGGTACTGTTCAGTTTCAGATACAATAGCCACAATTAATTATCCAGTCAACAATAATTCTATTTAGTCTGAACAAATCTGGTTTTAATTTTCAAGCTTTAATTTAGCAATATTAGAGCTTAATCAGTGATTGTCTAAAGAGGAATTAGGCAATGCTCTTGGAAAATTGATTGCTAAACATCCAGCTCTACAATTTCAGTTCAAACGAAATATATCATAAAGTAGCCAGATTATATACATTCTGTAGCTAACAATAAACTGCCTGTGAAGCTAGAATGGGAAAGGACGTGTCATAACTGCTCATACATAGCACAAAAACACCTTGGATAATTAAGATGAAGGAAGTAGATATTAAGCAAAATGGGTCAGATTATTGGCATATTGTTGTCTCATTCTGAATTACTTTTTACTTTAAATGAGGAAGAAAAACGAGTTCTTGACAGGTTTCCAAAATTTCTGTTGGGAATTCTTTTAAAATTATTTTTATTATTATTAATTTTGGACCAGTAGGCATTACTAGAAAATATCATGGCATTTGAAACAGGCGTTAAGATGCCATTGTGATAGGCATGGTATACAAACAATTACAGAATAGAAATACAGAGCAATAAATTATTTTAATTGCAAACCTCCTGTAGATGTGCTTTGGTTAACAGCATTGCTTCAAATCCCCACCAGAAATGTACAAGGAATAGTAGCTTCACCAGTTTAATATATAAGCTATATTATATAGTTGAGAGATGTCTGAAGGAACAGCCAAGAAAGAGCCAATTTACACAACTTCAGAAGTAGTATTAAGGTGTGCCAGTGCAGGGAGATTCTTATGCACCTCTTCTAGTGCTACAACTCTTGCTGACTTCAGTGAGAGCTCAGCATCTCCAGGAACTATTCAGTCCATTGCAGACATTGGTTGGGGGTTCATAAACTGAATTGTTCTGGCACTGATATTCTAATCCTGTTTCACTTACTGTCCCTCATGCTGCTTTCTCCAGCAGCTTCACCTTTCCATCTGTTTTCTTCCACTATCTTTCTTGTTAGTGCTGCAGATGTGCTGCTTGGGGGGCACTCCTGAGCCATGAGGACTCCTTTGCATGCTCTCCACATTACGATGGTACAGAGAGATACCTGCACATCCCCTACAATGCATGAGCCGTCTCTCCATTGCTTTGCTCTTCCAATCTCACCCTCCTCCTCCAGACCACACAACAACTTTCCTTCTTTGACTGTTCTTGTTCTTCCTGTCACTCTTCCCCTTTTTCCTAGGATGGAGAAGTCACATATATGTTCTCTTCATTTCCCTGCCTTTCAGGGCTCCAATTATCCTCAGTTCGCCTCTCTCAAAATCCTACACCCACTTTTGGCCCCTCTCTGCTTCTGGGTTCCACTTAGCTTAGCCCATAACTGGCTAAGGGAAAATATTTTTGCAGACCTGGGTGCATTTGTGTAGGAAGCTGTCTCCTTGCCATACTCTGCACAGTGAAAGGAGTCCAGGAGTGGGCACTGGGAGAGGAGAACCAAAATGAGGCAACTACTACTTGGAAGAGGAGGCTGTAAGAGATGTCAGAAGCACCTCTTCAAAGCAGACCAGAGGGGTTCAGTAATTGGCCAATGTCACATGTTCTCTGGACATTACTACACTGCTAAAAATAAATGCCAAAGCAAACTACAGGGCAATCTATTCTCACCTATTTAATGTGTGCAGCATAGTTGTAGAAGAGCTCTGCGTATCTTGAAAGTTGTTTCTCTCACCACCAAAAATTGGTCCAATAACAGATACTACCTCATTCACTTTGTCTCCCCAAGTATATTTAAACATGGAATGACGGAGAGTTCTGAAGTTGCTAGAAATTGTTCCTTAATATCAAAATCTTATAAGGAGAGAGCTGTAAAATTAAGTTTGGAATAAGAGCCTATAATGCATCAGATAAACAAAAAATCCTTTGAAAACTATGGTTTTTATTTACCTTGCCCATTGGGTATAATACAAATACATATGTTTTGAACAGGGAATACATACCAGCCTGCTGGTCATAGAAACCAGGGCTATGAGTGAGACATTGGGGAAATCTTACAAGAGCAGTTATCCAAGGTAAAATATTATTTTTGTAATGCTAGGAATGTGAGTGTCACTTGTTATTGTTCAGTGCTGGGCTTACAAGATAGACTTGCCAGAGGCTATTCTAACCTGCACACCTGATATTTCAGAAAAACCGTTCTTATTCTTTCAGTCATTCTGATATATTGGTTTATATATATATAGATATAGATATTAGTTTGGAGGGTTTTTTTTAAACCCATTTAACTCAAAAGCTGCCTTCAAATACAGATGTTGGCCCATTATTCAGATTAGTGTGCTATCGTTTTATAAATATATTCTAGCTGCTTTTAGAAGACATTTTAATATACACTGTTGTGCATATATTGCCCATAAAGTATGGAGATGGCTGTTTTTTACACATAAGTATCTATTGCCTTAATAAAAAGAAACAGCTCTAAGTAAAAAAAGAGTTATCGTTTTCTCTGCCAGTGATGTGGATTAAGGACCCCCTAAGTATACATTGATATGATAAATCATAATAGCTCTGCTGGAATCTGTCTAGGTTAGCATGACAATGAACTGCGGATTAAGGACTATTTGGAGTTGTTACAACCTCAATGGAGCAAACCTAATGATTTTGCTGACTGTCTCCCCAGTGTTCTCATTTACAGATTTTTATTTTATATTTATTAAACTATATCAAAGGAAATTAAAGTGATATGTCAATTTATCTACTTGGATAGAAGGAAGTTTAATAAATTCCAAGGCCAGAAAACACAACTGCAATAAGCTAGTCTGGCCTTCTGGATAACACAGACCATAAAGTTTCCCCAGAATAATTCTTAGAACAGATCTTTTAGAAAAAGAAACATACAGCCTTGATTTAAAAATTGCCAGTGATGGAAAATCTGCCACAGTTCTTGGCAAATTGTTCCAATGGCTAGTTACTCTGATTGTTAAAAACATAAACCTTATTTCCAGTCTGAATTTGTCTGATTTCAACTTCCAGCCATTAGACAGGGTTGTGCCTTTTTCTTCTATATTTCAAATGTTATCATATATTTTTTCCACGTAGGTACTTACAAGCTGTGATCATGTTATCTCATACATAACCTTTTGTTTGTTAAGCTAATTAGATGCAACTCTTTGAGTTTATCACTATAAAGCAGCTTTTCTAATTCTTTAATCATTCTCGTGTTTCTTTTCTTGAGCCCTCCCCAGCTTATCAACATCTTTCTTGGATGGGGGACACCAAAACTGGAAAAAGTCCTCCACTAGTGTGTAGCATCAGTGCCAAGTACAAAGGTATAATGACTTCTCTGACACAAGATTCCTCTGTTTTGGCATCCAAGGCTCATGTTAGCCCATTTTGGCCACTGCATTGCACTGGGAACTCAAATTCAGATGATTATTTGCTACCGCCTCCAAAGGGGAATTGGCAAAGAAGATGACAGAAAGATGAGCAAAGTCAAACTCATCATCCATCTAGTCTCTATAAATGTGGAAGAAAATATTAACATGAATGAGAAAGCATCTGAAGTGTTATCATGATTGTCTTTAATAGCAAGTGAATATATGTTCAACACGAAGTCCAGGAGCTACGTTGTCATCATGATAAGCAAGATCCCCCTCTGTGCTTGAAAAAAAGGCTTTGACTTTTATCTGCAGAGACATAAAAAAGCAGAAACACTGTCACTTAACAGGAAGATTGAGCAGAGGCAAAACAACAGCAAAATCAACCCCTGAAGCAGTAAGCATGGGACAATAGGCTAACAAACAGGGGACTGCAAATGGGGAGAGCTTGAGAAGAGGAGAAGGAGATACCCACTGCTGAATGAACAAGGTATGAGTACTAACCTTGGAATGACTGAGTTTGTTTGACTGTGTTTTTCTTTCTCTTTCAGCTTTTCAGTTATTTTAGTTACAGTGACAGGACTGAGTGCCTGCAGACTTTTGAACCTTTGTTCCATGGAACATCCTTGCTCATCTCTGATCAGCTTAAGTCAGTTTTGTGGTCAGCCTTGCGCTATGTGGTTAATGAGGGGGTAGGGCTGCCCTAGGAGAGAAGGCCTTAAAATCCAAAGGCTAAGAGACAAAGTGGAACTACGAATCAGGGGAATGCAAACAAGGGGTGTTTGAGAGGGAGTTTGTAGGAATGAGACATACGACCACTAGGGTTAGGAAGGGCCTCTTCACCAGTGCCAATGCTTCTCCTGTCTCCTCCACTTGTGCCTGGATCCAGAGAGACAGTCTAAACTTGAATGCCTGTACCCAGACCGTGGTGTGGGTGTGAAGAGATTGTGGCCTGAATTTCCTACTTACAGAAAACCAGGATGGAGGGACCATCCAGTGTGAAAGGTGCCTGCCAGTAGAATTTCTCAGGAAGCAACTGTGAGGAGTACAGAAGGAGGTGGCTAAGCTGAGGAGCATCCATGCCCATGAGGATTTCCTCAAGAATATTCATGAAGAAACATTGAAGGCTGAGAAAGCTATCCAACTACAGAGGACTGCTGAAACATCACCAGGGAAGGAAGAGGTGCTTCTGTCACAGGACACTAGATGCTGGCTACCTCTGGCAGATGGCAGTGCTTCTATCCCTATCCCAACCCACCCATCAGGATGATGGAAAACCAATATTCTGTCCTGGCAATGAGGGATCCCCCCAAAGATGAAAGAGGAGAAGTCATGTGTTCCTAAGTCTGGAAGGATCATAACCTCTACTCCCAGAAGGAAATGTAGGATAGTGGTGAATGAGGACTTTTTTCTTAGGAAGTTGGAGGCATG
This sequence comes from Carettochelys insculpta, assembly GCF_033958435.1. NCBI lineage: Eukaryota > Metazoa > Chordata > Testudines > Carettochelyidae > Carettochelys > Carettochelys insculpta. The sequence continues at coordinate 75,088,027 of NC_134137.1, forward strand.
CATCTGTCTCCCTAGATGGCATCTTGGGAGGTCTGCTACCTGCCAGGGACCTGTATCTGGGACATCATGGATCATACGACCCTCTGACTACCCCAGTCTACTCATCTATATGGACTCTAATACTACTGCGAGGTATGGCCCTCAGCAGATCAGCAGTGACTACAGGGAACTGTGAGAATGGGTGATGTAGTTTGGAGTGTAGATGCTGTTCTCTTTGATCTCTCTAGTCAAGGGTAGAGGCCCAGACAGAGATAGATGCATGCTGGAGGAGAATGCCTGGCTATGAAGATGATGTTACCAGGGGAGCTTTAGCTCTTCCTCAACCATGGGATGCTGTTCTAGGAAGGACTGCTATCAAGGAAATGGAAGAGCATATCTGAATACAGACTGGCTAACCTAGTGAGGAGGGTTTTAAACTAGGTTTGAAGGGATGAAGTAACATAAATCCACATATAAATCAAAAACATGGAAACCTGAGGGACAGGTTAAAATTGAGGGTGTGGGGGAAGGTTGTTATAGCAGGGATAAAGGAGTCACAAGACAGAACTGCAGGGGGAAACATATCAATTTGTTAGGGGCCTGTATAGTCATGGGAAAAGTATGGGGAATAATCAGGAGGAACTTTAAGTGCCAATAAATAAACACAACTAGGATATAGTTGCTATCACAGACAAAAAGTCAGTAGATTCCCTCCATAACTGTGCCTTATTTCTTGTATAGTAGATGATAATATGATTATAATTTAGAAGGAATGAATATATCAAGTATATCTATTTGATGAATATATAAGATATTACATTTCTAGATCATCCCTAGTTTTTATTCATAATAAGCAAACGGGCATGATGGAGTTTTTTTTTTTTTTCTGAGTATAGTCCATCTTGTGGACACCTCTATATGTTGGGAATGAATTTTACACTTCTTTAATAGGTGAGGAAAATCAAAGAAACATATAGGCTATGTCTGCACTAGCCCAAGAACGTCGAAAGGGGCATGATAATGAACCTAATCAAAAGATATTAATGAGGCGCTGCTGCATAGTGGCAGCTGCAGCACTTAGAAAGTGCTGCTTTTGATCATGCGTGGCTCTTCTCTTTTCAAAAGGACCCCACACAAATCCCCTTATTCCTATTTCTAAGTGCTGCGGCCTCCATTATGCTGATGAGGTGCTGCATCTTCATTATCATGCCCCTATTAAAGTTCTGGAGCTAGTGTTGACATAGCCATAATGTAAAAAGTATGCACAGGGGCTCTGTGCATTTAGAGGAACAGCTCACCACATTTGGTCGGGAATTGTGTGGGTTGTGATGCTGATCTGCAGCCCACAAGTGACTGACCAAGGCAGGGTGACATATATTAGCTCCTGATTCAACAAAGCACTTCCTCTTCTACACTCATATCAAGGGGTTAACCTAATAAAATGCATTGCATGAACTGTGTTCAAAATGCAAATATTACCTTAATATGTGGCCAATCAGATCTTGCATGAAAATTAGTAGCCTATTTGCTATCTCCAAAATTGTGCTGGAACAATTTGGTGCTCTCTGAAACAAATCCTTGATTTATTTTTGCTTGTGACTAATTGAGTAAAATTGTAAGTATGAGATATGTGAATATTGGCTTGTGTGGTCAATCAAGGAGAAAGAAAGCAGAACTTTTGGAAAACACAGGCTGTCTTCTTTTCTGCTAAATATGGTACAATCTGAGGGAATATGACAAAAATATTCTATTTTAGCAAATTAAATTTAAATAAATCTGATGTGTACTTTAGTAACTGACTAACAATTTTTTCATGCTGTAGAGAGTTCAATTTCATTTCAGCTGCAATCTACTGCCCAAGGTTATGCTAGCGAATGAAGTTAAAACAGCAAGCAGAGTCTCTTTCTGAGTATGTCTGCAGTTGAAAGACGTATCCACATTGTCTATCATTAACATGAAACACAACGACCACAAAACTAACCCCTTAGACAAAAAAGACCCGCCCATACAAAAAAACTTCCACTAAACAAGATTAAAACAAAAATATTTTTGTTAAGTTTCTTATAATTTTCAGAGCTGAGGAAACCAAATCAAGCAGCTAACTGTGATCATGCAAGCTTCTTTGTCTAAGCATGACTATACCAGGGCATACAAGCCCACACTGGAGACAAAGGGGTTAAGGAGTTGCTCTGGGCTCAGGCTGCTCCCTTCTGCCATATCTGAAAAGCCTGCACAGGGGAGCAGAATTTCTCAGTAGCTGGCAGATGATGCTGGTCAGCTAACTAATACACTGAGCTCCTGGGAAGGAGCTGTAAAAGAGTTCTTGCTGCCTAATGTTGGGCCTTAGTTCCCCTACCAGCCTCTGAAGACAGACAACTATAGAACCATGGGGAACCTTGCTGGCACTGGTGCTGTATGAGGGTTGTGGTCTATGGGCCCTGTGCCTCCCCAAATGCCGTGGGTGCTGCTGGCAAGGGGCCAAAGGCTCTGAGTGCTCCATTGGACTTAGCAGGGGGCCTGGCATCCACAGCAGGGGTCCCCCACATTACTCACCAACAGTGGTGGGGTGGAAGAGGAGCTGACCATCAGACAGCAGAGAGACGCACCTGACAGCTGGGGAGTGGAGTTGTACCACTCTGCAGCCCCACCGCTACTGCCAATGAATGTGCCCTCTCCCTTTGCTCGCCCAGGCTGTGTTGCTTGGGTGAGGTACTGTGCGGAAGAGGTGTGATGGGTTGGAGCAGGGGCCGTGAAGAAGCAAGATGGGGGTGGAAAGAAGCAGAGTGTGGATTGTGCCAACCCTCCCCAGTGGTACTGGGAAAAGTCACATGGGATGGCAGTCTTGGGGCTGATGCCCCTCCTGCATCCTTCCTAACTAGTCGCTTGTGTTCCTTAGCAGAAGTCCTCTGAAGATACAAGGTTCTGGACCCTGAGAATCTGGCCTCAGGTGGAACCTGAGAATCCCTTGATTAATCCTGAAGACTTACCTGTTTAATGTTAGACATTATATATATATATATATATCTCCAAAAGGCCTGGACTTCTGAATGTGACTTGGCTGGGATGCTGAGGGCCTAAAGGACAGATCAAGGCAGGGCAGAGACTTAGGAAAAAAAGAATAACATCCTGGACAAAGTCAACCAGCCACATGCCTGCCCAACTGGCAGCCCAATGACAGAATTGTCCTATTGCTTACATTTGAACCATACCCCTCACCATTGAAGGGTTAATTCTCATGAATGTTTGGACCTCTTTTGCCATTCTTTATAACAAGATTCTGCAAGGTGCTTAGAAATTCTGGAGGTGCGGAGCACTCTCAAGAACCTTGCAATGTCAAGCCTTTAGTGACTAATTCATCATTCCCAAGAAGGAACCTCCACACTTCAATGCCTTTTACATTCATGAAAAACATAAAATTGGCCTTTTGGTATTAAAGAACCAATTCCTCCTCTTGTAGATTTAATTTTGTATTTTGCTTTTAAAATAGAGAATTTAAAATATGAAGTTAGCTGAAAATCACCCATAACCTTATAAACACCAGGCCACAATTTAAATGCAAGGAGAATGTTTTAAAGACAGCACAGAAATGAAAACTAAGGCTGCATGTAGGACCTGCAGAACCTGGATACGATAAATGCACTGAGCTTTATGACAGATGTGAATCTTTCTAGTAAAGTGCAAGGTGTCCAAAAATTCAATTAAACATAAAGTACAAAGTTAGATCTGTGTTCAGTTAGTATTTACAGTCAATTAGTTTTCCCACAGATGCCAGTAGGATTCCTAAAAATCATTTGATTTGCTACTTAAACATTTAGGTGACTGAGAAGTTCAAGGTGACTTGGACGATTGACCTTTATTGAGTAAATACTTTTCCATGCTTCCTTTGGCATTAGCTAGACAAGTGGTGATCTAGCACTTGCATTTTTCACCAAATTCTGTTCATTCTGCCATCTAAATTTCCCCTCTATCCCATCCCCCTTCATCTTTTTGGGCTATTTCTGTGCTCTCAGAAACATGTCTTTGCGGCAGGATATTTTTTTTTAATTGTGTCTAGGATGCATAACATAAGGGGACCATGCTCCTTGACTGGGGTGCACAGCTACTACAGTAATATAAAAACTAACAACAATTTGCCATTTGGCTTTTTTATAAAACTGAAGAGTGCTGAAAACTTGGAACTGTCTCATGTTTGCAGGAGCCAAGTGAAGATTGTGTGGTTGTAGTAGAAGAAAGTGATTTATTGGTACTAACCTACAACAAACAGAGATAATTAACATTTCCTCTAAGCGCAGTGAGACAGACAATATTAACTTTTTTTAAGTCTTTTCTGCCCAAGGGCCCGCACAGCACCTCTGTATGGAGGCCTGAAGCAGCCACAAGGCAGAATACTAATTAATTTCATGTTGTTCACTGAAGTCTTGTAAATTGCTGCCTTTTTGCATGGTTCTTATTTTTGTAGTGTGTTGTTTCAGGCTAGTGAGAGGGCTGCACTACTCATCATTGGACACTGCTATCTCCTGGCAGTTTTGAGGATTAGCTCTATCTGGTCACCATGGCTACGTCTACACGTGAAGCCTACATCAAAATAGCTTATTTCGATGTAGCAACATCGAAATAGGCTATTTCGATGAGTAACGTCTACACGTCCTCCAGGGCTGGCAATGTCGATGTTCAACTTCGACGTTGCACGGCACCACATCGAAATAGGCGCTGCGAGGGAACGTCTACATGCCAAAGTAGCACACATCAAAATAAGGGTGCCAGGCACAGCTGCAGACAGGGTCACAGGGCAGACTCAACAGCAAGCCGCTTCCTTAAAGGGCCCCTCCCAGACACAGTTGCACTAAACAACACAAAATACACAGAGCCGACAACTGGTTGCAGACCCTGTGCCTGCAGCATGGATCCCCAGCTGCAGCAGCAGCAGCCAGAAGCCCTGGGCTAAGGTCTGCTGCACACGGTGACCACAGAGCCCCGCAGGGGCTCAAGAGAGAGCGTCTCTCAACCCCTCAGCTGATGGTCGCCATGGCGGACCCCGCTATTTCGAAGTTGCGGGACGCGCAACGACTACACGGTCCCTACTTCGACGTTCAACGTCGAAGTAGGGCGCTATTCCTATTCCCTCATGGGGTTAGCGACTTTGACGTCTCGCCGCCTAACATCGAAGTTAACTTCGAAATAGCGCCCGGCACGTGTAGCCGTGATGGGCGCTATTTCGAAGTTAGTGCCGCTACTTCGAAGTAGCGTGCACGTGTAGACACGGCTCATATCTCCCAGCACTCACACCCTATCAGTTTCTACTGTACAGCCCTTCTGTCACTCCAAAAATTTCAATATCCTTTTTGTGATTCAGCTGTCCCTGAGGACTCTGGTTTCCCTGTCCATCAGACTTCCTCTTTGCTACTTCAGAGCCACTCCCACACTGGCCGGTAGAGAACACAATCCCGTTTGGGGTTCTGGATCAAGGAGCCACTATAGGGCAGCCAGAGGTCTGTTTTTCAATGGAACACCTGGCTGGAAAAGCTCCTTTCACAGTCCAGTGAAAATGAGTGAGTGGGATGATAGGGATGATAGAGAGAGGGGTGGAGAGAGGGATGATAGAGGAGAGAGGGATGATAGAGCACGCAGGGCAGGGCCTCTGAAAAGTGAGTGAGGTAACGGTGTTTGGTCATGTTCTGTCAGAAATTTGGCAACCTTCCTTCTACACAGCAATGTTGGGCTGTTCCCTGCAACATGCTGCCTGTCTCTGAGCCACATCCATGCTCCTTGCCCTCCCCACTGCTTTGGGTCTGCCAGTCTCCTCACTCCCTCCTCCCAGGGATAAAGTCAGGCAACTTCTCAATAATCCTCTCTTCTCTCCCTCAGGCTGTCTAGATTGCAGGGTTTTGTTGACAGGCTACACATGGCTTTGCTCCCGGGACATCTCCATCCTTGGCCTGAGTGTTGGTCACTGATCATGATGGTGTGGGGGGCAGGCGCTTACGATCTCTCCTCCTTGCTTTCCTTACGGCTGGACCTGCACCATCCAAGGGCTGGGCCACCAACACCTTGACACCAGGCCGAGCCACCCCCACCTCATCATCAGGCCAAGTTTGCAGCCACAGGAGCTGGTGGTGCCCCCATGCTGAGCTGATGCAGGACCACAGTTCTGCCCCATGGGCCACCAAGAGCCCCATGGAGTGCCTGCTCAGGTCCAACACAGAGTGCTGGTTGAGGGGCTCGGACCAGCTCATGTTCCATTTTAACACTGTCACTAGCATCTGGTGGGACATACTGTCCCAGGTGCCTGCAGCTGCCCCCACTACTCTGCACCCATCTGCCCTCCCACACAGAATCCTAGACCTCTGCCTGATCCCCTGGGTTATGGCCATGGCCCCTCCTCTGCACCCTGCCCCCGCAGGCTCCTCCTGCCCCTACACCCCAGGCCACACTGCTGCCCTTGTGCACCCAGACCCCACTGCAGCCCTTTCCTGCCTGTACCTCCCCATCCCCAGTTGAACCCATGGTGGGAAGGGATCCTGAAGATGCTGTCACTCAGTGTCCCCTTCCCCATCAGGTTCATGGCCCCTCCACTTCCTCCAAGTTCTCAGGCCCCCCACCCTCTCTCCCAAACCCATCCCCCATTGCAAATAGTTCTTTGCACATTGCTTTCATGTAAATAAAAATGTACAGCTCACTTTCTTTTTTGCACAAGTTATTTTTGTTCACTAAAATGCAGTTATTTGTTCACCACATCCATGTCCCACTTCATTATGCAGGGGTCGGGAGGGGTGAGGGGATGGAGTAGGGCTGTGGGCCTGAGGCCCCCGAAAGGTATGCCCTGGGGACAGTCACTGGGCTCCAAGGGAGAAGCTCTCCCTCAGGGCGTCTCAGATCTGCAGCCCATCCTGATGGGCTGGGAAGATGGCAGCTGTGCTCAGCTGCTCAGAGGCCTACCCTTCACAGCCAGCAGCTGCCCCCAACCCTGGGAGGAAGGCCTCCCTGTCTCCCTCCACAATGCTGCGCAGGGCACAACAAGCCCCAACAACTTGATGAATGTTGTGCTACCCACACTGAGATGGGTCAGCAGACACCTGAACTCTGCTTTGAGGTGGCCAAAGGTGCACTGAGCCTGCATCCTGGAATAGTTGAGGCAGGCATTGAATAGTTCCCAGCTGGGGTCCAGCTGGCCAGTATAGAGCCTCATCATGGGGGAGGGGAGGCATCTGCACCTCTACAACAGCCAGCTGATGGTGGGTGACAAATGTGCCTTCTTCCAGCTTCTGGCACAGGCTGGAATTGAGGAACACATGGGCATCGTGTGCACAGCCTACCGACCCAACTTAAATGTCTATGAACTGTCCACTGTGGTCAACCAGGGCCTGTAACACCATCAAGAAGTAGCCCTTGCGGTTGATGTACTTGGCCATGCTATGCTCTGGAACATGGATTGGGATGTGGGTCCCATCGATGGCCCTCATACAGGTCGGGAACCACGGGGCAGCAAATCCAGCCACAGCTTCATCAAGGTCTCCCAGACAAATGATCCTCCACAGCAGGATCATGTTGATGGCCGTCATGGCGTGCAGAGGGAGGTGACTGAACACCTATGACAGGAACTCAGGGTGGGAGTCCCTGGGCCCTGCGGGGGGACCCCATCCCCCACATCCCAAGCTCCTGGGACTCCCCTCTGAGACTACCAGCCCAGCAGCAGGGCTGTGTAAGGGTGGGACAGTATGGTCTCCCAGAGACAGGCCTCTCCCCAACCTAACTCCACCCCTTGCACCCTGGCCCCACTTCCCAAGAGTCCCCCTTGGGCAGGACACTCCCCAATGCAGAGACTGCAACCCAAGACTGAGTTACCTCCATGAGGAGGGTCCCAGCAGTGGACTTCCCCATGCTAAACTGGTTGCCCACTGAGCGGTAGCTGTAAGGGGTGGCAAGCTTCTAGAGGGCAGTTTCAACCCCCTTCTCAATGGGGATGTCTGGGTGTCATGACTCTAGAGGGCAGGGGTGAGCCAGGCACAGTGCTCCAATGTTCTTCTGCATTTGAAAGTTCTGGAGCCACTGATGGTCTTCCCACTGCTCCATGAGCAGCAGTCCCACCAGTCTGAACTGGCGTGATGTCTGCAGAGGCACCTGTGCACCTGGAGCAGGGTGCAGCTGTGAGAATCCTGCAGCCATGGTTCCCTCCCTGAAGGTGGTCTTGGGCTTGTCCTCTGTGAGGAAGAGGAGGATGGCTGTCAGGAAGTCAACAGCTGCTACAGCGTCTTGGTGTGGTCACTGCAAACCAAAGAGCAGCTCCGGCAGCATGGGTCCCGGGGACCAGCTGTGTCAGCCACAGACACAAAGCCCTGCACTAGCTCTGCTGTCCCTTGAGGAGATAGGGACATGCACATCAGAGGAAAGAAACAGATGTTTGGAATGGTCCCTTTAAGCACACATCTCAGTGAGGCTCTCTGAAGGAACTGGTGACCTGCAACCTTGGCTGATGTGGTTCTGGTGAGGGTTAGAACATTTTACTGAGAGAGCAGCTGTGTAGTCTGGCTGCTCCCTGTTCACAGAGTGGGTCATTCTTTCAATGTGCCTTGGTGTCTGGACGTGATCTGTCAACAGAAGATTTGTCACATGATATCTTACATACAAACTTCTGCCAACAAAACCCTGAAATCTAGAAATAGCCTCAATTACTGAAGGCTTCTCCTGGTTATGTCTGCCATTTCAAATGTCCTTTTTTGTAAGAAGCTCCTCCTGTTGGTCATAAGTAAGCTTCTCTCTATTTAGCTGCCTTCAGCCTAAGGCTCTCCTGTTTGCCACCTACTTAGCTGACTGTGCCCACCTGGGCCAGTGTAGCTTTTTCAGGGCTTCTGTGGAGAGCAAACCCCCTCGCAGCTTCTATGACTGTTTGTAGATGAGCTACTAACTGCTTCAGTAAACAGATAGACATTGATTCATCTACACCAGTCTCTGAAATAAGTGAATTCTTAGGCTCTGAGACTAAGAATTTTAATTCCAGACAAGATCAGTGATCCATCCAGCAAAGTATCCTGACCCTGAAAGCGGCCACTACCAGATGGTTCAGACAAAAGTGCAAAAACTACCAAGCTGCGCAGCCATGGGATAATCTGTCCTCAGAAAAGTTGCTTCCTTCCCTCCTACAGTCAACAGTTAATCAGAGACTTTGGGATTCAGTACACCACAGTTCAGCTTCTGTAACTGACAAGGGGGTCAGTAAGCTTTTGTGTTATATCACCACAATGACAGAATCATGTTTAATTTTATAGATTTATAAGGCAAAGCAATTTGCAAGTGTGGCCACCTCCTCTTTAGATCCATTCCACTTGAAAAATTATAAAATATGCACCATTCTTTGGCAGGCAGCTTGGAGCAGTATACTTCCCAGAAAGCTTTGCAAAGTCCAGATAGGTCTGTAGTTTTCTCATGAGTAATTTTAATGGAAGGAGACCAATATTTTGAATGTAACACAGTATAGAAAATTACTGAAGAGTTAATTATGAAGCATGATAAAAAGTTAATGCACTGAGGATATCTTGGTTCTTTTTTTTAAATAAGATATATCATCCTAGCCTTATTGCATTTTTGTCTTTTCCTCAAATAACCTTTTATTGACTCAGAAAATCCTTTGTAATTTCCCAGCATGAAATTATAATAAAACAGGGTCTCTCACAGATGTCTAAAATGTCCTTGAACTGAAAAGAAAAAATGACACAAGCAATGTTTCGAAAGTGAATATACATCACCCATTACAGAAAAATGAATTAGCTTTGCATTCCTTTAACCTTTTAAATAATCTTACCTTAGCAGACAATAAACTTCCAGCTCTTTCAAAGATCAAGTTTTAGTCTTACACAGGGATTTTTCTTTGCCTGGAGCTCAAGTTTCTGCTTAGATTTCACCCCCTGAAACAACTGGTGGTAGAACAGAAGAATGAGGGGTGTGGCCACACACCTTAAATTTCAGAAGCCCCACCACCTGCACCATGTAGCATCCCTGTTCACAGTAGTAAGGCCAGACTGAATGCCCATGTTGGCAAACATTAGTACTGTAAGCTTTCCATTTGTAAAAATGGCACATGCATTTCCTATGGCACCTTATAGACTAACAAATATTTAGGAGCATAAGCTTTTGTGAGCAAAGACCCACTTCGTCAGATGCATGATATCAGCTGCATGACATCTGATGAAGCAGTTCTTTGCCCATGAAAGCTTATGCTCCAAAATATTTGTTAGTCCATAAGGTGCCCCAGGACTCTTGTTGTTTTTGAAGATACAGACTAACTTTGCTATTCCTTTGACTCTTCCCGGTTATAGTAATTTATACCTTCCAAATGCGGTACATCAAGGGTTCTTTCGAAGATGGGGTTTCCTTTCAAAACAGCCGCATCTACACTGTTTTTCTTCTTTTGAAAGAAGAATATGCAAATGAGGTGCCAGATAAGTAAATCTTCACCCAATTTGCATTTTTGATTTCCCTCATTTGCATGCCTCTTTCGAAAGAGGAATGTTAGTGTAGACGTAGCCACTATGATTATTATTTGTGCGCTGGCAGCATGAGACTGAACAAACACATGACAAGAAGCTAGCAGTATAGGGCAGGTGACAACAGACGGATGCCACAAACATATGGGGGTGGGGCACAAAGAAACGGTGAGACAGTACTGTGCAGTGTGTACCTGTTTGAATAAATAAATGGGGGACTGAGTTAGAAATGGCAGAATTTTTCAGAATGGAAGAGGCTGTTAAGCAGTTGCATAGTAGGTGAGATAAGTTTCATTTTACAGATGAGGGAACTGAGTCACAGGACGGTTAAAGTGTAGAGTTGACTCCCAAAGCTCACTCCTTGGAAAAAGTGAAGGTCAAGATGACTAATGACAATGTTGGGGCCAGATTCTGTAAAGAAACTCAGAACGTGCAACCAAAGAGAAGTGGGGCAAGGTGACTGGATGTGTGATTCAGGAGGAAGTAGGCCCACTGCAAATTAGAGTGACCTTGAGAACTGCACTTCCACTCATATAAATATGTGGACTAAGTGCTACTCCTGATGTGCTCCAAACTCCATCCCAAGTGGATTCCCTATGTTGGGGATTGCAAGGGTAGGAGTAGGGGGAAGACAGCGTAGAAGTTCTTATGGTGGCCCTATGCTAGGCCAATTCTTCTTCTTCCCCTTCTGACTGTGTTATTGTTCCCACATACCACAGGAGAAATCACTCTAGACCAACAATTTTGCACTTTCTGTGGAATGAACAAAACAATAATAATCTGGAAGTGAGCGGCCAGGCCCTTAGTACATCAAATTACAATGATTACTGGCCCCAAAGTATCTCCTTTAGTTAGTTTCCTCTGGAGGGGATATGGAACAGTCAGGCCCACTGTCATGGTGAGCTAAGTGGGTAACTGCCCCAGGGCCTGGTGTTTCAAAAGGGCCCCAGCTCGTGGTCACCACTACTGTAGCATCAGTAGCAGCCATAGCCAGAAACCAGGCCCTTTAAATTGCTACAGGAGCTCTTTGCAATGCGCTCTGAATGGCTTTGAGTGCTGACAGGAGGGGGTGCAGCGTGACATGGTCCAGGCGGACGCTGAGGGCTTGCTACCCCAGCTCTTCCCTTTCTGCCTGAGGCCCTGCCTTTCCAGGAGCATGCAGCTCCACTCTTCCTGCATTCCCCCTCCTTGCCCATAGGCCCAACAAGTTTGTTGGCTCCCCTGAGAACAGTAGAGGAGAGGATGTAATTTATTGTGACTTTGTGTGGCCATCTGGCTGAGGGGAATAAAACAGCTTGTTGATTTGTTTATTCAGATTAAAATAACATCAACAACCATGTTTTAAAATGTATACTGGCAAAGATGCCAAAAAAGGAAAAGCAAATCAGCTCTACACCGTGAGTTAATGGAAACTATTCTACTGCATGCTGGATAGTGGGGGAAATGGAGTAGAGAAGGCTTTGACTCTCCACTGACTTGTGCCTGCTGCTATTTACGATTATATAAACAGAGTGGAAAATGGACAAAATCAGAATTGTAGCTGTACAGCCAGTTTTCATAGGTATGAAGGACTGCTCAGTGTAGCGAAAGTCAGAGGAGAATCCAGCCCACGTAGAATAAAGTACTTGAACGCTCCCTTCTGATTCTAAGCTTCTGTCTTATTATTATTAGAAGAAACCAATAGATGAAATATCAGATGCTATTCAGTCAGTGTTAGCTGTTTTAGGTGCTATCTTTGATGAATGGCTGAATCAAGTTTCAACATGTAGAGTGGAGTTGGAAGCATTCAAGACCATTCAGGAAAACATGAAAAAGTGAGGGGACAAAATAGATAAATAAATAAATGGATCACCTGAGTTTGTAATCATTTTAATCCAATAGCACAGGGCACTAACTGACAGGAGAAGAAGACTGATTTCCTAGTGGTTCTTGTTGGTTTTGGGGAGTTTTATTTTATTTATTTGGAAAGTTAAACTCTTCAATGTGATCCAAATGTTATTTCTCAAAAGTGAACATTAGTAAAAAGGGCTGGAGCTGGATTCACTGTAAGACAGGCTCTGCCTGATCCCAAAGTCATGGATGCTTGGCTGATGTGAAAAATCTTAGTTGTGATATAAAATAGGAGATTCCATTTCCCCCTGCCCATATGCTTTCAGTGCACACAGTGCTGGAGACACATACTCAAAAGAGCAGCTTCAAAAATATTTTGTACCTTCCAGAATGAAATGATGTTATTTGAAGCAGGAGCTGTATTTTTGAACACTCAGTCAGCAGAGGGTCGTGAACAAATACAATATTGAAGAAGCATCTCCCAGAGAACATGAGTGATGACTGTGAAGGGGCAAAACCTGAACTGATGGACTGATATGTTTTTTTTTTTCCTTTTCCCTGTGATTGTTTAAATTCTAGCAATTCCATGAAAACTAAGACAACATTGAAGAATGCATTATGCTACTGGTCTTGCATCTGCTAAATGAAAAGAAATATAAAAGTGTGCAGCCATATTTCTTACATTTATGTTCAGACTTACCAGGAGTTAAGTGTGGCACATAAAACCAAGAGATACAGCCTCATGATGCCCTAGCGTAACTTATGAGATAGGGTTCTCTGCTACTCAGCATAATTAAAGGTAATAGCCATTAAAAAGGTAAGATAGACATTTAAGTAACAAGAAAGTCTCTTTACCTCTGAAGAAGACCTCTTTGTAAGCTTGAAAGCTTGCCTTTCTCACTAACAGGAATGATCTAATAAAATCTATTACCTCACCAAATTGTCTCTCCAGTTATCTATTATGTTTACATGAAGTTATAACAAAAGGAGGAGCTGTAAACCATGTCTGTTTTAGGTTTGTTATTTTTAAACTATAAATATTTACTTTTCCCTCTCAGCAACTAATTCTGACGAGCGGGAGATATTTTAACAGGCCTGACACATTTTCTAATAAAAGTTTTGTAAAGCTGTAAGCTATTTTTATATGATCTTTACAAGACTTTCAAAACAAGTTCTTTAGCATTATTTCAGAAACGTTAATTTATATTTATTAGGTTAAAATTAATTTTTAAAACAAGTTACACAACATATTCTCTATATTTAGCTCCACTCATTTGGTTTTTTTCCAGAACAGTATTGGAAGCAAAGCCCTGAATGCTGTGGTAAACATTAACTTTTTGTAAAATTTTATGTATAGGAATCTGTAATCAGCTGTTTTGTGAAAGTGCTTGTCTTTGGAATGATATGCTGTATTGTATAACACAGGTCAGTAGGCAAGCACTAACTGTGAACTGCGACCTACAAGATCATTTATCCATCTTTGTCGGCTTTGTGCCACTTCAGTTAGTTGATTAAATAAATTGCTCAGAAGGGTTTAGACACTAGAGTGTAAATTTTTTTCATCTTGGCAAACTGGCTGCTAACACATCTTCTTTCAGTTTCCAGTAATTATTTTTTTCTACTTCAGAGAATTTCAACCCCTAGAGATATTCTTGAACAGATGTAAGTGGAGCTATATCTTCAGCTCCACATCCCATACAAGGACCTAATGCAGCTGAACAACAATTACTATATTTTAATCAGACATCCAAAATTCACACACACCTAAGTTGTGTAAGAAAAATACCAATTCAGAGATACAATCAGATAACACTGAGTGTATGCTATCTACCACATGGTAATTGTCATACCTGGAGATTGAACTGGGACTTCTCTGAACCAAAATGATGATCCTCGGCATCTTGAAATAAAATGTGATGTCAACAGCCCTGTAATATCCTGGATGAAATGTGACTAATGTAATTACAAGTAATTAGATGCGTATTTACTTGACGATTACCAACACTCTTCAGGCAAGCCAATAAGTACAAGACCACATGGATGCACCCAGGATCAAAACAGTGGCACCTAATTGACTATGTTGTCGGTTGCAGGCAGGACATTCAAGATGTTAAGATCACCAGGGCCATGCGGGGAGCTGAGTGCTGGACTGATCATCGACACATCAGATCAGCCCTTATGCTGCACATCACACCACTGCACTGAAGGAAGCTCAAGGTTGTCAGACCCTCCTTCAACATTGGGAAGCTGCATCATACTGGTCATCGTGAGAAATTCGCAGCCTGCCTTGATGAAGTGCTGACATCCCATGGACCTCTGACTGGAGACCCAACACAAAAGTGGGACCTGTTCACAACCATGGTGACAGAGTCAGCCAAGTCAGCACTAGGACTGAAAAAGAGAGTTCACCAAGACTGGTTTGATGAAAATGATGAAGCCATCATGAAAATCTTAGAGGAAAAACAGACCACATTTCTGCTATGGCACAATGATCAGTCCTCAAATCTCCAAACATGATCATTTCAATCACCTTCAGAGTCAGGCACAAACGGCACTTTGCAAAATGCAAGATGAGTGGTGGGAGAGTAAAGCTGATGAAGTCCAATACTACACTGACACCAAGAACTCCAAGATGTTCTTCAGTGCTATCAAAGCTATATATGGACCTTCAAAGCCAAGTACTACACCTCTCCTGTCTGCAGATGGCATGACCCTTCTGAAGGAGAAGAACAGCATCAACAATAGGTGGAGAGAGCACTTCAGCAACCTTCTCAGCAGACCCTCCATTGTCAACCCTGGGGCCCTGGACCAGATGCCTCGAAACCCACAATAGACAGTCTTGACCTGCCCCCTACAATGGATGAGGTCAAAAAGGCAATCAGCCAGACCAGCTCCAGCAAAGCCCCTGGGAAGGACGGTATCCCTGCTGAAATTTTCAAAGCGGCAGGACCAGTGTCACTTGAAGCCTTTCACAACATCTTGAACAGCATCTGGGAAAAAGAAGACATGCCCAAAGACTTTAAGGATGCCACAATCATCTCCCTCTTCAAGAAGATGGACAACAAAGTTGACTGTGAAAATTACCAGGGCATCTCCCTCCTCTGTACTTCTGGGAAGATCTTATCTCGAGTCATCCTCAACTGTCTGATCACCAGCATCTCAGAGGAGAACCTACCAGAGGCACAGTGTGGTTTTTGCACAGGCTGCAACATCATTGACATGATCTTTGCTGTCCATCAGGTCCAGGAAAAGTGCATAGAGTAGAACTTGGATCTGTACACTGTCTTTATAGACCTGACCAAGGCAATTGACACTATCAACAGAGAAGCCCTGTGGATTATCCTGTCAAAACTTGGCTGCCTGAGAAGATTCTTTAACCTCATATGCTTGTTCCACGATAACGTGATTGCCTTTGTTCTTTCAAACTGTGAGTCCTCAGATCCATTTGAGACATCCAATGGTGTGAAGTGAGGGTGCATGCTGGCCCCAGTGTTATTCAACCTCTTTTTCACATGCGTTCTCAGCCTTGCAGTTAGGGACCTGGACCATGGTCTACATAAAATACAGACTTGATGGGTCACTTTTTGACCTTCATTGTCTGAATACTAAAACCAAGATGCTTGAGAGGCTCATCCTTGAAGCCCTTTTAGCTGATGACTGTGCACTTATGGCACACAAGGAATCTGATCTCCAGTTCATCGTCAACAAGTTTGCTGATGCCACTCTCCTCTTTGGTTTGACCATCAGCTGAGGAAAGACTGAGTTACTGTTTCAACTAGCTCCAGGATCTGCTGTTCTCTCCACTTCAATCTTTATTGAAGGAACAGAGTTAAAAACAGTAGAGGAGTTCAAGTACCTTGGCAGTGTGATAGCCAATGATGGCTCCCTTGACAAAGAAATCAATGCCAGAGTCTGCCAGGCCAGCCGGGCACCAGTACATCTGACAGTGCGAGTGCTGAATCAGCACAATGTCTGACAGTCCACTAAACTGAAAGTGTCCAAGGCTGTAGCCCTGACCAGTCTCCTTTATGGCTGTGAAACCTGGACTTTGTACAGAAAACATATAAAGCTGCTGGAGCGCTTCCACACATGCAGCCTGAGGTCAATACTGAACATTTGATGGCAGGAGAGAGTTATGAACCTGGAAGTCCTGGACACAGCAGGAACCAAGAGCACTGAAGCCATGATTCTGAAAGCCCAGCTTCGCTGGACAGGGCACATCATATGAATGGAGGAGTCAAGAATGCCTAAGCAATTTCTCTCCGGTGAACTCTCCCAGGGCAAAAGGAATCAAGGTAGGCCTTGCAAGAGGTATAAAGACTGTGTGAAGGCCAATATTGCTCATGCTGGTTTAAACCAGATCATCTAGAGCAGCATGCAAAAGATCGAACAGGCTGGTGTGCTGTTGTACAACATACATGTGAGGCGTACAACTTTGCAGAGCAGCGATGTGTATACCTCATTGGTGCTCGTGAGAGGAAGAAAGCAACAGTAGCAGCCACACCAACAGAGCCAGAACAATTCCCTTTCCCCCACTGTGAATGCCCATGCCGTTCAAAGCTTGGACTCCTCAGCCACATGCGAGTCCACAACTGATGAGCCTGTGCAAACGCAAGATGTCATTGTTGAACACAATGGACTACCTACATATTTACTTGTTTGTGCATATGTCAGGTAGTTAAGCATTAAGCAAGTAATATTTCTGGTTGCAAAGAGCTGGACAAGGAGAAGTGGCACAATGTTGTATTAATGAATTGGATTGACGTCCTGCTAAAAAATATCTGACCCTGAAAACTTGATTTTGAGTACCTTTTGATATGATTAATACCCTGTTCCCGGAATAATTA
Source organism: Carettochelys insculpta (assembly GCF_033958435.1). Classification (NCBI taxonomy): domain Eukaryota; kingdom Metazoa; phylum Chordata; order Testudines; family Carettochelyidae; genus Carettochelys; species Carettochelys insculpta. Next base: position 75,105,161 of record NC_134137.1, read on the forward strand.
ATAGAGGTATCTTGGGTATAGACAATCCCTGAAAATGACAGCCGGACCACACCTTTCTGTCCCCTGAAGGGTGGTATCTTAGTAACAAGCATTTCAATTTGGCAATTAAGCATACATGTGAAAAACCCCACCAGTTCCTGAAAAGGTTAAATCACAGTGCTAGATGCAGTTATATTTTCAGTCACTATTATCTCCAAGCCTTCTGAAGACAGTGCATTGAACAAAGCAAAACAGTATTATCTAGCAGGGAAATCAGTTGATTACCAATTAATCTCTGCTGGGCTCCATGTGCTCTTCAATCTATTCCATGCAGTCTGCAGACAATTTCCACCATGCAACGCTTTAAAAATACCCATTTTGCAAAATTGAATCTCCTTTAATGTGCTCAATGTTTGTCTTTACTACCATATCTCTATATATCTGTTCTTTGGTGTTTTAAATCCTTGGGCTAAGTCCTTAACGGGCTTGTATACGTGCACTAGTCCAGGAAACGAAAAGCTTGTTTCCCAATACAATATCTCAGCTATACAGGAGCCAGGCACCATTCTAACAGCACTCTTTGCAGAGCTGTTTGCTGCAGGTCCACCTGATGTTTTGGATGGCATTTTGCAGCATTCAGGGGTTGCAGCGCTTAGCTGTATAGAAAAAATAAGTGTGAGCTGGCCCTACCGTGCACCAAGCTGGAAACAGTGCACTGGAATGAAACTTATTGCTCATTCTGGAATTGCCAAAAAGGGCTGCAGCTGAAGAAGTCTGCTCCCAGCCTTCCTATCATATGCTCCCTGAGTGTGGCTTGCCTAACAAAGTGGCTGGGGAAGCCTGCACCATTTAAAACCTCATAATGAATTCTTTCCCTCTCCACCTAAGGGAGCGTCATAATTTGCTTTTTTCATTTTTTCTACATATTTTAAAACAAAAAAACCCCCTTTTTCTTTCTTTCTTTCTTTCTGTCTTTCTTTCTTTCTCTTTATTAATGTTTGGTATATTGGACAATATAATGACTAATGACCGAGGCTTCCAATTATTGGAATTTGCCAGCTACAATAATTTAGTAGTAGCAAACACACTGGCAGCCCATAAACCATCAAGACATTGGACCTGGCACAGCCACAATGGACAACATCATAACCAGATAGATTACAACCTAATTAAACAGTGTTTCTGGTCAGGTGTGAACGTACACAAGACTCGTAGCTTTCCAGGAGCAGACATCGGGAGTGATCATAACCTGGTCCTAATGAGTTTTAAGATACGACTGAAAGATTACTAAACCAAAGAACAGTCACATTAAATTTAATCTGGACCAGTTTAAAGACCCAAATACTGTCAATGAGTTCCAAGCTATGATAGGAGGGAAATTTGCTCCCCTGATCACACTTGAGTAAGACCTAGAAACACTCACTAAAAGCTTCGAAAATGTAGTCACAGAAACAGCTACAGAGATGCTAGGAACATATTGTCCCAAAAAGAAACAATGGATTACAATGAGATTTTGAACCTTTGTTACCAAAGAAGGGAACTTAAGAAAAAGAAAAACATCAGCTGAAGGAACAACTCAATATGGATAATTAACAACAAAATAAAAACCAGTATGAAAGCAGCAAAAGAAAATTGGATCGAAAACTGCTGTTTAGAGATTGAAGAGAGTCTAGACGCAAACAACAGTAAGAAAGCTTTTAAAACTATTAAAGGGTTAACACCGACTATAGAACACAGAATAAGCACCACACAAGACAAAACTGGCAACTGCCTCACTGAAGAGAAATGCATTATAAACAGATGGACGGAATACTGCTCAGAGCTCTACAACTATAACTCCAGTGGAGATCCCAATGTTCTGAAAGTTAACAACCCAACAGAAGAAACTCTTCCATCTTACAGGAGGAAGTGGAAGCAGCCATTAAATCGCTAAAGACAGGCAAGTCACCTGGCATAGATAACATCCCATCTGAACTTGTAAAAAGTGAAGGCAGCAGTATAGTTGACATACTCATGATGATTTGCAACAAAATATGGCAGAGTGGAGAATGGCCAACAACGTGGACTAAATCACTAATTATAATGCTTCCTAAAAAAGGAAACCTACAGTTATGTGAAAATTACAGGACCATCAGCTTCATTAGCCACCCTAGTAAGGTGATGCTGAAAATCACACTGAACAGACTAACACCACAGGCCGAGAAGATTATTTCTGAAGAACAAGCTGGTTTTCGATCAGGCAGGAGTACCACTGAACAGATTTTCAACCTATCTATACTCTGTCAGAAATATAATTTACATCAGCAAGACTTGTACCTCGTTTTTATTGATTTTAAAAAGGCGTTCGACAGAGTTTGGCACACAGCACTGTGGGCAACAATGAAGCAATTTAACATCACCAGTAAACTCATTGACATAATTAAAAATTTATACGAAAAGGCCAGTAGTGCAGTATTATTCAATGGCGCCATTGGTGCCCGGTTCCGTACCTCTGTAGGAGTACGATAGGGCTGCATTCTCTCTCCTACCCTTTTTACATCTTTCTGGAACATATCATGATAGATGCTCTAGATGACCACTCTGGAACTGTAAGTATTGGTGGTCAATCTATAACCAACTTGCATTTCACAGATGACATTGTTGGACTGGCAGGGAGTGAAAAAGAACTAGATAACCTTGTTAAATGCCTAGATAAAACTTCAACAAAATATGGCATGGAAATAAATGCAGAAAAGACAAAACGCATGACAAACAATCCTTGGGGTATATCTGCACAAATATCCATAAAACAACAGAAATTGGAAGAAGTAAAACAATTTGAATACTTAGAGCTGATCATCTCTGATGCAGGTACAAAACCAGAACTACTCGCCAGAACAGCAATAACAACCACAGCAATGGCAAAATTAAAACCAATCTGGAAAGACAAAAACATATCCCTAAAGCCAAAAGTAAGGCTCATGCAAGCTCTTGTAAACTCCATCTTTTTATATGCTTGTGAGACCTGGACTCTGACAGCAGAACTAGAGTGCAAGATCAAGACCCTTTAAATGAGGCTACACCGCAAGCTTCTTAACATCCCCTACACGGCACATATTAGTAATGAAGAGGTCAGAAACATCATCAACTCAGCAATAGGACCTCATCATGACCTACTATCCAGAGTGAAAAAGAGCAAACTAAGATGGTATGGACACGCAACGAGATCATCAGGCCTCTCCAAGACCATACTGCAAAGCACAATCAATGGCAAAAGGAGACGTGGCAGACAGAAAAAGCAATGGACAGACAACATTAAATAATGGACAGTGATGAGCTTTGCTGCAACTCAAGAATTGGCACATGACCACCAAAGATGGAGAGACACTACAAAGAACATTGTCATGAAGGCACCCCAACGACCTCGGTCAAGGGACTGATGATGATGACGACATTGGACAAGACATTGTAGATGTTCAGTTTATAATGATTCTCAGCATTATGAAGAGCAAAATCATTGAGTCCAGTCCCTTGCCCCAAGTAGGATCAACCCCAGCTAAGTCAGCTCAGCCATGAGTATGTCAAGCTGGGACTTAAAAACCTCTATGGATGGAGGTTCTGCCACCTCCCCTAGGCAACACATTCCACTTCTTCATCACCCTCCTGGTGAAGCAGTTTTTCCTAATATTCAACCTACTCCTCTCCTTCTGTAACTTCTAACCATTACTTGTTCTGCTGTTTGTCACCACTGAGAACAGTTTCTCTCCATCTCTTTTAGAGCTCCCCTTCAGGAAGTTAAAGGCTGCTATTAAATCACCCCTCAGTCTTCTCTTCTGCAAACTAATTAAGTCGAAATCCCTCAGCTGCTCCTCATAGGTCATGTGCTCCAGACCCTTAATAATTTTTTTTTGCCATCTGCTGAACCTGCTCCAGCACAGCCACATCCTTTTTAAACTGGGAGGACCCAAACCTGGATGCAATACTCCACATGTGGCCTCATCTGTGCTGAATAGAGGGGAGCAACCCCTTCTCGAAGTGCTCCTCCTAATGCATCCCAATATGCCATTGGCCTTCTTGGCTACAAGGGCATGCTGTTTACTCATATCTAGCCTTTCATCCGCTGTAATCCCTAGGTCCCTTTTCGCTGTACTGCAGTTTAACCAGTCAGTCTCCAGACTATAACAATGCTTGGGATTCTTCCATCCCAAATGCAGGACTCTACATTTCTTCTTGTTGAACTACATCACATTTCTTTTGTCCCAGTCCTCTAATTTATCCAGGTCACTCTAGATCCTATCTCTACCCTGCAACATATCTATTTCTCTCCCTAGCTTGGTGTCATCTGCGAACTTCATGAGGGTACAATCCAGGTCATTAATGAAGATATTGAACAACACCAGCCCCAGAAGCAAGCCTTGGGGCACTCCACTTGAAACCAACTGCCATCCAGATATTGAGCCATTGACCACTACCCGTTGGGCCTGACCGTCTGTAGCCAGACAAAGTCTCCCCCTTACAAGCCAGCTTGCTCGCTGCCCCCCCCGCCACTGAGGAGCACACAGGGCATGGAAACGGCTGCTGACAGCACAGTCTTTGAAGTCCTCATTGAGGCCCAGATGTGCTAGCTTATCACAACCCTGAGAAGCAGAAAGTACAGATAGAAGGCTAACAGGCCAAACTGTCAACAAGAGCTGGGGGGGGGGGACCCTCAAGAAATCACCCCAGCTGGCATTGATGGATTTGATGACCACACAACCATCCCAGAAGGGGAAGTCCCCCGCCCACACAAAAAGAATGTCCTGTACTCCTAAATTGCTTATCTCCTGTCTTACAAGTGCAAATTAAGTAAGAAATGCCCTTGTAACAAACTGGCGTCACAAAAGACAGACCAGTATGATCTGCACCTTAGATAAGAAAGAGAATACGTAACCCAAAAAGGGGTATAAATGGTGAGCCCAGCAGAACTCTAACTTTGAGTGCATTTCCACCAACTACCTGCTGGTCAGGTCAGGTGATTGCCTCCCGGGGTCCACAACTGGGGATGCCCAACCTCGTATTCGTCTTTCCGCGGAATTGAGTGACCGATCCGGCTTGGCTACGCTGGTATCGAGAGACGCAGAGAGAGTAAGATACACCCATGCTAGGTCTCCGACTTTTTTGTGCACAGCTAAAGAATTAGAGCTCTGTAACTAGATGTCATTGTATCAAGATATCATTGTGTTAGATGGTAACAGATATCTTTGTATTGGATTGTAACGTAACTTGTTAACACCTGTACTTTGCTAACATATAAGAAGTAAACAATAGCTTTTTGTAACCACACACTTATAACAGTAGCTTAATAAACTTGTAACTAGTTAAGCTCTGAGCCTGACTGCTGTTAACCATTTTGTCACTCCAACACAGCCAGCACAACAAAAAGAACTTTAACCGTTTGGTTACTACAACCTGGCCGTAGGAGTGCTAGCAGCTCCCTGCTCTAACAGTAAAAAAACTGGGTTGTTTAGGACCCAGGGGAGTACCTCACTGCACATTACCTGGCCACAGGCTAACACCGTCAAGCAAGTCTTATAGTCCATGGATCCAGTCCTTACTTTCTTAATTCATGGGTAAGAATATTGTGTGAGACTGTATCAAAAGCGTTACTGAAGTCAAGGCATATCACCTCCACTGACTTCTCCATGTCCACAGAGCAAGTTACCTCATCATAGAAACTATTCAGATTGGTCAGGCATGATTTGCCCTTGGTGAATCCATGTTGACTACTTTTGATCACTTTTCCCTCTTCCAAATGCCTTTTGTTTCCTACAGACAACCTCCCATTCTTATGAGGATTCTCACCAACAACCACAGTCTATACAACAGGAACACCAACCCTGGAACTTTTCCTTGCAACAAGGCCCATTGCCAACTTTGTCCACTTATCTATTCTGGAGATACCATCACTGGACCTAACCAGGTTATTCACAGAACCATGGGTGTGGGGAGATGGTGATGTCTCCCACTGGGAGCTTCCGCAAAGCGAGGTAAATGTTGTCCTACATTCCGTGCCCCAGCCACGAGTTCCTCAACACCCAGGCATCATGGGCCCTGTCTGACCAGCCCATGGACACATCCATGGAAAGGGCCTGGACAAGAGTTTGGAGGACTATGGAGTGGTACTCCTTTCTACTGACAAAAGTGCCCCCACTGTGGTCCATGGCACGGATGGCTATGTGTGTCCCATCCAGCGTGCCAAAACTGTTCAGGAAGCCCAGCTCCACAAAGTCAGTGAAGTGATGTCCATCTCCCTGATGGTGATGACCTGGCGCAAGAGGAGGGTGTTGATCACCCAGATGACCTGCATGGGGTGGAAGACAGACATGTCCATGAATGCCTAGTTTTCAGACCATAAACTCTTCTGGTACCTATGAATTTTTGTGTGCCATCTCTTGAATACCATGTTGATAGATTCAGTCACCTCAAATTCCCTTGTCTCAATGTGCATGCAAGCAGAGCCCTGATGGTTGCTTCGGTGAAAATGTGGCCATGAAGCTGTTTGACTCGTACAATTGCACTAGGTATTGCTGTCTTTCTGTGTGCTACCTATTAGCATGTTCTGGAGTTGGATGGTGGGTTTGTGAGTCACTCTACTGCTGTGTTCATTTACTTTCATATTCCTATCATATTTTTTAGACAGCCATAGAAAAAGTGACTTGCACTGTGATCCCCAAAGTAGTTTGGTCAAAGGAAATATTGATGTTGTCTCTTTCTTTGGTGTGAACGTAAAGCAGGAGTGGATTTCCATTCTTTAGTGAGATGATTTCTGCACCAAACATAGATTTTGCAAAAGCTGTACTTTCAATTATTTAGTTGTGTTTCCAAACCCAGGGTGATGAGCATCTTCATAAGATTAGACAACTTGAGAAAATATTTATTGTATTTCTCAAAAAGAAACCTTTTTAGTGATCACATTTATGAGAGTATTAAGTGACTTCAAATACATGTTTGAAGCATATGTTTGTATACAGGATAAGCTAAATTGATGATGCAAGTGCACTCAATTTATTCAAAACAAGCGTTCTAGGTCATTTATATTGACCAGGAGAAATCAATCAATGAATTTTCAATAATATGAAAATTTTTAATATGAACCAAACTCCTACTGACCCATCAATCTCAGTCCTCTTTTTCTATCCTATAAAGAGTTCAATGATGTACAGAAGAAATTTGACAGTCTATTACTATGCAGTATAGGTAGCTTGAGGTCATTCAAACTGCATTTGTACTGGTCTTAAATTGTATGCAAAATATGATTCAATGTTTTTGAATAACATCTATGTCAGGCTGTTTCTAATGAGGCATGGATGCAAATTCCCTGCATCTCATTAGCATAAGGTCACGTGATTTGGAGTCCAGAAGTCCATGTGATTTGGAGTTCAGGAAAAAGGGGCCTCTGGAAGGACTTCCTTCTGGAAGACCCACCCCCGGGGCCATGCTTCTAAATGGCGTTTTGGAGTCCGGAAGAAAATCTTCTGAACTCCAAATCACGTGATCTTATGCTAATGAGGTGTGGGGAATTTGCATCTGCGCCTCATTAGCATATTTCAGGCCATTTATTAGCATGCTACTTTCAGAGAAAGTGGCATGTGTAGGAACGACCTCACTGTTTCTCGACCAAGATTACATATACCCATGGAAGTATACTGAGGTCTTTCACGTAGTACATCAACACATCTAGATATTTGCCTAGTTTTACAGCAGACTACATAAAAACACTAGTAAAACCAGTAGAATCTAAAAGTTCATTCAGACATGATTTGTTTCCAGTGCTTCATATGCCTTATGCTGAAATGTAAGTACAATATTTCTGTTCCAATTTATTGATAATAAGATGATGGAAAGTCAGCAGGTTTTCAGTAGTAGTCTTCTGTGATATTTGTGCATGTGTTTGTAAGTAAGTAGTTTTTATGCGAGGCATAGTGGGGTGGTATGCAGAACAAATCTGACTCCTGAAAAGAGTACAGTAGTCTGGAAAGGTTGAATGGCACTCATTTCATGATCTCAGATTACTTTAGGACCTTGTTTCGCAACCAGTGGTATGTGTACCTTCAGGGGTATGCAAGAGAATATGCAGAAATACTTCATTTTTTTTAAAGGGGCACTTTTTATATACATATGTAAAAGGTTGAGAAACATTAATCTATACAACACCTGAGTTATGGAAAGCGAGTAAGACCTTTAGTAGCAGTTTGCTGCACAAACATATATTTGGGCAGAAAGCAGATATTTTTCAGCAGCATTTCATTAACACGTAATATCTAAGTTTTATATTTGAGATTTATTTTCATTTATTTGAGGATTACTTGCACAACACACTTACAGCATCAATATTTTGCATGTGTGTATCCTATATAATGGTATATAACCTCTCTCAAAATCTCATTTTCTTTCCTATCTACCTACCTATGTAATGCAACTAATTTCATGTGTCTGTCCACTGATGAATTGCTTGTTTTGTAAGTGGCTTGTGCATAGTGGTGGTTTTGTTGTAAATACTCAAATATTTCACTTTAAATCATTTAAATCCTCCTTTGGCAGCACAGCATATTTCGGAAATAACTTTCTTGCACATGTTAACTGAGAGTAGAAGAAAGGAAAAAAAATTTGAAAACTAAATAGCCTGGGGGGAAAAAGAGTGTACAATGAATACTCAATGAATTAAGACAGAAACCTTTCATAAATATGCCAGTTTGTACTTGATGGTTTTTAAGAAAATGTTTCTGAACTGTTACTGATTAAGTCTTTCTGTTTAATCCTATCTTTCTCTTCTGAAGCATAAAGCAAATATTTTTTCACACAATAATTTGCAGTGTTTTGTTGACTGAAGACCTAGAATTTTAGATTGGCTTTAGCAAAGGAACATCTAGTAATATTTTTGTCCCATTTTGACAGACAGTTCTCATTCCTCTTTGTTATGCTTTCAATTCAGAAGTTGTAAGACAATTGTACAGTGCCAATGAGATTTAGAAGCAAGATAGATTCCTTTTCACAGTTTGAAAGATCTTTTCTTTTTCTCTACCCGTGTGGACTTTATGCATTTTGTAGTTTGCAGATTGTAAACATGAAATTCTTTGGAGCTGAAAATTCAAGGAAAATGCTGGAGTCAATAGCTGGCAATGCAAGCTAGCTACTCTAGGTAATAATTAAGTAGTATTTGTCTTTTCACTGTATCAAATAAAGAGGTTTCTTTTGAAGTATGTTTTTAATAGGGCTTAAGAGGTTAGAAAAATAACACAATTTAGAGTCCGGATGATGTTTTTAAATATAAAGTATAGCCCTTCATTTTCCTTAAAAAGCATCAATTATGGATAAGAGAGTTGCACAGGAAAAATAAAAGACAAGTAATGAGAGTTTTTATTAGAAAGCAGACTTGAATTTATGTAGATTTTTTAATACCCAATAACAAAGAGAATTGCTTTGATATGTCAGTAAAAACTCCTGTAATTATCACCTTTAAAACTCTAGTGAAAATATAAATGATCACTTATTTATTAGATGTTCGAAAAACTTTCTAAAATCTCCCATTGACTTCAATGGAAGAAAGTCCAGATTCACAGTTGCAAGACTCTGAAGGTATGAGCAGGTATTTAGAGGTATTTCTTTATGTGTTTCCTATCCTAGGCTGTTGAATGGTGTTATTGTGCTTTGTTAGAACCTAATCCAAAGACCATTGATTTCAGTATGCATAGGAACATAACAACAATCTTACTCTCATTGAAGCCAATGAGAATGGCCATTGATTTGAATGCAAGCAGGAGAGAGTATTTTTTCTGTAAATATTGGCTTTAATTAAATTTTTAAAACTGAGCAATTTGTCTTTACAGTGCCTATCTTAAGTTCTTTCCTATTTTCTCTGTCACAACATAGGATTTATTTAATAATGGAATTATTGATGAGCTTCAGTACAGTAAATATCCACTTGCTTAAGAGAAAAATCCCAACAAAAGAATTTTTCTATGCCTCAGACCATTCTGAAGTAATGGAGTAGAACGGTTCCCTTTTAATAGCAAGTGATACTGAAAAATTTAACTATCGAATGTTGATAGTAAATAACTGGGGTTGGGTGGGAGGTGGCTTGGATGGTGATAAGAGAGGCAGCTGAGACCCGCTTTCACGTGAGAGACAGGGGACCCACTTCCCGAAGTTTCTCTTCTTCCGCCGCTCTCGAGTCATTTTTTGCAAATAACAGTATATGACAACAAAAGCCAAGCTGAAGTTTCAAATAGGTTTTTTTTCTGTATTCCCTACAAAGCTTCTTATACCTTCAGTGTCAGTTGGGAGTGTAAGATTGGATGAAAGGTGTGACTGCTGCTGACAATATGTCAGCTAACCATAGTCAAGAACAAGATATAATGAACTCTGACTTAAGCAACTTTCAAAGGGACCCATGAAAATTGGTTTCTGGCTGAGGTGGGATTTTAACTGCAAGTCAAAGGCAAATTTGTGTGGGAAACTCTTTAACGTGGTGTGTCAGAATGGGAGGTTGGTTACTGGAGGTAGCCTTTACTGTAGGTTTCACTTCATGTGTTTTGTTTAACAGCTTTTTCTCTCTTTTAATTCAATGCTGCCATTGAAGAAGTTATGGATATATTATTTGTTAGAATTTTTTCAAAATTTCAGAATGTATGACTGCTAAAAACAAGTACAGGGTCAGAAATTTTCCATTCCATAATATTAAGAATGTTCAACATCAAAAGGTTATTTCAAAGACACTGGAAATTTAACCACATCATTCAAAGGGCCTAGCAACCAAAGGTTCACCAATAATTTAACCATAGTATTCACAGCAGTTGGGAAATGGGATCGTCAGCAATTTAATTGCAGTCATCACTAGGTGAGTCAGCATTTAAAGAGACACATAAGCCTTGGAGGCAAAAATAATTCTTTGTATTTAACCTTTGCTGTCTGAAAGTTGATGTCTTGGATGGATGGCTAGCTGGCAGAATACTAGTTATCCAGTGGTGACTGGCAGGGCAGGCAAGTTGTCCTTTTCGGGTCTGGCTTGGCTGCAAATTATTTTGCTAGACTGGCAATCCAACTCTCTTGTATTATAATGTGAATGCAGAGGAATCTGGGGGAAGGTAGGAGGGGAATGAAGGAATCCATTTTCATTTTAGGCAGCCCCATGTGTTTCTTAATCTTTAATTGTTTGTAGTGTTTTTGTAGCTGTTTTGGGCCCAGAATATTAAAGAGACAAAGTGGATGAGTTAATATCTTTTACTGAACAGAAGACCTAAGTATCCAAAACCCATCATTTGGTGGTGATGACATATGACTGCTGAAAACAAGTACAGGCTCAGTACCTAATAAATAAAATTGCTAGTCTTAAAGCTGCTACAGGTGTCTAAACTGTTCTTCATGGCTTCGAATGCCTAATATTCCACAACTTCCCTTGGTAATTTGTTCAGTTGCTCAGATAACCTCACATTAATGAAGTTTTTCTTAATGTTTAACCTAAATTTTCCTCGCTGAAGTTTAAGCCTGTAACTTCTTGTCCTATCCTCAGTGGAAAAGAACAATTTATCACATTGCTCTATATAACAACCTTATATGTACTTTAAGATTGCATGGTGTCCCCTCTGAGTCTTCCCTTTTCCAGACTAAACAAAACCCCGTTTTTTCAATCTTTCCTAGTAACTCAGGTTCTCTATGTATTTAATATTGTTTGTTGCTCTCATTTCCCCCCTTCAATCACATCTTTCCCTAAATGTGATAAACAGAACTGGACAGACCACTCCAGCTAAGGCCTTATCCATGCAGTCCAGGAACTTTCTGGATAGTCTGTGCCTTGCTGTGTTAGTTTCCCAACATTGAGTTGAATGCAAGAATTACCTCCAATGTCTTCCTTACAGCACCCCTATTCTTATGCAATCTAGAATATTTGCTTTGTTTGCAAATATATTACATTGTTGATTAATTTAATTTGTTATCAACTCTAACCTCCAGATCCCTTTCTGCAGTACTCCTTCCTACACTGTCATTTCTCATGTTGTGTGTGTGTGCAGTTGATTATTCTTTCCAAAATGTAGAATTTTGCATGTGTTCCTACTAAATTTCATCCTATTTATTCAGATGATTTCTTCAGTTTGCAAGAGTATTTTGAATTGTAATCCTGTCCTCCAAATCTTTTGCAAAACCTCCCAACCAGGAATTGTCTATAAATTTCATATGTCTATCTTCTATGCAATTACTCCCATGATTTATAAAAATATTGAATAGAACTGAACCCAGGAGTGATCTTTGTGGGTCCTGCTCGACATACTCCTTATTTCCTTGAAGATATTTTTTTTTGTTTTAGAGACTTGTTCGAATTCTGAACAGCTATAGTAGATTCTGTAGAAAAATCCTCTTCTGAGGTGATTTATATGTCCCTGTACATGAGCCGTGGTGTCTGTGTGGTTGCCCTGCATCCTGACCAAACAGCCCTTAAGCTAAGCATTTAAAATTTATAATCTGCTTTGCCAGCAGTGGTGACATATTTCCCTCACAAACCACATCAAAATTAGATAAATTGAAAAATATATTTACTGTTAAAATGGTGTTTAGATACACAAAATGGCCGCTGGAAAATGACAGTTAGAGAATGACAGTTGCAATTAATATTCAGCGGGCTATGAATATGTATGAAGTTACGGTTTGAAAGGTTTCAAACTGATTGGTTAATTTAGAATCCTTATCCATATGTAATAGTCAAATGCCCCTTTGATACATTGTGGCACTGAGGAGGACCTAGCAGGCAGAAGTTGTCAAACAGGTCCACCCAGGCAGCATATATTCAGGAGAGCAGCCCTGCTTGGGGCATTCCGGACCAGACCTCAGAGGAGAACAGATGAAGAAGAAAGAAGACTACAGAGAAGGACTGAGCTAAGAGCTGGACTGAGCCTGTAGCCGAACATTGCTGGCGGAAGAGCCGAAGCTGACCTGCGTGTCAATCATCGCTCGCTAGCCGCCGTGGGCCGACGAAGAACAGAAGAGTTCCAGCCAGAACACCAGAAGAGCTCCAGTCTACAAAGAGCAAAAAATCACTAGTAAGGCTCCGGTTCTTTTATCCGGAGGGTTTGCCTGGCAGACTGCACCACCTAAACAATGGTGCCCTGCATGGGGAAACCGCAGCAGCGACCCTGCCCTTCCAGTCACCGACCCTAGCTCAGGCCGGTGTCTGAAATATCACGGTCGTTCCTAAAAAACACAGGAGGTTTTTGTTAACCAAGCCGGTTTTTCCTCCTGGCTCTCTTTTTCTTCCTCCTTTACTATCTGACCTGACGCGGCTGCCGTACAAGCGCGCCGTGAGGGTCATAACTTCCTAGCTCAAAGAGAACTACAGGCCCAGCGCCTGGATTACAGAGCAGGAATAAGGAGGTATTTGTGGTCTGGGTTTAAAGTCAATATAAGTAATTAGGTGAGCAGTTAATGTTTTTATATAGTTTTGTAACAGAGAGTGGATTGGGACTTCCCCAAGTCCATGATCTACGTCTTATATTTTGTACCCCTTGTCTCTTTGTAAAGGCACAGGAGGCCAATGCTATTGGTCTAGCCTAAAACTATTACATGCACACAGAAGAATAGTTAGGCAAACTGCTTTATAATTATAATCCAGAGCTATAAGCTCCCCCCTATTTAGGAGGGTAGAGCGGTCAGGGATAACCCTATAAAGGGAAAACCCTGGTGTTCTTAGTAACCCTTTAAGGGTAATGAAGGTCTGCAATAAAGGGCTACCATAACAAGGTGGTCAAAATAGGCAGTACCTTTTTGAGGGGATAACCTTTAACTAGGAAAACCCCACCATTTAACTAAGGGGATAACCTCTCAGAAGGAAACCCCGCATATACTGGGCTCTCCCCTGCTTGGCCAGCAGGGCAACCCACTTAACTAGAGAATTGACCTAGCTTAGCGCAGGCAAATTCTTATTCTAAGTAAGATCTGCTCCCCGTGGTAGTCGGCCAAGGGTTGAGCGACCTGGTGAACCTCAGGAAGATCCAGGAATAAATAAATACAATACAGCTCTGAAGTTATCCTTTCCATTTTACAGCACGCATCGAAGGCTGCACGGCCCGTCCCGGAAGCGCAGTAAGTAGCTAAGGGGTTAGATAGCAGTGCTGTTATAGCAGTTACCTATTGTTTAAGGCTATAAGCCAATTAGTATTCAAATCCTGTGCTTATTTTCAGAAAAACAAGGGTCCATATATTTTGTGTCACCTAGCTTACCATAATCCACACTTTTATTTTGTTAAATAAACCCTTTCTCCCTGTTTGAACCTAACACCTTGTCCGTATTTCTTCCTTGGGTAAACACACCGCAGCAGCGCAGTTCACACACCCTGAAACCCCGTTGTGATTAGACCCACCGTAGACGGTGAGCAGGGTCGCGGGATAAAATCCTGGGAGCATTGGTAAGGACTCAGTTTTAGTCCAGTCCATTGCTCTGGTGTGACTGACTTAGCCTAATCAATATTCAAATTTATTCTTACGTCACTCACATCCTCGATAGATTCCATTGCTGACATTCTGGAATTTAGTGGTTAATTACCATAGCATGCAGGGAAGCAAAAATGGAAAGTATATTTATTCTTTTTTAAAGCCATTCCATAATTCTGTAGTGACTTTTGTCTGAAATTATATCAGACACAGCTTATTAGAGAGAGCTGTGGCAGTAAGCGTGTTTGTGAACATCACTGTAATGTGCCTGTCTCTGCAATGTCCCACAACACAGAGCTTGTACATCATCATCAGCATAATAGCACTATGAGGTGGCCTCTAACAGTTTGCAGACAGGTCTCAAAACAGTGGTACATAATTTATAAATGAGGGGGCAAGTGAAATTTGAACTTCTGGGAGCTTCTCATTGAACAGCCAGAGCTCTAATAATTTGCTGATAGTTTAGATAGAATGCTTTTGTTATACAAAGTCAGCATGTACGTTGGCCATAGCACCCTATTGTTCAGCTCAAAAGAGTTAGTAATGTGTAATCCAATCACTTGTAACATAATCACAACATTCTATCAATGATTTGGATAAATATTAGGGAAGGAAAGATGGGCTTGAATAAACTAAAAAGGGCAGTGCGGCAGCTGATGTAAAATAAAGCAGTTCCGTTCGTCTCACTGAAGATGTATTACAAAAATACAGTGAGGTCAATAGTGTTATGTCAGTTAACAGCAACTGAGTCCAGGTCTACATGACAGATGTGTATTGGGGTAAGTACTCCACTCTGGGGATTGAAAAAAAC
This sequence comes from Carettochelys insculpta, assembly GCF_033958435.1. Classification (NCBI taxonomy): domain Eukaryota; kingdom Metazoa; phylum Chordata; order Testudines; family Carettochelyidae; genus Carettochelys; species Carettochelys insculpta. The sequence continues at coordinate 75,120,387 of NC_134137.1, forward strand.
CTACTACCAGAGCAATGTAATTGTATGGGCCTACACTCCCTCTCTTAGTATAGAATGTGCTGTATTGACATGACAGCTTCTCCCATCAATAAAGCTACAGCATTTTGGAGAGGTAGAATACCAGTGCCTTTGAAAGAAGCTTTCCCATTCATCTAGTGGCGTCTTCACTAAGGCTACAGCAGTGTATGTGAAGACTAGCTCTAAGAATCTGATCCAGAGTTAAACATTTCTTGTCTTTGCCACCTCTGGAAATGGAAATATTGTAATTCCAAAGCTTCAAATTGAAGACTATAGCAGAATGCTATACATTTCAGTGAGAAATTTGGTGAGACCAGGAATTGTAGGAACTCTCTTGAGAATGGTTGTTGTGATATTTGGAGCATATCTGCATTCAGACATGTTCATAGGTTTTTAAGGCCAAAAGTGAAAATTACAACCATCTGTTCTGACTTCCTGCACAAGAGAGGCAATGGAATTTTACCCCATGACTTGTGCATCAATGAACATCCAAATTTTTGAAACCTGATTTGAAACTAACTAAACCATTTGAGGTTTACCCATCTGCATTAATGAATAGAAGGATTCTGGATATGCTGTAACTGCTTTCTTCGTGAGATGACATTTTTATTTGATATAATTTATAATTGCAGCTTGATCTTTTATGTTTTTTAAAAATTATTTCCTTAATCTGGAAGACACTTCAGTAGAAGGGCATTGTATATTTGAATTTCATAGGTCATTCGCAACACTACATACAATTAAGATAAGCACAATATAAACCTTTTCAAACAATCTTTAATTACTATTAAAAATAAAGAGAGGTGACTCATAAACTATGCATTTTATAACATGGTTTACAGTAAATGAATCTAACAAATAGCCATAAAATCTTGACCTATAAGAATAAATGGGTTTCCTTTAGATCTCCTCGATGAGGGAAATATACAAGAGAGAGAACAAATGCAATCGTGCAGTCAATGGTTTTTATGAAATATTCCAGAGTATGTTTTGTAACAAATCATAAAGTAATATCAGACTTTGTTAAAGTACAGATTGAACCTCTCTAGCCTATCACCCTCAAGACCTGCCTGGTGCTTAACAAGAGAATTTGTGGGACAATAGGAGATCAGTTTTGTACAGAAGCTTTAGCAGTGCTTTCCCTACTTACTAGGCTCTTAGATGACATTTAGGTGTAAACTAGAGCTAAATAACCACACAGAACACTGAGAGCCTGAGACTAGGGGCTGGAAACAAACTTTATGGGACCACAGGAAACTTGGCCACACCCATGATAAGTGGTTCCCTGGCTAACTAAAATCATGCCAGATTACAGATGTTTCCAGATGAGAGAGTGCTGGACTAGAGAGTCTGCTGAAACTGAACTACAACTGCCCAAATAAAAATGAAAAAAATAAAATTTGGGAGATATTGTTTTTAAAATACTTGCTGATTCACAAAATAGTAATTTTTAGCTTCTTTCTGCTGATCCTGGTGTTCACATTTTGTGACCTTTAAAATTGTGCAAACAATTATTATCAAAATATAGTATGGAATACAAAGGAAAGCTTCTCTATGCATGAGTAAGATGCTGTAATAGTAAATCTTTCTAGTTATGGGAATAATCTCACTGGAGGATGATTTGGCTATGCATTTTAATTGCCAGGCCCAATTTATTTTCTGAGCTATACCAGTAATACCTTAGTATACTAAAGCAAGCAAAATTTGAACAGAACAGGTTAACTGCAACAGAATTTGACCTGCATAATATTTAATATTGATCATGAACCAGAAAAAAAATCTTGAGTCTGAGATCCCATGAAACATTTGAAATTAGAAAAATTCAATTAATAGTAAACTAAACAATGGAGATAATTGGAGATAACGGATATATATCTCCTCAAAATGCCATTTGCTGTCAAACTTCAGAGCTTTCTTCTGAAGGTGAAGTAATGTTTTTCACATAGTTATGAATAACTAAAATCCTTAATGTTGGTTTCCTAATCTATGTTAAACAATAAGCATATTGCATGAACTGAGGAATGAAGAACACGTGCCAGTTATTGTGGAAAGAGGTCAGCAGTGGTTCAGATAATGAAGTTGGAGGGAAACAAATCAAGATGGATGCTTTGATGTTAAGATAGTGTGGTGTGCAGAAATTTGTCAAAGAGAGTTATATAGACATGAAAAAGCTGTTGGTAGAATTTTTGGCATTTGATATCTCTCAGAAACTCCTTGAGGAGCATGCACACGTGCACACACACACACAAACACACACACACAAAGTAACTAGCCTCCCTCACCTTCTCCCCCCACCCCACAAAACCCCCCTATGAATGATAATAAAATCAGTACACATAAACCTTCAGTGGAAAAAGAATGAAAACAATGTATGAAAATTTGCCTCTAATTCTTCATCTTTGAAAACAAGGTTTTGGATTAATTTAGGTCCCCATGGGCTCACAGAAACATTAGGAGGAGTGAGATAGCTCTCCTCCCCATACAGCACCCTTCTCCCGTCCCCAGCTGGACCAATAGCAGATTATATCCCCATAGGGCAAAGGTGGATCAGGTTACTAAGACTACAGGACCATAGTGTTTCTTATGGGAGTTAAAACTTTAGAACTGTGACTCTCTGTTACAGTTCTTGGCTTGAGTTTCTTTTGTAACCCAAAACAAGGCACTGCTTCTTAGACAGAGCTGTGCCCATGGCACAATCTAATCCCATAATATTTGTAACATTAACACCTGTGTTTTACTGTAGATAATTATAAAAATAAAGAGTTCAGTAATTTTGCTTGTAAATATTTCTGTGGGGTCTATTTGCTTAAGATTTTATCTAAGACCTAGCTTATGTATGTATTTCTATGAATACTCTTGGGGATCACAATAAGAGGAAGGCTCTCTAACACTGCCCTCTGTCTTTGAAATATGGTATGTTGGGGTCCACCCCACAAACTCACAAAACTGTAGGACTTCTTAAAAATAAATAGTTTGATGAGTTTGTATCACATGAGACTCAACTCTAGCATTTAACTAACCTTAGTCTGGATATTACAAGGCAAAAGATAAGCCCCTATTTCATCACTACATTAAGTAAATTAGAAATTTAGTGGAGGTCTTTTAAGCATACAGTCTTAGTTTCTTTAAATTTAGTCAATTAAATCAGTTTATAGGTTCTTAATACAGTAGGAAGCCGAGGTAGCCGGTAGTAAATTTTATGTGTCATGTATGCAAGAAAGTGAGAAGGACGAGTAAGTTCAGAGGAGACTGTGTCAAGTCTGACACTGGAAAATTATAGCCAGAACAAGTTAAAATTGTAAAGTTTGGTAATTGCTGCATCAGTGATCCATACTGTTTTGTATTCCACTAACAAACAGCAGTTAAAACCTTTCAGCTAAACAAAAGGGCCCACTCTTTGGATCATTACCTTGTCACGGCGAGTTGGCTTGCGTATTCCAGTGAACTTGAGAGCAATGCCATAGGAAGTCTCGTGATCCCTGCAGGGTCATGCATGGCAGCAAGGTCAAGTGGGAGGGTTCAGACAAAGAATGATCCTAAAGTCCTCAACAGCAGAACAGGCCAAGGATAGCAAGGGTAGTGCTAAAATGGCTATGAAGGCAGATGAAGGCTGCAGTGGACAAGAGAACCCCAGTCATCATGGATCCCATGCCATTGGATCTGGGCCTTCTGTTTGTCCAGGATTGTGTAGTGGCTGCAGTGCAACTGCCCCCTGATGTTAAAAGAAGTCACCCACAAGTGTCTTCATATGCATACTACTCTCCTAAACTTAAGTCCTACAGTGAGTGATAAATGGTGACAGGAGCAGGATTGTGAAATCTGGAAGCTTTTAGTCATGGACCAGCATGTAGGAGGCAGATATGTGTATGAGTCATTCTGTTTTGCAGACCAAGGTGGCAGAATGGTCCAGCCCCTGCATCCGTGACTGAACAGCCCTTTTTATGATTCACTCTGCTCACCCCACATGGGCAGGGAGCTAGGAAATGTGCCCTAAACGTAGTCTACCTCGACACCCCTGACTGAATAACTGCATCCAGCGGGTTCAGCTCTATGCAGTAAAGTTGAAGGGTAAAATCTGGAACATGGAATGCTTGGATGTTAAGAGACAAATCCAGACAGTTGGCGACCTGAAAGATGTACGACAATTATCGCTGTGATGATTCAAAATTGATATAGCTGTCCTGGCAGAAATGCATAGACCAGAAGGACAGCTAAGAGAAGAAAGTGGAAAAGAACACCAAAGGATGAAAAACGAATTCATGAAGTAGGATTTGCCATCAAGAACGAACTGACAAAGAACCTATATGAAGTCCCTGTCAGCATCAATGATCATCTCATGACTGTCCAACTGAAGCTTGCCAAAAAACAGCAGTCAAATGTTGTGGGTGCTTATACACTAACTCTAGATGCTGAGGATGATATGAAGAAGTTCAACACCCAATTGGACACAGTCTTGAAAGACATTCCCAAAGAAGACAAGGCTATTCTCTTGTGGGATTTCAATGCAACGGTCCGAAGAGATTCAGACCTCTGGGGCTGATTACCATTAGGAAAGAAGGAGTCAGCAACAAGCAGTGCCAATGGAGTACTCTTCCTTACAAAATGTATGTAACACAAGTACGTCATCATGAACACCCTCTTCCACCAGAAAACAAATTTAAGACCTCAGGGCAACATCCTCAATCAAAGAACTTGCAGCTCATAGACTATGTCATCATCCATGCTCAGTATCAGTGTGATGTCCTTCTCATATGTCCAAAATATCAATTATTTACCTAAGTTCCTGTTGTGCCTCCCACCCTCAGATGTTGCTGTGATGAGCATGGCATAAAAATCTATACTAAATAAAGTAGAAACTTTACGTAAAATGTAATCCTGGTCATAAGAGCATAGTTTGGTGGCAGTCCCAATTATGTCTTATCTCATGACAGTGTGAGCTTTTCCTGGGCAAAGGCCACAGTGCAGAGTGTTGTATTGGTGTTAAATCCATTAGCTTTCTATTCTGACTAATTTTTGCATTAATGTATTTAATACAGTGTGCACTTGATAAATTCTGGATGAAACACACTATAAAGCATGTATATACCTGCAAACCTTCAAAGGGCATTGTTGTTCCATAGCACAAAAGGCTTCCTGAAGGGATTTGATTTGACACATATGACTAATAAAACCATTACAGTGAAATGATTTTGTGCACAACTGAAAATGTTTTGTGAGATTTTGTCCATAACGTGGTGCTTATATTTTCTTACATTCCATCAATCTTGTAAGCTGGTTATTTTAACATATGAGAACCAGTTACCTATGAAATACAAGTCGGTCTTGACTACCTGAGGTGAAAGAATTTACATGAGGGCATTTATGGAAAAGGGAGAAAGGTGGGAATAAAAAAAAAGGTTCCCTGGCTATGCTCCTGTGGCTCAGCCTCCATCTATCATTATGGATGAGATTGATTCATTATATACTAGCTGCAATGAAGTTCACTGTTCATATTTAAAGCTGAAACAAACCCCCAAAAATCAATACATGCAGCATTGATGTGGTGTCATTTTTTTCTGGCTACTCTTCAGAAATCTGAATTTTTCTCTTAACATTGAAGTAACTTGGAGCGCTCGGTGTGTTTCACACTGTGAAGGAGAAGCTGGTCCTCTGGCAGTGCAGCGCTGTTGTAAAGTGAAGGATTGTAAATAGCCTTGGATTCCTAATCTTAGGGTCAATTTGATGACAAGCAAGAGAAATGGGAGAGGGGAAGAAGAGGGATGTCAGCGCTCAGTGTCTTTGCCCAGGGGCACAACAGGCTGGGGGTGGGGGATGCAAGATATGACTTTGTCCCCTGCCCACTTAGCTCTTGAGCATTAGCTAAGATTAATTATTCTACCCTATCTGCTCAGTGTATAAAAGAATGATTTAAAAAGTGTGCATTGGTGTAATTGCACCTAGTATCCTGAAGGGGTGAAATAAACTTAAGTTTCTTACAGGTACTGCTGTATCATACCGCTTGGGAGGCGCTCAGGATAGGGTATTGAGGGGAGTGTGATATAATGGTACCTGTAAGAAAATTAAGTGTGGGGAGTAAGGGGGCCCCAGGGCAGAGGGTCAGAGTATGGGGGGATCAGAGCAGAGGAGTTTGAGGCATTCAGGAATAAGGGCAGAAGGCTGGGGGTACACATGGAGATACACCTCTCGTAGAACTGGAAGAGACCTCAGGAGGTCATCGAGTCCAGTCCCCTGCCCTCTTGGCAGGACCAAGCACCATCCCCATGTTGAGGGTCAGAGCAGGGGGAGTATAAGAATCAGGGCAGAGGGGTGGGGGTTCTTGGCCAGGGAGTTGGTGGTGTGGGGATCCCAGGGCAGGGGGCTTGGAGGTGTGTAGGGTGAGTGCAGGGCACCATTTCAGTAGGGCAGGGAGCTGCCAGCATACACACCAGGTGTTGCTCTTCCTCTGACGATCAGGGAGCAAGGAGAAGGTTGCAGTATGTGTGAAGTGTCCCTTGTCCCTCCCCTGTGCAGCTGGGAGTGAGAACAAGGCACACACCTGTGCACTTTGCCCCCACAGGACTGTCAGGAGAATAAGAGCATCAAGTTCTGACTACATGTGGCTTCAGCCCCTTTCCCTGGCCCCACCAAATGGGCATGGGAAGAGGGCTCTGGGAGCTGGGGCAGTCCTGGACAAGAGGCAACCATCCCCCCAGCTGGCCCATTTCACCTGTCTGGCTTCCTGCTTCTTTGCAAGGCAGCCTGCACGAGAACCCTGAAGCCTACTGGGAGCAGCTGCAGCAGAGCACCGCAGCCTGCTTCCTAGACTGAGCCTCCCCCATGGCTGTGGTCCCATACACATGGCATGTCCTATGTGCTCCCTAGTTGCACCTCTGTCTTAGCTTTTCATAGGGCTCAGACATGACATCAGGGAGCATGGTATAAATGGATGGAGAAAGGGACTCTAGCGTATGCACAGAAACTTTGATTGTGGCTTAAGGTGAGACTGATTTAATGTGAAGCAATGCCTTGATACTTGCACAAAATATTTTGTTATCCTATGATCCAGCTTCAGCAATTTCATGTCTTCTGGTATTGGACTTCTATAAAGCATTTGATACTGTCTTGAATGACCTTCTGATAAATAAACTAGAAAAATGCAACCTAGATGGGGCTACTAGAACGTGGGTGCACAACTGACTGGATAACCATTCTCAGGCCACGTCTAGATCACAGCAATTGGCCAATTGAAGTTTTTTGTTGGAAGATCTCTTCCGACAAAACTTCTGTTGATAGATTGTGGTCAAACTGCCAAGTGGATTGCAAGAGTAATCCGCTCTGTTGACAAAGGGCCCCTGGAACATCCAGATTGTCTTCTTTTCAGCAGAGATCGGTCGACATAGGCATTCTTCCTCATGGGGACCAGGATACAGCTTTTGACAAAAGTGCTGTGTTCTGTTGACTTACTGTTGACAGAACACCTTGGGAATCTGGAAGTTCCCTGTGTTTTGTCAACAAAACCCTCTAGTGTAGACATAGACTCAGAGAGTAGTTATTTATGGTTTACAGGCATGCTGGTAAGGCATAACAAGTAGCGCTCTGAAGGGGTCAATTTTGGAGCCAGTTCTGTTCAATATCTTCATCAGTGATTTAGAAGATGACATAGAAAGTACGCTGGTCATGTCTGCAGATGATACCAAGCTGGGAGAGGTTGCAAGAGTTTTAGAGGATAGGGTCAGAATTCAAAATGATGTGGACAAACTGGAGAAATGGTCTGAGATAAAGAAGATGAATTTTAATATAGAAAAATGCAAAGTACTCCACTTAGGAAGGAACAATTAGTTTCACCTATGTAAAATGGTAAATGATTGTTTAGGAAGGAGTACCTCAGAATGGTATTGAGAGATCATAATGGACCACAAGCTAAGTATGAGTCAACTGTGTGGCTGTGGCTACACTAGCATCCCCCTTTCGAAATGGGGATGCTAATGAGCCACTTTCATACATACGCAGCACCTCATTAGCATAATGGAAGCGGCACATGTTTCAAAAGTGCCGCTTTTGAAATGCACACTGCTGGTGTAGATGGGGGCCTTTTGGAAGGACTCCTCTGAGATTTCTAAAGCCCTTTCTTCCATAAACCAAATGGGAAGAAAGATCTTTTGTAATCCAGGGGTCCTTTCAAAAGGCCCCCATCTACACCAACAGCGTGCATTTTGAAAGCAGCACTTTTGAAACGCTCACCACTGCCATTATGCTAATGAGATGGTGCATATGCATGACAGTATCTCATTACCATCTGCCAAAGTAGCTCATTAGCATCCACCTTTTGAAAGAGGAGTGCTAGTGTAGCCGTTGCCTGTGACACTGTTGTGAAAAAAAGAAAACCTGAGTATAGGATGCATTAACAGGAGTGTTGTCAGCAAGACATGAGAAGTCATTCTCGCACTCTACTCTGCAATGATTAGGCCTCAGTTGGGGTATTTTGTCCACTTCTGGGCACCATATTTCAGGAAAGATGACAAGAAATTGGAGAGAGTCCAGAAAAGAGCAGCAAAAATAATTAAAAGTCAAGAAAAACATGATCTTTGAGGGAAGACTGAAAGAATTGGGCTGTTTCATTTGGAAAATAGAAGACTGAGAGAGGACATGACAGCAGTTTTCAAGTATCTAAAAGTGTTTTGCAAATAGGAGGGAAAAAGATTGTTCTCCTTGTCCTCTGAGGGTAGTACAAGAAGTAATGGGCTTAAATTGCAGCAAGAGAGGTTTGGGCTGGACGTTAGGAAAACTTCCTAACTTTCAGAGTGATAAAACAATGGAATAAATTGCCTGGAGAGGTTGTGGAATCTCCATCATTGGATATATTGATGAGCAGGTTAGATAAATATACCTATCCCTCGATTTATGAAGATAATTCATTCCATAAAAAACGTTTGTGATGTGAAAATTCATAAACTGAAAATGAAATTCCCATTAATTTCAGTGTAAAAAATTCTGACTCGTTCCCAACACTCAAAAAATCACCCAATATTTTTTCCACATATGTCACAATACTATACAATCATAAAAAGAGGAACAGTGCTACTCTATTGCTTTTTTATTACATTCATTTACGCTAATCAGTTCTTAGCTAGTGGTTAAGAAGGTGATGTTGATGTGTGTTCCACAGGATTATTTGAGTTCCATAGGATTATCTGCATTCTCATTAGAAAGAGCTCCATAGAGACTTCAACCACCTTAATTGGAATTTTATCTTCAGCTTTTAAGGTTGAGGATCAGCTGACAGTGATAAGGATTTAGGAGGAGGTGATGAGGCTGAGGTTTGAAAAAAATGGTAGAATGGAATTTTGTACTGCAGCCGTCTTTTTCCTGATGTTCAACTCCTGATAGCATTGAACTGCTTCATGAATTTGTCACTTGCATGCTGAACTCCATTCTAAGTTTGGGTTGCCGTCATCGAGAATTTGTGTAGGTGCCTCCAATGCACTGAAGAATTTTGAGTGTTTTAGTGTCTGGTGTTTTTTATGGCTCATCCGATTCTTCCTCCTCTTTGTTTGATAACCTTTCTGCATCAAGTTGAATTAATTCTTCACTTCAATTCTTCACTGTGTGACAATAACAGGTCTTGAACATCTTCTGTGTCTACCTCATTGAATCCTACTTGAGTTGCCAGTTGCACAATAGAATTTGAATGTCTTTCACTTCACCCTCAAAACCAAGGAAATCATGAATATATTTCAGCAATAGCTTTTTTCCAAATACCATTTAGGATACTTTGAGTAATTTTATTCCATGCAGTTGTGATATTTTTACAGCCATCTTGACATTTTAGTTCTTCCATAACTGCTTAATTGTTGGTTTGTCTTCTCTGTCTGACGCAGATATGAGATATCTCATTACCAGTTGCAGATAGTGAGCTTTAAATGTAGCAATGACGCCTTGGTCCATTGGCTGAAGGATGAAAGTGGTATTTAGGGGCAGCACTCAAATGTTATTGCCATAGTCTTTGACATTGATAGGGTGACCGGGAGCATTATCAAGGATCAGCATACATTTATTATCCAGATTTTTTTCAGCATAATATTTAGAGATGAATGATGAAAGGTAGCTTGTCATGTAATCAGCAAAAACCTGCTTTGTCACCCATGCCTTTTGATTAGAATGCCACAGCACAGGTAATGATGCCTTGTTTAAGCCTTTCAATGCCCTCAGATTTTCTGAATGGTAAACAAGGAGAGGCTTCAATGTCATGTCTCTTTCCAAATTTCTACCGAGAAGTATCGTCAGTCAATCCTTCAAGACCTTGAACCCTGTTGCTTTTATTTTATCCCTTGAAATAAAAGATTGAGAAGGCATTCTTTTTCAGAAAAGCCCCATTTCATCAACATTAAAGATTTATTTTGGATAACATCCACCTTCATCAATTATTTTTTGCGATGCACCTGGGAAAATATTAGCTGCCTGAATAGCAGCAGATGCTGCTTCACCTGTAACATGCAGACTATGATAAAGTGAATGTACTTTAAAGCATTCAAAACAACCATGACTTGCTTTGAATGTTACTTGGGCAGCCCCAATTTGCCTCTCTTCCTCAGCCTTCCTCTTTGGGTCCTCAGACAAAGACAGGGCTTTCTCTCTTATGATGAGAAAGCTCAAAGGCGTATTGCGTTCATTGTGGCTGTTGGTCCAATGTATCAAAAATCTTTCAGGTTTACCAATTACTGCATCCCTGGCCTTTGATGCAACTTTTAGCTCTACCAACATACGTTTCTGCCATTTCTTTTATCTTTTCTTTCTCCACAAAGATTGTATGCACTGTCAGTGTTCTTTGCCAAGCATATGTCTTTTGATTGCTGGCCCTTTTCAATTCTTTTAAAAATTTCAAGTTTGGTAGCCACAGATATTGTTTTTCTTGGTTTCTTGGCCTTAGTGACAGCTCCTGGAGAAACTTTTTCACGTCTAGGACCCATGATGATCACAAATGAAGATTTTTGAAGATTAATATCACTCACAGTCAAGATGATATGAACACAACGAAGCACACGAACCAAATGGTCAGAGCTGGGCAACTGAGGGAAAGAAGTCAGCCTTACATTGCATTCTGCTGTATTCCTCTGTGTTCACTAATTATGAAGCAGACGCTCAGACAGATATTAGTTCTTTATAGTAAAAATACGTTTGTAAATTGAAAATAAATAGGTATAAATTTATTTTGTTTGTTCTAGCAAAAATTCATAAATTGAAAGGTTGTAAATCAAGCAATAGGTGTGTCTATCAGGGATGGTCTAGATGGTGCATGGTCCTACTCTGAGGGCAAGGGACTGGACTTGATGATGTCTCGAGGTCCCATCCAGTTCTAGTATACTAAGATTCTAGGATTATTACATTAAAACTGTGAACACATTACCTTTGGCTCTGCTATCAAATACTACCCTCAATAAGTAGCACAGTTCTCATTAATACGAATATTGAATGCATGGTCACAGAGAGAAAAGGCAAGGGCCATTATTAAAATTTCATAAAGCTTGAGGGCCCAAATGTGACCCAGTCTTTGGGTTGCCAACTCTAAAGCGGTTCCAGGAGACTTTTTACCCTCAGAATGTAATGTCATTTTTTAAAATATCTTATGAAAATCTCCTGGACTGCTTTTTATAATCACTGGGAAATTGATGCTTATACTGGAGACTCCAGGCCAATCCCAAAGTATTGGCAACCCTACCCAGTCTGTACAGTTGCATAGAGGAGTATAAATGCATCACTCAACATGCACAGATGTGGAGCCTCCTCAGACATTGGGCCTGATTTACAGGTGCTGGTGTCCTGACACCCTCTGCAGTATGCTGAGGGTATGGATATCCCCTTGTGGGACAGCTCCATCTCCACTCCAGGGCTAAAATAATACGAAAGAGCGCCCACCTAAGGAGTAGTTGATGCTAGCCTCTGGATTATACCTGGCTGTAAAACTTCTGTAGCTATTAGTCATCTCAGTGTAACCACAGGATTCTGTGAGATATTAATTGCATTTATTTTCGTACAATCCATATTTCTGCCTCTTCATTTATTCTTTATATGATGATATAATATTTGTGCAGCGCTTTGAAATTTAATGTAAGTCATAAGGGTGACTAGTATTTATGGACAACAGTCTTAGAGGGTGAAATTTATGCTAATCTCATTGCAATTAAACAACAGTTATTACTATTAGGATAAATTCATTCCTTGCAAGAAGTACCAGGTAAGTGACCACCCTAACTGTGTTCCTATTAATGGGAGTATATGGTATTCTGGAAAGTAATCAGAAAACATTTTGACTTTTTGTAGGGACACGTTGCAGAGTTCCTTGCAATGCCTTCTGTTCAATATTTTCAATGAATTCGAAGCCTCCCCATCCTTGTGCATAAAGGCCTCCCACAAAAACAAGTCCTTGTGCTTGGGCACTGAACAGGGACTGCTGTCTTCTTCTGCTCCATTCCCACCCCCTCCCCACCCCCCGGAACCATTAACAAAAAACAAAAGAAACAAATCACCAAAAAGGCAGAATAGGAGGGAGGAAGCCAGGTTTTAGCTAGTGGAGTTGGGCTGCTGCCACAAAAGGGACACAATGCTCTGTGTAGCAGACAGAGTACCTCATATGAATTTAGCGCGTCCCCTGACAGTTTGCATTTGACTGATGCACAATAAACCTACAGTGGCACCTGGAAAGAGTGTTGTTCTTCATTACCTTGTATATGAGACTGTGGCAGAAAATCTATAATAAGATCATAGGATAAGGTGACAATATTTTCAAAATCAACATTCTGAACAGTTTTGTGCAAACATTTTCAGGATGGGAAAATAATTAGCCCAAAGATGAGTATACAGGTGTCACTGTTGCCAGTTCTTCTTCACCAATGAGGTTCACATTTTTCAGAATTCAGGAATTTTGTAAGTACCAGTATTCTGAATGAGCATGCAACACTGAATGAAGTTTTTAACATCCACTGTGAGCAAAAGAATAACTTTAGTAGTGGCTACACTCATTTGACTTTTTTTTTTATCCACTCCAAAGACTGTTCATCACAGTGAATGCTCATGCCACTAGACTGTACGTGCGTGATAACCACAGAGGAAATTTGACTCACTGTGGAAATAAGTTGTCAACCAGCATTCTGCAATCACATATAATCCAAAACTTTGTTTGAGGATATTAAAAACTGGAAACTTTCAGGTGTACAAAAAGAACATCAGACCATCATGTGTAACACAGCATGGTCTGGTAAAATGAGCACGTCATTTAATCTTAAAATGGCAGATTTTAATAGAGGTAAACAAAGATATTGCAATTCTCTCAAGAGCTTCCACATTGTTGCTTGGGCAGGAAAATTCTTTAGTAATTATGTATTGCAGAAAATGACAGTTTCAGTTCTTCAGTACAGCACTACTACACTGCACATGTATCATTTCTCTCTTCCCATTTTGTTTCTTTTATTTTTGCCCTGATTGCAATCAATTTTCTTCTGTGCAGTGCCCTTTCAATTAAGGATATAAGGTGGCATGCTGTTGATATTTGCATGGTTAAGCCACCAATACACATGAATTGTCAGAGGTATATTTCTCAAGTAGTATTTCCATTAAAATCAAAATGGCTTCCAAAAAGTAGCACTCACATTTATTAAATATTTCATTTTTACTTGGTGTTAATAAAAAGACATTTGAACCCACAGCAACAGAAAACTCTAATACAGCATGCCATTGATTATCACAATATCAGTGGTAACACTGAGGACATTTGGAAACTCACTCATAGACTTTAAGGCCAGAAGGGAACAGCATAATCTTTTAGCGTGGGGTGGGCAATATTTTATTATGGGAAGATACTCCAAGAATTTGCTAAATGGTCAAGAGTCACACTCTAATCTGTTAAAGGAGGAGGTACAGAATCTGGAATGGAGGTTGGGTGCAAAAGGGGATTTTTGGGTAGGGGATTGGAGTGTAGGGTCTGAGAAGGGGTTTGGGTGCAGGAAAAGCTTCTGACCTGGAGGAGGGGTGTAGGAGTGGGTGCAGGGTCTGGAAGGGAGTTATGATTTGGGGAAAGAGTAAAGAGGGTTTGGGAGCAGAAATTGGTTGTCAGCTGGGGCAAGGGTGCAGGAGCAGTGACAGAGGGTTGGGGTGCATAAAGGAATGGAGTGTCAGTTTCAGGGTCTGGCCAGGGAGATGCTTACCCTAAGCCACTTATGGCCAGCATCTCAGCAGGATCCTTTATGCTTCACATGCCCAGGCAGCTCCCATTGGTCTGGTTCCAGCCAATGGGAGCTGCAAATTATGCTGGGGTCTGGGGCATCACACAAAAACCCCTTGGCCCCAAGTTGTGCATGGCACAGAAATGCTCATTACCCCAGCAGCTAGCATGGAACCTGCCTGAACCTGCGGGATGTTGGCAGCCCAGAGGAGTATGGCAGACAATCTTGGAAGTGTTGGTGGGCCAAATCTAGCCTACAGGCCACAGTTTGCCTGTCCTTGTTCTAATCTGAAATCTTCCACATTGCAGGCCACAGAACCTTGTACATGTGCTACAGGAGTAGGCTGTAACCTCTGGCTGAAAAGTTGAAGTCCTCAAATTTCCATTACAGACTTCACGTTACAGCAAATACACCATTTATTGTCATTCAAATTAGCAAATGCCCCAGGCCCCCACTGAAGAGGAAAGCAAATATCCTTTTCCTGAGGGCAGATGTGGGCAACCTATGGCCCATAGTTCGTACATGGCCCAACAGGGTAATCTGCTGGCAGGCTGTCAGGCATTTTGCTTGTGTTGACTTTCTGAAGGAAGGTGGAGCCTACCTGCAGACAATCAACATCAAGAAAATGTCTTGTTGAGCACCTGCAGATTACAAGATGGGCCACATGTGGCCCCCCAGGCTGCAGGCTGCCCACCACTGTCCCAGAGTTTCTGCTGGTATAAGATTACTTCATTATCCCAAATATAGCAATGAGTTAGATCATGAGACCATGTCCAAGACACACCAGCCAGGCAACTGGAAAAGAATTCCGTCTAGTATCTCAGACCTCTCCCCTTCTAGTGTCCCATGTCTGAGCATTGGAAATATTTGCTAATAGCAGTCTCATTTTAATATCCCTTCATAAACTCATCAAGTCGGTTTTGTTTTTTTACCACTGCTCTGCTTGGAAAACAGTCCACAAGTTTATGACTCTGATGGTTAGAAACCATAATTAAACTTTCCTCTAATTTCAATTCTAGACTTATTGCTAGCCTGTTTAAATCCATTTGTTGTTGTGCCACCATTGGCTCTTAAGATAAATAACTCCTTGCTGTTCTTGGTGTTTATACCTCTGATCGTCTTATAAAAATTGTTATATTTCTCCATGTACTTTGTTTTGTTAGGGTCAACCTGTAAAAGTAAGTTTTCCATTCTTTTGATCATTCTAGTTGTCCTTCTTTGCCCACTTCCAGTTTGAATTCATCTTTAGCATGGAAGACCAGAAATGCACACAAAATTGCAGATGAAGACTCACCATGCTTCAGTATATTGTTACTAGCATGTCCTTATTTCTGCTGGAAATACCATGATTGATGTGTCCTATGACTGCATTAGCCTTTTCATGGCTGCATCACATTGATGGCTCACAGTCATCCTGTGATCAACTGATACATCCAGATCTTTCTCCTTCTCTACCTTTCTCTCTCTCCATTACTAACTCATACATTCCCAGTTAATAACAAAAATCCTTAAACTGCACTTTGCAATATTAAATTTCCTCCCATTTCTATTACTCCAGTGTTTGAAGCTGTCCAGATATTCTTGTGTGATATATATGGTCCTCCTACCTGTTGACAATACCTTCCAGCTTTGTGTCATCTGGAACTTTTACTAGTGCAATGTCATTAATGAAAATGTTAAATATGATCCAGTCCTTCAGGGACCTTATTAATAATCTTTCTCCATCCTGAAAGTTCACCTTTTAGCATGATTAATAGTAGTCTTCTCTCTAATAAGTTACTTACCCATCTTTTGATTCTCACATTAACTCCCATCTTCTCCAGTTTAATATTTCCTTTCTGGAATTGTGTCAAACACTTTACTGAAATCTAGGTAAATTATATCTGTGGCATTGTCCCCAGTTCCTTAAATATAGGTACTGTATTTGCAATTCTCTAGTCACAAGTACAACCCTGACTTTGTGAATTTATTAGGAATGCTTGTTATTAAATGTTAATGTATTAGTTCTTTTAATGTTGTGAATGGAGATTATCCAGGCCTTTCCCCCAGCCCTGGTCCCATTAAGATGTTTAAGTTTGGCTTCTACCTCAGAAGTAATTATTTCTACTTCCATATCCTTGTCTCCTTTAATGACTCTCCCACTGCCAGCAAGTTCTGGATTACCATTATTAAAAACTGAGGTGAAGTGTTTGTTTAAAAACCAAAGCAAAGTGTTGGGTCATGCCTAAATTACCTTTAATCTGCACCCCATCTTCAGTGTTTATCGGTGTGCATTCTCCTTTTCTTGTTTCCTTTCTATTTATATGGCTAAAGAACTTTTACTATTGATTTTAATTTCCTTTGCAAGATCCAACTTGCTTGGCTTTTGGTAGTTCCCACTTTGCACCTATAGTTTATGACCTCCAAGAGGTGGCTTTCCTCATGACCTACCCCTTCTTTCATTACATGTAGCCCTTTTGTTTTCTGTTAACATATGTCTACACTATGAAATAAAGTCAAAATTAACAAAGTTGAATTTATAACACTGGATTTTATAAAGCCAAAGTTGAATGTCTGCACCTGCCCACAAAATCTACTTAGTACATCCTCACTAATTGCCAAAGTTTGACTGTTGCAGCTATGAATTTTGGGAACCTTTCCCAAAGGTCCTGGAGCCCCATTGAATTCTGGGCTTTTTCATTGCTGCTTTATGGGAAAAACATTCCCTGCAAGTGGTTGTGGGAGTGTGATATCATGTTCCAGAACTGCATTGCCTCAAAACAAATCACCATTTTTCAGAATAGTAATAGAGAGGAAGCCATGCTAGTCTATACACTATCAAAACAAAAAGCAGTCAAGTAGCACTTTAAAGACTAGCGAAATAGTTTATTAGGTGAGCTTTCATGGGACAGACCCACTGAAGAAGTGGGTCTGTCCCACGAAAGCTCACCTAATAAACTATTTTGCTAGTCTTTAAAGTGCTACTTGACTGCTTTTCATTTTTCAGAACTCTCTTTCCCCAGTGAGATATTTTTAGAGTCATCTGCATCATGGAACTTTTAACCAAATATGGCCCGATAGCACTCACTCTCATCTTCCCAGGCTGCATTGCCTTCATTGGCCTCTGCCTCTGTGCAAATGTGGCCCACAGAAAAGAAGTTTCTCAGCCTCTCATACTAGCCATGTTGTGTGGTTGGGCAGGGAACAGACCCCGACTTCCTGGTGTCTGTAAGGGCGGGGGTGGGGCTGCCCCTGTACAAATATGATCCACAGAAAAGAAGTTTCTTGGGGTCTCAGACAAGCATGGCCCTCCCCCCCATACAAGCATGATCCTCACCGCAAAGCTACCACCTGCTGTGCTGAGGGGAAGGCTAGCTTACAAGTCGAAATGAGTTCATGGCTCTCCTGATGTCTCCATGCTGGGGTTCTGTAAAATAGCAACATGTAATTGCCACACTGATCATAAACCAATGAATTTTAAGAGCGAGGCTTCCTGTTTGCTACTTCCTGTTCACCTGGAGCGATGACATGAAGGGACACCTCAAGGGGCATTATGGGACAGTTTCCAGGGCTAATAAAATTTATTTTAACCCTGGTTAATCTATACTGTTTTAGCTTGACATTGCAAATTCTATTTTTCGAGTAAATTCATTGGGAAGTCAGAAGTACAGAAGTTGGCGTTACAGCCTCTTAGAATCAACTTATTGACTGTTGGGATGTAGATGTAGAGTTCATAAAATGGGCCACATAAGCTTAAATGTAACTCTGTCTGCTCATGTAGAACAGGGCTTAATGACTTGTCTGGGATTCTTGTTCATCCAGTTTGGTTTCCAGTCCTTCCCTACTGATTTTTTCCCCTTTGCTTGAGATTCAGGTTTCAGAGAGTTTTTGTGGCTTTGCTTCTCTCACAACAGAGCTCTCCCTTAACAGACTTTTCAAATTGGAAACAAACCCACAAGCTAACAGACGCACTTTTAAAAAGTCACTCACTGCCCCAATGGAACTGGCACTGGCTTTTCTTCTCCAACAGACCCTTACGCAGACTCTCTCATTTTCATCTCTGTTTGTTGGCTCCTGTGCTGATGATCCTCAGGTTTTCGAGAATTCAGGGAGTTAAAATATGTCATAGCCTGTTTTGGATAATTGAAATTTGGATAACTGAGGTTGTAGTGTGTTATGAGATTTTACTGAATTACTTTTCTCTAACACCCGATTTTGAGAGATAAAGGTTTACTTTATTCATGATATGCAGAACCAGTTTGCATCCTCATCAGAATAATTGAACTAGGGAAAGTATGTGGTGGTTTTGATAATGTCTCATGTCATACAATGTAGTAATTAAAAATCTGCATCTTCACACCCTCAAAAATGCAATAAACCTATTTATTGAACCTGTTCTCTTGGCATAGTCAATGTATTGCAAAGGTAGATCAGGCTAACTTTTATTTTTTTGTTTTGGCTTTAATAAAAATAGGTGTAAAAATAAGGTTTATGAAGCATACAGTAACCTGTAGGCATCATTTCATTTTCATCTCACAGATTTGCTACAGCTGCTTGTTATACTGTGGCTGCCTTTCCTGTAATTTATAATCAATTATACCGATTAAACATATTTTCACTGTTTCTCACTTGAGCCTGAAGGAGGGCTGGTCTTGTTTTTATACAAAACATTGCTTCATAGGTTTAAACCAATATGTTTGATAATACACTTACTACAGCATTTTATTTATGATCATTCTCAGAATTATTTCAGACATCTAGATTTATTTCTCTGATATGATGATTATATTTTATTAACTGCTCTTTATTTTCTTTTGACAGCTCTTCAACTCCATTTCACAGATGACTGCTATTTTATCTCTAACATATAGTTTTGGCAATGCAGACTAATCCGCTCAGGTCAAATGGATCCTTTGTGGCACTGGAATTTAGTCAAATACAGTATCTTGGGAGATGACGCAACATGCTGACTGCGAGAAGAACCACTTTCCTATCATAATCTCTTCATGGCTGTTTGTTTTTATACTGATACATATTTCACAATGTGAAGTCCTGTAGCAGCTTATAGACTAACAGATTTTTTGGAGCATGAGCTTCCAAGGGCAAAGATCCACTTCATCAAAGGCAGGCAGTCTGTAAGTTGCCACAGGACTTATTGTTTTCACAGATACGGACGGACACAGCTATCCCTCTGATAATTATCAATATGTGGGTGAGTATAAGTTGGCACAACTCGTCACTGCAGCACCTCTCACTCATTACCCTCAGAATTAGCTCACTTGTCAACGTGGCACCTCCTTCTGGCTGGTGTGTCAGCCATTGTCGCTCTGCTCTCTCTCTGTGTGCTCTAGTCTGGACCTGCATTTCTGGGTCATGGTGTCCTCCTCAGGACTCTGCCCTCTGGCAGTGTCCACTATAGTCTCTCACGCCCCTTCTGGGGGGATCAGCAGTTCTGTCTCCATACACACACCACTTTGGCCAGCTTCAGTCTCCATTATCGCCTCGCCTCAGGGGCAAGCCACACTTCATAAGGGCCACTCTTTTTAGCGTGACTAGGTGCAGGGCTGAGGGAGGAGAGGAAAGACCAGGCCTACCCACTACTCTGGGTCCTAGCCCAGGGACCCTCTGGCACCAGCCTTGTCCTGCCCTCCTCTTATCTCTCTTAACTGCCTCTCACTCTATGGGTCACTTCCCCTGTGACCCCCTGCACCTTACTGCATGCACCTTTATAACAGGGCCATCAGTCTGGCAGCTGTCAGGCTGGAGCCTCTCTCCTGCTTCCCTAAGCCTGCCCAACACTGCTCTCACTAAAGTGTTGTTTCCTTTTAAGAGCCAGTCCTGCACCCCCTCTGGTCAGAATCCAACTGACACTGCTCAGCTGAGCAGCTCCTTATATACAGGGCTGCTCCAGAAATTCGCCCTCTGATAGGCTCCTTATAAACATCTCTCCAATTGGCAGGAGCTGTGCTCAGGTTTCCTCCAGCCTGCTTTTACCCCTTCCCTGCAGACGTGGGGCATAAGAACATAAGAACATAAGAATGGCCATACTGGGTCAGACCAAAGGTCCATCCAGCCCAGCATCCCATCTGCCGACGGTGGCCAATGCCAGGTGCCCCAGAGAAGGAGAACAGAAGACAATGATCAAGTGATTTATCTCCTGCCCTTGTTCTGAAGGCCAGGGCACCATACTTTATCCCTGGCTAGTAGCCATTTATGGACCTAACCTGCAAAAATTTATCAAGCTCTTTTCTAAACCCTAATAGAGTCCTGGCCTTCACAGCCTCCTCGGGCAAGGAGTTCCACAGGTTGACTGTGCGCTGTGTGAAGAAAAATTTCCTTTTATTAGTTTTGAACCTACTACCCATCAATTTCATTTGGTGTCCCCTAGTTCTTGTATTATGGGAAAAGGTAAATAATTTGCCCCACTACAGTGAGCAAAGTACATACTGGTAAATAAGAGTGAAGATACCTTTCAAATAACTTCCTGCTGTTAGAAAGGCCATCATTTAATAACATATGGTTCTTTTCCCTTAGATCAGTTATTGCACTGAGTCTAAATTTGTTCTGGAGGTTTATAACCTTTAGCGTAGTTCCTCATTGGTTTAAAACAGTTTTAGAAAAGGTTATTTTCCAGGTCACCAGCCATACATTGGCCTCTTCTTTCCCTGGTGCCCTGTGAGTTTTTAGTTTCTTTCTTTTTTTTTTAATATTGCTATCAGTGTTCAAATTTTTTAAAAAAATGAAGTACAGAGAGATCTTATTGTGCTCTTGATTCAATTCCTTCTCTTCTGATTCAAATATAATGAATGGCACTGTTTTTCTGCTAGCCACAACATTTAGTCTTTGGTTGGGGGGACAATGCTAATAAATGCTTCATTCTTACTTCCTAGTGATTGGAAATGAAAAGATTATCAAAACAAAAAAGATGCACAGAATATTTTTGATTGTTTACAAAGATATCTAGTACTGACCTCCTTAGACTCTAAACTTCAGAGGATGTTCAGTATGTGAAAGAGTGCAGACGTATAATCAAATGTACAGCTACATTAAAATGATATGCAGTAACTGAAGTCTGAAGTCTTTCCTAGAATCTTCATTTTTCTGGTTTAGAAGCAAAGGGGGAGAGGCTTCAATGAAATGTGCCCAGTAAGAAAATATAGGGGCTATATCTACAGGAGAAGCCTCTGTCAACAGAACTGACAGTCAGAAGGGAAATCCCAGCAAAACTTCTGTTGACAGATTGCGTCTACACATAAAAACAGATTGAAAGAGCAATCCATTCTGCCAACAGAGAGCAGCCAGACTGCCCAGCCTTCTCTCAACAGAACAGGTGATTGGAAGCTCTGCAAACAGGGCTGCACGGGGAACTGGAAGCCCTCTCCATTGACAAAAGGACCCCTGAGCATCTTCACAGCTGTTTTGTTGACAGAACACAGTTGAGAGGGGCTTTATGCCTGAACGGGGAGAGGTATAACACTGCTGGAGGATGTGCTGAGTTTTGTCAACAAACTTTCAAAAAAGCATATTTTGCATGCAGATGCTCCACAGTTTTTCCTGACAAAAGCCCAGTTTCGTTGAGAAAAGCCTCTCATGGGCCATGTCTACACGTGCCCCAAACTTCGAAATGGCCACGCAAATGGCCATTTCGAAGTTTACTCATGAAGCGCTGAAATGCATATTCAGCGCTTCATTAGCATGCGGGTGGCAGCGGCACTTCGAAATTGACGCGGCTCGCTGCCGCGTGTCTCATCCTCATGGGGCTCCTTCTCGAAAGGACCCCGCCTACTGCGAAGTCCCCTTATTCCCATCAGCTCATGGGAATAAGGGGACTTCGAAGTAGGCGGGGTCCTTTCGAAAAGGAGCCCCGTCTGGACGAGACGCGCGGCGGCAAGCCGCGTCAATTTCAAAGTGCCGCTGCCGCCTGCATGCTAATGAAGCGCTGAATATGCATTTCAGCGCTTCATTAGTAAACTTCGAAATGGCCATTTGTGTGGCCTTTTTGAAGTTTGGGGCACGTGTAGACGTAACCATGTAGATGTAGCCAGAGGGTGTGACTGGCACAATATACAGAAGTTCTTCAGGGCCAGACTTTTAAAGATACCTGGGCCCCTAATTCCAACTGATTTCAATGGGAATTGGGTTTGTAATTATGGCTATGTCCACACTAGCCCCTGCGTTTCGAAAGGGGTATGCTAATGAGAGTTCTGGATATGCTAATGAGGCACAGCCATGAATATGCAGCACCTTATTAGCATAGTGGTGGCTACGGTGATTCAAGAGTGCTGCTTTCGAATTGCTCGCCACCCATGTAGACAGGGGCCTTTCAAAGGACCCCACAGTCTTTCAAAGCCCCTTATTCCTAAAACAAAATAGTGTAGGCATAGTCTATATTTACATATTCAGTGAGCAGACTTTTGAATCTAACTCTTCCACATTCTAGCTCAGTGCTTTAGACACTGGACTAAAGAGTCATTCTCTTTCTGTGTCTTGCATTGGTCCAATTAATTATTTAATGGTTTACACAACTGGAACAGATTCAACAGAAAAAGGTAACAGAGGTGTATCCCAGAATATCCACTTAGAATTAGACAGTTTTTTGTAGGGATGGGTGACAAAAACTGCAAAATCAAATTAACCAAAATATTCCAGGAATTCATGCAGAATCTGACATTTGGTTTGGTCAGAAAGCAAACCAAAATTAAAAAAAAAATGTTTTTACTATTTTTCCTGACTCTGTAATGACTTTTGTTTCATCATTTATTTCGAATCCTTTTAAAGCTAGTTTTTATTTTTTTTGTAGCTCAACCAAGAAATGAAACATTTTGTTTAATCAAATATTCTTTCTTTCTTTTCAGTTCATTAAAGTTTTAGGTTTTATTTTTCTTTTGGGTCAAACTGAATTTTTTTTTTAAAAAAGTATTTTTCAGAACTGCCAGAGAGCTACAAAAATCAGTTGATCAGTTGTTTGCAGAGCTTTGTACCAAAGAGCCTTGAAGGTGGAAAATACACAAAATATTTTCATAGTGGCCTTGGAGAGTTGAACTTTTTATTAATATACTTACAAAAATGAGGCAGGTTTGAACAGCAAGCCATGGTTTAGAATGAGGCTGAGCAGTCTGACCAGTCCCCTGGACAAACTATTTGCACATCTACACCAAATAATTGACTCTGTTTAAAGGACTGATTGCTTTCAGGACTCCTGGCAACCAGGAAGTAATATTTGCTTAAGGATATTTTGACTGACGCTTCAAATGAGAAAAAACAATCTTCCTGTCTTCTAACTGAATCAGTGCAAGGAAGGGCGGTCAGTGCTCTCAGAAGTTCTTACCATAAACAAGATTACCTTTATTTTATTGTCCTGCACAGTAGGTTTTGCATTTTGAAACTCAATTATTTTAAAACTATTATCATTTTACTTGACATAAGTGTTTTATTTTTTAAGTTTGGAAATTCAGCAAAAACTTTTTACATTATTTCAAAATTTAGTAAGTCAAAGTTTTGGGCTTCTGCTATTTTACATGAAATTTCTTTGATTTCTATATGCACAAATACTTGGTGAACTAGAAATTAGACACACAGATGTGTCAAGCAAATAAATGGTTCTTAGTAAAGATAAAGGAGAGGAATTATTTTCATGTCATTATCACTACGCATCAGAGAGGTAGCCGTATTAGTCTGTACGTTCGAGAAAAACGAGAAGTCTTGCGGCACCTTATAGACTAACAGATATTCTGGAGCATAAGCTTTCGTGGGCAGACGTGTAAATCCTTTGTAAAATTCTGGCTCCACTGAAGTCAACTGCAGTTTGAAACTAAATGGGACCATGATTTGCCCTCAGTCTATGATGGGGGCTAAGGTGAAAGAAAAGGAGGGAAAAGGAAAAGGAAAGGAGAAAAGTCTGTGTGAAAAATTTACATACATGTATTATATGCACTCAGTGTAGCATACACACCTCTCTAGTATGTCTTCCTTTTATTTTTAATTGTTGGTGTGTTGTGTTTTATTATCTTTTTTACCTCATGGTGAATATTTCTACAAGGAGAAATGGCTGGTTTTTTTTTTTTCAAATAAAGCATTTCATGTCCCATTTCACTGTCCCAGCCAATTGCTGTTCACAGAATCCCAGTACAAACATGTCCCCTTCCACTCTGCCTCACTCAAACCATTCTGTGATTCATTTCTTCTGTCTCACTTGAGAGGAAGCATTGGGAAGGTGTGGAATGGTAGCAAAGCTTCTTGCTACAGGAGCTCTTCTTGTACAGGAGCTCAGTTAGTACAGGTTATGAGCTGACCTAAATAATGTAGTTATATGATTTGATCATCAGTTTGTTGGAGTCTAACTGCTAGTCTCATGTCACAATCTGCAGTTAAATGGTCAATATTTTACCACAAGGACAGAGAACCTCTTTCCCCCTCCCATGTCCTCTATCTGAGAGAACTGTCTATGACTACTGAAATCCCATTAAACACTATAAACCCATTTTCTCAACACTTTATGGCTGCGCTACATTTTAAAAATGCCAGCTCAAAAGCCAACAAATGCAAATAGATTCATTTGCTGTAACCAAAATTATGTTTCAATTAATAAAATCACACATGGATTAACTTCAGTGCCTCTTTCCACTTCCTGTAAGAGCATCCTTATCAAATAAATACCCTATTAGCAAAATTTATTTTAACGTCAGAAAACCTTTTAGTGAAAATAGCTTGGTATTACTCCAAGTCTTAAAGCTTTACTGGTGCATGGAAAAGAAAAAAAAAGACATTTTAAATAGTTGTTCAAAACTCTACTAAAGAAAAATATAATTTAAAGGAATGCAATTCAATTGAAAAAATAAAGAGATTGGTACATGTATTTCAAAGATGCTTGGTTGGAAGTATTGATACAAATAGAATGGTGTCAGCATATTTCTTCCATTTATTTCTTAAGAAGGATTAGAGAGCATAAAGTTGCTGAATTATATGAAAGTCATTCAGATCTTTAGAAAGGACATGAATCATAAAATTCAATTTTCAGTCTGCAAATCCTGTCATTCTTTTACTTTATGTTAGATAATCCGATTTCCAGCTACATAAACTGCTTACAGTACATGTTGATTAAGCAATTGAGAACAGGTAAAGAAATCCAGGTGACATGCCAGAGTAATTCATTTTCCTGATTTAATTGTCTTTTACCTTTAGTCTTGCATTGTGTTTGGTTGAGGCTCCAATCAAGGAAAGCACTAGGGGAACTTGTGCAATCATTAATGTTACAGAGACTGAATGAGAATATAGAAATAGTTATAATTATTACATCTCATTTCCCAGAACATTCTCGCAAAGAGATTTGCATTTTATTAAAATGCCCTGTTTTTACAATTTGTGACATTTGTAAACTCTTGGAAGCCAGAAAGATTTTTTTCCCAAATGAAGAGTCTTCATGTGATCAATCAGCCTGGATTCAGTTATCTTTGTCTCATGGGGTATCTAATTCTTCAATAGCTACATGCAGTATCAGTGACATAGAAAGCCAGTTAGCTGCTTCCAGGCATATTTATTATAAACACTAATTATGTCTATGGAATCTTCTGTGAATTGTCAGAAAGAAATCTGTCTAGTAAAAATTGAAGGTTTGTAAAGAAGTCTAGTGACCATGGTTGTTACATATTACAAGAGTAACTGATGAAACATAATATCACTTAAACCTATAATGAATATAAAGTGCTTTACTTGTAACCCATTCAGCACCTTGGAACACCATTTATTAATGAGAGATGCACTTTCAGTTCTGCAAGATGCTGTATCCAGAGCATTTATTCAGTGGGGAAATTAGTATTTGCAGAATGCTTTAGGCCAGACTGTTTCTAATGAAGCAAACAGGCAGAGTGGAAAAATAAGGGGGAAAGAAACAATTCTTTGAATTCAACTCAGTGGGAACATTTTTCAGCATAAGAACTATCAGACTTGGCCAAAGCCTTAAGAAAATCGAAGCAACTTAGTCAAAGATGTACCTGGAGAAGTGTTCAAATGCTACAATATATTTGACTTCGTTTCTCACCTGCGTAGTTGGAAAAAAGTTATTAACTTAGCCTAAGACAGTCTTCATGACAACTAAAAATCAGTCAGATTGTAAATGTTTTCTCTCTGTGTGCCTTAGTTCCCCATTGTGAAAATGGGGCTAGTTGTACTTCTCTGCCCTTTGGGCTGTTAGGAGGCTTAA
Source organism: Carettochelys insculpta (assembly GCF_033958435.1). Taxonomy (NCBI): domain Eukaryota; kingdom Metazoa; phylum Chordata; order Testudines; family Carettochelyidae; genus Carettochelys; species Carettochelys insculpta. Next base: position 75,146,778 of record NC_134137.1, read on the forward strand.
TTAATTTCTCTGAGGTGCACATAGGCTGTGGTGATGGAAACTATATAAAAAGCAGGATGTGTGTATTGAGGAATTGTCTTACATATCTTCGCCTTTGCTAAACAGAGCAGCAACTTACTGGTTTGTACATGAAAAGACTGACTTTGCTTCCAGTCAAATTTTTATATTATTCTTAAAGCACAAGATTTCAGAGACCAGGATCAAAGAATATTAAAATACGTCAAATGCAAAATGCCTTTATATAGTTTAAAACTAAACATAGGTAATCTGAATGATTCATTTCTTGTCATGCATCTTGCAGGAGCTTCTGAATCATGCATTAAGCAGATTTACTGGCAGCTTCTTTGTGGACTTGAGAGACTGTCTCTCTATGTGATCTACAGCCATAACTGTGATCAGATGAGGCACTCATGCTAGGTCCCCTTGTTACAGCCGAGTGATGTAATAACTCAATGTTGTCTGCAAGGGCCCCTTTGGATGTCCCCACTCTTTCAAAATAGTCCAAATTTTTTCACCTGCAGGTCTTATTTTTCTCTCAGGCTTCTAAATAGTTGGTGCTGGGGTAACAGCATGTTTTTTTAGCAATTCATGGTTCGTGGTTCATGGTGGTTGCATTTGAAAAAGGATATGGTCGACATGTTTGTTTATTATTTGTGTTTGTAAAGTAACTTCAAGGTACTTACGGCCCTTGCATGGGAAGACAAAGAAATTACATCTGCATTAAACTCCTAGGCTGTGTCTACACTAGTCCCCTTCTTTGAAGGGGGCATGGAAATGATAGGGACCAGGGAATATCAATGAGGCACTGCCATGCATATGAAGTACCTCATTAGCATAATGGCAGCTGCACGAATTTCAAAGCTGCTAACTTCGAAGTGCTGACAGGCAGTCTAGCTGCAGGCGCTTTGAAACACACACCCAACTTGAAATTCCCTTACTCCTAATTAATTTACATTAAAGGGGAAAGCTGAATTAAGGTAGGCAACTCCAGCTCCCTTAATTATGTATCTGGAGTTGACATACCTTACTTTGGGCATCCATGCCCTCTCCATTGCTGGGGTTCAAAGGGTGAAGGATGTTTCTGTCAGTTACAATATCAATCCATGTCGACACACAGTGAAGTAATCAACCTTCATTAGGGAGTAATTGTCATGCCCAATTTCATTTGTTTTAAAGTATAATTTTTTTTAGTTATTTGGGAAAGTGAGGGAAAGCATCTTAACCAGGGATAGGCTATCTCAAAATCTTCCATCTCCTTGAGTTTGGTTGCTACAGGAGTCCAAAATTATGGGTGGCCATTCAAACTTTGTCTGAATCTTTTCTTCCTCATCTCTACAAATTGTGTCACACTTTTTCCCTACTTTCCTCACAGCCCCTCAATTTCTCACAAAGTCCTGATGATTCCTCGACCTGAGAGCTGGTCTTTTAGAGGCAGAGGCCACCAGATAAAACTAGCACAACAAAACATTCTGCCTTATGTAGACACACAGAAGCCCAGCTCAAGGTATGCAGGATTGTTTGCTGTCTCTGGTTGGTTGGTCTAATCTGTAATTTGTATCCTGAGCATGGAGACTTTGACCAATCTTGAGAGGGTCCTGAGTGGACCATATAAGGGTGGTGAATAACATTTTCTAGTGGCTAGTGCATATAATGAGGGTGAAGCAGCAACTGAGAAATTGTAGCTCTAATTTGTAAGTGGGTTTGCAGTTAACATGTCTTTATGTGTTGTCTTGTCTATGGAAAAATATGAGGGTCTTTCTAATTGCAAGTTAGAGGAGGAATTTAAGAAAGGAACAGAGTTAAAGTATGCATTAGAAGTTTAACCAGTTACCTTTGGGCCACCTGAAGAAAAATAAGGATAATGAATTTTTTTCTGTTTTTCAAAAGTGTTGTGAGAACTAATTAATTTATGGGACAAATTCATTAAATGTTTTTCTAAAGTCTGCACCTCTCATAATATCTATACCACACTTAATCTCTCCCACTTCCTGCCACTCCATTAACAATGGATCTTTTCCCTTCACCCTTTCCTCATATTATGCCCAATAGTCGTTGGCACAGATGTTTCAAAGGAAGGTTAAGAAAATAGATAATACATAATTTTATGATAAACTACTTGAAAATAAGTATCTTCCTAACCCTTTAGTTTCCTCTAATTTAGCATCTACAGTCTCTTCCTCCTTTTCATCTGCATCCTTCAAAGTAATTAGTTTCTGTGGTGACTATCCTTCATTCGTCCAGTTATTTACTATTCCTCTCCTACCCCACACTCATTCTCTCTAACCTTTTCCCCCAGATATATGTTCTGAGAGAATATTTTAAAATCACATGTGCTGAGGGGCTCGCTTTTACATTTTGACCCAGGCTAAAACAGTTTTTCTCTTTAGGACTATTTAATTTCATAAGCATTCTTTCTAATAAATAGGAACAGTGTATAATAAATTCTATCAAGATTTAAGTTTCTTGTCTCTCTTATTACACAAATTTCAATGAGATAAAAATCATTTAATCTAATGCAAACTAAAAACAGGTTTCCAGAGCAATATTTTTATGAGCTAAGAAAGAAATGGAGAGTTATTTTTGTGCTTTAAGTAGGGTTATAAATAAAACTACAGCTCTCTTAAACTCTGTATCCTCTTTCCCCTGAGATGCTCAAGGCAAAAATAGCTTCAAAAAAACCCTCCATCTCATCTGTTTCATGTTAAATCACTTTATGATCCACACATTAAGACATCTGATTTTCTTCTGCTTTTGTTGATATCGCCTGAAAGTTTTCTCAATCATTTTGCCTGATGAGGACAGATGTGTGCAGGCTACCATTCAAATTCATTTTCAGGGTGTATGCTACAAAACAAATTGAGGAAAAGAGAGAAAATAAAACAATGACAACACTGCTTGCCAGTGATTAGTGAAAAAAAAAAGTATATTCAATTTTAGGAATCACTCATCTCTCCTTTTTTTTTTTTTGCCACCACAATACCAATTAATACTTATTTTATATAAGAGACATGCATATGCATCATGAGGAAAAAAATATCCATTCCATGTTGCATTTTAATTCATCAGCTCATCCAAAGCAGCTCTGCAGTATTATGACAGTAAAATCTTATGGGCTTAGAAATTATCTGTTTGGTATAGCTCTCCTGTAAAATTATATCTGATCTTTAAAAATGTGGCTTTTGTTTCTCAGATGAGTAAATAATTCCTCTAAGCCATCAATAATAATTCCATATTAAAAATATTAAAAGAATGTTAAAATTATACAGCTGATGTTTCAAAAGAGCGACAGTGACAAAGTTAGGGGAATTGAAAAGTAACTTTATTCAGAATAAGTATTTGCAGTCTTTAACTATATGTGCACTGTTTTTCAAGTGTAGGTTGAACTTCTCTTGTCTGGCATCCTCAGAACTGTACCAGAGACAGACGAGAGAATCTGCTGGACCATCAGAGGTCAATATTGTCTAGCACATTACCAACACTCTCACTGCCTAATGGGCTCTTTGAAGACATTTGGGGGTAAAAACGAGATTAATAACAGCGCACAACACAGAAAGCCATGATTGGTGGCTGGAAGCAAACTTTATGGAACCATGGGAAACTTTGCCATGCCCATGATAAGTGGTTGTCTGGCTAATTAAAATCATACCAGATTAGGGATGTTGCTGACGAGAGATTGCCAGACTAGAGAGGTTCAACTTGTATACATGTCCTCCACCATCATGCATATGCATGTATTGCTTCTTGCTTTTATTGTAGGAATGGGGCTTGTATCTCTTTTAACTCAGGCTTCTTATGCAGAAAATTCTTTTCTGTCTATTCTATTCATAATACTTACACATGTGTCTAGGTCACTTTGACTTCAGTAGAACTTAAGCAGATGCTTTGCTGAACTGGGGTTTTAATCAGCAGTGGCAGGATACAGTTTTCTTTTCAAGCAGACCAAATGGTGTCCTTAGATCTAATTAAGGGAATGAGCCTGTTAATTATTGAGCTAATTTACTGGTGCAGACTTGTGCAGTGCCAATTTTCTTAGGTGGAATTTAGGGGCTAGCGGCAGTTATCTGCAAAATTATTGGCCTCATCCTTCATACCTTTATTATTGGAAACTGTGCTTACTCCCATGCTATGAATCATGTACTTCTGCTGCTAAATTGTGCAGTCAGTTGCTCAACTCCACTTTGGCTCCTTATGAAATACATTCAAGTGGCTAAAACAACCCATATCAGTTAGATGCATTTGTAAAAAGTCGGTAAGACTACAGGAGGGAAAAAAGGGTTCAGTGTGATCCCAGTCTCAGGCAAACCATCACATGCAATGTTGTTACCTTCTGCTTTTACAGCAGGTGTGCTCTCAATGTTTCACCTCAGTGCCACGTTCTTATACCCTGCATGTTTACTAATAAAAGGCATCACATATGTCACCTGATGCTGGATTTAACCAATTAGTTTTCTACCTCATTTTTCTGGTACAATGCTGTGCTCCTTATCACTTTGCTCCTTATTGCTTTTCTCAGGACGTATTCAGGTACTAATGGGAGGGACAATACCTGCTAGGTTTGAACTTGGGTAGAACAGTCATATATGTCTTGTGGTCTTCTTTTTAATGATAAGCCAATACTAAGCTCTGAGAAAAAACTTCCCACTTGTTGCTGTAGTAAAATACTCATAAGCGCTGATCCTGAGAGCTGTCCAGTTACTTAAGCCAAAGTTCACTTCCTGTAATGCAAGGTGCTACGGAATACTTGGGTGGAGAGGATTTTGGGGAGAATATAATTTTTTCAGCTAACGTAACTTCCAACATTTATATTGATACTGTGCTTAACATATATGTTTTCGTTAAAACATGAGAGTAGGCACTGAAACCAGTCCTAAGTATCTGTGGGATAGGACCTTAATAGCCTGTATTTGCCAGCAGTTGTTTTCTGATATTCTATGTGGTATAGTTATAAGTAGTATTTTTAAGAACAATTTGCTGTGTATTTTTCATTTAAAGACTTTCATGGTAGTTCATAGAGACTTATGCATAGTACTGTAAGATACCACACATATGTATGCAAGCATATAGAAAAACACATGTATTATTGTGCTGCTGGTGTAACAGTTGCTGATTACAGCTAGATAGGGAAGATTTGCTGCACTGGGCTCTGTTCGACACTAAATAAATAAATGGAGATACACATCTCATGGAAGTGGAAGAGACCTTGGGAGGTCATCTAATCCAGTCCCTTGCCCTCTTGGCAGGACCAAGCACCATCCCTGATATCTATTTGCCCTGATCCCTAAATGGCCTCCTTAAGAATTGAACTTACAACCCTGGATTTAACAGGCCAATGCACAAAACCACTGAGTGATCCCTGCCCCCCAAAAGCTAAATCAACCACTGGGTGAAGCCTTCCTGGTTCTGTCTCTGGCACAAACTATGCAAGCTGCGACCAGTCCCCAAGGAACTGTCCACCAACGCAGAACAATACAATCCCTGCCATGGCTTCATCACATCTCAATATGTACATCATAGTCTCCATAGATTGTGGCTGCATTGGACTTTATGCAACTTGAGCTGCGTCTACACGTGCACGCTACTTCGAAGTAGCGGCACCAACTTTGAAATAGCGCCCGTTGCGTCTACACGCGTCGGGCGCTATTTCGAAGTTAACTTCGACGTTAGGTGGCGAGACGTCGAAGTCGCTAACCTCATGAGGAGATAGGAATAGCGCCCTACTTCGACGTTCAACGTCGAAGTAGGGACCGTGTAGACGATCCGCGTCCCGCAACGTCGAAATTGCCGGGTCCTCCATGGCGGCCATCAGCTGGGGGGTTGAGAGATGCTCTCTCTCCAGCCCCTGCGGGGCTCTATGGTCACCGTGGGCAGCAGCCCTTAGCCCAGGGCTTCTGGCTGCTTCTGCGGCAGCTGGGGATCTATGCTGCAGGCACAGGGTCTGCAACCAGTTGTCGGCTCTGTGTATCTTGTGTTGTTTAGTGCAACTGTGTCTGGGAGGGGCCCTTTAAGGGAGAGGCTTGCTGTTGAGTCTGCCCTGTGACCCTGTCTGCAGCTGTGCCTGGCATCCCTATTTCGATGTGTGCTACTTTGACGTGTAGACGTTCCCTCGCTGCGCCTATTTCGATGTTGGGCTGAGCAATGTCGAAGTTGAACATCGACGTTGCCGGCCCTGGAGGACGTGTAGACGTTATTCATCGAAATAGACTATTTCGATGTCGCAACATCGAAATAAGCTATTTCGATGTTGGCTGCACGTGTAGACGTAGCCTTGGAGAGAGTCCCATGCAGGGGATATCCCAAGCTGCAGAAATGTAAACATTTGCCACTCCCTTTGCACTGTCTGACTGAAAATCCAGTTCTGCATTGTGATTCCTAAGCAAGGCTGCTAATTCTATCTTAAATTTTGAATTTCCTGACTTTTAAGAGCATATAAGATTAACATTTTATTAACAGATTTTTTGTTGTGGACAAAGTGAAAAACAAAAAGGGAGCTTCCTTGCATAACTGCTTTGAAGTACTGTCAGCTTGCAAAAGACTTCTATTACATACATAAATTATATAATGTCGACCAGCTTGATGGTTTCGACCAGGAAAGCTCTGTCCTGTGCTCCTAAGCAAATGTGAACGAAGTAGTCCAAAGAACCTTTTTCATACACAATGTGTCTGAGTGCACTTTCCAAAGTGTGCAATTGTCTCCTCCAACTCCTTCATATCTGGCAATGTCTGCAGAGACTTTCCTTGCTCAGCCCTGCAATATATGCACCTTCAGTACACTTTTCACCATGCAAATAAATTTCATGCACAAGCTTTCCATTCCTTTAACAGCATAGGGAGCAAACATGATAAATCCACTGTTCACGTACAGCCTGCAATTTTAAAAGTTAATATCTCATTAAAAAACACAATTATCTTGTTGAATACTCAAGGTATTTGGTGAAAGAGCTTTCACTGTTAAATTTCAGCTTCCCTCTTGTAGTTGTATTGATGGTAGAGCTGTGGAATTAAACTGGTTGTAGGAACAATTTTGTAATAGAAAAAGTGTATTTTGCCACGAATCTCATTTTAAGATGTATCACCCAAAATTTTTGAATCAAGATTAGATGACTTCTAAAAGACAAGATGTATCTTAACTACAAGTTATTTTGCTATTTGCAAGAATTACTGAGTGAAATTCTATGACCAGACTTTGTATAAAAGATCTGTGTACTATAAGCATTATATAAATCAGACTAGGTTTATACAGTAAACTCTTTCATATCCAGCAGTCTATCATCCAGGACTCTCAAATAACCAGCATTTTAATCATAAGTAAATTTTAGCTACATTTTGCATAAGTACAGTGCAGTGACAGTGAATACAAATAAATGCAGCAAATACAGTAAAAGTTTACAGTGTACAATATTACTGTTATTGGTAAAGAAAGTACTATCTAATCTTGTTTTTCTTTGGTGTTATGCATTCCTTTTTATTATCCAGAATATATGAATATCCAGCAACCTTCCTGTCCTGGGGCTGCCAAATATGGAAGAGTTTACTGTACAATTATCCTTTCTGGATATAAAGAAATCTGTGAATTTGAGGGAAGAAATGGCAGAAAGTTCACAGTTAAAAAAAACCATATTCCCAAAATATTTTAGTTTCAGAAAGTTGTAACTGAGCGAAAAAAAGGGATTTATAATGGAAATAGTAATGCACAATATGTTGCTTGAATTGAGGAATGATTGCCAAAAATTGTGGCTGAGTAGCAGATAAGTAATGGAAAATTGCTTAAAAGTAAAGATGGAGCTTATTATTTGCAGTAAAAAAATCCATTATTGTATTTTTGCAGTTTTCCACAGTTGCACAACAGGGGCTGAGAGCCCTGGTTCTTGTTATCAGTTGCTTGTGGGTTGAGAGCAGGGGCTGGAACTGACTGAGTGGGCTCCCACTCTCAGGCCTTGTGTCCTCAGGGCTACCACTGTTAGCAAGGCATATGATGGGACTCTTTTCTGTTAAAATTGTGGTGGAAGCCTAATATTGCCAAATTCACAATTTACACACTACTGCAAGTTAAGTAAGGCCTTAATTATTCAGACTTAGCCAAAGTGGTTGCTTTTTGCCGATACTATAAGACAGCCTTTCAGATAACAAACACTTTATCTATTTCACAGAACTGCTGTCAAAATTAGTCTGTTGATGTCTGTAAACATATTAAAGTGATTTAAATTGTTCTTATTTACATAAGTTCCTTTTAAGTACAAAGGGTATGGGAGAGGTAGTGGAAAATGTGTTCTAATAACTCTATCCAAGAAAATTTACATTACTTATTATCTTTGGCCTTCCTTCAGCCCTTTCTTATTCTTCCACTTTGCCTCGAGTTGCTTTTTTTCAATTTTTTTTGTTCAAAAGCCAGTAATTTCTAATGAAATTACGATTGTTATGGTAATTAATTCCTGCTAGTTTGTCATTGAAAGATTATTCTAGATTATCCCTCCTTCTGTTTTGTTTTAAAGTGTTTGGTCAAGCCAGCTTTGTGCAATAAATACTTCATCAGCTTCCATTTAATTTTTCCTGTAGTGGGAGCAGGATTTGGTCTCTGAAGCTCTAAATTTTTTTTTAAACTCATAAAATTGAAATGCAAAGGAGCAACCCTTCTGAAATCAAGCCTTAAAGTTTCAATGGGCCAATCTATACAGAATATAGTTTTTAAATCAGTATTAGGCTTTGCATGTATTACATCAATGCAATGGATAATACTGTGCTAATATCCCCAAAGGTAATTCTATCTATTGTTGACTAGATTCCTTAGTGTGCATCAGAACTTATAGGCACTTTTGTTTTTAGATGTAATCTATAAACAATTCTTGAGAGAAAAGGCGAAATCTGGCATATACATTTAATTTTGGCAGGAAAAAGTCAATTTCTGAACCCTTGGGTTTTCATCAGCCAAGAGAGATAGCATCCAATGTCTTTTGCCACTGTTGTATCATGGGAAGAAGGACAGAACTGGCTAGCAAACAATGCTAAAGTGGTTTGAATAGTTACAGGAACAGCTCCAGCTACTAATTTACTGTTTAGCCACATTCTTGTAAAAATATTCAATATGTGAACCTACAGAACAATATTTTTATGGGGAACAAAACAAACCAGCAGTCATATAGCTCTTCAAAGGCTAACAAAACATTTATTAGGCAATGAGCTTTCATGAGACAGACACACTTCAAACCAGACTGCTGGTTTGTTTTTGTTAGACTACAGACTAACACAGCTACCTCTCTGTTACTATTCTTAGGGGTGTTTCATATGTTAAGAATGTGGAGATATACCTACGTTGTAGAACCAGAAGGGACTTTGAGTCCAGTACCCTGCCCTAACAGTAGGATCTATCATCATTCCTGACAGGACTTTTCTTTCCCCTGCATCTAATATTTGGCTGAGTTCCCTAAATGACCCCCCTGAAGGGTAGAACACACAAGCTGGGGTTTAGAAGGCTGATGTGCAAACCTCTGATCTACCCTGCCCCTGGTCATGAAATCAGGAAGGATTTATTTCAATTTTATCCATCCTGGAATGAAATCAAAGCTGAAATATTTAATCGTGTGAACATTTACACAAGCATACTGCTAAAATACCCTTGGGTGAAAATCAGACAGAATGCAGCAAAAACCAAAGGGATAATATAAACTGGGCATTATAATTACCTGCAGCTGTTGATGTAGTAAATTAAGTTATCTGAAAATGAATGCCTGAGTCTTGTCACTATTATTTTATTCTATTCAGGTCTTCACACTGTGACTGTCTTTGTGGTAACTGAGTAGGGGCATTATATCATCAGCATTCAAAATTTCTATGAAAGTATGGAAGAGAAACCAAAAATGTATAGAGTAGAAATAAGGAGGGTAAAACCCTGGAGTCAGCAAGTAACAGCATATTTTGTTTGAATATCAGAAAAAAAATCCTTATGATAAGGAATTAGCCTCCCAGGATGAGTGGAAGAAGACCCGTCGCATATGTTTAGAACTGGTGTGGATTAAACAGTGATGTTTCTTTACATGGAGCTATCCTGCCATAAAAGTGGGATGACAGAGATTTCTTAAAGCTTGGACACTGTATGTTGTAAACAGATTTCTTATTCAGATTATTGATTTTGTCTTATCTTGTTAAATTACAAACATTGCAAAAATCAATTTACTTGTGACTATTTTTCTGCTTCCCCTTTTTGTATTTTAATTTTTTTACTTTTTGCATTTTTTTGGCTGGGACAATATAATTGGTTAAGACCATTGTGCTTTTCTTTGTAGTCATTTTCCCTTTAAGATTCTGGTGCTCTGGTCCAGGAACACTCTTAAGCACACACTAGAACAATAGACACCAAGGTAGTCACAATGATTTCAACCATTTAACTACTATTATAAGTTCAGTGACCTAAAGACCTAAAGAGTCTCGTTACTGATGTCTGTTGGTGAATAGAGGTGAGAACAAGTTAGAGCCACCTGAAAACTTGAGTTGGGCAGGAGCTAAATTAAAGGATGAAGCTCTTTGCTGGCATCCCTTGGAAAGCAAAGGGAAATGGACTTAAAGAGCTGGCTTCATTTGCTTTTTAGTTATGGGACAGTTAAAATCAGTTTAATTAAAATATAGTTAAATCTTGAGTTTTTTGGGCAATCAAATGCTATTGACCAGTCGGGAAATGGAGGGACAAGAAACTGGCACCGAATGTGTCTGGGGTCATCCTGAGAAAGATTGTAGCCAAACAGTGCTGAGAAAGAGAGACAGGACAAGGCTTAAAAGCGGGAGAGAAGGGAAAGAGGCACCTGACTTCTGGTGGGAGTCCCTGGGTGATGGTAAGGTCTCTGTTAATGGTCCTATATATAACTGATTCTTCTCCAAAGAGCTCCTCTGAACTTAATTCCAAGTGGTCGATGGTAGACAGCGGAGGAGGAGTTGAGGTGATAGAAAGCGAAGAGTTGAGGTGGTTTGGGTTGAAATCACAGAGGCTACATCTACACTATGAGATAAATTCGAATTTAAGGCAGTTAGCTCAATATTACCACATGACTGTCTTCACTGTAAATACCATTAGCTCGATTTAGGGAGCACCAATATTGATATCATAATATCATTGATACCGGATGGTATAGTGTCAAGCTTGAATTCAAAAGTTCTATGAAAGGCCAGTGTATAAGTACCACTTCTTAAAATTGAATTTATTAGCCTACAGAGGTGTCCCATATGTAACCCACAATGCCCCTCAGTGTTCCACTCTGGCCGCTGCTCTCCAGGTGCTCAGGAATTAGGTAACAGGAAGACCATGTCCATGTCTACACTAGCCCCAAACTTCGAAATGGCCATGCAAAAGGCCATTTCGAAGTTTACTAATGAAGTGCTGAAATACATATGCAGCGCCTCATTAGCATGCGGGCGGCCGCGGCACTTCAAAATTGATGCAGCTCACCGCCGAGCATCTCATCCCGATGGGGCTCCTTTTCAAAAGGACCCCGTCTACTTCGAAGTCCTCTTATTTGCCCCATTGGGACAAGCCACGCGGTAGCGAGCCGCGTCAATTTCAAAGTGCTGCGGCCGCCTGCATGCTAATGAAGCGCTGAATATGTATTTCAGTGCTTCATTAGTAAACTTAGAAATGTCCATTTGCATGGCCATTTCAAAGTTTGGGGCTAGTGTAGACATAGCCCATGAGTTTTAAATTGGGATCAGAAAGCCTGTGACTGTGGGGTCATGTTTGTATGAGAACCTGAGAAATGTCTTTCTTTCTTTGCTATCAGTGCTATGAGTGTATCTACCCATTACAAGTAGTCCCAGCGCAGAGTTTGGGGCTCTGTCTCTACACTTCGTATTTTTTCTCAGTTGCTTGGTGCCAGCCACTGCCTTGCCGCACCACATGGCAACAAGGCTGTTGTGGGGGTTGTGCTTCCATAAGAGGACAAGAAACTTCTCAGAGGTTTACATTTGTGCACAAATTATCTTCCTCCCCCACAGGTACCACACAGTTGGGGTCTTTCCCATATTCAGCCACATCATGTGGATAGTCCCCAATCCAGTAAAAGGATGTGCCTTCCATTCAGTGTTGACCATGCTGCCAGGTAGCACCATGTTCTGGCTTCCACATGGTTAGGGCTCCAAGGGCTGGAAAGAATTTCGGGTGCCTGTAGCCACCAGGGGGAAGTCTCCCTTGGAAGCTAAGATATTCAGGGGGATTACTTCAAGTGGCCCCCCACTGAAAACCCCCTTGCCCCATGCTGCAGCAATGGACCCATGAGGCTTGATGCCACCAGTGGGGAATTTCCCTGGTGGCTAAGATATTCAGGTCACTTCTTCAACTGGCCTGCCACCTTAAATATACATTTGGGGTCTTTCTGCTGCACAGAGGGACTACTTCAACTGTTCCCCCCACCAAAAATATGGAGCCTTTTAGCCATTGGGGGGAAGTCTCTCCAGTGGCTAAGATATTCAGGGGACTACTTCAATTGGCCCCCCACTGAAACCCCCTCATGCCCCAGCAATGGACCCCTGGGGCTTGATGCCACTGGGGAGAAGTCTCCCCCGGCAGCTAAAATATATGGGGGCTATGGAATATTTCAACTGGCTCAGCAGCTGCAGACCACAGCCCCCGCCTCCCCCACACCAAAAATATCTGAAGCGGGGGTTGTAGTCCATTGCAGACACCTCCTGCTGTTGGCAAAATCTTTGATTTTTCAGTTATAAAATCTTTTTCCTAACATTTCCTATCTTTCTTCATGCTTCGACCCCCAAAAAGCACAGTGTGGAGGGCCAGTTGAGATTCTTGTTTCCTTTATAAATTCAGTGTATGAGATTTCACTGCTATCCCCCTGTGTTGGCAACGTCTGTGTAGTGAAGAGGGAAGATAAAGATCTTTTTCCCTGGCCTTTTCTATCCTCTTTGGTCTAACTTTGCATCCCTTCACACAGGGAAGTGTGGATGGAGGGCCAGTTGAGAATGCAAACTGTCCCTGTGTTATTTTCAGAGCTCAGATGCAATCAGTCAGTGGATGGCCCGTTGAGGACACAGCCTGTGCACAGAGGCTGAATAGTGAACTGGAAAGCCAAATACCCTCCCTCCAGCAACTCTCTTTTCTCAAAAACTTTCATTACTTCTCTTTCTTCAAGCTTTTCAGGGTCACTGTGTTATTTTCAGGGATCAGATGCAATCAGCAGTCAGTGGAGGGCTGGTTGAAGAAACACACACTTGCTGATTTTTACCAAATCCTTGATAATTCAGTTACAAAAGAAAGATTTCTCTTAACTTTACCATCTTTCCTAATTCCCTACTTTTCCTTCCTTCTGACTGGAGAAATGGACTTTTGCTTAACATGGGAGGGGAATGAGGAAAATACAATGTGGGAAGATGATGTCAAGGACCAGCGAGCATACCCAGAATGCTAGGGAGATGAAGAAACTGTGGGATAGGTTCCCACAATGCACTACTGCAATGGTCGATGTTTGCCAGTTGAGTGTGGCAGCAATGTCTACTTTGTGATGAGTATTTGGGGAGGTGAGGATAGTCAAAATCAAATTTATAAATTCCAGAGTTACAAAAACAATATTAATACATTTCATTTATCTTGTAGTGTAGATGCAGCCAGAATACCAGCCCACCTAAATGACTCTAGTGCTGGCTTCCCGACCAGCAGTCAAAAGTTAAATCACCTCAGCTGGGTCAGGTGGTTGAGTCCCAGATAAGTGCAGACAGACAGAATAATTGGACCCCATCAACTCTGGACAACAAACCTGAGTGAGGAGTTGGCAGTGATTAGAACACATCAGGCTTCCATAACTGATGGAGGAGGACTGAGCTTGGAACTAGTACTGTTAAGCTACATCTACCCTCTAGCGCTCTTTTGAAAGATGATCTCCTGGAAGACATGTTCCAGAAGATTTCCTTTTGAAAAAACGCTTTTACACGCAGAACATGGATTGACCTTCCAATCCACTCTATTGAAAGACTGTTCTGCTCTTTTAAAAGGGAGCATCCACACACCCATGGGCACTCTTTTGAAACATCGGAGCAGGAAACACTGCGGATGGGGTTTCATGGCTGACAAGATTTCCAGGGCCCAGAGCCAGCTGCTCCCTTAAAGGGAACCTCCCAAACACCCTCACCATGCACGTACTGAGGCTTGCAAAGTTGACATAAGTCCAACAGAGCACGTGCACAGCCAGATGGATCCTCACCATCAATTCCTGGCAGTAGAGCTGGGCTTCCTGAGTGCCTTGGTCAACCATGTGGCCAAAGTGGTCACAGCCACTGTCCACCTCCTCTTGAGGGTAAGTCTCCCCCACTAAGGTTCTGGAGACCCACCCAGGATCCCACCAGTGCCCCCCAGAGTGCCCCAGAACATCTGGAGCCACCCCCACAACACAGACTGGTGGGAGTGGCTGGGGATGGGTCCAGAACTTTAGAATGATCAAGCAGACCCAGGAGCTCTGCCACTGACTTGACCCATCCTGAGACACCAGGATGCCCGAATGCAGCTCACCCTCCCCCTTGAAAAGTGGGTTGCCAATGCTGTCTGGAAGCTGGCCACCACAGACAGCTACTGGTATGTGGGGCACCAATTTGGCATGGTCAAGGCCACCGTTGGGGCTGTCCTCATAGAGGTAAGGCACGCTCAGGTCACACACCCACCACAGGGAGGGGGCTCCTGGGCAAAGGTACCCTTGCCAGCTGGGAGCATGGGGGCTGGGGCTGGGAGATGACATGAGGAGGGGTGCTAGGAGAGGGAAGGGGGAGGGGGCTGGGCACACCCCATCACACCCTTGCAACACTCTCCTTCCCATGAAGGTCATCTGCCATGCTGCCGTACAGGCTCTTCCATGTGGGTGATCTGGATGCAGCTGTCACAGGATTCACTGTGCTTGGCTTCCTGCTCTGCTTTGGCACCCTGGATGGGATGCACATCCCCATCCGTGCCCTTGAACACACATACATCCCTCACCGTCCTCCCACCATGAGCACAGGAGACAGGGATTTTGCAAAAATAAACTGTTTAGCCAACAATATAAGTTTTTAAAAAATATCAAACCAGAGCTATTTACAGTGTGGAAAGCGGGGGGGAAACTATGTATAGTGGGGGGCTGGGGATGGGGGGGACCTCCACCACGGGGGTGGCTCAACCAGCAGGAAAAATTGGGTTTAGGGTGGATGGCTGCGAGCCCTGTCAGCCTGGGGTTCCCCTCCCACCCCTGGTCCAGGGTCTGTGGTAGAGTTGGGAAAGGGTGGGCAGCATGAGGAGGTAGGAGTGGGCTCAGCAGGGGGGGAGAAATGGGCAGGGGATGGCAGCAGGCTTGATGGCAGGGCAGGAGCATTGGCACCTGGGGGAACAAGGCAGGCCAGGAGCTCCGACTGCTCCTGCAGGCCTGCTGTTATGTCCCGCAGGTGGGACATTAGATCCTTCCATGCCACCCTCCTCCACATGTGGTGTGCCTCGTCAGTGTTGAGGTACCACTTTACCACCTCCATTAGGCGGTGGGTGGCAGTGGTGGCAGCAGCAGCCTGCTGCCATGCCTTCCTGCTGCAGGCCCCTCGTGGTATTGTTGGGGTCATGACCGGACCCCTCCTCCACTGGGCTGTCCAGGATTACACAGGGGGTAGGACTCTTCCAGCCCCCCACAGGCAAAGCTGTACAGATGGAAAGGGAAAGATGGACAGTCAGTTCGGCACTAGCGCCCTGAGGGCCACGCCCCCACCCTCTCATCCAACAACCCAGTGGTCATGCAGTATTGTAGACACTGAGGGGATCCCCGACTCTGTGGGGCAGTGCTGGCCGCAGTCCAGCCTCACCCACCCCTTTCTGTGCATGTGGCTCGCAATGCTGTCCAGAGGACTGGGAGCTGAGTGTCACCGGCGGCCATTGCGGCAAGCTGGGAGCCACAGCCAGCCAGGATGTGTCCGGCTTGGGTCTGCTGGGTGTGTGGGTGGCCTGCTGGTGGCTGTGGTGCCCCCTGCCCCATGAGCTGGAGTGTGGGTACCTCACTGATGTCCAGCATCACCTGGGTGGCTGGTGTGAAGCTGGATGGCGGCAAGAGCAAGTTGATTACCAGGTCCCCATCGCTGGAGTCCTTGGATGGCAGCTCCAGCTCAGTACCTGGCAGGTTAGAGTGGCTGAATTTTTACAGGCATAAGAGGCTACCGACAAAGGGAGCGTTTTGCTGGCAGAACCATATTTACACAGGTTTTTTTGTGCCAGTGGCAGCGTCTACCAGTGAGTGAATATGCAAATGAGGGGTCATTTGAATATTTGAGACCTTGCATTTGCATACTACTGCCAGCTGCATGGACGGTGCACAATTAGAAAGCAGAACTTTTGAATTTCTGCAGCCCCACATTATGCTAATGAGGTGCTACATATTCATGACAGTGTCTTATTACCATCTTTTAAACTCCCTCATTAACACGCCCCTTCTGAAGGAAGGGGGCGTATGTAGACGCACCCTAAATCTTTAGGAGAAACCACTAGGAAATTGAATACAGCCCTTTTTGCTGCCAACAGATCCTAACAGAAGGGCTACACTATCTGGCTACGTCTACACGTGCACGCTACATCGAAATAGCTAATTTCGAAGTAGCGACATCGAAATAGCCTGTTTCGATGAATAACGTCTACACGTCCTCCAGGGCCGGCAACGTCGATGTTCAACTTCAACGTTGCTCAGCCCAACATCGAAATAGGCGCAGCGAGGGAACGTCTACACGCCAAAGTAGCACACATTGAAATAAGGGAGCCAGGCACAGCTGCAGACAGGGTCACGGGGCGGACTCAACAGCAAGTCGCTCCCTTAAAGGGCCCCTCCCAGACACACTTTCATTAAACAGTGCAAGATACACAGAGCCAACAACTAGTTGCAGACCCTGTATATGCAGCACGGACCCCCAGCTGCAGCAGCAGCAGCCAGAAGCCTTGGGCTAAGGGCTGCTGCACACGGTGACCACAGAGCCCCGCAAGGGCTGGAGAGAGAGTATCTCTCAACCCCCCAGCTGATGGCCGCCATGGAGGACCCCGCTATTTCGATGTTGCGGGACGCGGATCGTCTACACGTCCCTACTTCGATGTTGAACGTCGAAGTAGGGCGCTATTCCCATCCCCTCATGGGGTTAGCGACTTCGACGTCTCGCCGCCTAACGTCGATTTCAACTTCGAAATAGCGCCCAACACGTGTAGCCGCGACGGGCGCTATTTCGAAGTTACTGCCGCTACTTCGAAGTAGCGTGCACGTGTAGACGCAGCTTCTATATGATTAAACTTCAGAATGTGCTTAAATGCTTTACTATACCTGGACCGAAAGACTGCTGTGCTTGAGTTTCCAGCAGTGCAAGGAATGTTTGTTCGAAAAGAATAGTTTTCACTGGATTTTTTTTTAGTTGTGGAAATATTTCTACTGGCCTTAAATTTTATAAAAGTCTGTATAAATTTAGGTCAGATTTCAGCTAACAGAGCCCCACCTTTACTGGAGTTGTGTTCAGTTGCTAGAGTCTATGGCAAGACTTCATCTCAAAAGGGGTTTTGGAATAGAGCAGGACAAGAACTAGTTGGCTATGTTTACACTAGCACAAATCTTCGAAATGGCCATGCAAATGGCCATTTCAAAGATTACTAATGAGGAGCTGAAATGCATATTCAGTGCCTCATTAGCATGCCACCAGCCACGGCTCTTTGAAATTGACACGTTTCGTTCCTGTGTGGCTTGTCCAGATAGAGGTCCTTTTTGAAAGGACTCCAGGAACTTCAAAACCCCCTTATTTCTAGCTGCGATTTGGAAGCACTGCAGCTGGCGGCATGCTAATGAGGTGCTGAATATGCATTTCAGCACCTCATTAGCAAGCTTGAAAATGGACATGTGTATGTCCATTTTGGAGATTTGTGCTAGTGTAGACACCACCATTGACACTGAAATCAAGAGAAGAAAGTGGGGACGGCTAGGCCACACTCTCAGAAAACCATCATCCAGCATAGTCTGTCAAGCTCTCACATGGAACCCACAAGGAAAACACAAAAGAGGAACATCCGAGATAACATGGAGCAGGTCTGCTGAGACTGAAGGCAGCACCTGGGGTACTCCTGAAGTCAGCTAGAAGTTTTGTCCCAAGACAGAGTGAGGTGGAAGAGACTTGTAGATGACCTATGCTCCACGTGAAGAAAGAGGTTGAAGTAGCAGGTGTATGGCAAAATTGCAGAGATGGAAACATACAAATAAGTTGCTGATGTGAGCTGAGGAGATGAAAAGAAATTGAAGCCAGCCCCTGCAGCTTGGTATTTCTGCTGAACATACTTTAACTGTGTAAGCTTGTATCTGGTACTTGCAAGGCCCAGCATATATGCAGTGGCTTGATTATCATGATGCATGTGGACAGAGAGAGAGCACATTCAGCCAGTGTCAAAGTGGTATCACCTTTTTGCACATATTGCATTATGCGCAGACAGTTATCTGACAAGATGTTTCCTAAAAGTGCTGAGGACTTAATCTCTAATAGATCTCCTTCCCCACTAAGTAAAGAAAGTGACATATGGCATGTGATGCAGATAGATGAGCTCTGTGAATCTGGTCAATAGAAGTTTAAGCACACATTTACTAGCTACCCAAGCAGATTTATATGGATAACCTACAGTTATTTTAGAAAAAAGAGACTTGTGCATTGATAATAATAACAATGATAATCTGCTTTTTAACAGGTTCATTGCTTCAGCCACACATCTGGTGATATCCTGTCATTTTAGGCATATGCAGAAAAAGACACTGTTGCTACTACACAGGAATGATACAGAGTAGTTTCTTATGGCAATGGGATTGATAGGGGCAATATCCTGTTGACTTTTTCATGTAAGCAGACCTTCTGGCATCAGTGTGACTTCTCAAATGAGGGGCAGGAGTAAATTACAAGAAAGACAAAAATGGAACACACAGTATGGTGTGTGTGTGTGTGTGTGTGTGTGTGTGTGTGTGTTGGGTGGGTATATTCAATGGGAAATATAGATTCTCAGTATTCCATTGTCTTTAGACTTGATCCTGCAAGTAGACACTTAGGCCTGCTCAAAGGGACTCTACAGAGGCCATGCCATATAAACATCTGCCTGCAGGATTAAAGTTTTGAGCATTTTTAAGATGCCTATCAAACAGATGTGATAGTAGGAAATGAGGCAAGAAAACAGCGTGGATGACTGAAAAGGCTGATATGGGGATCTAGTAATACTCAGAGGCTACGTCTACACTAGCCCCAAACTTTGAAATGGCCACGCAAATGGCCATTTCAAAGTTTACTAATGAAGCGCTGAAACGCATATTCAGCGCTTCATTAGCATGCGGGCGGCCGCGGCACTTTGAAATTGACGTGCCTTGCCGCCGTGCGGCTCGTCCTGACAGGGCTCCTTTTCGAAAGGACCCTGCCTACTTCAAAGTCCCCTTATTCCCATCAGCTCATGGGAATAAGGGGACTTCAAAGTAGGCAGGGTCCTTTCGAAAAGGAGCCCCATTGGGACGAGCCATGCGGTGGCGAGGCACGTCAATTTCAAAGTGCCGCAGCCACCCACATGCTAATGAAGCGCTGAATATGCATTTCAGCGCTTCATTAGTAAACTTTGAAATGGCCATTTGCGTGGCCATTTCGAAGTTTGGGTCTAGTGTAGACACGGCCATTGAGTAGTTGTTTTACTCTTCAAGTAATTCTACTGATTTGCAAAACTCTACTGACAACAGACTATCAAAACTTATAAGTACTTGGAGACATAAAGAGTGACCCCCCAGACCTTTTTTCTAGTTACTTTCACAGATCATTGAAAGAGAAGCAACGAGGTTCTTCCAGTTACACTCAGAACAGCTAAAGATTGGATGATAAAGGGCAATCACAGATGTCACATGCCTGCAGAAAAACTATGTAACACTTGTAAGTTCAACTCCAGCCACTGTCTGGCCTGAGCATTTGATCTAGATGCTTTAACCCCTTTAGCTCCTAATTCCATTCTGAGCCATAAATCCCAAATAATCTACAGTTGCATATTATCTGATTTATATTCAGAGATAATCAGCACTCTGGTTATGGCCAATATGTGTTTTATTCAGAAAATCTGTTATTTGATTCACACTTCCTTCATAAAGGAGCGTGTTGGTTGCTCATGCATACTGTTGTCCTGCACTTGTTATTCAGAGGCAGGTTGTACTGCTTTTTCTGGGAGTGTTGCCTGAGTAAGATGTGTAGGATCAGGTTCTCAGAGTGGGACTATTCAGAAATCAAAGATGAGCTCTTATACAAGCCTTTAGATAAAGGCACATTACAACTGCCCAGTTATGTCATTCTTTTCCACAGCTTGCAATGGAATTAGAAGGCACATGTAATACCATCTGCTGTTAGCAGATCTTTATCCTTCTGTACCACCACAATATCTCAGATCACATAAGCAAAACTAATAACCATGCACAAACTCTTCTTGGAAGAATACACATACAAAAATTCCGCTTACAAATCAAAGCGATATTCTTAATGGGACAGAGCATGTGTCCTTTTTGGATGCAGGTGGACTAGCCTTGCTGAGATGAAAGGGGATTACATATCTTCCCCAGGGGGAACCCCATGGACTCTGGTCCACTGGAAGGAAGGAATTTAATGGGCTTCTGCGGATGGAGGCCGAAGGAGACAAAGCAGGAGACTGGTCATGCTCCAGCACATAGGGAGTTATCTCTTCTACAAGTGTTACATAGATGGAATGACAATGACTGGTTAGTAAGGTTGCATAAGATTCTCCAGGTGCAAATTCCATAGTTTTTAAGGTCAGGGCAGAATGCCTTACAACAGTTCATTCTGAAGGGGATAAAAGCATAGACCAGAATGGCTAGTTTTCTGTAACAGTGAAAAGGGCACAGTCTTTTTCAAAACTGGAAATGATAAGGCATTTCTGACTCCTAGCTGTGAATCCAGAACTGGACATGATGCCAACAAAAACCTGAAATTGTGCACTGTCACAGTTGTGAATTGGTTAAATACCTTTGCTTAATGTTGAAGTCAGTGATACTGCCAGACCTTCAATCTGCTTTACAATATCAATCATCACAATTTTTGCTCTAATTTAAATAAACCTGAGCTAACTTTGTGTCCCTGTCCAAATGGAGAATTATTGACAGTGGAAAATATTCCACTAACATATTACTGTTGATGTCAGAGGTTGTGTTTGCAGGATCACCCTTGACCGTTAAATTCCTTCTCTATATATTTAGAATAGAACCTTAATTTGGCAAGCAAGAAGTCCAATACACAGTTTAACATTTGGTTTTAATTTTCATGCATACAAATACTTTAAGTGAAGAATTTTGATAAGTCTTGTTGTTTGCTTAGCTCTAAATTATCACTCCAAATGCTTTTCCCCAAAAATATTGATCTTAAATCCATGTTATTACTTGTCCCTCATCTCTAGGTTTCACAAATGCTCTGAAAGTAGGTTCCAAATCTGCTAATATTTTCTTTCATTTGATTCTCTCTTTCTGTTGATATATCAAATTGTTCTAAATTAATGATTAATGTACATTATACAATGAAGAATACTAGCAATTTTCTTCAAAGATTATAGTTAAACAGTTGATTGCTCTACGTATATTCCTGAGATTATAGCTGGGCTCCTTCGTTAGATGTTCCTGTGGGAATAATCTCCAGGATTCCTGGAGTTTGAACTGCTTGTTGTGTGATTTTGCCTATGTCATTTGATCTCTCTGTGCTTCTACCTACTGACTGATAAAATGTGGATAATATGATACATGCTAGAGCAAAATGAAAAATTCTTATAAAAACCTGTAACCATCTGAAAAACACCAGGTTGAAAATTTCATGAGGAATTAGAAACCTAAGGGGAAATTTTCAGAGAGAAAATCTGAAGGATGATTATCTAGTTCTGCTCCCACTTCTTATTGCTGGACAAATGATTTTGCAGTGGTGTGGACACTCAAGCTGCTGAATAGAATTAAGGCAGAATTTTCTAGCCCAAGGAAAGCTGATGCTGAGGGTCAATGACAATTCATTCAGCTCATACTGTACAGATATGATGAATACCACCAATATTGCTATGGTATGCCCTTCTGTTGCTCCTTGCTTCTGGTGAAGGAGAACCAGCAGAGTGTTGGTGGGATCATACCATTCTGGAAAACTAGGATGTCCAGCAGTGGCTTTTGAACTTCTGAAGGAAGAACCAGACTTTCATGGAAATCTGTGAGGAGCTTGTTCCAGCCTCCCAGCACAGGAAGCCATGTCAATTCACACATGACTTGCTACTGTCCTGAGGAAGCTAGCAACACAAGAAAATTATGGATCTGATGCAAGCCACTTTATGGTTGGAAAGTCCACTCTTGGGATCATAGTGGTGCAGGTTTATGAGGCAATTGACATTGTGACCTACCTAAGTGTGATTTTCATGAGAAAAGTCACAGAAATAATAGCTGGATTTCAGAGAATGGAGTTTCTGAATTGTTCAGGAGCCAATTATAGCACTTCATCCCAATACTTTACCCACCACAAAGCGGAAGTGAGCCTTTTTATGTGAACCAAAAAAGATTAGTGTTCATTTGTTCTGCATGGCTCAGGAACTGGGGAAACTTTTGGGATAGTGGGAACTTATACAGGATGGATGGACTCCACCTAAACCAAAGTGGAACCAGACTGCTGGCACTTACCATTAAAAGGTTGTAGAGAAGTTTTTAAACTAAGTAATGGGGGAAAGCCAATTGGTGCAGAGGAGCAAGTGGATTGGATAGAGACTTCTCTTAGGGTGGGTCTACACTAGCAAGTACATTCGAAATCCAGCACGGAAGACTGTGGTGTTTTGAAAGAACTCATGGAGCATCTACACACACACCACACTCTTTCAAAAGTAACTTTGAAAGAACAGGGGAGTTCCTTTGAAGTTGGTCCTCTGTTCCTGTGGTGGGAAGAACACCCTCCTTCAAAAGATTATTTCAAAAGATAGCAAGTGTTGATGCTCCACGGCCTGCTCTTTTGAAAGATGGAGACCTCCATGGCGGCAATCAGCTGGCAGGCAGCGGCACTGCTCACAGCACAAGCGGAGCTCTATGGCTCCAGCATCCAGACACATTTAAGGAAGCAGGCTCCCAGAAACCCTCAGGCAGGAAGCTGAGAATGTGCAGGCAGCCGGGAGCCCATGCTGCTGCACAATATGCTCCTTGCAATGATGCTCCAGCCAGCATTCCAACATCTCACCAAGAGCCTCACCAGCCAGAGTCTCCTCACCCAGACCCCAGACCAGGTGAAGTCCAAGGTGAAGAAGCTGTGCCAAGGCTACCGCAGGGCCTGGGACATGGCTGAGTGGTCAGGAGCAGCGCCCATCAGGTACCCCTACTACAAGGACCTGGTTCGCCTCCTTGGGTCCAAGGAGGTGGTACCCCCAGCTGTGCTGCTTGACACTGCCGACAGGGACAGAGTAAGAGCCCAAGATGGGGACTGAGGGGGGAACCGTCCCAGATCTGTGGCCAGCACCAGGCACCCATGGAGGCTGCAGACCACCAGTGATGACAAGGGCTCAAGTGAGGGGGCCCTCGTCATTGACATCCTGTCCAGGCCACCCAGCTAGGCCCCATCTGCCTGTGCCTTGCCCAACTACCTGGAGGGACCCATAGGTAGGTGGCGTGCATACCAGTCACCCTGGAGACTGGGGAGGAGGTGTTCAGTCCCACCCAGGGCGGCCACCACCCTCTCACACTGCTGCCACCCTGGACCCTGTGGATCCTGGATGGCTGTGTTCCCTGGTCCATGAGGTGGGGGTGGGGCAATGCATGGCACTCAACACCACGCAGCTGGCCAGCCATGGAGGGACTGGGGGCCAGAGGGGGTAGACCGGGCCCTTGGCACCCATGCAGGGAACCCCAGGACATGGGCGTCACAGGGTCCCCTGGGAGGGGCACAGGGTTCTGTGCCTGAGATTAATGGCCCCTTCCCCTCTCTCCTTCTGTCTCCATAGCTCCTGCAGCCAGCAGCTGGACCAGCCCCACCACCGAGGGTGAGTGGGAGTGGCTTGGACCCCGTGCTACCCCTGTGTGGGGAGAAGGAGGCGGGGGACACTGCCCACAATACAGCACTGCGGGACCTTACGGGTGTGCTGAGGGAGTGGCTAGCCAGAGAGTGGCAGGCCTGGGACTGGGTGGCAGCCAACCTCGATGCTCTGACCCATGCTGTGGTCAGCTGCCTGGCCCCATTGCCACCCACTCCCCCAGCTGCCCCTCCTGCCCCCACCCCCACTGTTCCCCATCTGCTCATTACCCAGTTGCCCTCCCACCTCGGACCTCCCTGGTCCCCTGATCTGCCTCCCCTCCTCCAACCTCCCACCCTGTCTGCCCTCCAACCCCACACCCCTGAAGTGAACCCCCACAAATGCCTGACTGCACTGCTCTGGTCCTGACCCACCTACCCCGGCTGACCTCATTCAGCTGGCCTGCATTTTGCTGGCCAGGACTGGCCAGGAGGAGGCAGCACCCCCCACTCCTCCCCATGCTGACCCTGGAGAGCCTACAGAGGCCTCTCCCCAGTCATGCCCCTACCTGCTTGTGCTGCAGGCCCCTGCCTGGCCCTGTTGGACACTGGGGGAAAAGGGCAGGTGTGGGAGACAGGGATCCCGCCTGTCAAGCCTCCTGGAGAGCTAAAGCTGCCCACCTCCATGGAGGTCCACCAGGGCTCCCAGGAAGTCCACCTGGGGCCACTCCACCCCTGTAAATAGTTACCCCCAGGCCCCATTATCAGTTCTACCCCCATAAATAGTTACTTGCAGCCCCTGTTATCCATTCCAGAACCCCCCCAAAAGTTGCCTCAAAACCAGGGTGGCACACAGTTTTGTGAAGTAAAGAGTTTATTTTTGTGTTCTATCCTGTGTTCCCTATGCATGTGTGCTGGTGGGGTGTGTGTGCATGCAGTGTGTGTGTGTGTGTGTGTAGGCTGGTGCTGTATCTGTGCAGGGTGATGGGGGTCACTGTGACCCCTGCTCGAAGGCCTGGCACAGGGCTTCCCAGATCCTCACCCTGTCCCGCTGGGCCTGGTGGCAAGGGGCAGCAGGGGGCTGCTCATACCCGTGACCCTTGTTGGTGGCCCACCCCAGCACAAATGGCTCTTGCTTGGCATTGATGAGGTTGTACAGGGTGCAGCAGGCCCTGATCACTGCTGGGATGTTTGCAAGGCCAACCTCCAGCCTCGTGTGGAGGCACCTAAAGCGCCCCTTGAGGTGGTCAAATGCCGGGTTCAGCAACTTATTAAAAAGGTCCTGACTTGGCTAAGTGTGCCCTGTATATGGCCCCATTAGCCAGGCCTGCAGGGGGTAGGCCACACCTGCCACAATACAGGGTGGCATCATGGTGTCCCTGATGGGCAGCTCCCACCGGGGGATGAAGGTCTCCTCAGCCATGCAGTGTCCCAGTCCTGAGTTCCAGAACACCCTGTCATCCTGGGCACGGCTGCACCAGCCCACAAAGGTGTCCTGGAACTGGCCATTGGCAACAATAAGCACCTGCAGAACAATGGAGTGGTATCTCTTGAAGTTTACATAGGCCCTGCGACTGTGCTCTGGGGTCCTGATGGCAATGTGGGTGCAGTGCAGGGCTCTGAAGCACTTTGGGAAGCCCAGCTCCTGGAAGTCCTGCATGGCATCATCCAGGTCCCTGACTTGGATCAGCTCCCTCAGGAGCACTTGGTTATGGCCCGAATGACCTGCAGGGTGTGGGGAGGGGCACATTCGTGAGTGTGGCCTGGGATGCAACGTGCACGCCTGTCCCCCTCCCCACCCCAGTCCCCAATGGTGCCCCTTGCTGGGGTGCCCCCTGCCCCCCACTCCCTTCATGAACTGTGGGTATGACCCAGCCATGACTTACCTCATGGAGGATGGCTCCTATGGTGGCTCTTCCCACCCCAAACTGGTGGCAGACAGATCGGTGACTGTCCGGGGTAGCCAGTTTCCACAGGGCAATGGCCACCCTTTTCTGGAGTGGGAGCGCTGACCTCACGTGGGTGTTGCGGTGCTGAAGGACTGGGGCAAGCCACTGGTACAGCTCCAGGAATCTCCACTTGATCATCCTGAAGTTCTGTAGCCACTGGTCATTGCCCCAGTCCTTCAACACCAGCCGGTCCCACCAGTTGTTGCTTGTGGGGAAGCTCCACAAGTGGCAGGTGGTCCAGGGGACTGAATGGGGACATCATGCCCTGAGGATGGCCTCCAGGAGGGTGGCTAGCTGGGTGGCCACCTGGAGCTGCTGATGCATGGTGGCCAGGTCTGCAGCAAGTGTGCTGGCCACAGCCTTGATGTAGGGAGGGAGCTGCTTGGGGTCCATGGGGGCCTGGGTTGCCACCTCAGCTCACTTTCCCTGCATGCCTGGGGACAAGTTGCTGGCCCTTGGCGTGTGCAAGCCGAGGCTTGGGGGAGGGGGCCCTGAGTAGTGTGCACACTCTCTTTCAAAAGTGTGCTTGGGGTCTTTTGAAAGGGTGGGTCAAACCTTTGATCCCCATTTGCCTTTGTGGATGCTCCCTTTCAAAAGGACAGCTTTCGAAGTTCTGTTTTCAAAGCCATCCATTCGAAAGGGAGCTGTAGTGTAGATGCAGCCTCACAGAAGAGTCTATTGATAGAAATTTTCTAGGTTTTAGTCAGGAGGACAGGGTGGAAGAGGATAAAGTATGGGCTGGATCAGAAAAGAAACAATCTCATGAAAAAGAATCAGGAAAGGGCAAACAAATAAATAGTGACAAGCTTTTTAAGGGCTTATACACAAATGCGAGAAGTCTAAATAATAAGGTGGGTGAACTAGAGTGCCTTGTATTAGTGGAGGATATTGATATAATAGGCATCACAGAAACCTGGTGGAATGAGGACAAGCAATGGGACAGGGTATGAGATATATCAGAAGGACAGAACTGGTCCTGCGGCGGGGGAGTGGCACTTTATATGAACGAAAATGTAGAATCAAATGAAGTAAAAATCTTAAATGAATCAAAAGGTTCCATAGCATTTCTATGGACAGAAATTCCATGATCTAATAAGAATATAGCAGTAGGGATATACTATCAACCACCTGACCAGGACAGTGATAGTGACTATGAAATGCTAAGGGAGATTAGGGAGGCAATCAAAATAAAAAACTCGGTAAGAGTAGGGGATTTCAATTATCCCCATATTAACTGGGTACATGTCTCCTCAGGATGAGATGTGGAGATAAAATTTCTTGATGCCTTAAACGACTGCTTCTTGCAGCAGCTAGTACAGGAACCCACAAGGGGAGAGGCAGCTCTTGATTTAGTTCTGAGTGGAGTGCAGGATCGGGTCCAAGAGGTAACTGTAGCAGGACCGCTTAGATATAGTGACCATAATATAATAACATTTACCATTCTTGTGATGGGAAGAACATCTCAGCACTCCAATACCGTGGCATTTAATTTCAGAAAGGGGAACTATGCAAAAATGAGAAGGTTGGTTAAACAGAAATTAAAAGGTACAGTGTCTAAAGTAAAGTCCCTGCAAGCTGCATGGAAACTTTTCAAAAACACCATAATAGAGCCCCAATTTAAATGTATACCCCAAACGAAAAAAACCAGAGTAAAAGAGCAAACAAAGAGCCACCATGGCTTAACAACCATGTAAAAGAGGTGGTGACAGATAAAAAGGCATCTTTTAAAAAGTGGAAGTCAAATCCTAACGAGGAAAATAGGAAAAAGTGTAAACACTGCCAAATTAAATGTTAAAATGTGATAGGAAAAAGGAGTTGAAGAACAGCGAGCCAAAAACTCAAAAAGTAATAACAAAATGTTTTTTTAGAGTATGTCAGAAGCAGGAAGCCTGCTAAACAACCAGTGGGCCCCTAGATAATAGGCATACAAAAGGGACACTCACAGTCATTGCGGAGAAACTCAATGAATTCTTTGCTTCAGTCTGCTCTACTGAGGATGTTAGGGAGATTCCCAAACCTGAGCTACCCTTTGTAGGTGACAAATCTGAGGAATTGTTCAAGACTGAGGTGTCATTAGAGGAGGTTTTGGAACTGATTGAGAAACTTAACAGTAACAAGTCACCGGGATCAGATGTCATTCACCCAAGTGTTCTGAAAGAACTCAGATGTGAAATTGCAGAACTGTTAACTGTGATTTGTAACCTATCCTTTAAATCAGCTTTTTACCCAATGGCTGAAAGATAGCTAATGTAACACTAATATTTAAAAAGGGCTCTAGAGGCGATCTCAGCAATTACAGACAAGTAAGTGTAAGGTCAGTACCGGATAAATTAGTTGAAACCATAGTCAAGAATAAAATTGTCAGACACATAGAAGAACATAATTTGTTGGGTGAAAGTCAGCGTGGTTTCTGTGAAGGGAAATCACGTCTTACTAATCTATCAGAGTTCTTGGAAGGGGTCAAAACCATGTGGATAAGTGGGATCCTGTGGATACAGTGTACTTGGATTTCCAGAAAGCCTTTGACAAGGTCCCTAACCAAAGGCTCTTATGTAAATTAAGTTGTCATGGGATAGGAAGGAAAATCCTTTCATGGACTGAGAAGTGGTTAAAGGGCAGGAAACAGAGGATAGGAATAAATGGTAAATTTCAAAATGGAGAGGGGTAACAAATGGTGTTCCCCAAGGGTCAGTCCTTGGCCCAATCCTATTCAATTTATTCAAAAATGATCTGGAGAAAAGGGGTAAACTGTGAGGTGGCAAAATTTACAGATGACACTAACCTACTCAAGATAGTTAAGACCAAAGCAGACTGTGAAGAACTTCAGAAGGATCTCACAAAACTGAGTGATTGGGCAATAAAATAGCAAATGAAATTTAATGTGGATTAGTGTAAAGTTATGCACATTGGAAAAAAAAATAATCCTAACTATACATATAGTATGATGGGGGTGAATTGAGCTATTCATCAGGAAAGAGATCTTGGAGTCATCATGGATAGTTCCCTGAAAGCATGCATGCAGTGGCAGTCAAAAAAGCAAACAGAATGTTAGGTATCATTAAGGCTACATCTTGCCATGGCAAGATGCCATGGCCGCCCGCATGCTAATGAGGCGCTGAATATGTATTTCATTAGTAAAATGCGAATGGCCATTTCGAAGTTTTGGGCTAGTATAGACACGGCCTAAAAAGGGGATAGAGAATAAGACAGATAATATCTTATTGCTCGTGTATAAAACCATGGTATGCCCACATCTTGAATACTGCATTCAGTTGTGGTCACCTCATCTCAAAGAGACATATTGACATTAGAAAAGGTTCAAAAAAGGACAACTAAAATGATTAGGGGTTTGGAACGGGTTCCACATGAAGAGAGATTAAAGAGACTGGGACTTTTCAGAAAAGAGACTAAGTGGGGATATGATAGAGGTATATAAAATTATGAGTGTTGTAGAGAAAATGAACAAGGAAAAATTATTTACTTGTTCCCAAACTACCAGAACTAGAGGACATGAAATGACATGAATGGGCAGAAGGTTTAAAACAAATAAAAGTAATTTCTTCTTCACACAGAACAGTCAGCCTGTGCAACTCTTTGCCAGAGGTGGCTGTGAAGGCTAGAACTGTAACAGGGTTTTAAAAAGAGCTAGATAAATTCATGG
Source organism: Carettochelys insculpta (assembly GCF_033958435.1). NCBI lineage: Eukaryota > Metazoa > Chordata > Testudines > Carettochelyidae > Carettochelys > Carettochelys insculpta. The sequence continues at coordinate 75,176,355 of NC_134137.1, forward strand.
AGGTTAGGTCCATTGATGGCTATTAGCCAGTATGGGTAAGGAATCGTGTCCCTAGCCTTTATTTGTCAGAAGCTGGAGATGGATGACAGAAGAAAGATTGTTTGATCATTACCCATTTGGTCCACTCCTTCTGGGGCACTTGGTATTGGCCTCTGTTGGAAGACAGGATACTGGGCTGGATGAACCTTTGATCTGTCCCAGTATGGCCATTCTTATGTTCTTATGTTCAGATTCTTGAGTACAAATGCAGTAAATAATAGAAAAGTTCATGAAAGCAGGGTGCTGAGAAGATCAGGATTGTACTTGAAGGGGCAAAGAAGGATTGGGTACCCCAGAAATGATATGGTTCTATTCAGCATGTCTGTGCCAAGTGCTATTTTGAGAGATCCTGAATACTTATTCCTCTCTTCGCTCATGAAATTGTACTGCAACATCAACTAGCCTAGAAAAAGAGAATGACCCTGGAATGTGCATTGTATGGCCTAAAAGCTTGTTGGAGTTGCCTATACACCCACCTGAATGCCAAGGCTGCAAATGCTGCTCACTAAGTATTGTATAACATTTGGGGGAATAAAGAGGGGTGCTTCCATTCTAATGGGCTGAGGACAAGTTTTGTTTGTGTACTCTGTACATTTAGCAGGGTTTCACCCACGTGCATATTGGTCCTTTCCAGTGGTCAAGGAAAATCAGGGATTACATATATGCTCCCATTTTAGCAAAGTAGGAAGGAAGAGGAAGATATCTGCTTAGGGACACTTTATATTCTGGAGACTGCCAGACATGTGCATAAGGGAACACAGTACATACTTACCAGAGTATGGAGCTCTGTGTGGGTTGTTACCCTGAAGCCAAATGTCATTAGCTGGTCATTTGGGTGACACTGTCCAGACTAAAGACAGTTATAACAGGGATCTTTTATTAAAAATTCCTCCTTGGGGCTGTATTTGTGTTGTGGAAGGTGGGGCATCTGTGGAGTTAAGCAGTCATTGTGCACTGTGCACTGTTAGGTTTTAGCTCTCTCAGCAAGAGCACTGTTTTTTTTTGGCATGTATATGGGTTCTTGCTTTGGGCAGCAAGTACTGCAATCATTCTTTTTATTGATTATTTTTTATTATCAATAGCTCTATGGGCAATTAATGGCTTTTAGAAAACACTAATCTCTAGTATGGGTGAAATAGGTAAGATTTTTGATAAGGAAAGGCGGTGGCAGACACCAATATTGCCACTTATGCTCTCTTTGTTACTGGGTCTTAATTTTTAGTGCAGGTAATAAAGCCCATCAGACAGTGGTTTTCAATTATTTTTCATTTTCAGACAATTTTTTAATGGAATTGCTGACCTTTTTGGAAATCTTAGACTGAGGCTGGGTCTCTACAGAGCTCTGCTCAGCGCTGTTGCTGGCACAGCTATGCAAAGTGAGCTTCATGGGATTGCAAATGGTTGCTTATTTGCATACTCCCGAAGCTCATTACCATAGCCATGCATGTGCCTGGCAACAGAGGGGGATTTAGCTGGCAGAGGCACATCCACATGTCCTCTGCAGTGCGGGCCTCCCTTCTACCAGCGCTGAACTCTCATGTGGCTATGGTAACGAGCTCCGGGAGTATGCAGATGGGCAGCCATTTGCAATCTTGAGAAGCTCACTTTGCATAGCTCTGCCGGCAGCAGTGCTGAGCAGAGCTCCTTGGAGACCAAGCCATAGTCTGCAGACCCTCCCACCCCTCTGCCAGGGTCCACAGGCCACAGGCTGAAACCACTGCCTTCAGGCATTTATTGACCTCTTTTGTACATTTTAGGCATTCACTACATAGTATGTGCTTCATAATGCACATAACACTAAACACTGCACTTTCCCCATTCCTCCCTCATATCTGTGTCTTAAGACATTTCTCAATCTTGAGGGTGAGGGAAGGCTCAAGAAATATTATGATGGTATCAGATTTTTGCATACTATTCCTTTACATGAGGCTGGAAGCTTGTGACCCATTCAAGAGAGGAAATAAAACCCCAAAATATCTTCTGTTCATCATTAGGGAGGAGGACCGACTCTCAGATAAACAAAGCATAATATTTAATAAAAGTGTGAGGTAGAAGGTTTAATGGAAAGATTTTGACATAAAAACTTCAAAATCCTTTTACCAAAGAACCAAGAACATTTCCCACCATTTATTGTCATTTCATCAATCTTTCCGTTATCCTCCGCAAGATGGAAGACAGTGATTTTGGTAAAAGTCTGGGACGTCTCCTGGGAGGGGCACTGGGAGTCAGTATATGGAGGTGTTTTTTTACTTATTTGGGCTCTGTTTTCACCTCCTGATCACTCAAGGGTTGTTAAAAAAGGTCACTGCAACAGGATCCTCCAGCTTAACTGCACCCTGATTGACAGGTAGAGGAGTCAGCACTGGTGGCTGATGGGCTGGATCTAGGGGTCTCAGGTGGATACCACATTCTTTCAAACACCAGTTCAATTTCCTTTGGCATGTCTCTATGTTCACAACCCATCATTGTCTCCAGGTAGAGAAAACAACCCTTCTTGTCCTCTAAAGAATTCAAATTGCTTCATTTTTTGTCTAAGCAAATGATCCTGAGTCCTTCTCTGTTTTCTTCAGCTTTCACAGGTATTAGGTTTGTGCTGTGGGAGGTGCTAAGCTGTTTCGCAAAGCTTTCTCAGGGATTCTGTCTGTGGCCTCTTAGTGTTGTGGTTTTGCTCCTTGGAGCAGAAGGTTCTGATGATTATAAAAAAGGGGAGCTTAGTATTTTTGTTCTTTAGAGCAAGCTGAGAAATTTCCCCACAGTGTTGTTTTTTTTTTTCAATTTACAATGTTGTAAATGTTATATTGTCTCAACAGGAGGTAGGTTCTGCATTCAAGGGACTATCTTCTTCCCTTGAGGTTGGCAAACATTTAGAGAGCACAGCTGTTTTCAAGGTACCAGAATGGAAATCAGAAATTGCTTTCCAGGCTTGTGGAGGAAACCCAGCAACCTGTGCCAAAGAAACATTTCTGTTAATAGTCAGCCCTTTGGATATTGCAGAATGGAGGGGTTTGGTCAGCTTCAAAGTGTACCAAGCAGATTTGCACTGCCAGGGAACCTAAGACCCAGCTGGAGTTCCTGCTGCAAGAGAAGTTTGCTGAGACCTACTTACAGGATTAGGAGGCAATTGCACTGAATACTAACTACATTCTTAGCTAGCATAGGGAAATTTCATGCAAAAGAAGATCTGAACAATGAATTTCCATCTCTGCCCTCACTTCCCAGCAGCTTTACCTGAAAGTCTGGGCCTTGTGCCTACCTCACAAGGATGATACAACTTCACTAGATTTCCTGAATATTCAGCTCAGTGCCACTACCCTTTGTCTCAGATGACTAGAAGAAGACACTGCACTGTTTTCATCTGACTACTACTCCAGACCCTCCTTTTACACCCACTCTTCCTGGCTTGTGCAGCATGGCTCTTTGCAGAGAAAAGGGAAAACCCCAGAGACAGAGACTGTTAGGATATTGTAATCTTCCAAAGAAAAGAGGCTGCTATAGCTAATTTTCCTTAGACAACCAACTAAGTTTTCTACAGTTGTGTTCTGTTCTCTTCCCCAGCTGGGAACTCCTTTCTACAAACTCCTCCTGGTCTTCCCCATAGGGAAGATTGGCAGGGGTAGGAGAGGCTCTTGAATGGTATAATCTTGCAAGGGAGAACAGATTGCCATAAATAATTTTTCTTTAGTCAATCAACTGTAATTTTTCATCACTGTGTTCTGTTCACTTTCCTGTCTGTGACCTTTCTGAACCCTCCCTCCATACCCTGCTCCTCACAGTGCAAGTACCATTGTGGCCTGGTTTCTGGCCAAGAAACACACAGACACGGGGGTCACGCTAACTTTTTCTGTATAAAGTGTTTAGCTGGGTGTACACTACAAAATTATGTCTACAAAAGTCACTATTGACAGAGTTTTGCCTACAGAGCCTCTGTCTACAGAACATGTTCATACCTTGTAGGGGCTCCCACTGCTGACACTCTGTTGACAGAGAGCAGCCAAACTGCCTAGCCATCTGTCGACAGAACAGCCAACTGGAAGCTTTGCAAACAGGGCTGCCAGGTGAACACAAAGCCCTCTCTGCTGACAGTGGAATCCCCCGGAGCACCTACCCTATTTTTCTGTCTACAGAATCTGTCTACAGAAGTGCTATGCCTCAAACTTTGAAGACATAACTCTTCCAGGAAAAAGATTGTGTTCTGTCAACAGATTCTAGACAGAATGCATTTGTGGTGTGTATGCACCCTAGCTCTGTTGACAGAAGGCCTCTTCTGACAACAAAACTTTGTAGTGTAGACACAGCTTTTGAATAAATAGCTTTAGAAGACAAATCCTAACTGCAATTCATCAGAAATCAATATAACTTATTGGCCATGTCTACACTAGCCCCAAACTTCAAAATGGCCACGCAAATGGCCATTTCGAAGTTTACTAATGAAGCGCTGAAATGCATATTCAGTGCCTCATTAGCATGCGGGCTGCCGCAGCACTTCAAAATTGATACGGCTAGCCACCGCGCGGCTCATCCAGAGGGTGCTCCTTTTCGAAGTTTGGGACTGGTGTAGACATAGTCATTAGGGCAGGTCGTTTTGGACTGGAACTGAGATGAGGGCTGGAGGGTGGAAGTTTTCTAGGATTTTGATAAAGGAGGATAGGGAATGACAATGCTGCAACTTCTGCATTGGAGTTGAAACACACCGAGATATAGCAATCCATAGCATGTTATCTGGAGAGAAGACAGTTCATGCAACATCAAGTGTCTGTGATAATAAAAGTGAGAATTTAGCTAGCAATCCATGGCATGTTATCCACGGAGGAGAAGACTGCTCATGCAACTCCCCATGCCTTTGATAATAAACGTGGGAATTTAGCAACAGAACAAAACTGGGGACAACGCAACCTATCATCTGTGGGTTCTGGGCTCCTTCTCTGGCTTGGTGTTCTCACGTATATTCGGAGAGGAACATCTTCTACCTGATACTTTTGGTAAAGGTGCAGAGTCACATGTTCCTCATCCTGGGGGCCTACTAGGGCACCTTCCATGTACCTTTCTGCCTTCCTACTCTTATCAGTATCCTCTTGGTAGAGATGAGCAGTCATGAGCCACAGCAGGCTCAGTACTGGAGGCCCTTGACAGCACACTGTCAGGTTTCTTATAGAAGGAGCATGCATGAAGAGCATCCTTAGACTGATTATTGAAGTAATTGGCCTTACCATATATGCATTCTGGGCACTGGAGTGGCTTCTACTAAATGTATGCCTGCTGCAGGCTCCAGGAGGTTTCCAAGTACAGGTTCCTGCCACTCCTAGAGATGTTGTATGACAGGTGCACATTGACCAGCAGGGATAGTAGATTTCTGTGATAAAAATCCCTCCAGATTGTCCATTGAAAACATAAAAAGCCATGCGGCGACCCATTTTACCTACCCAGCCAAAGCATTGACTCAGCCTGGCTTTGTTGGGAGATGTCCCAGCAACACTCTTTAAACTGGGAGTCATTTGATGAGGGAAAGGACCACACTGAAGGACATTGCTTCCAGGTACCCAGAGGCCAGTTGTCAGAGGGAACCCTGAGAGTCAGGAGCTCACCAAACAGCAAGTTCTGTCCTGTTTGTAGCTGACTCCAAAATAGCTTTTTCCTTTCAAAGTGCCCACAGGGCAGGCATCTCACTTCCTTTCTTTATTACTTAATGGACTCTGAGTCTGCCCGTGGGCCCCTTTCCTCCCGGGAGCAGTACTTCTCCCTGCATTACAAGCATAGAGGGACCCAGGGGTGTAGATAAGCCTGTTGTAAATAAAGTCACCAGATAACATGTGTGAAAAACTGGGAAGGATTTGAGGGGAGAGATTAATAGGCATCTCTGTAAGACAAAGCCCTGAATATCAGGACTGTCCTTATGAAACCAGGACAACTGGTTACTCTACTTGGGGATTAAGGAAGGATTAGAGGTGCTATGGATTCTGCAGCATTCGAACCTACAAGGGTTTTAACTATGATATTTAGATCACTAAGCTATCCATTGACTAAGTGCAAGGCAGTATTACTTTGCTACAGTTCCATAAGGGAACTTGCTGGGTGCTGAGACATTTGAGAAAGTGGTCACTTTTACCTTCAAAACTGGTGTTCGAGTTCTTTTGAAAGCCAGCCACTTATTTAACACCTGCAATATCCCTTTTAGGCACCTGAGCTCTTCTGAAAATCTGGCCTGCAGTCTTTTTCTAAAAAATTCCAGTGCATTTTCTGTGTGTAGCAAGCACCCTGCATAAAATTCAGAAATGTGGGTTGGTGAATAGGAATTGATACCCATGACTTGTATTTTTACTGAAAATGTCTTGAAGTGTGAGAAGCAAGTTTGTTTTGTGCATTGAATGTACGTTTTGCAGGCTCCCTGATGAGATATGAGGCTGCTTATTTCTTCCTTAATATGAGTGTACATAACTTTTAATGATTTGAACCCTTTCATGCCAAGCAGAGACAAATACAACTGCTCCTAAGGTATATATAGCTGAGACACAGGAAACAAATGTTAATTATACTAAAATAATCTGCTTTCATCGAAGTGGCATGCATCTTCTACTGTCAGACTTTGCCAGCATTGCTGCTGTCTTGCCAGCATCAACTGTCTCATCAGCTTCTTTCACTGCATGGCTGAACAGCCAGATAGGTCATTTGTTGCAGAATAGAAAAGAAAGAATTCAATATGTTTGAAATGGGGAATCCAAACCCACCCGCCTGCCACGATATAATTCCATTTTTGAATAATCACGGAGATTAGCTGTCAGCAGTCTGTTCATGTGCAAGAGAACAGCAACATCTTGGAGTTAGCTCCTATGTAAGACTATAAATGTTTGTGGTTTATGTGTTCTGATCAGCAGAACATGTTACTGGGATGAAAAATATTTTTTAAACTGTCAGCACATTTTGCTTTTTAATAAAACCCAGCTGCCAATCTAGCATTTTATCACAAAGAATTGCCTACGTTATATGGAACTCCTTCGTTGCGGTGAATACACAAGTCAGTTTTCAGGAAGTGGTAAAAGGCTGGCCACTGAGAGTGCATGGACATAGATGGACCAAGCAGTTAATTTAGTGCATTAATCAAGTCAGATGGAAAACTAGATAAAAGAAGGACCTGACTGAAAACCAGATGTTGCAGCGGAACTGAGATAGTCTCTCTAAACAAACACTGCCCAAAAGTATTAGAAATTGACTATCTTTATTGTGATCTCACAAATATACAACTGAGACTAGGGCAAATGAGCCAGATAAACACTGGAAAACTGAAAAATGTGTCAGAGTCCTTGTTGGAAACTTAGTAAAAGCCAGTGGAATTTATGATGAGAAGGAAAATAGTATGAAATTTCCAATTCTTTTAAAAATATTTGGAAGATAGGAATCCTAATCCCATACATCACGTTCCAACAGTAATTGATGGGGCAGAAATCTGTCAATACAATCAGGTAAGTATAGGTTTGTTCTGAGGGATTTTTTTCGAATTCTAATACCGTGCATGTGATAAATCTTTCAAGTCTATTTGAATTTTTAATCTTGTTATATTTACTGTTGAAATTAAATTGATATTGTAGGAGTTAATTTTTTCTGCTTCAGCAAGTAAATTATCTTTTATTTTTCAAATGGTGATGATCTGTTCACTGAGAAAAAGAAACTCACTCAGTAACAAAACTTTAAAGAAGCATCAAAGCTCAGCTTTTAAAGCATCATCATTGCCAGTTGTACTTGTCAGTGATATATCTGCATTTTATATGGTCTCAAAGATCTATATGACCTCAATTCAAGGAAACAATTAATCTATCTGGTAACACTTCACTTTTAATAAAATTAATACCTCTTTGGACACTTATTTTAAGATTTGTTAACCCAGTATGAACATCAGCCCAAATAAGTTATTTTAATGTATCAAGGGTCATTTCAGTTTAAAGTGCAGTTGTACTTTGAAAGTGACTGAAAAATTGGAACCATTCAGCACAACAGATCAGCTCTCTAGGTCTACTCAAAGTTAAAACTGCTTACATCAAGAGAATTGTTTGCTAAATTCCACTCACTTACACATTTACAAACCCCAAATCCACCAAAGTCAACAGGGGATCAATTATTCCTGAAGAAATTGTGTTGCTGGCTATGATGCTTGACATAAAAACACTTGACTTTCAGAGCTCAGTCTGAGTTTGGGGCCAGACAGAAGGAACAGCATTTTTAACTGGAAATAATTTGATATGGCAATTACTGATCAATAATAAAGAAGGAAACCCAATGAAATATTTTTATCATCTTTTTTAGAAGAGAATTGCTATTTAAGGTACTAGGAGACAACTGCTGTTGCCTTCCGAACTGATAAATACTTAGTTCAGCCATTTTTCCTTAAACTGCTCATAGGCAGGAGCCATGTTGTTTCATGGCCAAACATTCATTTTTTAGTAAGGGCTATATCCTATAAGAAGTTAAGTTTATCTTGGGGGTCAAGGGTGTTTCAGTAGATGAGGGCCTAAACATCTATGCAGGCTCATGGTGCTGTGTTCCAAAAAAAACTCAATAGTTTTATTGATTGTCTGGGTCTATTCCTTCTTTCAGTGTAACAAAACAAACCAGCAGTCATGTAGCACTTTAAAGACTAACAAAATGATTTATTAGGTGATGAGCTTTCATGGGGCAGACCCACTTCATTTTGTTTGTCTTTAAAGTGCTACATGACTCCTCGTTTGTTTTGTTAGAATACAGACTAATATGGCTTTCTCTCTGTTACTATTCTCTCAGTATAGTGTCTCATGAACATGGTGAGAAACATTTGACTTTGTTGAGATTCAGACCAAGAAAAAAAAAATAAAAAAAAAATTTGAATTGCTGTTTGAGTGGCAGTCTCCATTAACCATAGCCCCTCTTTCAGGCTTTCTCAGGAAAAGATTCAGAATCTATTCTTTCTATTCAGCTTTTCTTCAGAGATTTTCTCCTAGAAATCAGTGCATGGTTGCCACATTAACATGGACTGTTGCAAATTGTTTTCTTCAATATATAATTTTGTCTGGACGGAATGAATGCTTTTCCTGTTTGTAGTTTATTAAAGGTGACTATCTGTCCCGTATTTGGCAGGACTGTTCCATATTTGGGCCACCAAAAAGAGCATCCCTACTTATTTTTTAAGAGGGTTTAATTGTCCCGTATTTGAGGCCCCCCACCTGCTGACCTTTTCCGCTAGCAGTGGCTGGCTGAAGAGCACTCGGCTGCTGCATCAGTGCTGATTCCCCAGTGCTCTGTGGGGAGAGTGGGTGGTTGCTGCTTCTCTGGGGTTGGGGGTGGGGGAGCACTGGCTGCTGCCTCCTCATTTCCCGCTCTCTGGGTCTTGGTGGAGCTGGGAAGAGCTGTTTCTTCCCCCAGTATCTGCCTGTCCTGTATTTGGGCAGGGAGATATGGTCACCCTAAGCTTATTTGAATTAGATTCTGGAGGATATGTAATTCAACTGTTGTGCTAAATCTTGAAACTGACTGTATATCTCCATAATTTGTATTTTATAGGAATTGTCTCTGCTATTCTGTCTAACATGTCACAAGTATCTCTCAGGGTCTAGGTACTGATGTTAATGATCAAATTGCACAAGGAACATACCCTTCAGTGAAAAAAGCTGTCGTGAGGAAATCATTAGCTAGCTGGAATTTCAGTTAGCCTTTTTCTATTGTATCAACTGCTACACAAGTTGATTAATACACATCCTCTGCACTGTAAGGGCTCCTTTCTATTTAGATGTCTTCATATTTTGTAAAAGCGCAGGTAATAATATTACTAAACCTTCCTTGATATTGCTGCATTCTTTGCACGAGGGCTGCACAGAGTTTTAGGTTCTTTTTTTTTGTTTCACTTGAACTTCATCATATACAATTAAGATTATAGCTATTGTATAACCAAACTTATGCCTATGATTCAGGTTAGACTATAAATGGTGTAAGCAGCTCAGCTATGGTTTTACATGCACTTGTAATAATTGCTTTTGAACAGAGCCAGTGGGTCTCAGGGGAATGTTGTCTTGATATATTTTTGGCTGGCCACAGACACCCACACAAGGCCCTGCAATACTGCTTATATGAAGAGCCCTTTGATAGGGCTCTATATTTATGAACAGACCATGGGCAGTGGGTGAAGCTTCCACTTGAGGAGGCAGCAACTCATCTGCACAGGCCCTGCCACAGGCTTCACCCTCTTCTTACTGTCTCCCACCTCTCTTCCCTCCCCTTCCCCGAGAATCCTGTGTCCCTGCTCACTGTGTGCTTCTCCCCTTCCAGCCAAATCCCTGAACCCGAGAAAATTATTTTTGAAAAAAAAAAAAACCTCCACTTTTCTGCAATTTTTTCTCAACAAAATGGAGCATGTTCTCTACCACGTGCCAGACATGCAGAAGATACTGAATTAAAAGCACTAAATTTGGAAATAAGAAATGTCAGACACATGTTTTTATATGTTCTGATAAGCAGTGCTTTTCTTTGGGCTGATATAGCCTACCAGCGCCTTTTTTCAAAGTGTGGGCTGGGAACTGGAGCTCTTACCAGCCTGCAGCAGCACAAGGGCCGGGAACCAGAGCCTCCACTGGCCCTACAATGGAGTGGGATCAGTAGATGGGTCCCCTACTTGTCCCAGGTTTCTCAGGAGTCAGGAGGTGGTCCAGGGAAAGTGGAAACTGTGAGGGAATTTAAGCCACCCTGTAATGGCCAAGTGAGTGTGTGTGACCTGCTTACTGGGAATTTAGTGCTGTTCCAGGTTGGTGTTGTAAGGGAGCAGAATGCGTCTCAGGTTCAGAGAGGAGATTATATGACTTAGAAGGTGGATCTGGACAGCTGTGTAATTGATTTCTCTAAAAGGCAAGCACTGTCCCATTTCCAGACACTGCGGACACTTGTATTCCTTTAATGGACTCCTCTTCTGATTCCAACCAGGAACAGAAGTTGGAGGTGGTAGAGCAAAGGAGCTATGGGCCAGAAAGGGTTAGAAAGAAATTGCTTCATGTGCGTGCTTTGTCTCAAACTCACAGAGCAGCTTCAGGGAATCAGCTTGAAATTTGTGACAATACAGATTTCCAGACTGATTGGAAGAGAAGAATCTCCCTAGCTATAGCCATTATTAGAAGGGAGGGCACCCCCAGACAGCAAGGAAATTCAGGACAGAGGGAGGTTAGAGCTTGATGGTGCAAAGAAAGGCATCAGCCATTTAACCATAAAAGGCTAGATTCTCAAGCATGTTACACAAAGGTTGTGTTTTAACAAGAGGCAATGTAAATGTACACATGCCATGAATTTTTTCTTGCTACTGATGTTAGCTGTGGTAACTGGTGTATTACTGTTAGCAAAAGTTGTAAAATTATACAAAGTGCGTGATGTTTGGAAAGAGTCAGGTAACATGTTAACATTGATGTATAAGCATGAATTGCAAGAAAAAGAACTTTGTAATTCTGGAATGTTGCTGTTGTTGTCTGTAACAAGACTTGTAACTCCTCACATGAGAAGGAGCATTCCAAACTTACTGCATGGTATGGAAAGGGAAACTGAGGCACACAACTATTTTGCTTGTACGGCTAAGCGCCAGGGATCATACACTCTGGAAAACATTTGTATCGACATTTATTGGATAGAGACTACATCCTAAATATGTGCCAGAGCCAGCTTGGATAAATTTGCTGTTTGGTGCAACTCCGGGCATGGGCACATGGGATGTGGGGGAGCCATCCTGCAAGAGCAGATCCTATCCGCTGTTGTTCTAAATGAATGTTGTTTTGAATTTGGAGCAGGATATGATGAGCCTGTGACTCCACTGATGAAGCTTGTGTTGGATGAGCAAGGTTTTCACAAGCCTTTCAAATTGAACATTGGTATTTCTAATATTGATTGAGAAGCTGTGGTGACCCAGAGCCAAGTGTGGGAAGGCCCTGTGATGCATTCAGTGATGCTACTGGCATCCCTTCCTGCATCAGTTTTGTGGGGGGGGTGTCACATGGCTGAACTTTTACATTGGGTCTGGAAACCATTTTATATGCCCGGTGTGGCTATTGGCTCCAAATATTGTGCTGGGATGCCATGCGAGGTGTCAAATGAAAGCCGATGATGCCTGGAATCTATGTATGCTACTTGTGTGTCTGTATCATGTACGTAGGTACAGTTATAGATTTTTAGCTCTGTAGCTGTGTGAGAAATGTTTCAGTGCTGAGGTTCAGAAAGGGAGGTGGGGCTCCATCCTAGCCAGGACAATAGACTGAGCAAAGGCCCAGGCGGCCAACACCCATTTAGTGATGGTAGGGTTTTCCTACTGGGACTACAACAAATGGACGCTCAGCACAGTGATCCACCTGATCAGGTGGTAAGCCAAGACCTATGGCAGAAGAATGGAATTTTCCCTCCTCATATGAAAAGCCATAAGAGGGGCCCTGGCAGGTACTTTCTTTGTTCTTCAGTCCTCATGAGCTAAACCTGTCTGGACTGGGGCCCCATCCCTCAGAGGGATGAGGTGAATTTACCAGGGTCCATCTTGGATCTTTCTTCTTGTGGTCTTCAAGGATCCATGTCCCACTGTGTGGACCCCAGCAGGCCAGATCTACAATGCTCCAATGACTGCATCTATGTAACCTGAAATGAATTTTCAGAGACTTTGAAGAATCAGCAAATAACACCTCTGGCCTGCGTCAGTAGTTATGACTGATGTATGTAAAGTATTGTTTTAACAATTCTTCTCTCTAACCTGGTTCTTCCTTTTGTATTAATACATCTTGAGGTATTGGATCTAAAGAATTGATTCTCATGTTGTTTGGGTAAGATCCAAGTATATCTTGACCAGGGCCTGGGGCTGGGCCTTTTGGGGTCTGGAAGAATCTGTGTGGTGTTTGGTGAAACAGGCTTAAGTGTCTTTCACCTGAAGGTGGGGGTTGTTGGTCTGGTCTGGTAAAGCAGCTGAGAAGTCTGTGGATTTGCTTGTGTGGCTCCGGGCTGGCCAGTGCAGCTGGCAGGTGTGATGTGGTGGCTGGTTGGATTTGCCTTAGTGAGAAGTCAATACCAGTCTGGGGCTGTAAGTAGCCTGGATTTTAAGCAAAGGTACCCTGGACTAATTTCTTTAGCTGTGCCCACAAACCCCATCCTATCACGCCCCCCACCAGAAGATGGAGCCTCTGCTGGCCCTGTGTGGCAGCAGGGGTCAGGAAGCGTCCTTGGGCTGGAAGCCAGAGCCCCATAGCAGAGAGGGACTGGGAGCCAGAGCTTCTACAGTCCCATGGAAGGTCAATGGCTAGCTTGAGCCCTGTGGCAGCCTCTGGGAGACTGGGCTGGGGCCAGAGTCCCTGGTAGATGTGCTGGGGCTGCAGCATTTTGATTTGGATTATGTGTTTTTAATTACTATTATCAACTTTTTTATTAAAATTAATTTCATTACAAATTTAATGGAGAAGGGAAGGGCTGCAGGAACAAAGGAGGAGGGGATAGGTGGGAGAGGCATGTTATATTTAAGCTACCAGTAGCTGCACCTTTTCTTTAAAAAAAAAAAAAGTAAAAAAAAATCAAGCTCTGCTGCAAAGTGACATGCAGACAGCTTACAAAAGCCGGGAACCTCTCTCGCTAATCCTGGGGAACAGATAAGGGTAAGCACCAGTTAAAACTAATTGAGAAATCTCCGTCCTTTCTTCACAAAATAAAACAAGGTGTCAGGGCTCCCCATCAGCTGGCATTTGCCCCCTGACAGGAAGAAAACGACTGGAAACAGACTAAACAAATCAGCAGTCATGTAGCACTTTAAAGACTAACAAAATGATTTATTAAAACAAAAAGCAGTTAAGTAGCACTTTAAAGTGCTACTTGACTGCTTTTTGTTTTGATAGTGTATAGACTAGCACGGCTTCCTCTCTATTACTATTTAAAATTATTTATTGAGTGATGAACTTTCATGGGACAGACCCACTTATTCAGATCTATAGAATTTCCAGGCCAGACTCAGTTATATTCGTAGTTGATGGATCTCCATTCCAGCGGGGTAAATGTAGTGCCCTGCATCTTGAATAATACCAGTGAGGTAGCCATGTTAGTCTGTATTCTAACAAAACAAACCAGCAGTCATGTAGCACTTTACTCAGACTGCAAAAGTTGCCACCTCATTCTCACTTCTTCATACAAACAAGCTTGAGCTCTTCCTATGTTTATTGTTTCAAAAGCAGTACCCATCACAGACAATGAATAAGACTTGCCAGTGGACACGGATCCTGTCAGTAAAATACAGTCTGGCTGCCACTTTAACAAAAATAGCACCCATTAAATTCAGAGAACCAAGCAGGCAAAATGTCCCACTGAGGCTTGTTTCCACTTCATGTATCAGACTAGGAGACCCAATATCCCCAGGAGTGAAGGAACCAAATCTTTGACCCCTCCAGTCTCACTATTGATTTGGAAGAACCAGATCTAAATGTGAGAGGTATCTCCAGCTCCTAGCCCATTCAATACTGGTGCTTTCTGATGCTGATAATGTCAGCAAAGAATATCAGTTAATGCTGTTTGTGGTCATGCTTTTTTATTGTCTTTGACTTCCAGTGAGGAAGGAACTTGCTTTACTTATCTCCTATCAGTGCAGCATAGTTTTAGTGTTTGTGATCACATACCCTGATTAGTAGATGGTCTTGCCACTTACTCACAGCCCAAGTGGTAGGATTGTGTGTATTGCGACAAACGTCTACAAGACCTTAGTCAAGCTTTTCTCAAATTACAATACCCACCTAAGGAAGTGAAGAAACAGATTGACAGAGCCAGACAGGTACCCAGAAGCCACCTGCTAAGAGACAGGCCTTGCAAGGAAAACAAGAGAACACCACTGGCCATCAAACACAGCCCCATCTAAAGCCTCTCCAGCACATCATCAGTGATATGCAGCTCATACTAGACAATGATCCTTCACTCTCACAGACCTTGGGAGGCAGGCCTGTCCTCACCTACAGACAGCCTGCCAACCTTAAACAAATTTTCACCAGCAACTATAAACCACAGCACAGTAACTCTAAACCTGGAACCAATCCCTGCAACAAACCTCGCAGCCAACTCTGCTCACATATCTACACCAGTGATATCATCACAGGACCTAACATCAACCATACCATCAGGGGCTCTTTTACCTGCACATCTACTAATATAATATATGCCATCATGTGCTACCAATCCCCCACTGCAATTTACATTGGCCAAACTGGAAAGTCTCTCTGTAAGAGATTAAATGGACATAAACCAGATATCAGGAATGGTAACATACAAAAACCTGTAGAACACTTCAATCTCCCTGGACACTCACTAACAGATTTAAAAGTAGCAGTCCTACAACAAAAAAATTTCAAAAATAAAATAGAGAAATCTCTGAGCTGCCATTCATTTGCAGATTTGACTCCATCAACCAAGGGTTGAACAGAGATGGGGAGTGGCTGGCCCCTTACAAAAGCAGTTTCTCTGCTCTGGATGTTCACACCTCCACATTAGAATCTGACAATGGGCCACATCCCCCCAGGCCCCCCAACTGATCTGACTTGTTTTCTCCTCTCTTGATGTATACTACTGATAATGGGCCATTTCCACCCTGACTGAATAGACCTTGTTAGCTCTGGCCCTCCCTTTTACTGGGACCCCACTCTTTAAATTCTCCTCTGAACCGCTCCCCCACAGCTCATGCATCTGATGAAGCGGGTTTTTGCCCACAAAAGCTTATGCTCCAAAATATCTGTTAGTGTATAAGGTGCCACAAGACTTCTTTTGTTCTCGAAGATACAGACTAACATGGCTACCTCTCTGATGCTTGTATAGTGATGAAGACTCTGGGCTAGTGTTCTCTGATGACCATTGAGTCTGTTTGTATTTATGGGAAGAATTTTACGTCCAGACCCAGAGTGGGAGAGTAATCTTGCTTAGATGCAGGCAGAGGAGAAGCTCACAGGTATGAAGAAGCAGGAAAGTGGAGGATTGTGGATAGGGCCCTGCTGGGTCCCTGACAGACACCCTGGTATGGCACAAGGCAACTGGTAGGTCAACGCATTAAGAGGAAATGGATGGTGGTTCCCCTGTTTTGAATTTGAGAGCCGGGTAAATAAAGTGTGAAGCCAGGGAGAGTAAGATTGTATTGTGTGCGTTAAAGACTGACTTTTCAACCTGAAATGATCTCTCACAAGTTCACAGAGGCATAGGGGGAAGTTAAAAAGTCCACAGAATGCTTACAGTGAAAACATACCTCCACAATAAGAACTTTATCAGTACAGTGCTATACTGAGATTGCTGAATACATAGCTTGATAATAAAATAAGCTTCATATTCAAATCAAACAGAGGCAAGGGCACTCCAGCTGTCTAGTATTTATCTACCACTACATGCTTTCAAGCTTGGTGAACCATCTAGTTCAAAATTTTGTGAAACATGCACAAATGCTTTTGGTAGTACTCAGATGACCTAGATTTTACTTCTTGCCCTGCACTGTACTCTTTGAAACAGAAGCAATGTATCAGCCTACGCAGAGCTGTATTTCAGGGGTGGATAATGATGATCACTATGTACCGTGTATCATTACACTTTTGCATCCTTCAGCATGAAAGCATGTAGAGAAGTGACAGACAGCTGTGCTAGTCTACATACTATCAAAACAAAAAAGCAGTCCAGCAGCACTTCTGAAGACTAACAAAATAATTTATAAGATGATGTCCCACAAAAACTCATCACCTAATAAATTATTTTGTTAGTCTTTAAAGTGCTACTGGACTGCTTTTTTCTTTTGTAGAAAAGTGAGTTTACTTGTTTCCCATATGATATCAAACAGTCTTCAGAGGGCAATGAATTCTCACTGAGTGCTAGAATCAAAATGGTGATCTGCCAGCAATGTTCCCTCTATTTTTTTCCATCTATGGTGGAATAAATTTTGTTATGTGCACCGAGACGTGTGGATATATATCACCAATAGAAACTCATGCTGCTGGCTATGGGTGGCAGTTGGCACTCTGCTCTCAACTTGGTGGGACCTGAATCGCTCCTGGATGGCTGCCCACCCACTCAGTTTACAAGGGACATGGCTCAGATACTCATTCCCTTTGTTACCGCAACAAATTAATCACTTCACGTACTGTTCCCGAACATTTGTTTCTGAAGCAGGACTTTTATACCAAACATGTAGACATGGTAATTTGGTGCTTATTCCGGTTTGGCAAACGCAAAAGCCATGTCTACACATTTGAGGCATAATGGACTGGCAACAGAGGGAGGGTTAGCCAACAAAGGCACGTCCACACGGCCTCTGCAGTTCCAGCACCCCCTTCTGCCGGCACTGGAGTCTCATGTGGCTATGGTAATGACCTTCAGGAGCATGCAAATAGGCAGCCATTTGCAATCCTGAGAAGGTCACTTTGCATAGCTCTGCCTGCAGCAGCACTTGACAGGGCTCTGTGTATACCTAGTTAACATGTACATGTTTCTTGTGTCTCATAAAAAGTGAGTTGCTATTTTAAAATGATAAAATTTTAAAAAGAGCATGACCTGAGCAATTGTTCTGTCAGTATGTGGAAAATTGATAAAAAGGAATATTTGATCAGCTGCTGATGTGACTGAATACCGTAGGGAGGGATGGGACAAAAATGCATTGGCCTGAATATTCACGGCCAAAACCTCTTCAGTGACTTTAAGTGGTCATCAGTCAGAATTCAGGGATTAATTTCTGCAATATCTACAAGTAAGTGTATAGACAGTCAAACTAAAAATAATGTTGAAAGTATCTTTTCTTCTGTCTTACTTAAAACATCTTACTTAATGAAAAGCTTTCTTAGAACCAAATTTACCTTTCACGATTTGTGCTGTTGCATTTTTGCACTTCAGTGATTTGTACTTTATTCACTAATACCACAATGCTATTCTGGTTTCGCTAATTCGCACCTCCATCTTAAACTGGAAAAGACTGGAGTGTATGAATTGAAAACATTGTTGGGAAATATTTAGTCTAAAATAAGTATAAATTTGGGAGGGGAAGGAGAAGGAGGGATGTAATAGACTTTAAAATCTATGTTTTTGACAAAATGTAAGTTTGTAATCTAACTACTGTGATAATCTTAATTCATTCCTGCATTTAGTCATTAATATTACATACCTCTAAAGCAACATTGCTACAATATTTGGACACTCCGATTAGATATTTACATGTAAGGAATACTCCTAAAGATAGCAAAAATGTCCACATTCTCTTCTTGCTACAGGATTTCTTAAATGGAGTGTCAGATTACTTCCAGTGGTGTTGGAGTGAGCTTGCCAATCCATGAGGATCAGGCATACTGAGACATCCTTTGTTTGCCTATTTATTTGGATTTTTACAATTCTACAGTGATATCATCACAGGACCTATGTTCTGGGCACCTCAGATATCTTTAACATATATATAAAACAAATAACCCACCAGTTGACCCCAAATCAAATCAAATAACCTCACAACAGTATAAGAACCATTATTCACGTTGCATAAAATGGGTAGCACTGCTCCATACTTCTGTTATCCATCCCTAGCCATTATTATCCTTTGGAACATGCTGAAAGGCTAAAATAGCTATAGAAGTTTTGTGGACCCATTCGTTGTGCCATTTTGAAAGCATAAAACTATTTCTAGGATTCCACAAGAGACATACCTGTGTGTCAGTGGTTAAGGTTGCCACCTACATCAGGGTCAGCCAAACTTATGGTTACCTCTACAACATTGGAGATGCACATCTCCTAGAACTGGAAGGGACTTTGGAGATCAGCTAGTTCAGTCCCCTTCTCTATTGGCAGAACAAAGCTCCATCCTTGGCATCTATTTGCCCCCATCCATAAATGGTTTCCTCAAGGACTGAGCTCACAACCATGGGTTTAGCAGGTCACTGCTCAAACCACTGAGCTATTAACTACTTCACACTGGGTTGCTATTAACACCATTCTAGTTCCCCACATACTTTTAATATAATTTGCCCTATTGCTACTTATGAGACTCTGGCTCTTTGACCTTTCTGTTTGGACACATCTGATCCCTCCCCTCTGACTGTGTCATGTTTCTTTTCTACTCTTAAAGATCCTTTCCTTTTTCAGCCCTTTATAACTGTTTTTGCACTGTTAAGAACATTATGCTTCTATACCAACTGGCAGCTGAAGCGATCTTAGCACAGCTCCTTGGGGCTACAACTGTCGGAGTCTTTAGCTTGGCTCAATATACGGCTTTTGGAGCAGGAGTCCTTACTCAGGATTCAACTATTTAAGGCATGCAAGCAAGTTTTAGCCCCGGGTAGTATTCAGACCATATGGTGAAAAGGGACAAAATAAGAATAGGGTGCATAAGTTAGTCTCATTGTTGGAATGCCGTTCATGGCTGAGCAAGGCATACCAGCTTGTTCTCCTGTAACAGCTTCTGGCCACTTCTACACTAGCAAATACATTCAAAATTGGGGTCGAAAGACGGCCCTCTTTCAAAAGTATCCATGGCACGTCTACACACACTCCGAGATCTTTTGAAAGTAACTTTGAAGGAATGAGGCCGTTCCATCGAAGTCTGTCCTCCATTCCTGCGGTGGGAAAAGCGCCCTCCGTTGGAAGACTCTTTCAAAAGAAAGCAAGTGTAGATGCTACGCCGATGGCTATTTCGAAAGACAGAGTCCTCTGTGGTACTGATCAGTTGTCAGGCAGTGGCAATGCTCACAGCACAAGTGGAGCTTTATGGCTCCAGCATCCGGCCACTTTTAAAGACTCAGGCTCCCACAAATCCCCAGGCAGGTAGCTGGGAGCATGCGGGCAGCAGGGATCCCAAGCTGCTGCTTAGCTCACTCCCTGCCACAATGACTCTGCAAGTCCACCACGCTCCCTGGACCCATGGCCAGCCAGCCAGCCCCCCCCACACCCTAAGAGCCCCCCAGGGACACCAGGGAGTCCTCCAAGGAGGGGAGCCAGGCCCTGAACTGCCAGGCCCCCTCCTGGACAGAGGCTGAGCCGCAGGATCTCCACTTCCTCTGGGAGGACGAGGAGATCCTGCTCCAGACAGGTGTCTGGCGCCGCAATGCTGTGCATTTTCAGTGCCTGTCCAATGCCCTGATTGGCCAGGGAGACCCCACCTGCACCCCAGAGCAGGTCAAGTCCAAAGTCAAAGAACTGCGGCAGTGCTATTGCAAGGCCCAGGACACAGCCGGGCAGTTGGGGCAGCATGCACAAGCTGCCCATACTATAAAGAACTACACTGCCTCCTGGAGCCCAAGGAGGCAGGACCCTCAGTTGTCATCCTAGACACTGAAGAGCCCAAGACCAAGCCAGAGATAGTGATGGAGCATGAGGACCACCGAGGACCCGCAGCCAGCACCAGGAGTCTGCAGATGGTATGCCGACTGGACCCCACCAGTGATGACGAGGGCTCAAGCGAAGGGGCCCTCACCACTGACATTGCACCTTGGTCATTCAGCTTTGCCCCATCCACCTATGCATCGCCTGAGTTCCTGGAGGGACCCACACATAGGTGGTGTGCATGTCAGCCACCCCGGGGCCCATGGATGGGATGCTCAGTCCCACCCGAGGTGGCCACAGGCCACCTCCATGGCCACTGTCCCCGGTGCACATGGAATCCGGAGGGCCGACACACAGCACTCAGCACCACAGGGCTGGGAGATCACCACAGGCCACCCAGCCATGGAGGGACTGGTGGGGAGGAGGGGAGCCCATGCTCATGGCACCCATGTGGGGAACCCTGGGATGTGGGCATTGCCGGGCCCCTGGGATGGGGGTGAGTGGGGACACTGGGGCCAGTGTTCAGGACTGATGGCCCATTCCTCTCTCCCCTTCTGTCTCCACAGCTCCAGCAGCCAGACCAGCCCTGTCCTGGGCCCAGGGAGCCCCACTATTGAGCACAAAGGGGAGCAGCCCAGACCCCAACTTGGGACAACATAGTGCTGCCAATGGGCCATCAGCTGGTGCTTCCAGGGCAGGGAGGAGGAGGCGGAGGATGCTGCCCACACCGCAGCCCTGTGAGACCTCACCGGTGAGCTGCAGGAGTGGCTCACCATGGAGCAGCAGGCCTGGGACTGGGTAACAGCCAACCTGCATGCCCTGACCTGGGCCGTGACTGAACACCTGGTACCAACCACCACCCCCTCGTGAGCCACTACCACACCTGCTCCTCCTGCCCCCACCTCACTGTTTCCCCGTCACCCAGCTGCCCTCCCATCTCACCTGCTTTCACCTCCCCCACCTTGCCACCCTCCCCCCCCAACCCCATTCCCTGAAGCAGACACACCTGAGACCAACCTTGCTGCCCTGTACCTTGCCATCCACCCCTCACCCCAGCTGCGCCCCTACCTCCCCATGCTGCCAGCCCCAGCTCAGCCCTAATGGAGCCCCTGGACACAGGGGTGTAGGGGTGGGTGCAGGAGATGGGGATCCCATCCATTGACCTCTGTCAATGGGTAAAGCCCCCTGTCCAGACTTTTGGCCCCTGTATATAGTTCCCCCAGCCCCCTGTTTGCAGTTTCTCCCACACCTGTATATAGTTCCCCCAGCCCCCCATTTGTAGTTCCCCCACCCACCTGTATATAGTTTCCTGGAATTGGCACAGGCACAGGCAGGTTTCAGGTGCAATTAAAGAGTTTATTGTTGAGGTTAACCCCATGTCCCCTGTGCATGTGTGGGAGTGGTGGTAGGGGTGTGTGTGCATGGGGGTGGGGAGGTCACTGTGACCCCTGATTGAAGGCCTATCACAGGGCCTCCCATACTCACACCCCGTCCTGCTGGGCCTAGTGGCATGGGGTGGCAGGGGGCTACTCGTACCTGAGCCCTGCCTCGGCTGCCCACCCCTGCATGAACAGCTCGTGTTTCACCTCCATGTGGTTGTGCAGGGTGCAGCAGATCCTGAGCACTGCCAGGATGCTGTGGAGGCCAACCTCCAGCCTGGGAGGGGGCATCTGAAGCGCCTCTTCAAGTGGCCAAATTCCCTCTCAATGGTATTGCTGGCCCAGTTGAGCCTCTTGTTAAAAATGTCCTGGCTAGGCTGCATGTGTCCTGTATACAGCCTCATCAGCCAGGCCTGCAGGGGGTAGGCCGCATCCGCCATGGTGCAAGGAAGTGATACAAGAAGGCAAAGAGCTATTTGTGTTTGGAACTGGGCTTCCATTAAAAAATTGCTCCGCTCAAGAGCAAGAGGACCATCTTGAAGATCCTGGGAAGGTGTAAAAGTTGTGTTCATCTGAATTTAGTTTATTGGACTTTCTGTACACTGCAGGAAGGGTAGGACTAAAAATGTTATGGCTGGAGGGCTGAGTGACAGGGTCGAGTGGCTGTTAACAGGCAGATCCTGCTCAGGTGAGTCTGTGTGCTGTGCCTAGCCACAAGGGCATATGTCAGTGGCAAATGAGCTTGTTTTACATTGGATGGAGAAACTAAGATTTACATCTGGTTCGAGGTTGAACCCTTTTAGTACAGCACCCTCAGGACCTGGCTGGTGCTGAATGAGAGGATTTGCCAGATCATGGGAGGTCAATACTGTCTAGCACATTACCTACACTTCCACTGCTTACTGGGCTCTTAGAAGACATTTGGGGGTAAATTAGAACTAAATAAGAGAATAAAACAATGAAAGCCAGGACTGGTGGATGTAACCAAAATTGATGGGACCACAGAAAAATTGACCATACCCATGATAAGTGCTCATCTGGCTCACTAAAATCATGCCGAATTATGGATGTTGCCAGATGGGAAAGTTCTGGATGAGAAAGGTTCAACCTGTACCAAACACTATTCCAGGAGCCAGAGACTGTTCAAGACAATTTGCAGCTCTAGGCAAACTTCCCTGTGTTATCCCTGCTCCTGCCCTCTAAAACAGGGGTTCTCAGTAAGGTCGATGAACTACCAGGTGCTTCTGGAGTCTGTGGGCAGAGAGTCTCCTGACGGTTTGGTGGTGATGAGTGTTTAACTCATCTGCCCCACAGGTTTAACTCATGTGCCCCTCACCCAGAAAGAGGGGCTACCTAGGCCAAATCTGCATTGGCCCAGCTAACCCTGCCCATCCTAGGTAGTCTCTGCCACCCCTGGCTTCTGTATAGTTT
Organism: Carettochelys insculpta; assembly: GCF_033958435.1. NCBI lineage: Eukaryota > Metazoa > Chordata > Testudines > Carettochelyidae > Carettochelys > Carettochelys insculpta. Next base: position 75,199,463 of record NC_134137.1, read on the forward strand.
GTCTGTATCTAGTTTGCTCTATGCTTGTTGTCATCATTTGTTAGTAATTGTTTATCTTAAAGAATACAATTTTTTTTCCCCCACTGGGGAATAATTGGTAAAGGACAATCTATATACACAACCCAATTTAGTTTGCCACTAGTTTCTTTGTGTTCCCTGGGGAAGCATTGTGGTTTCCACTGTGTTCCCTATTATTGCAGATATTGTGATTGGAACAGGGACTTTCTACCTCAATACCCAGTTTCTCTTATTTGAAGTTGCAGTTGAATGATAGTCCTGTATTTAACACACCACGGTGTGTTACTATGGTAATTATTATTATATCACAATTTCAGCGCTATGACTTCACCACAGGATCTTACAGTAATTGAAGATGTATTCTGTGACAGAAATCTCTTGTTTTTAAAGCAAAATAGCTGTGCCAGAAAAAAGGGAGAGGAATATTTTGAATAATGTGTGTTCAGTAAATAGATTTATTTTCACACAAATTCCACTTCAGATTCTACTCAGTTAATCCCATAAAATACTTTTAAAATGCATTAAAAATCTATTCTCAATTTCAAATGAATAAAAATGAGTCAGGTACGTCTTAGTTATAGTCTGAGGAAGCCATCCATGTAACTGCACAGCCACTTTGGAAGCATTTCCTGGTATTTACAGGAGTGTTGAAAAAGTAGCAGGAACCAAGATCTCGAAAGAAGAGCTGAGTTTGGCAACATTCTAGCTGTGTCTACACTTGCCCCCTTCTTCTAAGAGGGCATGGTAACCAGACTGATTGAAGAATACTAGTGAAGTGGTGCAATGAATATGCTGCACTTTGTTAGGCTAATTCTTCCCACAGCAGCTTTGAAGTTTCAAACTTTGATGTTGCCGTGGGGAGAATTAGCTTAAAGAAGTGGTGCATATTCATTGCACCACTTCATTAGTATTGTCTCATCAGGCTGATTACCATGCATCCTTCAAAGAAGGGGCAAGGGTAGACATAGCCTCTGAGTGCTAGGATGTGCCCATTAGCACTGCTTCAGGAATACCCGAGGAAGGAGTTCTGAGAGGTCTTATTCCTTTCTTGCTCTGCCAATTACACTTAGGAATTAATTGGAGAAGAAACAGCTATATATCCCATGAATTACTGACTTATAACAATAACAGATAATCCCCCACCCACTTATGAACCAAGGCAGGTATACTGGCCAATACGCTGATGGACAAAGCCAAGAGTCCATTAATTCCCTAGCCTGTTCATTTCTTAGATACACATGTGGGAAAGGTCTGCAGCTCCTACTTACTCCATAAAGTAGGAAGATGGGAAAGGCACACAATACCCCAAAGAGGTTTTTACTCCTCCTAAGACTCCTGTATGGTGATTTAAGTTGGTCCATAATGTTATATGTAAGGGTGTATAAAGGCAGATTAGATTTTAGGACCCAGTATTTAATAAAGGGAGAATTGTGTTGCAGGTTGAAGTGAAATGGAATTGTCAGGCTGAAAAAAGACACCAAATAAAGCTTATAGTTTATAGCTGTGCCTGATTTTCTATTTATGAAATAGAATATGACAATGAAAAGTATCAGGGGACCAAACCCCTGAAGCCTTCAATGTATTTTTATCTTACATACTGTACAATTACAACGAACACTGTCTGAAAGAGTTTCCCAGGCACCTGGGGTAATATTGTCTGTCTTGTGGGCACTTATGAGTGTGTTACATTTTAACCCTCTGAATAATGTTTGGGGCCAATGTATTGACTCAGTAAGTTTAAAGGCACGTGCAACCATCTGAGAAGTGAGACCCCTGCCGTTTCACATAAGCCTCTTATCAGAGCCTATTCCTTGCAGGCATTCATACTGATTTTCTAATGCAAATACAAGCGTTATGGATAAAAAGGAAAATTTTTAATATTAGCAATCCAATTAACAGGCAGCAGTTCAATCTGGAAAATGTTCTAATCAATTCAAATTATAAAAGCATTTGTTTAAAAACGGAACCTGTATGTTTCCTGTGGTAGGTCATATAAAGATGCCTTTATCGTCTTTGGGTATTAGCAGCCCCACTGGCTTTGGGATCAGACCCACAATACTTCAGACATAATGTTCTGCACTGAGATTAGGAGAACCTTCTACCTCTCACGTCCTATACTGCTGGTGTTGTAGGTCCATGTAATAATGTGCTGTTAGAGTATGTTCACTTAGAGGGTCAGTTTCATTTATGGAGCATGCTGCTATTAAGCAGGGTGGAAGCATAAGAGCTGAAGCACTGTTCTGCAGAATGAGGCAGAAAAAAGGGTTTGTCTGGCTGCCTCGGAGACAAGAAAGAGAATTTGGAAAAACATTTCTTTTTTTTTTTTTGCAATCAGGATACTGACAGAAACAGCTAAAATGACTGTGGCCTTGGGCCAACACTTCAGAAATCTTCTGTGGGGAGAAAATGAGGGTGGGTGACCTAGTGAAATTGCTGCTTTTGCATGTACTGTGTGAAAAGTGCTATGGACAGCCTTGATGACTCTACTACTGATACTGCACAAGACTCCAATATTTTAGCTGACATTGAGTATGTGGGGAAAAGATAAGGACAATATGCAGATAATGATGTGAATCTGAGGTTGATTTCGTCATACTGAGCATGTGATCACCTAAACATTTTTACATATGGCTATTGTTTCTTACTAATTACAAGCTTTTCTGTTTCTTTAGTTTATAAAGACTGGCTGTAAATGTATGGGGTCAATGGGAAAGTTTGGTGTTTAGTCAATACTTCTGACTGGACACCCACCAGATCTCCTTTTCCAGCCAGATTTTCCAGTCAAAAACTGAGTACCTACCAACTCTAGAGAAAATGAGAAAACCTTGCACTGGAATATTCATAGACTAGTGACCAGGATAGCCCAGAGACTAAAGAAAAATGCTTTATTAAGTATCGTAGTTTTAATTTGAATATATTTGGCTTCAGCTTCCACCCACTGGTTGTTGTCATGCTTTTCTATGATAAATTAAAGAATCCTTCAATGCCCAACATTTTCTTCCTATACTTTTACACTATAATCACATCTCCTCTGAATCATTTTTGTTAAACAAAACAGATGGAACGCTTAAAGTCTCTCACCACAAGGCATTTTCTCCAGCCCTCTTAATTATTTTTGTGGTTTTTTTCCACCTGCTCCAATTTTTCCACATAATTTTAAAATGTGCTTCTTACCTATCAGGTCAACAGACTACAGAGCCATGGTCTGTTAAAAACTTATGAAACTTATGCTGAATGAATTTCTTTTATGCCACCAAACAATCATCCCAATAAATTTGGCTCATCATTTATAAATAAGGCAACATGAACTCCAGCGGCAATAAACAATGCATGAGTAATTAACTCACCCTTTCCTCTGAACAGTGAAGAATGATTTTTCCTCTGTGAATTTAAGAGCAAACCTTGTAAGGTTTTCAAAACAAAAAGCAGTCAAGTAGCACTTTAAAGACTAGCAAAATAGTTTTTTAGGTGAGCTTTCGTGGGACAGACCCACTTCTTCAGACCATAACCGACTCAATGTTTAAGGCACAGAGAACCAAAAACAGTAAGCAAGGAGGACAAATCAGAAAAAGATAATCAAGTTGAGCAAATCAGAGAGTGGAGGGGTGGGGGGGAAGGTCAAGAATTAGATTGAGCCAAGTATGCAGACGAGCCCCTATAGTGACTCAGAAAGTTCCCATCACGATTTAAACCATGTCTTAATGTGCCGAATTTGAATATAAAAGCCAGCTCGGCTGTTTCCCTTTCCAGAATGGTGCGATAATTCTTCTTCAGTAACACACATACCTTTAGGTCATTGACAGAATGCCCCATTCCATTAAAATGTTGACTAACTGGTTTGTAGATCTGGAGTGTTTTGATGTCTGTTTTGTGCCTGTTGACCCTTTGTCTAAGGGAGTTAGAAGTCTGTCCAATATACAAAGCATCTGGGCATTGTTGGTACATGATGGCATATATGATGTTAGTAGAGGAGCATGAGAAAGTGCCCGTGATTCTGTGAGTAACCTGGTTAGGTCCAGGGATGGTATTTCCAGAGAAGATATGTGGACAAAGCTGGCAGCGGGCTTTGTTGCAGGGAAAGGTTCCAGGACTGGTATTCCTCGGGTATAGACTGTGGCTGTTAGTGAGGATCCTCATGAGGTTGGGAGGTTATCTGTAGGAGAGAACAGGCATGTCACCCAGGGCCTTCTGGAGTGTGGCATCCTGATTCAGAATAGGTTGTAGGTCTTTCATAATTCGTTGCAGTGGTCTGAGTTGGGGGCTGTAGGTGATGACCAGTGGTGTTCTGTTCTTGGCTTTTTTGGGCCCATCTTGGAGTAACTGGTCTCTGGGTATTCGTCTGGCCCTATCGATTTGTTTTTTCACTTCTCCTGGTGGGTAATTCAGGTTTATGAATATTTGGTAAAGTTCTTGTAGTTTTTGGTCTCTGTCAGTTGGATCAGAGCAAATGCGATTGTACTTAAGAGCTTGACTGTAAACAATGGAGCTAGTCATGTGTGCAGTGGGTCTGTCCCACGAAAGCTCACCTAATAAACGATTTTGCTAGTCTTTAAAGTGCTACTTGACTGCTTTTTGTTTTGATAGTGTATAGACTAGCATGGCTTCCTCTCTGTTACTTGTAAGATTTTGTCAGAACTGAAAAAAAGCAGAATTTGAACTGAATGTTTTTCATTGAGATAGAATTTCACTAAGCTTCTCACCTTCTATATTCAGTCCTTCTACTATGTAAAAAAATACATTGTTGAAAAACACACATACAGTGTATAATAGGATTAAAAAGTGGCAGCAGCGCTTCTTTTATGCTTGTAGTGATGGATTATTTGTCTATAATCCGGATCTTCTGCAGAAAAGAAGAATCTTGCTTTTCATGTCTCACCTTGGTATCAGCGAACTATTTTGCTCCCCCAAATGTTTCAAAAGCTACACACAGAGGTTCAAATAAAAGACTGTCTGTGGCAGATAATAGAAGGCAGAGTGATGGAGAGACAATGGTATACTGCTCACATACATAAACCTCAAAAGGGTCATTGTCTGGGCTTATTTTGAATTTAATTTTAAATATTTGGATATCTGTGCAACCATTCTGAAAGAACTTCTCCCATCAGTCTGCATGGCACTCCCTAGATTTACTGAGGCATCCTACTGAGGGCATTTTTTTCTGGTGGAACAAACCAGAACGGAGTTCCAGCACCTTTTTCCCATTTACACCAGAAAAACATCCACCGCCCGTCCCACAGCAGTACGGGGACCGGGGTGTTAAAATTGAACATCTCAACCCCTATGAGGAATCATCAGACTTGAGTCTTGGCACTTGTCTTTCGAGGAAAAAAACCACCAATCCTACTTATTGTGCAGAATTGGGAATGAAACCAGCCTGCTTAGCCTGGGGTTACTATCTTTCCTCCTTCCCTGATTTTCTTTTGGCACTCCATCAACACACTAATATTCCTGAAGGTGGATGGGCAGGACTGATCCACAAGGCAGTTACGATGACAAATATTTGTACAGCAGTCAGAAGACGGGCACAACAGTCTGTTTCCTTTAAAACCTAGACTCCAAAGGTGTTTTCTGAATACAATCCATTTTAGTCTAACTTCAGGGGGAAGTTTAAAAATCAAACCTAGTTTCAAAGCTCTTTGTGTTTACTATCCTAGGGAATAATCTGAGTCACAGCCTTTCCCTTCAGCTCAGAGCACTTTTGAAATGCCTGTAACTCAAATATTTTAGAGGTCTTTACCCAAATCTTTCCTGGATATGGAAAAAAGTGACCAGAAAAATAATAGAAATATTATGGGTGAGAAGCTAGACCGCACTGTGATTTCAGTTACAGCAGGAAGCAGCTGTTGTCTGTGGCAGTATAGCTGTTATATACCTGTACACAGGCTTGCCAGTGGGGGTCGGGGTGAGGGAGTAAAGGGGTCAGTTGCCTCCCAGGCCTCTTTGAAATGCCACAGCAGCACTGTCCCAGCTGTGCATGGAGAGGGGAAGGGCACAGTGCCACCGGCCTGTCAGTGCTGACAGCTGAGTGCTCCTGGGTTCCCTCCCACCTTGCCCAGAGGCCCACAGTGGTTATCAGCGCCTTTGGCTGTACAGTTATGAATTTGGATTTTAAATTCTCCTCCCGGCCTCCTTAAGTTTTAATCTGTGTCTTTGGTTGGAGACACTTTCTCTTGTAGAGTTCAAAATAAGCTATCAGCTGATGGCCTATCTGGAATTTGATGGTTTCAGTTCTGTTTCTGCTACAATAAACCTTAATTCATATCCTTTTAGGCTGCCTAATTAGACAGACCCTGGACTAATCTGTGGTTCCAAACTTTTCAGCATCACGCCCCCCTTTTGATTTTTGAGAAACTCTCACGCCCCTTCCACCTCTTCTTTACCATCATCCAACCCCCCTTAACAAAAGATTCAATTTATAATTTAAAATAAATACAAAAACTTGATATAAAATGTTATTTAAAATTAAAAATAAGCACAAATAGTTTTTCTGGGCCCCTTGTGGTTGCCTGGTGGAGCCCCAGCTGGCCAGCTGCCTGAGCCCTGTGCCAGCCTCCAGAGCTGCTCGCCCCACCTGCCCGAGCCCTGTGCTGCTAGAACCATCTGCCCAAGTAGACTGTGCCACGTGCTGCTGGGGCCAGCTTCCCACCAGCTGCCAGGGCCAACTCCCACCCTCCCACCAGCCCAAGCCCCATGCTGCCAGGGCCAGTCAGACATCCACCAGCCTGAGTCACCTGAGCCCTGTGATGCTGGGGCCAGCTACCCAAGTCCTGCAAGCTGCCCACCTGAGCCCCACGAGCTACCCACCCGAGCCCCTCCTCTCTCCCAAAGCCAGGCACCACAAGCCCCCCACTCTAACCCCCTCTCCCCCGAGCCAGGTACCCCCAGTCCCTCATCTAACTCCATCCTACTCCTCCTCCCCCTCCTCCCAACCCACACTCACCCATGTAAAGTGGCAGGGGCTGACAGGAGGAAGCAAAGGCTGGTTCTTTCTTGGGGTGAGGGAATGATGGGGGGGGCTGGGTCACCTTGCCTCCACCCTGAAATTCTTCACACCTGCCCGGGGGACACACCCCCTAGTTTGGGAAACCATGGACTAAATGAACATGCAAAACATTTTACGTACGCTCCCAGCCCCATTTCAGGAATGATGCACATTAATAAAGTGATGTAGGAAAAGTATACAGTGCTACTGCTCATGGCATACTTACTCAATTTTCCAAGCATGAGGATAAAGGATGCTCCTGTCTTTGGAAGACATAGTAATGCACAGGAAAATGTCTATACATTATAAATAACAATAACTGCTCACCCATTATATGCATCGATATATTTCATGATCAGAGTTCTGCAGCAGTTCATAAACCGCTTAAGATGGTGATGCTTAGTTTATGACAGCAGCTGAATCCCTTTGGTAAATTATTGCTTTGTAGGCACATAGCGGCCATCTGTTATCTAAAATATTGTATCCCATTACTTCAAAATGCTAAATACATTCTTGAAATATGTTGAAATATAAATAATTGTAGAATAAAATATGAGAAATCTATACATCTATTGCTCTTCCATGGCTTTTAGTAAATAGAGTGACAAATATATGTGTATATATATTAGCAGAGACATTCAGTATACACCCGTTAATTTTAAAAAATAGATTTTTAGTGCTGTGACTTTTCTATCTAATGATGTATCAACTATTTAAACATTTGAGTTATGTCTACACTACACCATGCTTTCAAAAGGTGATCATCTGGAAGATACCCCCAGAAGAGCACCTTTTGAAAGAGCTTGTCCACACACTAAAAATATGGATTACTCTTTCAATCTGCTTTTTTTGAATGATCACATCCACCCACAAGCAGTGGATCGCTCTTCTGATCCACTCTTTCAAAAGAGAGCATCTACCCAGCCAGAGGTCCTTTTTCAAAAGAGCAGAGCAGGAAATGCTGCCGACAGGGTTGCATGGCTGACAAGCCCTCCCAGGGCCTTCAACCAGCTGCCCCATTAAAGGCCCTGGCCCAAGCACCCATGCCCTGCATACACTAAGGGCTGCTTCACTTCCCCAAGGAACAGTAGGCCCCGTGCACCAGCAGGAGGGACCTGCAGCAGCAACTCCTCCTCTGCGAACCGGCCATCATCAAGACTGTGGTCGCTCACCTGGCTACAGGTCTCATGGCCGCCCTCATGGTCTGGGAGGCTCTTGACCCGGTACCGCACCAAGGTCCCCACCCCTGAGCTCCCAGGCACCCGTGGAGCTACTTCAGCAGCTCTGATTCGTAGAAGAGCTGGGTGCTGAGGGACTGGAATGGATGAGCAGGCTGATGTTCCAGGAGCTCTGCCAGTGGCTCGCCCCCACCTTGAGGCATGGGACACTCACGTGAGGCCCACCCTCCTTCCAGCATCCCAGTTAGGCTGAGTCATCTCCCACCCAGCTGCCTGTGATTGTCCTGCAGACCCTTCTGTTTGTTTGGGGTTCCTCTGAGGGGCCCTCCACCCTGGCCCTGCCCCTTAAGCATTGGTATGGAATGCTCCGGAGCAGCTCTACTACAGCAAATGGTGGATGGTGCTGCAAGAAGTACAGTTTCTCTTTGAGTTGTCAAATTAGGCATCAGGTGAGTCTTCTGAAGCAGCTGAAGCCATTATAATTGATATGCAGGTACATAGCACAGAATATTTTATGTTCAGGAGCAGGTACAACTGAAACATCAGTAATCTAGAAAAGGAGAGTGAAGAAATCAGATTGGGACATTTTCTTGTTTCTCAGCAAGTAGGTGCATTATATGGATTGATACATGGCGCTAGCAGCTACTAAGTTGCAGTAAGGGTGTTAGAATCAAGCTTTAAATGTTTTGATTGTTTTTTTGCAATATAAAGACACTGCAGTGCAGGCTTATACTGAGTCATAGACCAGAGTAAAATGTCAGAGCTGTACATGTGCATTCGTGTAACCTTTTTATGCAGTTTGTCAGTATTTTTCTTGTATCCTGTCTTCTTTTAAAATCTTTCTGGTATTATTCATGTAACTGTTAAGTATTTGTTTCTACCTTTTACCACAGCCACTGTATATTTCATCTTTCAAATTCTGAAGAAGAAGGGGAGGAAAAGTGAAAACTGAAGCCCAAGCCAATGAAGGAGACACGGGTAAGCAAAAACAAGAATCAATCTTTCTTATTAATGTTTGGGTAACAAATCATCACTTTAGTTTTTCCCCTCATCAGACATGGTAAATGTCACTGTTTTGTCATCACCATGTAAAAATATATTCTTGCATGGAGATGAAAATTCAAAACACTTTGTCATGGCCCAAGAGCTTTTTCAAATTGAATAACACATAAGATATGAATTATGCAAACCCTCTAAACTAAGCATTTTTTATTAAACATATTTAAATATTCCCTTCTCTTGCCCTCTGACTCCTGCTTTCAGCGTATAAGAAGCACACTGGAAACAAAACAAAAGCATTCTCTGTGACCAAACACACCAATTATTCTGTTTACCGTTTAATACATTACCCTGTATTAAGGAACGGCTCTTGCAGCCCCTAGAATAAAGAATCTGACTACGCAAAGAACAGCATCAGATTGGAGTATATTATGACTTTTTTGTTGTTGTTGATAAAATGAGAATTTGGTGAATGATCACAGGGAGATATAAAGTACAAAATGTACTTAATTTCTACCATTGTGGTAACAGTCATCTCTGTGAGTTTCAAATCCATGCACCCATAATGAAGACAGTGGCAACTGGGATCATTTTGTTCTTTGCTCCACTTACCTTTGGTGACTCCTTTAAACAAGAAACTGTGCTGTAAGCAAAGCACTGTATAGCGAAGAAAGGCTAGGAGGACTGTATAAGCTCAGGAATTCTCATTTGCAAAGCTGAACAGATCTTTATTGCAATAAGACTCGGGCACTCATAGTAACATCTCCTGATTCATCCTAAGTTTCCAGGGCAGGATTTCTCTTTTCCAAACAACATACTGTGAATCATAATTTGCCCAGAACTATCATTAGACAGAAAAAAAAGTCTAATGACGGAAAATGGAAAAAGTCCCTCAGTCATTTTGAAGGAACTGAGCATCTCCTTTCCCCACACTCTCTAACCCTTACACATCACTCCTCCTTTTAATTTTCTTGATCAGCTTTTCCTGTCCTCACTGCAAATACGACCTCAGGCTTTCAAGTCCTGTATTGCTACAGACACTCCCTGGAAAGTTAGGCAAACCACGGGGAATAATAATCTGATCTGAGAATAAATTTGAGTGACTGGCACTGAGATCTGATTAACTGCATGTCCAGATAAGAGTGATGAAAAAACCCATATATGAACAACTGAACCATGAAAATTAGAAACTGGAAAATATGTAATGTACATAAAGCTTTTGCTATTTGTGTAAATAAAGATTTATTACTTGAAAACAGAGGCTGTCCTGAAAGACTTCAGCTAGTGGCCATCTTGATGAGAAGGAAGGGCAGAATAATGTTTTGAAAGGTGTGTGGCCTCTAGGAGTACGCCCAGTGTTAGTTCAAAACACACTATTCCAGAACTGATTTTCAGGAATAGCCTAGTTTGAAATAATGCTGCTACACAGGAAAGCTGTGTCTACACATGCTGCTTCTTCCAGAAGCGGCATGCTAATGAGCTATCCGGAAGATGCTAATGAGGCACAGGTGCAAATTTTCCATGCCTCGTTAGCATATCGGCCCATGGTTCAGAGTCTGGAAGAAGTCTCCTAAGAACACATGCAGACGTGCAACCTGTTGAGATCTTCCAGAAGGAAACCCTCCTTCCAGAAGCCCCTTGTTTCCCAAGAAAGAAAAGATCCCTGCTGGCCACATGTCTGCAGGTGTACTTTGGAGTCTAGAAGAGCTTCTTCCGGACTCCAAACCATGTGCTAATATGCGAATAAGGTGCAGAAAATTTACATCAGTGCCTCTTTAGCATCTTCCGGATAGCTCATTAGCGTGCCACTTCCGGAAGAAACAGCACATGTTGACACAGCCAAAGGCTGTGTCTACACATGTCAGGTCTTCCAGAAGGACACTGGATTTCACCCAGTTCCCCATTACCAGGTGGGTCCCTTCACAAGTGGCAGCATCCTCAAGGTGAAGGGCTGCCCAGGTCACTGTGACAGAGCCATGGACCTGCACCACAAGGGCATCCTATGTCCAGCCCAGGGGGAGGGTGCCCAGGGGAGCCAGGGGACTGCCACACAGGGCTTGGCTGGGACCCAAATCCCCACTTCCCTTTCTCTTGTGTTACAGGAGAGGTGCCAGAGAAGCCTGAGGCCCATGGGCAGGGTCCAGGCCAGAGGAGCAGGAAGTCCCCCAGGCAGGCCACCACCCTGATAAGTGGCTGCAGCCTGGCAGGCACAGAGGGTCCCTTGCCAGAGCCTGGCAGAGGAGGCAGCAGGGTGTGTGGCTGACCTCTGCCACCAAAATGAGGCAAAGGACCTGTGGTGGCACATGGGGAGAGGTAGTGGGGATGTTCTGCCAGGTGTGTGGGGCCCTCGTGGAACTCCCCCCATCCCCTTACTGCCCCCTGCCCCCCTCTCCCACAACCCCCATGGTCCCTTCCTCCCACCACCCTTATGGCCCCCTCCTCCCACTGCCCCTGCTGCACCCCCAGCCACCCCCCTGCTCCCCTGCTGCCCCTGAGGCCCAAGTCCTCCCTGCCCTTGAGGTTCTAGCTGCCCTCCTTCCCTGGGGGCTTCTTGCGGTGTCCCTGTGAGACTTGGGGGCCTGGCTCCTGGCCATGGTGGTCCCCTTGCCCCAGGAACCTTCCCCCCCACCTGCCAAGGACATGCCATGGGCTGCCCACCACCACCTCCCCATGCTCCCCATCCCATCGAGGCCCCAATGGGGACCGTGCACCTGGGGTGGGAGAGGCAGCCATCTCTCAAGTAGGACCCCTGTCCTCTCATCCCCTTCCCCACCCAGGTTATTATGCTTCTGCTGCCCAGACACCCCGCCCTTGTAAATAGTTGGCCCTAGTCCCTTGCTTTATATCAAACCATTTTTATTGTTGATAGACTATTTTATCTATGTTCATTATTTACATCCCTGTTCATTGAGGGATGGAGCAAGACCTGTGTTTGGGGCCTGGCTCAGAGGTCCCGGCAGGTGAAGACCTCCCAGAGAGCCTCCCAGATGTGGACCCTGTCCTGGTGGAGTTGCTGGTAGGAGCCACAGGTGGCTGTTCATACTCCTGCAGCAGCACAGCCAGACCACCCTGATGCTGTGTCCCCTCAAGTGACTTGATGAGCTTGTGGAGAGTGCAGCAGGTAGCCACGAGCTATGAGTTAATAAGGACAAATGCAAAGTGGTGCACTTAGGAAGAAACAATCAGTGTCACACATACAGAATGGGAAAGGACTGCCTAGGAATGAGTACAGCAGAAAGGGATCTGGGGGTTATAGTGGACCACAAGCTAAATATGAGTCAACAGTGTGATGCTGTTGCGAAAAAGGCAAACATGATTCTAGGATGCATTAACAGGTGTGTTGTGAACAAAACACGAGAAGTCATTCTCCCACTCTACTCTGCACTGGTTAGGCCTCAGCTGGAGTATCGTGTCCAGTTCTGGGCACCGCAGTTCAGGAAGGATGTGGAGAAATTGGAGAGGGTCCAGAGGAGAGCAACGAGAATGATCAAAGGTCTACAGAACATGACCTATGAAGAAAGGCTGAAAGAATTGGGCTTGTTTAATTTGGAAAAGAGAAGATTGAGGAGGGACATGATAGCAGTTTTCAGGTATCTAAAAGGGTGTCATAAGGCAGAGGGAGGGAACTTGTTCTTCCTTGCCTCTGAGGATAGATCAAGAGGCAATGGACTGAAATTGCAGCAGGGGAGGTTTAGATTGGACATTAGGAAAAAGTTCCTAACTGTCAGGGTGATCAAACACTGGAACGAATTGCCAAGGGAGGTGGTAGAATCTCCATCACTGGAGCTATTTAAGAAGAGGTTAGATAGATGGCTTTCAGGGATGGTCTAGAAAATGCTTGATCCTGCCATGAGGGCAGGGGGCTGGACTCGATGGCCTCTCGAGGTCCCTTCCAGTCCTACTCTTCTATGATTCTATGAGCTGCAGTATGTTCTCCACCCCCACATTGAGGCGTGTGAAGAGGCATCTGAACCTCGCCTTTAGGCACCTGAAGACGCATTTCTCAGTGTTCCAGGTGCATCCCAGCTGGGTGTTGAAGAGTTCCTGGGATGGGGTCAGGTGTCCCATGTATGGCTGCAGCAGCCACGGCTGCAGGGGGTATGCTGGGTAGGCTACCAGGCACAGTGGGATGGCAACATTGACGGTGATGAGTTCCCATTGGGCGATGTATGTGCTCGCCTCCATCCAGTGGGAAAGGGAGCTGTTGCTAAAGATGCAGACATCATGTGATTTGCTGAGCCAGACAATGTAGACATTGGTGAACTGGCCTCAAGCATCCACCACCACCAGGAGCACGATCGAGCGGTACCCCTTGCGGCTGATGTAATGGCCAGCACAGTGGGCTGGAGCCCTGAGAGGGATATGGGTGCTGTCTACTGCCCCAAAGCACTGGGGGAACCTGAGCTCTGTGAAGCCTACTATGACCATGTCAAAGTCCCCGGGGTGCTTAAGCTGCCTCACGAGCACATTGTTGATAACCCTCACAACCTTCAAGGGACAAACAGCATGCATGATCGTGGGCATGCCATGGGGTATCCCAGGCTGGTCCTCGTCCCTCTCCTGCCTCCCTCCATTTCTCTCTCCCTATGCCCCACCTGGCAGGGTGCTCCTCCAGGAGTGGGCTTGTGTATGAGTGGAGTATTGGGGTCCCCTGTGGTGTGCCCCAACCCCTGTGTCTGGGCCCTCCCCCCAGGTCCCCAGGGTCCCCTTTGTCCAACATATCCCTCCCTGAGCCATCTGGGGCCCTGCATGTGGTTTACCTCCAGTACAATGGCCCTGATTGTAGACTTGCCCACCCCGAATTGTGGCCCCATGGAATGGTAGCTGTCCAGGTTGGCCAACTTCTGGTGGTGATGGCTAGGTGTTTCTCCACTAGGAGGGCTGGTCCTGCACCCCCATGTCCTGGTGGCAAAGCAGAGGAGCCACCCAGGCACAGATCTCATGGAACATACCCTTCCCTTCTACATGCTCAGATTCCACTGCCACCACTTGTCATCCCACTATGCCATGATCACTCAGTCCCACCAGTCACTGCTGGTGGCGTGGGTCCAGACTTGGGGGGCCAGGATGTCTGGGGTCCGGCAGGGCTGGGGTGGGTCAGGGCCCTCAGTGCTCATACTGTATTCCTGCAGAAGGCTGAGGAGAATGGCCAGGAGGCTCCCCAGCACCCTTGTCAGATTGAGCCTGTGCTGCTGAAGGACCTCGGGGTCCATGGCTGGCACATGGGCTGTTGCAGGAGCAGTGTGATGACGAGCTATGCTGGGAGCAGCACAATGGACCTCAGCAGCTAGAGGCTGTTGTGGGGCGGGGCTTTAACAGGCTGCGTGGCCGGTGCCCCAGAAGGGCTGTCTGGCCTTGTGATCCCATCTGAGACATTTCCTTCCCTGTTCTTCTGGAAGAGCGTCTGCACATGTATGTACGTGATCTTCTGGAAGACTGGGCAGTGCTCTCAGATGCCACTTTGTGTGTAGACACTGTCTTCTGGAACAGACCTTCTGAAAGATCTTCTTCCTGAAGATCTGATGTGCAGACACAGCCAAAATGCCCTTCAAAATAGACCTCAGCTATTTCAGAATAGAGCATCTATACACAATACAGCCAATTTCAAAATAGAGCCATTGGATGCGCTATGGCTTACTTCGAAATAGGCTCTATTCCCTGTCTAAACAGCCTGTTTCAAAATATGTGCTATTCCTTGGCTGTGGCCACACTAGCCCCCTCCTTTCAGAAGGCTTATGTTAATAACGGATTTGGGAAAATGCTAATGAGGTACTCTCATGAATATGCAGCACCTTATTAGCATAATGGCAGCCACACTTGATTTGAAAGTGCCACTTTTGATACGCACACTGCCTGTGTAGCTGGGGTCCTTTTGAAAGGACCCTCTGATTTCAAAATCCCCTTCTTCCCATTTGGTTTTAAGAAGAAGGCGCTTTCGAAGCCAGGGGGTCCTTTTGAAAGGCCCCGCACAGGTGGTGTGTGTTCCAAAAGAGGCCCTTTTAAATTGCACACAGCTTCCATTATGCTAATAAGGTGTTGCATATTCATAGCAACTCCTCATTAGCATCTTCTGAAATCCCTCATTAACATGCCCCTTCTGAAAGGAGGGAGGTAGTGTGGCCACAGCCCTTGTGGAATGAGGTGTACCTATCTCAAAATAAGCCAACTGCTATTTCAAAATTATTTTGAAATAGCAGTTTAACGTGGCCGTTTCTACACAGGCCACTTTCTTTGAAAGTGGCATGGTAATAAGAGGCCCAAAATATGCTAATGAGGTGCAGATGCAAATTCCCCACACCTCATTAGCATAATGTCACGTGATTTGGAGTCCAGAAGACCGTTCTTCTGGACTCCAAAACACCGTGTAGAAGCACGGCCCCAAGGGAGCTTCCGGAAGGAAGTCCTTCTTCTGGAGGCCCCTTCTTCCTGAAAATTTTTGGGAAGAAGGGGCCTCCGGAAGAAGGACTTCCTTCCAGAAGACCTCCTGGGCCATGCTTCAAAACAGCTTTTTGGAGTCCAGAAGTAAGGTCTTCTGGACTCCAAATTATGTGACGTTATGCTAATGAGGCATGGGGAATTTGCATCCATGCCTCATTGGCATATTTTGGGCCACTTATTACCATGCCACTTCCGAATAAAGTGGCCTGTGTAAAAATGGCCCTTGTGTAAAGGATAGCAAAGTTATTTCAAAATAATGGCTGGTACTTTGAAATAACTTTGCTGTGTAGACATGCCCAAGGAACTAGAGTGGGAAGTAAGAGACGGCTCAGGATTCTGTTCCAGGCGCTGACTCGAGGAGCTGTGACATTTTCAGATGTGCTGAAATCCCACTTTCAAAAGTGACTTTAGCATGTAAATGAGTGAGGACCAGGTTTTCAAAGTTATTTAGGCTCCTAAAGATGCAGATATAGGTGCCTAAGTGGATTTTCAAAAGCACATAAGCAGGAACAGTGCCTAACATACACTGGAGATGAATAGGATTTAGCTGTGCCTTTTTTGTAAAAATAGAGGAGCAGATACTCAGCCATCTCCCTGTGCACCTCTGCCCCAGCCAATCCAATGGCTGAGGCTGCCAAGGTTCTGGAACTCAGTATTGGCAAGTACTGACAAAAAAGCACTGGGATTTAGGACCCTAACTACTTTTAATAATCTGCCTCTTAGGTGCTTTTGAAATTTTACCCTAAATGTCACTGAAAGTCAAAACATTTTAAACTTCTTAGGGCCCAAGTTACTTTTAGAAAAGGTACTTAGGTCGAATAAGTGCATTTGAATATTTTACCTTTAAAATAACACCTTCACTATGTCTCAGTTTCCCCATTTGAAAAATGTAGGATCTAATGCTTAGCTATCTTCATAAGGCACATGGAAATGTACAGAAAAAGTGCTATGTATTATTGCATAACCGGTTTTCAAGTTACTTCCCTGCATGGATGTACATCATGGCTGGGTCTACATGTCCCCCTTCCTTTCAAAAGGGGCATGTTAATGAGCAGGTCTGAGATATGCTAATGAGGTGCTGCGATGAATATGCAGCGCCTCATTAGCATGATGGTGGCTGCAGCAATTCGAAAGTGTGGCTCTTCGAATAGCGCACCCCCCCATGGAGACAGGACCTTCCAAAAGGACCCCCCCCAGTTTTTGAAAGCCCTTCTTCCGATTGGTGATCAGAAGAACAGCTTTTGAAAACTGGAGGGGTCCTTTCGGAAGGTCCTGTCTCCACGGGTGGCGTGTGATTCAAAAAGCCGCACTTTCGAATAGCTGCGGCCACCGTTATGCTAATGAGGTGCTGCATATTCATTGCAGCACCTCATTAGCATATTTCAAACTTGCTCATTAACATGCCCCTTTCAAAAGGAAGGGGCACACGTAGACCCAGCCCATTAGTTTGCAGCATCCCATTTTACTCCTTTGTATGTAGAGTTGACAAGACATGATTGTTTCACACTTAGGGTACATTGGCTTCCAGCCATGTGCTTATAATTTCTATGCATGCTACTTGTGTTGTGGAGCACACCCTTTGGACCTGCTGCTCTTTTGTATCTTCTGATTAGAAAGTATCAATCTGACTCCTGTTTCCAAGGTGCTCTGGCCAAATGATCTCTCTTAGGCCACATCTACACGGGCAGCTTCTGTTGACAGAAAAGACCTTTTGCCAACAAAACCCGCTGAGTGTCTGCACGACTAAAGAGCTCTGTCAAGAGTTTGTCAACAAAACTCAGCTGTTCAGTTGGCAATGTTATCCCTGTTCCTGATCAGGAATAGTGCATCTGTCAACAGTGCTTTGTCAACATAGTGCCCATGGAGGAAGTTCCGTCAAGAGAGAGGGCTCCCAGTTCTCCAGGCAGCCCTGTTTGTGGAGCTTCCGGTCAGCCATTTTGTCAAGAGTGGGCTGGCCAGTGTGGCTCCTCCCTGTCAACTGAGCGGATTGCTCTTTCAATCTGCTTTTATGTGAAGATGCAATCTGTCAACATAGGTACTGCCAAGATTTCTCTGGTGATGGTGACTTCTGTCAATGGAAGCTGCCTGTGTTGATGTAGCTTTAATGTTTCCAGTCTTTGTTGAGAAACAAAACAAACTGATTCACTAGACTGATGCAAGTTGTTTTACTATCGGAGGGGTAGCCATGTTAGTCTGGATCTGTAACAGCAACGAAGGGTCCTGTGGCACCTTATAGACTAATAGAAAAGTTTTGAGCATGAGCTTTTGTGTGAGTCTGTGCTCACGAAAGCTCATGCTCAAAACTTTTCTGTCAGTCTATAAGGTGCCACAGGACCCTTCGTTGCTGTTACAAGTTATTTTACTGTGGCCTTCAAATTTCAAATGGATGACAGGACCATGCTATATTATAAATTGATGCCCATCAGACTTGTCTGTATAAAGCACAGCAGAGACAGTAGTGAAGGAATAACTTCAACACGTTCATCTGTATATAGTATCCTTAATGCACTTCATCCCAGCATGTTATACCAAGGCTAGGGCTACAGTAGCCCTATCATGAAATAACTTACGCAATTTGTGTTGTGCAAATTGCACAAGTTATTTTGAGGGAACTTATTTAGAACCTGGTGCTGGCTCTGTGACACTGGAGTTCAAAATAAGCTCCTACTTTGAACTTCCTACTACCCCTTGTACAACAAGGGTTAGTAGGAACAAAATACTTTGCTCAAAATAGCAGGTGCAAGTGCTGGCCTGTGGGGTTTCTATTTCGCGATACAGATGTATCCCAAAATACAAACCATCATGTATACTTAGCCCAAGTGTCTCTCTGGGTATGTCTATGTTACAGAGTTATTCCAGAATAGTTTATTCCAGAGTTGTTGTTCCTAAATAAGCTACTCCTGAATAATGCATCTACACTATAGGAAAGCCCCAGAAAAAACAAAACAAAACTTATTCTGAAGTAGTGTGTCTACTTCCAGAGGCCGTAATCCGAAACAGCTCTGTTGCATGTAGACACACAATCTGAAATACTATGTCTGCACAGCAACTTCATTTCTAAATAAACTATTCCAGAACAGCTTATTTTGAAATAGTCCCTATTCTCTGGCTGTATCTACAATAGTAAGTTCTTTTGGAAAATCCGGCCCTTTTTCGAAAGAACACACGGAGTGTCTATACACAAAATGCACTCTTTTGATCCAAAATCGAAAGAATTGAGCTCTCCTTCTGGAAGCTCTCTTCCACTTCTTTATCAGCAAGAGTGACTTCTTTAAAAAAATGTATATATATGGACACTCCACAGGGCCCTTCTTTTGAAAGAGCTGTCATTATGGCACCAGGGATGTGTCTACACTAGCCAAAAACTTTGAAATGGCCATGCAAATGGCCATTTCGAAGTTTACTAATGAAGCACTGAAATACATATTCAGTGCCTCATTAGCATGTGGGCAGCTGCGGCACTTCGAAATTGACGTGGCTTACCGCCGCGCGACTCATCCAGACAGGGCTCCTTTTTGAAAGGACCCTGGCTACTTTGAAGTCCCCTTATTCCTCTGAGCAGATAGGAATAAGGGGACTTCGAAGTAGGTGGGGGTCCTTTCGAAAAGGAGCCCCATCTGGATGAGACACTCGGCGGCGAGCCATGTCAATTTCGAAGTGCCGTGGCTGCCCACATGCTAATGAGGCACTGAATATGTGTTTCAGTGCTTCATTAGTAAACTTTGAAATGGCCATTTGAATGGCCATTTCAAAGTTTTTGGCTAGTGTAGATGTAGCCCAGATGTTTTTACCCATGGCCTGTTCTTTTGAAAGAGCAGGGGCTGTGTGGAAGCTTTCTATTGAAAGAGCAGATCAATCTTTCCATCTGTTTTTTTGTGTGTGGATGCACTCTTTTGAAAGAAGATCTTTCTGAAAGATTGCTCTAGTGTAAACATAACCCTGTCTACACAGCCCCTATTTTGAAATACCTTTTTCAGTATTCCTCAGGGAGGCTGTGTCTACACTAGCAAGTTCTTTTGAAAGATTTTTCAAAAGAAGGGGGCTCTTTTGAAAGAGCCCATGGAGTGTCTACACACAAAAAGCATTCTTTTGAAAGTAAATTGAAAGAATGTGGTGCTGCTTTCAAAATCACTCTTCCTTTCCCGTTTCAGGAAAAGCGCCCCCTTTCAAAAGAAAACATATGTAGATGCTCTGCAGGGCCCTTCTTTTGAAAGAGCAGGGGCTGTGTGCATTCTCTCTTTTGAAAGAGCAGCTCACTCTTTTGATTTACTTTTATGTGTGTGGATGCACGCTTTTGAAAGAAGTTCCCTCGGAAGAGATCTTCTGGAAGAGCTTCTTTCGAAAGAGCTCTGTAGTGTAGTCATAGCCGGACTGAGGTTTGCCAATTTCAAAATAAACTGACCAGTATTTCAAAATTATTTTGAAATAACAACTGCATTTTGTAGATGCTTGCAAAATTATTTCAAAATTATGGCTGTTATTTCCAAGTAATTTTAGTGTGTAGGCATTCCATATAAGAGTAATAGAATGGGTAAATTGGTGAAATTTAAATAGAAGAAGCAACTGATCCAGAGGAAGGATTATCCAGTGGTTAAGGCGTCATTCAGTACTTGGGGATGAGGGATCAATTCCTTGCTCCAGCACAGACTTTCTGTAGATGGTTTACTTAGCTTCTGTATGCCTCAGTTCCCCATCTATAAAATGGGGATAATAGATCTTCCCTGACTCACAAGTGTGTTGTGTGGAAAAATCTATTAAAGACAGTGAGTTAATCAGATACCATGGTAACAGAAGCCAAATAGGTACCACTGACAGAAGAAACAGTTCTGCATAAACAGAGCAATCAATGTCAAAGAGCATTCCAATGAAGTACATTGCAACAAGCTCAGGACTGGAGTTCTTAAACAGTGGGACAGAAGGACGGTGAGCAAGTATGACTTGTCATGATGGCACTAGAGTGGGGTCCAGGGAATCTGTCAGTTCCTACCTCCAGTACTGACATTTCTAGTTATATCACAAGTGTCACAATTCTCCATGACTGATCCATTCAGAGAATCCAGTGCAATCTTACTTGCTGTTCAGTTTACTATACCCTTTGTCTGCTGTCTGCATCTCATAAAAGAAAGCTGGGAAGTGTCACAGACAAAAATTCAAAATAATAGGGCAATTTTGAATCTGGTAACAAATTGATAATGAAGATGATGGATGGTGGGTGACATGATGCCATTTTCTTGATCCTCTCCCAGTATTGTAGAAGTTGTAAAAATATATGCATGAATGCGATGGAAATGTAAAATCAAAGGTAAGAAGAAGGCATGTAGTCTAGTGAGAAACTTAATTCTGAACTAAAAAGAATAATAACCTTTATCAAACATACTGTCATATGTGACCCAAAAAACAATGGACTGAATCTTCACTGGGGAATACTCTAGTATATTTGATAGTAGTATGGGGTCAAAATATGTGAGAAAAAAACACTTTTTTTTCTCTCCAATTACTCTAGAATTGTGCCTTTCTGTAGTTTTACCTTTGTTTTAAACATTGACTACATCTAGACTATATATATAATATTTGGATTCTAGAGTTCAGCTAATTACAATACTTTTTCACTTGCAAAATTCAGCAATCATTCCATATCATGTGCCTGTTATGTAACTAATCATTTCATCAACGCCTCTAGCATTGCCGGTAAAGTAGTTGAATAAACAAATAAGTTCCTTTTCAAGTTTAAAATTAATTTGCCCAGTGCAGTTTCTTTTTAAAAGAGGCACATTTTGTTTTGTGCTGGTTAATGTTTGCAAGCTGTTTATATCAGGACTGGTTATGAGAACCAGAACAAGCTTATTCATAATATCACTGAATCAGAAATATTTATTAAGACAGGATTTTGTGGTCTTAATATCAGAACATAGCTGACGTGCAAAACCAGGGAAAGCCGAGCCTGCACTGCTAAAGAGAAAAAGAACAAGAGGAAAAGTTAATTTGTACCATAACCAGGTCACTGCACTAATTATGATTTCAGTCCCATGTAACTTGACCTCCGGCTTTATTTGCCTGGTAATTGTTTCTGCTCATGCCATAGAAAGAACAATAAAATCAATCTAGAAATCTGATCAGTCCAGGAGTGATGCTAACTACTTGCTGTCTACACAATTAAATAATTCAATGTCATTTCAGATGCTCCAATTTCCAGAATGCTTTGGTCAGTGATAAGATAATATTAACCCAATGCAAAAAATAGATGAGAGCTTTCTTTGAAATGCATTAATTCTTTTCTCACTTGTTGTGCATTTACCTGAGAGGCACTACACAGTGTAAAGCATATATTTGCTTTAGATTTAATAAGAGTGCTTGTATGAAAAAGTTATTGGATTTTTGCACTGCCCTCAAGTGTACTGCCGAATATAGATATGCACACAAGTAGGCCTTATTGTACTTCACAAGTGGTAGAGGAAGGGTGAAAGAAATGTTGTATTTCCAAATTAACTCAGGAATAATTATGGAAGGTTACATTTATCTATTTCAAGTAGATACCTCTTATTTTCTTTAAGAAATAAAAACGCAGTTTTATTGTCATGGATATTGTAAAAGTGTCTGATAAATCTTTATGAACCTCACAGACTAATTTAGATGAATGGAAAACTCCATTATATTAGCATTCACCACTTTTGATAAATTCGTATCAAGATTACTAAAATATAATAAAATGAATGATCATGGTAAAATTTTATCTGAAAAGAACCCTTCTTAAAATGCACTTTGGTGCTACAGAAGCTAGTTGTGTAATATCTTTATTAGGGCTTTAATGCCTGTATGTCATACACAGGCAAGAAAACATTTTTGCTCAGTCTCTTATGCAATTATTTCATCTGCCATTTGTGTCAAAGAGCCAGATCCTGGGCCACTGAAGTTAATGACAAAGCCTTTATTGACTTCCGGGGATCCAAAATTTGAGTGAAACCTTGGCTCCCTCAAAATCAATGAATTAAGTTCTGGCTCCATTGAAGTCACTGGTAGTTTGGAGCTTATTAAGTCAGTATTTCGCCCTTTTTCCTAAACCAACCTATTAAAACTGGACTACGTTGCATAGTAACACAACTTGAATAATGTCTCTGAATATTTGCTAATAATACTTTATCCTTCTGCTGTGTCTTCAATGCAATTATCTCAATGCACTTTAGAAATATCACTAAACTAAGACGCCCAACCACCTTTTGACACAAATACTCTATCCTCTTTCCTAAAGAGAAAAATTTAGGCAAAGGTAACTACGGTGTAGTAACTTTCCAACGCAATGCAATATATTTTTAGCAGAACCAGGATGCAGACAGCTTTAGCTCCAGTAAGTCTTCCAAAGAACTAGTGGAAACCTAACATTGGTATGAATTTATGTGCATCTCATGCCCTGTGCACAGCCCAAAACATCAAGTTCAGGGTTCTTGAAACAGCAAAAACACTGACGTGTTGTTATGATTATGAGGGTTAGCCAGGAGTCTGGGAGTAAAAGGGTTAACCTTCTTAGCCAGGTGGGGTTGGCCTATAGGAATGTAGGTAAGAATTAAATTTTGGCTTTTCCCTTTTTTTTATTTTCGTTTTTTTAGTCATAAGGGAGAGAGACACAAAATATTTTTCTCCAAAAACAGGCCCTCCAATCTTTTGTAAAAAGGGTAAAGTTTAGATAGATCTGTTAGGCTTTATTGTTTTATGGTTTGGAAAGCGGGATTTAGTGTTTGTGCACTTTTTAGGAATGTTTTTTCACTCTTCTTGTAACTAAGCTTTAGGCCCATGGTGGAAACTCCCCATGTGTTTTACTTTGTATCTTTTTCATCTAGTTATAAGGCTTGCAACACAAATATTGTTGTAATAATAAAATGTTTTTTTTCTTTTTATTAACTTGGTATTGGTTAATGGTTGTATCCTGGTTTTTACTTTTGGGGCTGAGATTTTCCAAGTCGTCTCTCCCTGGTTTCCTTATAATTACTTGGGTGGTGGCAGCAAATTTTATCCCCAAAATCTAAGGGTTTTAGGATTTTGGGGGGAAGTTTATACCAAAACCTAGTAAATAAAGTTTTGAAGGTACTTTTGCTGGCCCCCACTTCTGCATTTATCTTGCTAGAGAGGGGAAGAAGCCATGATATGGTGGCAGTTTTTCTTCTTCTTTTTTCCCTTTGTTTTATTCTTTTGTTGTTGTGCTGCCTCAGGGAGGGGCAAACAAAAGGTTAGGCTTTTCTATGCTGCCTCAGGGAGGGCAAACAGAAGGTTAGGTTTTTCTTTTGTGTTGCAAGCTTTAAATTTTTTTTCTTTTCCCTTTTTTTTTTTTTTCTTTTGTTTCTGTGCTGCCTCAGGGAGGGGCGGACAGAAGGTTAATTTTTAGCCAAACACAAACCATCCCAAACAGTTTGTTTTTTTCTAGCTTTCGGGACAACTGAATGGTTAAGCCAAAATAGGGCAGGGAAGGAGCCCAGTACATGCTTTTGCGATCTGGCAAAGTAGCCCTCAAAAAACCAACCCTTCCTAAACAACACCCTAAGGTAAAAGCAGCCTCAAAGCAACACAAAATGTCTACCTCCAGGGAAAATTCACACCCTGGAGAGGGGAAACAGAAGCATGTTCTAAGAAGTCCAAGAAGTGACCTTGAGGAGGCAGGAGGGGTTGTTAGCCACCCTACTTCCCCCTCCCCAGCACTCTGTATGTGGAATTATACTTAAAAGGCAGGTCGGCCTCTAACTAACAAAAAAATAAAGTTCCTCATGCAAATGAAGGACAGATGTGCACAACAAAAAGCCGAGGACAGGCGTACACAGCAAGAAGTAAAGCTGGCCAAAATAGCGGCAAAAACAAGAAGAGCGAAACTAGAGGCCCAAATTGCACTGGAAAAAGCTAAGCAAACGGATGTTTCAGGTACCCCACCCAACAACCCCAACACCATTCAGCCTCCCAGAAGACTCCCCATGTACCAAATGGGGGATAATGTCAAGGACCTTTTCCTCAACTTTAAAAGGGCCTGCCAAGGGTACAACATTCCTCCTTGTCAGTACATAATGGAGTTAAAATCACAAATCACTGGTCCTCTACTAACGGTGGCAGCTAACCTGCCAGGGGACATGGCAAATAATTATAAACTGTTTAAGCAAAAGGCCAAAGTCAGGATGGGACTCTCTCCTAAACAGGCCCGGTGTCGCTTCAGGGCCTCCTAGTGGACCCCAACCACACCCTTCCCCAAACATGCCAATCGTGTACTAAAAAACTGGAAAACATGGCTCTCGAAAAAAAAAGCCCACACCCGGAAAAAAATATCTCTCCTAATGCAAATGAAACAGTTTCTTAAGGGGGTTCTGGAAAAAATTAGAGGGTACATCCTAAATGAAAAACCAAAAAACCTAAGAAAGGCAGGAGTACTCGAAGCCCGATGGATGGAGCTAAGGGGGAAAAGCAGCCAGAAAAGCAGTCTAAAAGGAACCTTCAACAACCGGGGACCATCCAGACCCCCACCTCTCAGGAAAAAGCCCTACACACCTCCAGCAAGACTCCAGGGTTCCGCCCGGCCCTCCATTCCATCCCCTGGGAACCTCCCCCACTCCAGTGGTGCACCCGTGGTGCAATGCTTTAAATGTAATAAAATGGGGCATGTCAAGTCCAACTGTTCCAAAAGTACCAATAGGCTGCAGCTCATCACTCCGGGGTTGCTTCCAGAAGCCTCAGGCCCCAATGTCTCACAGATCCCCCCAAAGCAGCAGAAAACTGTGAGTGTGGGAGGGCAGGAGATTGTTGCATGGAGGAACACCGAAGCACCGGTGTCAGCAATCCACCAATCTCTAGTGGACCCCAAGGCCATGAACCCAGAAACTCTGGTCACCATTCAACCCTTCGAGGTTAACCCCTTTAACCTGCCTTCTGCCCAGTTACCAGTGCAGTACAAGGGCTGGTCAGGGACTTAAACTTTTGCAGTCTATAATAACTACCCTGTTCCTATGCTGCTGGGGGAAAATTTGGCCAACCATGTAGACCAGGTTAAGAGGGTGGGGATGGTCACACGTATCAAGGCTAACCAGACCTCCACACCTAAAACCTCTCCTAAGCCTAACAGGGATCAGGCTGTATACCCAAACACCATGGACCCTGCAGTGATGGTGCCTAAACTTGGACCAGTAGCTGCAAACACAGCCTGTGACCCAGTTCCTGAGCCCCAGGCAAGGCTGGCTCCAGAGCCAGAGGGGGTGGAACAACCAGTGCCAGGGTCAAAGTTGGCCATGGGAAACACCATGAAGTCGGCAGTAACAGCTAAATCTACAATGCTTCCCCATACCCCGAGAAACAGTAATCCCTCCCCTGTACAGGTGCCCTCTGCTCCTACATTGCCTCTTGTGGGACCTCATCTAACATCTCCAGCTCTCAAAAACCAGTTCCAGGCAAAACAAGCAAATAAAAGCCTCCAAGAAGCTTGGACGGCAGCCAAAAATAAACCACTGCCTCTCAGCCCTTCAAACAAAACCAGGTTTGTGGAAAAAAAAGAACTTTTATACTGGAAGTCCCTTTCCCATAAATGCCAAGAGGACTGGCATCCTCAAAGACAGTTGGTGGTCCCTACTAAGTACTTGAAAAAGCTCTTAAGCTCAGCCTATAAGCACCCTAGTGGCCATGCTGGGGTAAGCCAAACCAAAGCCTGGTTAAAAAGGTCATTCTACTGGGAGGGGATGGGCCAGAAGGCCACTAGCTATGTCTGTACTTGTAAGGTATGCCAGCAGGTGGAAAAGCCCCAAGACCGGATCAAGGCACCCCTCCTACCCCTCCCCATCATAAAGGTCCTGTTCCAGCGGGTAGCTGTAAATATTATGGGTCCATTCCCTAAAAAGACCCCCAAAGGGAAACAGTTCATATTAACCCTAGTGGACTTTGCCACCCAATGGCTGGAAGCTATGGCCCTAGGCAGCACAACAGCTAGAAATGTGGCCCAGGCACTAACACATATCTTTGCCAGGGTAGGCTGGCCCTCAGAGATCCTCACTAATTCTGGAACAAATTTCCTGGCAGGGGCAATAAAACGCGTCTAAAAAGCTCATAAAGTAAAACACCTAGTTGCTACCTCTTACCACCATCAAACAAATGGCCTGGTGAAAAAATTCAATGAAACTTTGCAAGCCAGAATACGCAGGTTCGTTAGTAAACACTGCAATGACTAAAACCTGGCCTTACAACAATTACTGTTCGCCTGTAAAGATGTCCCCCGGCCCACCCCGCCAGTTTGGAATTCTCACCTTTTAAACTGATGTATGGCCGTAAAGTTAAGGGTCCCTTACAGCTGGTAAAGCGGCAATGGGAAGGAACTAACCCTTCCACAAAAACTAACATTTTGGATTTTGTTCACAACCTCCAAAATACTATTAAAGACTCTCTAACTCTTGCCCAAAAAAACTTGCAAAATGCTCAACAAAAGCAAAAGGCCTGGTACAACAAACATGCTAAAAACCGGTCCTTCAAAGTAGGGAAACAAATCATGGTACTAAAGGTGCCCCAGGCAAATAAAATAAAAGCATCCTGGAAAGGGCCATTCACGGTCCAGGAATGTCTATGGGCCGTTAATTACCTCATAGGGTTCCCTAACCCTAACTTGAAACCTAAGGTATATCATGTCAACTGTCTAAAGCCCTTTTATCCTCAAAAACTAAAAATTCTTCAGTTCACAGCCCAAAAGAAGAAGGGAACAAATTGGCCAAAGGAAGCCTACTACAATAAAAAAGGCAAGGGAAAAGTAAAAAAGGTAAGCCTCTCCATAAACCTCAGCCGTAAGCAGTGCCAACAGATCATGCAGCTGTGTACCCAGTTCACTCCAATGTTCTCAGCCACTCTGAAACAAACCAAACGGGCATCTCACTCCATTAACACAGGCGATGCTCGTCCTGTCAGGGTCCAACCCTACCAAATGGCTCCTTCAGCCAAAGCAGCCATAAAAAGGAAAATCAAAACCATGTTACAGATGGGTGTAACTCGCCCTTCAAAAAGTGAATGGGCTTCTCCAGTAGTCCTAGTTCCCAAACCAAATGGGGAAATCCGTTTTTGTGTGGACTACCGTAAACTAAATGCTGTAACTTGCCCAAACAACTATCTCATGACACGCACAAAAAAGCTATTAAAAAAACTGGGGCCTGTCCAGTTCATCTCCGCTCCAAACTTAACCAAGGGGTACTGGCAGGTACCTCTGAAGGAAGCAGTAAGAAAGAAATCTGCCTTTGTTACACACATCAGCCTATATAAGTTTAATGTTCTACCTTTTGGGCTGCGCAATGCACCTGCAACCTTCCAAAGGCTCGTAAGTACTCTATTAGCCGAATTTGGTGGCAGCAAATTTTATCCCCAAAATCTAAGGGTTTTAGGATTTCTGGGGGGAAGTTTATACCAAAACCTAGTAAATAAGGTTTTGAAGGTACTTTTGCTGGCCCCCACTTCTGCATTTATCTTGCTAAAATGGGAAAGAAGCCATAACATGTGTGCATGGTAGTAGGACCATTTTAATGATGTTACCAGAGGCAAGAGGACCATTTTAACTATCTCTGCTCTTTAGCTGCAGTCAACTGCTTGCACCACTGACCTCTCTGTGGTTTTGTCTTTCACTTTTTTCTGTCAAAGAGAAGTTAGTATATTAGACCATTCAGGCTACATGTATAGTTGTCAAAACATGTCACAGAACTGGCAAGGAAACTTCTTACAAGGTTGGAAGAGAGATCAGATATGCTGTATTCTGCAGGTTGTACCAACAAGGTAACAAGGTTGGTATTAGGTCTAGAATAAAATTAAACCAAATTAAAATGTTTTCCAGTGGATTGGTATCCAAGAATATCTCACATGCCATCAGTTTGGCTGTGGCCACACTAGCAGGTCATTTTGAAAGCTAATTTGAAATGAGGGGCGATTTCAAAACAAGCAGCAGAGCGACTACGCACAAATTGCTAGTTTAAAAACCAACTTCAAAATAAAAAGGCATTCATTTAGAAGGCATTATTCCACTCTCATGTTGGGAATAGCACCTCATTTCGATGTCGATTTTGAAATGAAACTTGTAGACACTCCACCAGCCACCATTTTGAAATGATAAGTTCTCCTCGGAGCCAGCCTGTCCCTGGAGAACAGAGATGCCCCAGCCAGCAGCCAGCAGCCAGAGCTCTATGGCTGTCAGCTCCGGGTGCCTCAAAGCTGCGGGGACACAGAAACCCTGTGCAGGAAACTGAGAGAGTGCTGGCAGCCATAGGAGCATGAGGTCCCCAGAAAACACTCTCAAGTATACCCAGAAACCCAGGAAATGCCTTGCCTGGAACCATGGCCAGCAGGCAAGACCCCCCAGATACCCCAGGGATCCCAAGGTACTGGGTGGCAGGGCCTCCAGGACCCCAAGCAGCTCCCAAAGAGGATGGGCACCCTGTGGCTGGAGGCCGAGGTCCAGGACCCGCTGGCCATCTGGGGGGACTAGAACATCCTGCTGTAAATGCAGGGATGCAAATGAATCAGGGATGCCTTTGCCCACCTCCCTGACAGCTTGGCTGTGAAAGGTCATCCACTCCTGACCCCTGACCAGGTCCATTCAAAAGTAAAAAAGCTGTGGCAGGGCTATGCGAAGATGAGAGACAGAGCCTGGCAGTCAGGGGCAGCACCTGCAACCTGCCCCCACTTCACGGAGCTCCACCATCTCCTTGGCCTCAGAGAGGCTGCTCCACTGGAGGAGACTCTGGACACCTTGAGGCTGGAAGGGCAGGGCGAGGAGCCACAGCCAGGACCCTCGACCACACCATTGATCCTGGGCCCTGAGCTGCCAGCCAACGACGGGGACAGCAACAGCAAGGTGGGAGCAAGGGGCTGCTATACATAGTGGAGCTATCCAAGGGCATCTGCTGGGCCAACCACCACTCAGGCCTCCCCCAAACCACCTGAAGCACCTTCAGGTAGGACTGGGTTTGTGGTGCCCTGCGCATGGGGATACGGTGGTCCTTGACATAGCTGGTGTGGGCCCAGGCACATGACAATGGGCCAGGGACCCAGGGATGCCCATGATCACCATCAGTGGAGTCCATGTGTGAGGGGGTTCCCTGCACTGGGACATGGTTCACCACACAGGCACATGCTTCGGGGGGGCACAGCAGCCCCTCCAATGGCCCAGCTTGGACAGATCCCACAGTGGTCAGGCTGCCCCAGTGCTGCCCCACCCCCACAAGCAGGGAGGGATGGTAGTGGGGACATGTCCACTGTCCCACGGTACCCTTTCACATGACTGACAGGGCGCCACCCTCTCCCTTTATGTCTTCACAGCCTCAACATCTGTGAGCCACCGCAGCTCCCTAGATGTGCCAGGGAGCTCCTCAGAGGCTGAGGAAGGGGAAGAAGGGACAACCCTCAGGAATGGGCACTGTGCTGGGTGGGCCCGCCGCTGCAGCTGGGCCGATGAGCTGGCGGCAGCCCACATGGCCACATGGCAGGAGCAGAACTGCTTGCTGCGGGAGTGGGTCTTCATGGAGAGGGCGGCCTGGGACTCGGTGGCAGGGTACCTGGATACCCTAACCCAGACCATCACCAGCCATCTGGCCCAGCTGCCTGCTTCATGGATGGCCTTTCCTGTGGCCCCTTCACCCCTGCCCCTACTGACCCTGCACCCCCTCCTGCCTCTGAACCCCTGATGCCCCTCGTGCACTCCTTGCCCTCGCTGCTGTCCTCCCAGCTGCCCAGACCACAGCCAAGTGGGAGGAGCTCATGCGGTGGCTGTGGGCAGGTGAGACCTTCCCCCCTATGAGTCTGAACCCATCTCACCCCCGGCATGGTCCTACCTATCCGTTCCCCCTGTGCTGTCCCAGTCCCACCATGGGACCCAGAGCTGGGGCAGTTGAGGCACCAGGGGTCACCGTGGCTCACAGCCTGCCACCCCAATGGAGGACTGAGGTCCCACGTCCCCCCAATGTAAATAGTTCATCCCCATCACCCCAATGTAAATAGATAACCCCCACTGCCTCTAAGTAAATAGCATGTAATGTCATAGTTTTTCAACAACTGTTGAATTTATTGAACAGTGTCTGTGTAGTGCCTCGGGTGGGGATGGCAGGGGTGCTGGTAGGGTGCAGGTGGGTGCGGGAATGTGGCGGGGGGGTTGCGTGGGGCAGGCCAGGGCTGGGTCAGGGGGTGCCCCGGATGAAGGCCTTCTGGAGGGCCTGAACCATGCGCACCCCATTCTGGTGCACCTGGCAGCACAGGATTGCACCTGGATGTTCATAGTGCAGCACAACCTTGGCCTCCCAGCATGCCATGAAGAGCTTCTGCTTGCTCTCCATGAGGTTGTGGAGAGCACAGCAGGCATCTATGACTGCGGATATGCTGAGGAGGCCTATCTTTAGGTGCATCAGGAGGCACCTGTAGTGAGCCTTCAGATGCCCGAATGGTCGCTCCACTGTGTTCCTGGCCTGGTTGAGCCTAGCTTTGTAGTGGTCCTGGCTCTTGGTGGTGTGCCCCGTGTAGGGGCACATTAGCCAGGCCTGGAGCGGGGTAGGCCACATTGGCTACAATACACGGGGGCATGGTTGTATCCCACACCAGGCGTTCCCGTGGGGGGAAGTAGACGCCATCAGCCATCCTGCATCCAAGCCATGAGTTCTGCAGGACACGGGCATCGTGGGCCCTGCCCGGCCAGCCCGTGCATATGTCCATAAACCATTCTTGGGCATCCACAAGGGCCTGGAGGATGATGAAATGGTAGCCCTTCCAATTGATGTAATGCCCTTGGCTGGGTGGTGGGGTCCAGATGGCGATGTGGGTGCTGTCCAATGCTCTGATGCAGTTGGAGAATCCCAGCTGCTGGAACCCAGCCAGCGCAGTGTCCATGTCCCCCAGGTGGATTAAGCAGCACAGGAAGATCCTGTTGATGGCATTGATGACCTGCGGAGGATGCAGGGTATGAGAGCCCATGAGTGTGCAGAGGCATGTGGGTGGGGACAACCCCCTCTCCCTGGCCCCCGTTTGATGCCCCCTGAGACTCCCCTTGAGATCCCTTCCCTGGGCCCCCACATGAGACCCTCCCCAGGAACATCCCCGGGACACTCCCCCGGGACCCCCCCAGAACCCCCTCCCTGGGACCCGCTCCTCAAGACACTGACCCTGGGCCCCACCTTGTGTCCATGGCCCCAGATGACTTACCTCATGAAGGATGACTCTGACAGTGGCCTTCCCCACTCCAAATTGGTGGCTGACCAAGCGGTTGCTCTCCAGAGTGGCCAGCGTCCACACAGTGATGGCTACCTTTTTCTCCAGGGGGAGTGCAGGTTGTATGCGTGTATCCTGTTGGTGAACTGCTGGTGCCAGCCACTGGCACAGCTCCATCAAGGAGGCCCAGGTCATCCAGAAGTTGCAGATCAACCACTTATCATCCCAGTCCTCCAGGACGATGTTGTCCCACCATTCCCCGCTGGTGGGGTACCGCTAGAGATGACAGCTGGCCCGGGGAAGGGGGTGCTCCTGATGCAATGTTGGGAGGGGGCCTCAGGAGGGTGGCCATGTGGTGGGTGGCACAGAGCCTGAAGTGGCATGCTGCCAGGATGTCCATCAGGCTGGAGATGATTTCCAGGACATCCCCATCTCTAAAGTGCTGTGGGTCCATGGCAGGCTGTGGTGTTGGGGCTGGGCAAGGTTCTGTCAGTGCTGTGCTGGAGGTCGCTTGCTGCAAGCCATCTGGGTTTTCAGCATGTGCTTGAGGTGCAGAGTTTGGGAGGGCAGCTGGCCCATGCTCCAGGACGGGCTTGTCAGGCATTTGACCCCACCCTCTCCATTTCCTATTATTTCCTCGTTATTTTGAAAGGAGGTTCTGGGCTGTGTAGCCACTCCGTTTCAAAATGATGAGGTGGGGTTCTTTGATGTTGTGGATCAAAACATCGATCTGCATTTTGTGTGTAGTTGCTTCATTTTGAAATGACTCACTACAAAGTGAAGGATCGGGATTACCCCTTTTGAAGTCAGTTGCTAGTGTGGCCACAGCCTCTGTGTGAGATGGGCATGGAGAACCTCAGAAGAAAGTGCTATTCAATCCCATAATATTATAAGTAAAAGTAGAACTTTAGGACTGAATGTCATATGTTCCAGAAGTCATATCAGCTGGGTTACAGGATGTTGTTTCAATATATTGGAGAGAATTTAATTAAAACCTATTTTACATTTGCTTCAGGTAAGTACATTACACTCCATCAACATAACGAGGTCATGCTGAAACTCAATTCATTTTATATAGCTATTCTTTCTTTCTTACTTCTGGTTGTACCAGTCAGTTCAGATAACATTGTTGGATGATAGATGCAGACTTTCCAAATGAGGCACATGGTAAACTACAGTTGTAAATTGATCTCTTAAACTGCAATTTCTTTTAAAATGTTGCTTGGAATCTTTACCAATGAAAGAACATGAGTAACCCCTGGAAAAATTGTAAAGACAAGGAATTTGAATGAATATTTAAAATCTCTGAACACCGCTAAGGTAGAAAACATGATATAGAAAATCACTGCATTGAAGATGGGTTGGTGGCTAAGACTCCCTATTTGGATACAGTAATTTCAGTTCTGTCCCTGTTTAAATTAAGTGCATATAACCTTGGTTGTTAAAATGATAGCTTTTCCATCAATTCTGTTACCAAGTGTTTACCTGCGAGTGAAAAACAACAAAGAAACCAAGCCAAAACAAAACAACAACAACAACAACAACAACAAAGAATAAAGAAACTTAAGCTAGGAGTACTGACATTGGCTTTCCAGCTTCATAATTTCATTTAACATGCACTATTTGTATGGTAATCTCTTTCCTATCCAGCAGCGCCGGAAACAGGAAGTTGCCAGATATTCAGATATTATGCATATAGAGAGGTACATCTAACAAGGCATAACACTGAAAAAAATTCAGATTAGATATTGAGAAACAAACATGAGTGAATGCAGAGCACTTAATTTACCAACAACGGTAGTATTGTACACTGTAAACTTATACTATTTTCTGTATTTATTTGTATTTACTTCCACTATATTGCACATAAGGAACACATAACTAAAATTCACTTATGGTTAAAATGCTGGTTATTTGAGAGTTCTGGAAGATAGAATGTCAGATTTTCAAGAGTTTACTGTAATAAGAACATAGGAATGGCAATAAGGGGTCAGACCAAAGGTCCATCTAGCTCAAAATCCTGTCTTCTAACAGTGGCCAAAGCCAGATGCCCCAGAGCGCGTGAACAGAACAGGTAATCATTAATCACAGAATCACAGAATCATAGGGCTGGAAGGGACATCAGGAGGTCATCTAGTCCAGCCCTCTGCTTCAAGCAGGATCAACCCCACTCAATCATCTGAGCCAGGACCTTGTCCAGCTGGAACCGAGGGATGGAGAATCCACCACCTGTCTAGGCAACACATTCCAATGCTTCACAACCTTCCTGGTGAAGTAGTTTTCCTAATATCTAACCTACACCTCTCCCTCTTCAACTTCAGACCATTGCTCCTTGTTCTGCCATTCAACACCACTGGGAACAGTTTCTTACCCTCCTTTTTAGAGCTTCCCTTCAGGAAGTTGAAGGCTGCTGTTAAATCACCTCTAAGTATTTTCTGTAGACTAAACAAGTCCGAGTCCCTCAGCCTACCCTCATAAGTCTTGTGCTCCAGACTCTTAATAATTTTTGTTGCCCTCCGCTGAACCTGCTCCAGCAAATCCACATCCTTTTTATACTGGGGGGCCCAAAACTGGACACAATATTCAAGATGTGGCCTCACCAGTGACAAATAGAGGGAAATTACTTCTCTAGATCTGCTCAAAATGCTCCTCCTAATGCACCCTAGTATGCTGTTAGCCTTCTTGGCTACAAGGGCACACTGTTTACTCATATCCAGCCTTTCATCCACCATAACCCCTAGGTCCCTTTCCATCATACTACTCCTGAGCCAATCAGTCCCCAGCCTGTAACAATGCTTGGGATTCTTCCAACCCAGGTGCAGGGCTCTACACTTCTCCTTGTTGAACAGCATCAGATTTCTTTTGACCCCATCCTCCAATTTATCCAGGTCACTCTGGATTCTCTCTCTACCCTCCAACGTATCTGCCTCTCCCCCTAGTTTTGTATCATCCGCAAACTTGCTGAGGGTGTAATCCAGCCCCTCACCCAGGTCATTAATAAAGATGTTGAATAACACCGGCCCCAGAACCGAGCCTTGCAGCACTCTGCTTGAAACCGACTGCCATCTAGATATTGAGCCATTGACTGCTACCCATTGGGCCAGCTTTCTATCCATCTTATAGTCCAAGGATCCAATCTACATTTCCTTAACTTATGGACAAGAATGTTGTGGGAGACCGTATCAAAAGCCTTGCTGAAGTCAAGGAATATCACATCCGCTGACTTCCCCATGTCCACAGAGCTTGTTATCTTATCATAGAAGCTAATCAGATCGGTCAGGCAGGACTCGCCCCTGGTGAATCCATGTTGGCTACTTTTGACCAGTTTCCCCTCTTCCAAGTGCTCCAAAATGGATTTCTTGAGGATTCCCTCCATTATTTTCCCAGGGACTGAGGTAAGGCTGACCAGTGTATTGTTCCCTGGATTGTCCTTCTTTCTTTTTTTAAAGATGGGCACTACGTTTGCCTCCTTCCAGTCACCCAGTATCTCCCCCAATCTCCAAGAGTCTTCAAGGTGATCCTTCCTCTGACACTCATTTCCAGCTTCTGACAAACAGAGGCTAAGGACACCATTCTTACCCATTCTGGCTAATAATTACTGATGGACCTATACTCCATGAATTTATCTAGCTATTTTTTGAACCTGGTCTTCACAAACTTCTCAGACAAGACATTCCAATAGGGTGACTCTGTGCTGCATGAAGGAATACTTCCTCCTGTTTGTTTAAACCCGCTACCTATTAATTTCATTTGGTGATCCCTAGTTCTTGAGTAATGAGAACAAGTAAACAACTGTTCTGTATTCACTTTCTCCACTCCTATCATGATTTTATAGACCTCTATCATATCTCCCGTTAGCCTCCTCTTTTCAAAGCTGAGAAGTCCCAGTCTTTTTAATTGCTCTTCATATGATACCTCTTCCACACCCCTAATCATATTGTTGCCCTTTTCTGAACCCTTTCCAATTGCAAGATATCTTTTTTGAAAAGAGGCGACTGCACAAAGAAGTCACGTTTTACTCTGCAAATGGAAATGTTATTGCTAATGTTAGAGGGATGTAAGAATTTTTTGCCATGTAAAATCACAGATTCACTTGGCTAAATATATGATCTGGTCAGATAACAAGAGAGACCTAAAAGAAGGCCTTGAGCCTCCTCACCCTACCAGAAAGAAAGAAAGAAAGAAAGAAAGAAAAATAAATCCAGGGGTGTTTATGGAAGGCTTTGGCAACATTATATTTAATGTAGAGATATGACCTGCAGATACCACAGGTTGTAATAAAAAATGCACCCTGCTTCTTACTGCAAAGTATATCATAGGAAGTAGTAGTCTTTCTTGGTTGTGTTGACTTTTTTAAAATAAGGCAGCTGTCATCTGCTCCTTTTAAACAAGTCAACTGCCTCCTCAGATTTCTGGCAAATTGTCATCACAATTTCAGCTGGGTAAAGTTTAGCCTATCCTAACCTAACTCCCAAGCGCTGAATAGTTAACATACTCTTGTGATCAGAATTGCAGATGGCTAAGCTAACTAACATTGTAGCTTATTGAGTCATCAGAAATTTTGCCCAGCATTGTAGGTTGAGGGATTTCTAATGAGTTAGAAACACTGGGTAAAGAAAAGTATGCTTGTAGGCCATCTAATGCATTTTTTAAAAAGTATGAGAATAACAAACTCCAAAATAGCCATTCCTCTCCCTAAAACTGAATTTGAACTCCCCCATTGCAATCCTTTATTGTGCACCATCATTCTACTCCATTAGATACTTACTGCTACGCATGCGATAATTGAAGGATGTCATTGTGCTGACAATGGATTGAGATGGTGGATTATTAGAGTGGGAAACATCACAATGAAGATTGGGTTTTGAATTATTTTTGTGCTCTTTTCAAGGCTTCAGATTAGCATATATTGTGCAATTTTCCTTTCTGTTTATTCATCTTCTCCTTAGGAAAGTGACTAAAGAGCTTGAACATAGTCACAGATTGACAACACTAGAAAATCTACCTATTTCAATTCCCTCCGCAATTAGAAATGGATGTGACACTTATCGTCATTTCCTGTCCAAAAATGTTGCACGATAAGAAGCTATCACACGGAACTTTACAGGTCATTCGTAGTAGTGCAAACTAACCTCAAGTATCAATCACGGTAGGACGAGAATGGTGAATGTATTTGGGACATGCTTTAAACCAACATGACTTCCATGTCAAGTTATAATATCTGTACATTATATCTGGATGAAAAGGAAAATAATGTCTTATGACCCAGTAGGGGTAAGTTTAGCTAAGGAAGTTCTCATCTACCAATGCACTAAAGGAAAATAAGCTGTAAAAAACCCCCAAACCCAACACTTGTTCCTAACCCTGCCCTCCTCAGTGTACTTTTCATTTGTTATTTAATTAGCTAAAACTCTAGTTTTTCCACCTGAAACAGCTATTACCAAAGATCTTTAAAAGCGTTTTCATGTTTTGAATTACATTGGGTAAATCAATATGCAGTATATCTTTGATTTTTGCTGTGAATTTTTTTTTTGTAAAAGAGAACTAAATCCACTAAAAACAGACGACCTCTTACATTAAGAGAATGACACTTATTAGAGAAGAATAAAGACATATCTATTTTTCACTTATGCTAACCCAGTTTTCAACTTACTGAGCTATGTGGGTGGGGAACTGCATCTTCAGTGAGGCTTAGTCCCTCAACCAGACTCACACACAGCAAAGTGGGTCTGCGTGGTAGTGCACTGAGACAAGCAGCTAAAGGCCATAGCTTGCTCCATGACATATTTATCTCATAATAAGTACAAGTTATGAACCTGTAACCAAACTACAGATGTAAGGTTACCATATTTGACCTTTCAAAAAAGAATACTTTCCTGAGGGGGAATGTATCTGTCAGGATCTACCAACTCACGTGTATTAATGTACTATACACGGGTGACCATCCATCCATTTTTTCCCAGGGCAATCTCTTATTTAAACTATCTCACAGGTGTCAACTTTTTTAAGAAAATGGGCTAAATACCCATCTTTTATGGGGATCCTGTTCCCCGGCAGCCATTGTCTCGAGATGGCAGCACCTACTGCTCTGGGAGCACCTCCACTGGGTGGCTGCCCCATTCCCTAGCACCCGAGGGAGGCAGCCCCCACTACCAGTGAGCTCTGCCATGGGGCAGCCTCTTCATTCCTTGGCACTCCCCTGCTGGGAGGTTGTGGAGTTCCCACCCTCCATGCCCCCTCATCAGGAAGCTGCGGAGTCCTGATCCCTGGTGCCTTACTATAGGGCAGCTGCCCCATGTCTGAGGACCCCTGACATGGAATAGCTGCCCCATCACTGAGGACCCTTGACATGGAACAACAGCCCCTCATCCTCAGTGCAAATTGAAAGGGTTCCAGGCCTGCCAGCTGGGGAAGCAGGGAAGAAGCCCCACTGCAGTGGCTGCCTGCCTGCCTAGCTATCTCAGCTGGGAGAAACCATGCCACAGAAGCTCAGCTGGGGAAGCAGGCAGGGCAGAGAGCCGTGGCGGTGCAGCTTCTTCTGAGCTACCCCCACACTGGAGAGTTGTGGAGAAGCTGCACCTAGCTCCCACCACTGGTGGGGAACCAGGAACCAGGCTGCCACTTGGTTCCCAGCTCCCCACCAGCTTGCAGGACCTCGGAAACTGACCAGCACATGGCTGACATGACATGGCTGGTCAGTTTCCTGGGTCCTGCTAGTGGTGGGGAGATGGGAACCAGGCTACCGCCTGGTTTCTGTCTCCCACAACTTGCGTGAAATTTGAATTATGCAGGGGTTGCAAGGAATGCAATCACCCCATAATTTGGGCTTCTCATGCATATAGACTATAACATTTTAATATGGTATGAGTTGATAGATATTGATACAGTTACACTCCCTCTCAGATGTGTCCTCTTTTTCTCACGGTAACATTAACAGAAGAGACATATCTTTTGAGAGTATATAAGGATTGAGACAAGTGGTGAACTGAGATCACTGCTACTCATTTGCTGCAGAGAGACCAAAGAACTAGAAAAAAGTAGAGGTCACTGGCTTCAGCTAGGAAGGAAAAGACACTATGATCAGGACCACTCTCGAGGAATCCACGGGGTGAAGGCTAGGTTGAAAAGATGGGAAAATTACTGCTCTGTCAAATGAAAATTACTTCATCTACTAAGCTTGGCATAATAACATTGGAAACTAACAATGACATTAATAAAAAGCTTGTCAAAATGGGAGCTGCAAAACAAATGTGGTTTCTTTAATGATCTTCCATCATTTAGCATGCAGCCGGATATTTGGTAAAATGAGCATCAGTCTGGAGAAAGCTTATTATTAAATCTAGGAAGTTTCACAATAGAATCAGCTACTGAAGGAGTTTTGTGGGGGATTGTGCATTACTAAAGTGATTAGAAAAATGTCAGAAACATTGTGACAAGTTTTCAATAAGCAAAGGCTATTAGAGACAGCAAAGGAGAAGCTGTCATCTTGAGTACTGAGACTACATTTAAAGGCCACCACTAATTTTGTATGAATTAATCAATTGGCAACACACTATATAATATTTTAGTAGAACTCCTAATCATAATTTGGAAAAGGTGGTCAAGTTAGGATGGATAAACTGATTGCAACAAAATGTGAACCACTCCCTAATAAACTTGCCCCAATCATACTGAAACGTTCGGTTACAGATTTTCTCCAATGAGAAGATGTCAGAACAGCACCTTAGTATTTTCATTGTTGGTCTCCGCCACAGTTTCATACCTGTGTGTGTCCTAGCCAAGAAGGATCACTGTAAAGTAACGTGTGAGTGGTGGTTGGTGGGAAGTATATATAACCACTGAGGTTACAGGGTCTAAGAGCATGCTAGAGAAGGATTTAATTCAGAACAGTCAGCACAACATAGGGCTCATTTTTCTGATTCCAGTTCAAAGAGGAAATATTGGTCTAGATCAAGTCAGTTGAGCACAGAGTAAAGGGTGGAGCAGAAATTTACAGCCCCATTAAGAGCAGCAGGTGGCATTTTGCCTCAGTGGGCTTTTGTATCCTTTTCAAGGAGGAAGTCCACCAATGAGAACTCATCTTTCTGGTACTTTAAAAATCCCCCAGCCAACTGGGCAATTTGAGAGATGTCACAAGCTGGACCCAGAGGTAGAAGAATGTTTGGCAATCTCAGCTGTTAGGCTTTCCTTGCTCTTGGATGACAAGAAAAAGCCAGAGTTTGAGCCACCTGAGACCTGCTCTGCTCAGTGATAAATCTTTCTTACAAACGGCCTTCCTAAAATCGAATACTTGGGATAGCTAGGAGAGTGCTTAAAGAGAAGGAAGTTGTGGTTTGTTGGAGGACAGCCCATGAAATGTCCCCTGGACTGACATGGATGCACAACATCACCTCACACAGAAACAGCAGTCAGGCCTGCACATTCCTTTGACATTTCACTTTACCACATTGCTGTTCTTCAGATTGCCCTCACGAGCTGCAACACAAAAGATAGAATGCATGATACCCATCTGGCTGCTGCAGATAGACAACAGGGTTGCAGAAAGCTTTGCCTCCAGATTCCATGTGAAATTTTATTGACGTTCAATAAAAGAGGATAGTTTTAACTTGAGAGAGGGGTCTTCTCATTGCTGTGAGGCTTATTTATTTGCACATTCCCCTTTATTCCCTGGACTGTTACAATACTTTAATTCCTGCCCTCCTCCTCCCTTTTCATATAACTGTCACTTTACCATTAATACATAATTCCTCTTTAAACCACTTAGAATTTTTAAATATTTTTAATTGGTAATTCCATAGAATCTGTATATTAATTTAGTTACCTGGCTACTAGGTGAAGACAACATAAACACACACTCACACACACACACACACAAAGAATGCACTTAGCTCCAGCAACCACCAAACTAAAGGGTGACACCTACTATCAGCTCAAGAAATACAAAATATCTGTGGCCCACAGCTATACAGTAGGGAGGAGAAGATATACTGAGCCCCACTGGCAGATCAGGGCTCCTCCATGAGTGGGATACAAATGGATTAAAGAATATATGTATGTGGAAGGGTAGGTATCCTTTCCATGGCTTCATCAACTCAGGGCTTGCCAGCCTCTGCTGATACCAGTATATCTCTTAGCCAAGCGAGGGTGCCCAGCAAACTATTCTCATATATCCCAACACGGACAGAATAAAAGAAACATTCCTCATCAGCATCAGAAGAAGGAATTGTCATGGTGACATGGCTAGTTGCACCTCTAATTCCTCTCATTGGTTTCTGTGAGTGCACCCCCTCAGGTCATCAGCATTATGCCTTTATCTTCCCTGGGAAAGAATCCCAACACTGTCTCACTCTAGTGCTACCTCTACAGTACAGGGATTTGTCATCAGAAGTGTTTGTCAGAAGATATCTACAAAGCTTCTGTCAAAAGATTGCATCCACACCACAGAGCAGATCTCTCTTTCAATCCCTCCCTCATTCTCTGACCTGTGTTTGTTCCCCTCCCTTTGCAGGTCATCATGGCCATCCACACCATCCTTCCACCCAGGGTCATCTTTCTGGCAGACGTGGATGCAGTCATGCCCAGATTTGCCACCCTCAGTTTCCCCAGTTGCTTCTGGGCTATTGATGGGACCCACATCCCAAACTGTGCCCTGGACCACAGTGCAGCCAAGTACATCAACCACAAGGGATATTTCTACAAGGGACTGCAGGCCCAGATAGACCACTGTGTACATTTCATAGACATTTATGTCAAATAGTTGGGCTGGGTACACAACATGTGGTTGTTCTTCAACTCTGGCCTGTGCCTGAGGATGGAGGCAGGCACCTTCTTCCCCCACCATGAGCTAGCAGTCAGGGATGTGCACATGCCAGCGGGCGTTGTGGGGGACATGGCCTACCCCCTCATACCCGGCTTATAAAGCCCTACACCAGGCAGCTGGACCTGAGCCAGAAACTGTTTAATGCCAGACTCAGCTGGGCCCAGATGCAGTACAAATGTGTCTTTGGCCACCTGAAGGCATGATTAAGGTGCCTGCTTATCTGCCTGGACATGGGGGAGCACAATATCACTCAAACTGTGGCTGCAAGGTGAGCCCTCTGCAACATAGTGGAGGGGATGGGGGATGTCTTCCTTGTGGATGTAGCCAGACAGAATCCCCCTGCTCTACTCCATCTTGCCTTCCCCTCTTAGGTGCCTCAGACCAGCACAAAGTACAGGGAAACAGCACAGTCTTAGAATGTTTTGAGAGCACAAAGTACAAGGCTTAAGAATGTTTTGAGATGCCTCACAAACAGAGATGTGCTATGTTAACATGACTCTGGACTGGGAAAAATACAGATAAGAGGGGTAATAGTCCGGCCAATGACCACAGGGCCTCAAGCTGCCCTTGGCTGGTACTGATAATTGATACGCCCACACTTTTCGTCCCAGAAGAAGGATTTCCTGCCCATGTGAAAAAAACGCCCTGTCTTTGCAAATTTAGTTATCTCTATGTCACAAGGGTAAATTAAATTGCAACTGCCTTGTAAGAACTGGTGTCACAAAGATGAGCCAGCACAATTGGTACCTTGAGATAAGGAAGAATCTACGTGCCTCAAGGGGTATAAAGAAGGGTCTGGCAGCCCACTCTAACTGAGCTCCAATTACCTATACCTGCCGGTCGGGTAAGGTCTTTGCCTCCCAAGGACCCAGGGGATGGCCTCCTCGTTTGTTCTTCCCGAGGGATTCAGTGAACGATGTTGGCTATGCTGGAGTCGAAAGACGCAGGAGTGAGAATTATACCTACAATAGTTTTTTTGTGCACATTTAATAGTAAGAGCTCTTTTGTCTGAGGAGTCTGGTCCTCAAATGGGTAACTTTCTCTAATTGACATGTCATTTGTATCATCCTACTATAGTAGCTAAGCAAGTAGATTTTTATTGCAATAACAATGTAACCGTTAAGATTTTTGTTTCTGCTTCAATAAATAGCAACCGTGTTTAAGCTTCAACCTGACTCCTTTTAGTTACTGTGATTCAGCCGAACACAAAACAAAGAACCATAGCCATTTGGCTATATCAACCTGGTCAGTGGTAAGGTGCAGTAAGAGCTGAACATTGAGTCATGTCGCCTCCATGGGACAGACTCCTGGGGGCGCCCGTCAGCCTCTCTGGCTGCCCACTTCAAAGGGACAGTCTATCCTAGCAGTCAAAGACCGGGTAGTATAGGCTCTCTGCACCAATCTCGGGGGCACCCGTCAGCCACACTGGCTGCCCACTGCAAAGGGACAGTCTGTCCTAGCAGTGAAAGACTCTGGTGAATCTCGGGGGCATCCGTCAGCCAACTTGGCTGTGCTCTGTGAAGGGATGGGCCATCCTAGCAGCTAAAGACTCAGATGTAAAATAGGCTCACAGACCACTTATT
This sequence comes from Carettochelys insculpta, assembly GCF_033958435.1. NCBI lineage: Eukaryota > Metazoa > Chordata > Testudines > Carettochelyidae > Carettochelys > Carettochelys insculpta. Next base: position 75,242,651 of record NC_134137.1, read on the forward strand.
ACCCGGCCATTGGCTAACAGTGGGTCGGAGTCGGGGTGGATGCTGGCCATGGCTATGAGCATCCAAGTGCAAGTCCAATCTGCCTAGCCTATTGGGGTGGGCTGCAGATCTGCAAGGCCATGAGGGAGAGCTTTTCCAATGGCACCCAGTGACCCTCTCTAGGGCAGTGACAGCAGAAGCCTTGGGCCTACAGCCCTACCTCATACACATCACAGCCTGTCTCTTCACCCCCTCAACCCTACCTGACCCCAGTCCAATAAACACAGATGCAGGAGAGGTGTTCAAATAACTGGTTTACTGAAAAAAGATAAATGTGTGGAAAAGAAATGTAATAAAAAAACTGTGCACAAAGTGCATAACCAAGGAACTATGTACAGTGGGGGAAAGGCTTGAGACAAAATATGGGGGGGCATCAGAACTTGGATGAGGGGCTTAGGATGGGGATGGTGGGCCTCTGTCCCTGGAGGGAGTTAGGGATTGTGAACCTGAGAAGGAGTGGGACCCTGAGCAGCATCAGCCTTGGGATCGCCTCCTGCCACATGTTTGGGGCCCTGTCAGGGCTGGGTTTGGGCCAGTAGTAAGTACAGTGGAGATGGGGCTGTGCTGGGGCCTGGGCAAACAGGGGGATCAGCAGGGCGCTGAGGATCAGGGGTGGTGGCCATGGCCCTCAACCACTGCGTGAGGCCTAGGATGCCCAGTGGAATGGGCAGCAGGGGGCAGGGTGGTGCGGTGGCAGAGGAGGGAAAGCAGGGGTGGGGTGCTGCCACAGGCTGCTGAGTCATCATGTCCTGCCAGATGCTGGTGGTGGCATCGAAGCGGGACATGAGATGGCCCCAGGCCCATGACCACCACTCCCTGTCTTCCTGCACCTACTGCTCCATTGGCTCTGTCATCCTCCAGAGGGTGGTGTTATGGTCCCTTGAGAGGTCCTTCTGCACCCAACAATACGCGCGCCAGCTGCAGGCCCACCCTGGCGCTGGGGTGGGGCTGACTTGCCTTGGCAGGGAGGTGAGGCTGGCTGGCCCTAAGATGATGCATGTCAGGCTGTAAGGAAGACAAGGAGGGGAGACAGTGATTCATACATGCAACACAGCCCTTAGAGCCCTGCCCGCCCACACTGGGAGCAGTGGGAGCAACAACCAACACCCCTTGGCCAAGGGACAGGGATGTCCCAGGAGAAAAGCCATGTGTGACCTGCACAGCACACCCCAGCCTGGTTGATGGGCTAGCAGCCAAGGTGGGTGTCCCTTGGGTACACATCATGAGGTGGCCAGCTGCTTCTTGCCCAAGGATGGGTCCTGGACCCCTCTGGCTGGTCCCTGAGGGCCCAGGCATCTGCTGGGGTGGCTGGATCTCTGCCATCTGCGAAGGCTCAATTGTTGGGAGTGGCTAGGAGGGAGTGGAGGAGTGCAGACGGTGCCTCTGCTGCTTCCACGCTCTCTGCTGCTTGTCATGTGGTTTCCTGGTCTTGAAGAATGGTCAGAGGCAGTGACCATCTAATATTGCCTGCTGTGGATGGGGCATCCCCTGGGGCATGTGCACAGCACCCTGGAGTCCTTTTGTTTTGACAGAAGGTTCCCCGGCACATCTAGACTGGCTTTCTGTCAACAGATCTCTGTTGAGAGAGTCATTCTTCCTCATGGGGAATGACAAACAGCTGTTGATAAAACTGCAGTGCTCTGTTGATTTTATGTTGATAGAACACTTTGGTAATCTGGAGACTCCACAGGTTTTGTCAATAAAATCCTTTCTTGTAGACATAGCCTTAGATGGCACTCTGATCTACGCTGACTTGTGGTTCAACTGTGCTTAATCCCTCAGGCCCAGTTGCATTCAGCTCCTTCAACATCTGCTGACCAGTAGTAAGTATGGAGACCAGGCAGCTTTCACAAACCGAAGTATGCAATAAAACAAAACATCAGCAAAAAGTTTATCAAAACATTTATCTGCACACATCTCTCTTACATAAGCTCTGATACTCTGTGAGAGAGCCAAGGGAAGCCACAATCCTTCAGACACACCAGTTGGTGCCTGTGGATATCAATCTGTTGTTCTCAAACAGATCCCTGACACTTTTTACCCCGGAGAGAAAGAGACAGGCAGACAGACAGACAGACCATTTAAATCTAGAGTCAGACTCTTTGTTCTTCTTGGTTTTGTGGGCTTGAAGCCACTGCCCAAAATCAGTGTGGGGATCTGCTTGGGAGGACAAGACAGGGTAAGGTTAAAAAATGCTGAGGCCCTAAATTATGTCAAGCTTAAGAGGCCCCATAGCTTTATGATGTTTTTGTATTTAGAGGCCCTTCATAATCTGAGACCCTAAACTGTAGCTTACTTGGCTAGTGTGTAAATACAGCTCTGGGTCACACCAAAGTTCCCTGGGCCAATTTGGCTTCTGTTGTCTTCTAACAAGCCCCAGACATTTGTTGACAGATGTCTTCTCTCAAGTAATTGTAGTGCTTGCCTACACATTCCTACATTTTTTCTCCAACAGCATGTCGTTACACTAAACCAATATATGCACAGAGTAAATGTCTCTAACAAACAAACAAACAAACAAAAAAGTATTAAAAGTATTATTACACTGTGGCCCTACATCCTTCAACTAAATTCTGAACGTGTCTGTTTCCATTTCCAAGCAATTGCTTTACGCTGTCTCTCTGTCTGCTGCTCTTATTGGGCCTCCTAAAAAAATGAAAGCCAGTGGTAGGCAATAGTCTGTTGCAGAGACTACTAATGGGTATGGCAGTGAGTAGGAATAAAATAATTAAAAATTGTATTTTTATGGAGAGCTTTTAAATTATAAAGGGTAATTATTATAATAGTTTAATAAAAAGGCCTGGGTTATGTTTGATGCCAATTAAAAATGATGATTTATCAATGATATATGGCATGAGGGTGAGTAGCAGCAGAATTTTACTATATAACTATAGACATCTATTTCTTTTTAGACTCCAGGGAATTATAAAAATATATCCAACCTGAAAGTGCAATGGAGGACCAGAATATAACTGCAGATAACAGAGCACTAGGAGGACTGGATGTTTCCTGGCAGCAGTAGTATATTGAATTGCTAACCTCTACATTGCCAATTCGAAACCAGTCCTGTGTAGCAGTGACTAGACATTATATTGTACTGTTAGCTTTCTTTCTTTAACATTATCCCTTATCAAGGTTATGTGAACACAGATTGCTAAATTAGTTTGATGTGTGCTAGTTTGAAGTGGGCTAGATACACATAACGTTCTTTACATTTCATGAAACTAAAATCCAACCTATCTGATTAAAAAAAAATCATCAGGAAAGAAATAAAAGCGTCAAAAAAGAGTGCAGGCAGAAGCCTAGCAACAGAGGTGGCTGTCAAGCTTATTGCACTTAATGTAACAGGTATGATTATCTGCCCTGTATGTGTGCATTCGATGCAAAGAGCTCCTGGCTCTTAGAGACCATATACAGGCTTTAGAGACCCAGGTGGCTGAATTGAAGAAGCTAATGGAGGCAAAGAATTACATAGGTTAGACTTTCTGGGACACAGTAGAATGGTCTTACTTCTGGTGAGAAAACATCTGTGCTTGTGAAGAGGGTGAAAGTCTCAGTCTAACCCTAACTCTAACCGAACTGGAGGTGAGGGAAATAATCCCATAGTTGGGTTACTCTTTCCAGTGTGATATCATGTTAAACTGAGGATACCTCTCTGGGGACAGGAACTCCAGTTATTCGGACCTGACAGGTGTTAGTCAGGGGGAATTCAATCATTAGGAACATAGACAACTGGGTTTGCAATGACCAGAAGAATCATAGGGTGACTTGTCTGCCTGGTGCAAACGTTGCATGTCTTTCAAGACTTCTGTATAGTCTTATGGCATGAAGGTTGCAGATCTCTCGGGGTATCTATATAGTCTTATGGTGCAAAAGTTTCAGATCTCTCAAGATATCTAGATAAACTCACGTGTGGTGCTGGGGAGAAGCCAGTGGTTGTGATACATGATGGTACCAATAGCATAGTGAAGGATAGGAGAAAGTTTCTGTAGGCCAGTTCTAGGCTGCTAGCTAAGAGATTGAAATCCAGGACCTCCATGACAGCATTCTCTGAAATGCTTCCATTTCTACGTTCAGGAACAATAAACATCACAGAAACTAGATGGAATAGGGATAATCAATAGGGCACAGCAATACCACATTACAAAGTCTAACAGAAAGACTAGACAGGCCATGGTGGTGAAAGAGTGGCACTATATGTGAAAGAAAGTAGGGAATCAGATGAAGTAAAAATATTAAATGAACCAAACTGTTCCTTAAAATCTCTATGGATAGTATTTCATAGTCCTAATAGGAAGAATATAGCAGTAGGGATATATTTACTGACTACCTGGATAGGATGGTGATAGTGACTGTGAAATGTAAAGGGAGATTAGGAATGTTGTAAAAATAAAATAACAATAATGGACGGATTTCACATATCTTCTTGTTGACTTGGGTGGCGTAGGAGCAGCTGGTTCTGAGACATAAAAGAGGTGAGGCAATTCTTGATTTAGCCTTAAGTGAGCACAATATCTGGTCGAAAGGGATGGGTAGGAGCAGCTGGTTCTGAAACTCAAAAGAGGTGAGGCAATTCTTGATTTATTCTAAAGTGAGCACTGTATCTGTTCAAAAAGGTGAATATAGATGGACTGTTTAGAAATAGTGATCATAATATAATTCAATTTTACATTCTTGTGATGGGAAAACATTGCAGCAGCCCAACACTGTCACATTTAATTTCAAAAAGGAGAACTATACCAAAATGAGGAGGTTAGTTAAACAGAAATTAAAAGGTACACTGCCAAAAATGGAATCCCTGTAAGGTGCATGGAAAGTTTTCACAGAAACTATTCTAGAGGCTCAACTTAAATGTATCTTAATTTTTTTTAAATAGAGAACCCCAGAAAGTGACACTGTTTTTAACAACCAAATTTAAAAACAAACAAACAAACAAAAAACAGTGAGAGACAAAAAGGTATAGATTAAAAAGTGAAAGCTAAATTTCAGTGAGGAAAATAGAAAGGGGCATAAGCTCTGGTAAATGAAGTATAAAAATACAGGTAGGAAGGCCAAAAAGAATTTGAAGAACGACTTGTAAAAACGCAAAAATATAATTTTTTTTCAAATACATCAGAGGCAGGAAGCCTGCTAAACAACCAGTGGAGCCACTGAATGATTAAGAATCTAAAGGAACATGCAAGGATGATAAGGTAATTACAGAGAACCTAAATGAATTCTTTGCATACACACAGCTAAGGATGAGGAAGGTTCTCAAACCTGAGCCAATCTTTTTAGGTAACAAATCAGAGGAACTGTCCCAGACTGAGATATCATTAGAGAACACCAGCAGTAAGTTACCAGAACCAGATGGTATTCACCCGAGAGTTGGGAAAGAACTCAGTTGTGAAATTGTAGAACTACTAACTGTGGTGCGTAACCTATCATTTAAATCAGGGTCTGTACCAAGTTACTGGAGGATAGCTGATGTGACACCAGGTTTTAAAAGGAGCTCCGTAGTTGATCCTGGCAATTATAGGCCAGAAAGTCTAACTTCAGTAGTGGGCAAATGCACAGAGAGGAATGTAAATTGTCAGAGAAGAGTCAACATGGTTTTTGTAAAGGGAAATAATAGCTAACAAATCTACCAGAATTCTTTGAGACTGTCAATGCTTAACGTTGGCACAACTGGCCAGAACCCAATGTCTCCTTTCATGAAATTTGGACTTGTTATGATCTTCCATGTATTCATGACCTCCAGGCACAATTACAACAACCTATTGCATTTAGAAATGAAATTCCACAATCTGAAAAGTTCAGTTTAGCCTTGACAAAAAACACTTCAAATATTAGGACATCAAGAGCTTGAAAATTCACCACTTGCCTTGGTAGTTTATTTCACTGATTAATTTCCTTCACTATAAAAATCTGTGTCCCTTTTCTAACTTGTATATGTCTGGATTTAAGTCTCAGCCACGGGTTCTGGATAAAATGTTTAGTATTAAATTGTGTTCTCTGTTATATCAAAAGGGATGAAAAAAGATAGTATATTTAGCCACATAACAAATCAGCCTTAGGGTATGTCTACATTGCAATTAACAATGCATGGCTGAGGCTAAGGGGCTGTTTAACTGTGTTGTGGACATTGGATTTAGTCTGAAAGACCAGGCTCTAGGAACCTGTGAGGTCAGAGGTCCCAGAGTTTGGACTGCAGCCTGAGACTGTCTACAACACAGTTAAACAAACTGTTAGCCTGAGCCTGCAAGCATGAGTCAGCTGGCATATACCAGCCAGGGTGCGGCTAATTGTTTTGCAGACATACCCTCGGAGACCAGAGGTTATAGCATTCTTTCCACCTCAGACATGAAGGCAAAGTGTCTGTGATGGGAAATAAGTCCCAGATGAGTAAGAAGAGGAAAGATTGGATCTAAGAAAAGAAGAGTTTGATGAAAAGAGGAATAATCAATAACATAAATGTTAAATGCAATGTATCTCTTTTAGCCAGAGTATCAAGTGTCTTGTACTCAAAAGGCAAATGCTGAATTCTCAAAGAGCTCTTTATCTAACAGTTGCATCAAGAATAATGCTAGGAGTCTGTCTAATAAGATGGGTGAACTGGAGTACCTCATATCAAAGGAGGAAGTTGACATAATAGGCATCTCAGAAACCTGGTGGAATGAGGACAATCAGGCTACGTCTACACGTGCAGCCAACATCGAAATAGTCTATTTCGATGAATAACATCTACACGTCCTCCATGGCCGGCAACGTCGATGTTCAACTTCGACGTTGCTCAGCCCAACATCGAAATAGGCGCAGCGAGGGAACGTCTACACGTCAAAGTAGCACACATCGAAATAGGGATGCCAGGCACAGCTGCAGACAGGGTCACAGGGCGGACTCAACAGCCAGCCGCTCCCTTAAAGGGCCCCTCCCAGACACAGTTGCACTAAACAACACAAGATACACAGAGCTGACAACTGGTTGCAGACCCTGTGCCTGCAGCATAGATCCCCAGCTGCTGCAGAAGCAGCCAGAAGCCCTGGGCTAAGGGCTGCTGCCCACGGTGACCATAGAACCCCGCAGGGGCTGGAGAGAGAGCATCTCTCAACCCCCCAGCTGATGGCCGCCATGGAGGACCCAGCAATTTCGACGTTGCGGGACGCGGATCGTCTACACGGTCCCTACTTCGACGTTCAACGTCGAAGTAGGGCGCTATTCCTATCTCCTCATGAGGTTAGCGACTTCGACGTCTCGCCGCCTAACGTCGAAGTTGGTGCCGCTACTTCGAAGTAGCATGCACGTGTAGACGCAGCTTCAGTGGGACACTATCATACCGGGATATAAATTATATCGGAAAGACAGAACAGGTCGTGCGGGTGGCGGAATGGTACTATATGTGAAGGATAATATAGAATCAAATGAAGCAAAAATCCTAAAGGAATCAAAATGTTCCATAGAATCATTATGGATAACAATTCATTCCTCTAATATGAATATGGCATTAGGAATATATTACCGACCACCTAACCAGGACAGTGATAGTGATGCTGAAATGTTAAGGGAGATTAGAGAGGCTATCAAAATAAAAAACACAGTAATAATAGGAGATTTCAATTATCCCCATATTGATTGGGTGCATGTCACCTCAGGACGGGATTCAGAGATTAAATTTCTTGATGCCTTAAATTACTGCTTCTTGGAGCAGCTAGTACAGGAACCCACAAGGGGAGAGTCAATTCTCGATCTAGTCTTGACTGGAACGCAGGATCTGGTCCAAGAGGTAACTGTTACTGGACCGCTTGGAAATAGTGACCACAATATAATAACTTTTAATATTCCTGTGTTGGGAAGAACACCGCAGCGGTCAAACACTTTGGCATTTAATTTCAAAAAGGGGAATTACACTAAAATGAGGAAGCTAGTTAAACAGAAACTAAAAGGTAGAGTAATTAAACTAAAATCCCTGGAAGCTGCATGGAAACTGTTTAAAGACACCATACTAGACGCCCAACTTAAATGTATACCCCTAATAAAAAAACACAGTCAGAGTACTAACAAAGAACCACCATGGCTAAACAGCCATGTTAAAAAGGCAGTGAGAGAGAAAAGGTCAGCTTTTAAAAAGTGGAAGTCAAATCCTAGTGAGGAAAATAGAAAGGAACATAAACACTCCCAAATTAAGTGTCATAATGTAGTAAGAAAAGCCAAAAAAGATTTTGAGGAACAGCTAGCCAAAAATTCAAAAAATGATAGTAAAATGTTTTTTAAATACATAAGAAGCAGGAAGCCCGCTAAAAAAGCAGTGGGGCCCTTGGACGATAAAGATATAAAAGGAGCGATCAAGGAAGACAGTGCCATTGCGGAGCGATTAAATGATTTCTTTGCTTCAGTCTTCACGGCTGAGGATGTTACAGAGGTTCCTAAATCTGATCCAGCCTTTTTAGGTGACAAATCTGAGGAACTCACTCAGATTGAAGTGACATTAGAGGAGGTTTTGGAGTTAATTGATAAGCTGAATAGTAACAAGTCTCCAGGACCAGACGGTATTCACCCAAGGGTTCTGAAAGAACTCAAATGTGAAATTGCGGAGTTATTAACAGTGGTTTGTAACCTATCCTTTAAATCCACTTTGGTACCAAATGACTGGAAGACAGCCAATATAACGCCAACATTTAAAAAAGGCTCTAGAGGAGACCCTGGCAATTATAGACCGATAAGTTTAACATCAGTACCAGGCAAATTAGTAGAAACACTAGTAAAGAATAAAATTGCAAGGCACGTAGAAGAGCACGAATTGTTGGGCAAAAGTCAGCATGGTTTCTGCAGAGGGAAGTTGTGTCTAACTAATCTATTAGAATTCTTTGAAGGGGTTAATAAACATGCAGACAAGGGGCACCCAGTGGACATAATATACCTAGATTTCCAGAAAGCCTTTGACACGGTCCCACACCAAAGGCTTTTATGTAAATTAGGTGGTCATGGGATAGGAGGAAAGATCCTTTCATGGATCAGGAATTGGTTAAAAGACAGAAAACAAAGGGTTGGAATAAATGGTAAATTTTCACAATGGAGGAGGGTAACTAGTGGTGTTCCCCAGGGGTCAGTCCTGGGACCGATCCTGTTCAACTTGTTCATCAATGATCTAGAAAATGAGGTAAGCAGTGAGGTGGCCAAGTTTGCAGATGACACCAAGTTGTTCAGGACAGTCAAAACCAAAAGGGATTGTGAAGAACTACAAAAAGATCTCAGCAAACTGAGTGACTGGGCAGCAAAATGGCAGATGAAATTTAATGTGGGTAAGTGTAAGGTAATGCATGTTGGAAAAAATAACCCAAATTACACGTACTACATGATGGGGTCAAATTTAGCTACAACAGATCAGGAAAGGGATCTTGGAGTTATAGCGGATAGGTCTCTGAAGACATCCATGCAGTGTGCAGCGGCAGTTAGTAAGGCAAATAGGATGTTAGGAATTATTAAAAAAGGGATCAATAATAAGACAAAAGATATCATACTTCCCCTATATAAAACTATGGTACGCCCACATCTTGAGTACTGCGTGCAGATGTGGTCTCCTCACCTCAAAAAAGATATATTGGCATTAGAAAAGGTTCAGAAAAGGGCGAATAAGATGATTAGGGGCTTAGAACGGGTCCCATATGGGGAGAGGCTAGAGAGACTGGGACTTTTCAGTTTGGAAGAGAGGCGATTGAGGGGCGATATGATAGAGGTATATACAATCATAAATGGTGTGGAGAAAGTGAATATAGAAAAAATATTTACCTTTTCCCATAATACAAGAACTAGGGGACACCAAATGAAATTGATGGGTAGTAGGTTCAAAACTAATAAAAGGAAATTTTTCTTCACACAGCGCACAGTCAACCTGTGGAACTCCTTGCCCAAGGAGGCTGTGAAGGCCAGGACTCTATTAGGGTTTAAAAAAGAGCTTGATAAATTTTTGCAGGTTAGGTCCATAAATGGCTATTAGCCAGGGATAAAGTATGGTGCCCCTAGCCTTCAGAACAAGGGCAGGAGATGGATGGCAGGAGATAAATCACTTGATCATTGTCTTCTGTTCTCCTTCTCTGGGGCACCTGGCATTGGCCACCATCGGCAGATGAGATGCTGGGCTGGATGGACCTTTGGTCTGACCCAGTATGGCCATTCTTATGTTCTAATAGATGAAACCAGATTTCATATTTTATTCAGAGAATGACTAAATTTTGTATGTTACATGTCTTTCTGTAACCCACTTTTTCCTGTCTTACATTTCCTGATTGATATTTACTGGTACCTCTACACAGAACCAAACTTAAACAAACAAACACAAACCCTGCTGCAGCAGTTTCAGAGCTTGGATCAACTAAAATAGTAGGGTAAAGATTTTGGCTTGTGCTGGAGCCAAACTCTGAGACCCTCCTGCCTCACAGGATTACAGGTCCCAGGCTCCTGCCTGAGCCTAAATATTTACACCACTATTTTTGGCCTTACACATGTGTCCTTGAAGCCTAAATCAGTTGACCTATGTCCTGAAGGTATGTCTACACCACAAAGTAAGTGCAGGGTTTGTAGATTTTGAGTTAGAAGACCCAGGGTTTACTAAGCTAGTGTTTGAGTATCTATAGCCATTTGTAATCTCAGTTTAGGAATTGTTGAATCCTGAGTCTTAACCTGGGTTTCCAGTATCTACACAGCATTATGCCAGCCTATATCCAACAAGATTTAACCCACCCTTCCAAATGCCCTCTCAAAATGTAGCTCTGCTAGCCATTTTTTCCTCGTACGCTGTGGAAATCTTGACTGACCAAAAAACCTGTCGGTTCAGAGGACAAAGAAAATCAGCTCATGGAAAAGAAAAAACTCATGGAGCTTCCACATTCGCAAGGAGTCCTCTCGAAAGTAAATCAACAGAATGAGGCACCTTTGTCGACAGCATTCTGCTGCTCCCCTGCGAGGCAGAACGCCTCTGTCAACAGAGATCTTCAACAGAAAGTCAGGCTGGAAGTTCTGGGAGGCCTTCTGTTGACAGACGGGGTTCCAGGACACCCGGCAGCCCTGTCTGCTGTGCATTAATTGGCTGTTTTGTTAAAAGAGTGGTTGGGCAGTCTGGCCACTCTGGCCACATTTGCACAGGCAGCTTCCATTGACAAAACTGGGCTTTTGTTAACAAAGCTTGCCAAACATCTACATGGTTAAAGCGTGCTGTCAAGAGTTTGTCGACAAAACTCAGCTGTTCAGCTGGCAGCATTATCCCTGTTCCTGATCAGGTCTAATGCCTCTGTCGACAATATTTTGTCCACAGAATGCCCATGTAGACACTTCTGTCAACACAGAGGGTTTCCAGTTCCATGGGAAGCACTGTTTGCAGAGCTTCTGGTCAGCCATTCTGTTGAGAGACGGCAGGGCAGTCTGACTGCTCTCTGTCAACAGAGCAGCTTGTTTTTTCAATCTGCTTTTTTGTGCAGATGTTATCTGTTGACAGAGGTACTGCCGAGGTTTCTCTATCGACAGCAACCTCTGTTGACAAAGGCTGCCCATCTAGGTTGTGTCTACACTTGTGTCTTCCCTTTTTTCATGGGAAGAAGGATATTTTTGAAGATGGGGTTTACCTTTGAAAGAGCAGTGCCTATATTGGTTTTCTTCTTTCAAAAGAAGCTATTCCGAAACAACAATATGCAAATGAGGTACCAGATATGTAAATCTGCGCTTCATTTGCATTTTGTATTTCCCTCATTTTCATGCCTCTTTCGAAAGAGGTATGCAAGTGTAGACACAGCCGTAGCTGTTGCCTTTCTGTCAACATAGCAGATTGCTCTTTTGAGCCTTTGCAGTCTGCCTGCAATCTGTCAAAAGAAATTTTGTTGGAAAATATCTTCCAACAGTAATTTCTGTTCACAGAGTGCTCTACTGTAGACATAACCTAAGAGCATAAGTTCAGTGGAGTTATGTTTACACTGCAAAGTAGTCTGGTTTGATGTTGAATCTTGATGCACACTTGCAAGCTCCACATCCACGTGTACTTGAGGTTTGTGTTCAAGGCCTGTACACATACAATTTGAGTATAGAGAGAACGGGCATTCAGCTTCAGCTTGAATTTGAACTTGGGTCTTACACTGAAGGGCAGACATACAAGCTGTCTTGGGTCTTTTTTTGCTTTATTGAAATACGCTGATGCAAAAACAATATGTTGGATTTCTTTTCTTATACTTCAGCATTTTAATTACCTAATGTGGCCAGTTCTTGTGAATCTTGTTGTGTTCGGTATTTTTGTTTAAGCCCCAGCTTCTGGAATCTGGTCAGTATGGTAAAAATTTCAGCCTTCATTTTGAATAAAAATATTCATGTGAATAAAAGCAGAGAATATGTTGAAGTGTGACCCAAATGTACTCTACAAGCTCAAAAATCAGATGAAAAGAAATGGCTCGTGATATTAGAAAAAGACTCTTGATTTGAGGGCCCAATATTTGATATGTGAATGTTTGGGATTTGCAATAGTGGGTCCTTATTGAGTTAAAATGTGGCATGTAAGAAGGCTCTTTTAGTTGCATGTTAGATTATCGCTTAATGCTTTCACTAGAAAACCTCACCTCCTTGAAAGTCAAAGATATGAAGGACAACAGTCAAGCTACAGTTATTAATGCCATTTAGGTTTTATGATACTCAGAAAGGAGGATCTGCTTCAGGTATATTGAGGTCCTCATTTGTCTTCTGATCTCACATATCACCTTTGTTTCTGTGGGAGGGAGGAAGGGTGAAATATCTGTGCTAGTATATAACATTTTAAATGGTACTAAATATTTCTTATAATTTACTAGAGCCTTTAAGATGCCTTTCTTATTTTTCTCAAACCTAGATTCCAACAAAAGGACTGTAGGACGTGGACATGGCGAGCGAATTACAGGAAATTCAAGAACATGATAGATATGATTTTTATCAGCAGGAAATGGGTAACATCAGTATAGCAGCGCCAAACTTTCCAAGGAGCAGATATAGACTCGGACCACAGTCTAGTAATCACAAACATCAAGATAAAACTCAAAAGAAAGTGCAAGACACAGTTTGAGAAAAGAAGACGTGGTGAGGCTAGGTGAGGAAGAAACAGGGAATGCATACAGAACAGCGCTTGAAGAGAAGATTAAGGATATCGCCACAGAGAAAGACCTAGATAAGAGAGTTGCAGGGATAACCACCATGATAGAAGAGGCAATTGAGCAGACTGCTCCAGAGGAAGAGAAGATCAATAAGAAGTGGATTAATCAGGAGATGCTGAAGTTGGTTCAAGAGAAGAGAGCATTGAAGATCAGAAGGGATGTTTCTGAGGTGGTGGAACAGAAAAATAGGGTGAAATGCAATGAGGTAAGGAAAGCAGCCAGAAAGGAGATGGAGAAGTGGTTAGAGAAGCAACATGAAGATATAGAGAGGTATTACAGTGAATTTAAGACCAGGTAGGTGTATAAGAGTATTAGGAATATTAATAGGAAATGGCAAATGAAGCAGATGGCGAACAAAGATCAGAATGAAGAAGTGCTCATGAACAGGGAAAAGATTGTGCGACGATGCACGAGATCTTGCAATGACCTATACAATTGTTGAAGGATATCAATGACAATGTGGAGGCAGTGGTGAGAACATACGGGGAGTTGGGAAGTTGGTTTAACACAAGTAGAGGTAGAAGACAAGGAGATCCAATATCACCAAGTATCGTCATCATGCATCTGGAGCAAGTGATGACAAGAAGAAGCAAGGAAGAGGTAGAAGGGACATCTGTGCACAGGAAAAAAAAAACTTGAGGTTGATGGATGATATAGTTATCACTGAAGAAGATGAGGAGAAGTTAACAAAAATGGTGCAGGTGCTAAATGAAGAAGGGAAGCGGTACGGAGTGATTATGAACATTGATTAAAAAAAAGCAATGGTATTTGGAGCTAAGGAAATAGGAAGGAAAATCAGTGTAGATGGTATTGAGCTAGCATATATAGAGAAGTTCACATATCTGGGGAGCAAGATAATGTATGATCTAGACTGGAAGAAGGAAATAGCGACTAGAACAGAGAAAGCAAGAGCGAGTTTGAAGGCGATGGATAAGATCTGGAAAAGCAAAGCAATTAGCTTAGGACCAAAGCTGAGTGTCTTGGAAACATGTATGTTCAGCAGAATGTTGTATGGATATGAGACATGGGTGATAATGAAAGATTTGAAAGGAAGAATATTAGCGTTCAAAAGGAGTTGTTACAGAAAGAGTCTGAAAATAGGATAGATGCAGAAGGTCACCAATAAGGAATTATACAGAAAGATACAGCTGAAAGAGAACCTGCTGCAGAAGGTTATAAAACGGAAGCTACAACTATTTGGGCATATTTGCAGAATGAACAATGAATGAAAAATCAAGACCCTGGTATTTGGCATAATGGAAGGGTCGAATAGGAGAGGCAGACCCCACGGAGAATGGATAGATGATATAGTAGATTGGTACAGAGCTGGTCTACAGAAACTAAACTACTCTGCACTGGACTGGGAAAGATGGAAGGAGATAGTGAGAGAGGCATCAGACACCAATTGGAGCTGAGCCCACAGTTATTGATGATGATGATGATGATGATGATGATAAATCCATTTGGTGGTTGGAGCCTACAGGATCAGCATTTTGACAGGTCCCATTTAACTGTTCTATACCTGCTGAGGAACAGTTGAATTTGCTGACCTTTTGTAATATCTTTAATGCAGCTGTTATGAGCTATCTGCTTCTTCCCAAGAGAGTTCCTGTTTTTTGGTTAAGAAAGTTTTTTTAAAATATATACTCTTAAAAATATATGCTTATATATAGTTCATATATGTCTTTTTAAAATATATACTTATGTATAATTTGGGTGGGAGATTCCAGATTAATTTTTAAGATATATTTATGTATGTGGAGTCAATAAGGATCTTTTTCCTTCTGTTTTAATGTCTTGAATATCTTTGAGTTTGACCTGTTCATACTGTAAGTCCCTTTGTCCTTGGTGACTTTGTATTGTACATAACACGATCACAGAAACCTAATACTTTGTTAATGCTTTCCATCTTGCACTAGTTAATTGCAGGTCATTACCTGAAAATATTTGCTGAGCAATTTCATGTCATGTGAAGATGGACATCAAGAGTATGCTTACACAGCCAAGTGCTATTTTCAAATAACTATGTGAGTATCTACACAATGCAACCGCTATTTTGAAATAATAAAAATGCCTTATTTTGAAATTGGTGAGCCTCATGATACAAGGAATAGTGCATATTTTGAAATAGGGGCTGTTTAGAGAGGAAACAAAGCCTATTTCAAAATAAGCCATAGTACGTACAATGGCTCTATTTTGAAATAGGCTCTACTGTATGTAGATGCTATATTTCTAAATAGCTGAGCATTATTTCTAAATACATTTGGTGAGTAGCTACGCTCTTTGGCTGCATCTACACTACATTCCCCTTTTGGAGGAGGAATGCAAATAAGGAAGAACGAAAATGCAAATGAAGTGCTGATTTACAAATCTCATGCTTTGTTTGCATAATCTTGCATTTTTGAAAGAGGTTTTTTTTCTGAAGAAACCCTGTCTACACGGCTGTTTTTTGCTTTCAGAAAAGTCTTTTCCGCAAAAGCGATCCTGAAAGGGGGGGAATGTAGCATAGCCGTAGCCTCGCAGAATAAGCTGTTCTAGAACACCTCTTCTGAAATAGCTTATTCAGGAATAACACTGCTGCGTAGACATACCCAAATGTTTCACTAACTGTGGCTGTTAGTGCGACCCTCATAAGGTTGGGAGGTTATCTGTAGGAGAGAACAGGCATGTCACCCAGGGCCTTCTGGAGTGTGGCATCCTGATTAAGGATGGGTTGTAGGTCTTTAATAATTCATTGCAGTGGTCTGAGTTGGGTGGTCTCACTAACAGCCACAGTCTATACCACAGGAATACCAGTCCTGGAGCCTTTCCCTGCAACAAAGCCCTGCCAGCTTTGTTCACATATCTTCTCTGGAAGTACCATCACTGGACCTAACCAGGTTACTCACAGAATCATGGGCACTTTCTCATGCTCCTCTACTAACATAATATATGTCATCATGTGTCAACAATGCCCAGATGCTTTGTATATTGGACAGACTTCTAACTCCCTTAGACAAAGGGTCAATGGGCACAAAACAGACATCAAAACACTGCAGATCCACAAACCAGTTAGTCAACATTTTAATGGAATGGGGCATTCTATTAATGACCTAAAGGTTTTTGGTTCTCTGTGCCTTAAATATTGAGTCTGTTCTGGTGTGGCTATAGTCTGAAGAAGTGGGTCTGTCCCACAAAAGCTCACCTAATAAACTATTTTGATAGTCTTTAAAGTGCTACTTGACTGCTTTTTGTTTTGATAGTTTATAGACTAGCACGGCTTCCTCTCTGTTACTATTGAAGATTTAATGGTTCTACAAACTATGTTCAGTATGTTTTTGCAACAGGATGTTTTAGAACCATGTGAGGAGTCTATGTGTTTCTATCAGGCTGATAAAGGATTTCTCTGGCTCCTCTTTTGCAGACTTGCTTATCAAAATGTCCTTTGGCATTGCAACATAGTATTTCATCCCTCCTGCTGTGTGGAATATTTTTTTCCTCTAAGAACTGCATTTCTAGCACATTGTAATTTATCACCAGCAGACCAGTGAAGACGGAGTAGGAATGAGACTCCTTTCTGTTCCTCTGTGCATCTACCATGTGTCATTCTTTTGAGGATTTGTGGAAAACAACAGATATACAAAAATAAAAAGTGACTGTTCTGCCAAATAAGGCCTCTGATGCCCTGCACTTAGTATTGTTAGCCCAGTTAGTTTCTGCTTTGTGAACATTTCAATGAGAAATTTTTCAGGAACAAGGGTATTCTGAGAAAGCAAAGCAATTGGGTCAGATAAGTGTTTCCAGCAGAAGCGCTCTCATGACTATTTATATGGGTTGGTAGTTTGGAAGCAGAAAGTGTGATACATGCGAGCTCAGGACACAGTAACTATGTCTACACTACAGCAATCTGTTGACAGAAGTTACTCTTGGAAGAGATCTTCTGGCAGAACTTCTGCTGACAGATCCCATCCATACACAAAAGCAGATCAAAAGAGCAATCTGCTCTGTTGACAGAGAGCAGCCAGACTACCCAGATGCTCTTGCAGCAGAAGGGCCAACAGGAAGCACAGCAGACAGGGCTGGCTGGTGAACTGGAAGCCCTGTCTGTCAATGGAGGGGCCCTTGGAGCAGCTATGCTTTTTTGTCGACAGAAAACTGTCAACAAAGGGGTTATACCTGAACACAGAGAGGCACAACAACTGCCAGCAGATGTGCCGGGTTTTCTTGACAGTCTGTTGGGAAAATGCATTTTGCATTTAGACACTCCATGGCTGTTTCTAAACATGCCACTTTTTTCATAAGCAGCATGCTAATGAACAGCCCGGAAGATGCTAATGAGACATGGATATAAATTTCCAGTGCCTTATTAGCATATGATGACATGATTCAGAGTCTGGAAGAAGCTCTTTCAGACTCCAAAAAAGTTGTGTAGAAGAGCAGCACCCAGGGATCGCCCAGAAGGAAATCCTTCTTCCAGAAGCCCTCTCTTCCTGAAAATTTCAGGAAGAGGGGGTATCCAGGAGGATTTTCTTCTGGGAGGTCCCCAGGGGCCAGGCTTCTATATCCTAAATGTCAGGGTGGTCAAACAGTGGAATGAATTGCCAAGGGAGGTTGTAGAATCTCCATCGTTGGAGATATTTAAGAACAGGTTAGACAGATGTCTATCAGGGATCGTTTAGACAGTACTTGGTCCTGACATTGGGGCAGGGGGCTGGACTCGATGGCCTCTTGAGGTCCCTTCCAGTCCTAGGATTCTATGATTCTATGGCTATTTTGGAGTCTGGTCCAGAAGAGCTTCTTCTGGTCTCTGAATCACATGACCATATGTGAATGAAGTGCCAGAAATTTACCTCTGCACCTCATTAGCATCTTCTGGGTTGTTCATTAGCATGCTGCTTCCAAGAAACGTAGCATGTGTAGAAACAGACCATGGATTTTTCTGACAAAATCCCGGTGTTGTCAGAAAAGCCCTCTCATGTAGATATAAACAGTATCTCACTGCAGAAGTAAGCAAAAGTAGAGTTTACAGGTGGCTTTTTAGGATAAAAAACAATGTTGGCTTCACCCATAGATGCTGAAAACTTCTGAGATTTATATAAAAATGTAGACATATGCAAAGCATGAAACCATGGTAGGACAAAAACTTTCCCATCACACTTGTACATTTCTACTCTTGTTACTGAGCTGAAAAATTTTCACTGAGAGCTGAATGTGGACCTGTGCTTACAGTTTTGACTTGCCTGGGCTGTACTGAGTGAAGAGGAATTGTCTTGGGCCACATATAAAATATATAATATTGTTAATGTATATAAATCACATAATAATGTTAAAAGTTTACGATCTTATGGGGCCGCATTACTAGCTGTCCAGGGCCACATGCAGCCAGCGGGCTGTGGGTTGGACACACCTGCACTAAACCAAAGGCTACTCCACCATAGCATATGAGAGGCCAGAGGCAGTGGCTGGCTATAACTTTTATTAGTTACCTCTGGGCTGGCTTTTATGGATACCTAGTCTGGCTGAGCTGGTACTGGTTGGGTGGCTATTCTGGTAATTTCCCTGAAATAATACTTGGCCTTTAGTTGTTTTGGATTTCATTAAAATACATGGGAAAACCTTAAGTGCCTACTCAGGTGAGAATGCATATAAATATATACCTGGATGGCATGAACAGCATATGACTGAAGATAAATAAGATTCAAGAGGAATGAAAAGGTATAAGAAGAAGCACTTAACTATAGCATCAAGCAGAACTTATCTTAATACTTTTCTAGCTGTATCTTTGTGCCAAAATGTCACTTTTGATTACATTAGGCAAATAATTTCACTATATTAGTGTAAACTTTGTTTTTTAAGGACCAATAGATGGAGAAATATATGTTAGATACTATGTATCTCTTTAAAAAAATCAGAAATGTAATCAGTCAAACATTTTACCATACCAAATTATATTGCTGAAGAGGCACCAAAATTAATAATTGTTTTTAATATCCAAAGTAAGATGTTAGTATCAGAAAAACAGAACTTTATAAATTTCTCTAATCTCAAAACTGCTGCAGTGTGGATGCAAAAATGGTGCTGATTTTGGTCTTCTTTGTGATAAACGAATGTGTGGGTTGATGGAAAAAGTCTCAACTCATGAGAGGTCAAACCAGAGTGGAAGAGACTCAGCTCCCCACAGGAGGTGCTAAGAATCTGAAGTGAAAACATTGGATTTTTTCAATTAACATGTTTCAGAGTAGAGTGGAAAGCAGCTCTGAGGTGTTTAGGTAATTATATATCTCATTTGGATTAAAGTGGATATTTCATAGAATTTCCAAGATTAAAATATGCCCTAACATTGGATTTTTTTCTTGTAGAGCAGTGGAGAAAGTAACGCCTGTTTTACCTATGAAAGTTGATGAGCTAATAAATTTGTAAGTCTCTAAGTTGCTATGAGACTGCTTGTTATTTATGAAGCTCCAGACTAACACGGCTACTCCTAAAAACAAGAAGTCCAATAGCACGTTAGAGACTAACAAATCTATTTGTTAGGCAAACAAAACAAACCAGTAGTCATGTAGCACTTTAAAGACTAACAAAATGATTTATTAGGTGATGAGCTTTCGTGGGACAGAGTCTTTTCTGTCCCACAAAAGCTCATCACCTATTAAATCATTTTGTTAGTCTTTAAAGTGTTACATGATTGCCGGTTTGTTTTGTTAGAATGCAGACTAACATGGCGACTTCTCTGTTACTATATATTAGATAGTGTGCTTTTATGTATAAGACCCACTTCTTCAAATTTTCAAATGCAATATTTAATGGAATATATGAGATAAGGCATATTTTAAGAAATTATAGATTGTTTTGGAAGTCAGTGCGGAGTCAGCTATGGCATTTGTGCACTGATATAAAAAATAAGGATCTAGTTGCATTAAAAAAAATCACTGTTCCATTGGAAACACCATGTCAAGGAGCAGCACGTACTTTGGCTGGGACAATACAAATGTTTCTAATAAAATCTGGTTTGTACTGTGTTAGCAAAAATGAGCTAGCCCAACATGATAGTGTGATGGACAAGTACCAATAAAAGAATGCTATTACTTCAGTGCAACAAACTCTTCTCAAATGTTCCACCCTTTTTCCTCTTTACAATGTCAATATGACAACACAATTCATTTACTGCATTTTGTATCAGCATTTAGTGTCACGAAAGCTCAACATTGTGCCAACAAGTTGGTCGTACTCTTTGGGTAAAAGAAAGATGAAAGGGGACCTTAGCACTGTTGGGAATGTTCAGCAACTCCATCAGACCCAGGGTGAACCTTTGTTTGGCTTACGACTACTTCCTGTCATTTCTCCGGTATTGCCTATCTTTAAAGGACTTTTTCATTTTGACTAGGTTTGATTATACTTTGCTATGTTCTGTTGTTATCCATTTCAGTGCTTACTGAAGGGCAACATACTCTAAAAGCAGCACTTGTCTGATCCTTTGGATGTCACACGGCTCTTTTTTTACTATATTCCTCCAAAACTGTAGTCCAGAACATGGTATGGAGGAGGGAGCTAACTTGCACAACATAACTTTGTAGACAATCTACTATTTTAAAGGGCTTGTCATTTTAATAAAGGCACAGGATCACACTTCCTGTATGTGTGGGGGTGGATACAATTGAAGCAAATCTACAAAGTATTTTTGTCACTGCTTTGGAATAAGTCATTTAGTGCACTGGTGTGGGACTTTATTTCTGTTGTCTCGGACAGAGATCTTCTCTGTGATGTTGGACATCACCTCTATGGGCATCTCTTTTCCCTCTCACCCCATCTCAACTGCTCAGTTGTGAATGTTCATAGCTCCTTTATTATATGTTTGTACTTTACATAGCATGAAGAGGCCAAGATCTTAGTTAAGGTCTCTGGGCACTATAGTACTGTAACATAACCAGTAACAACTAAAGTGTTTCATATATCATAGTCTTGAAGTTTCTCAAAATCCTTTAACTAGCAATATATAGTTCTAATCAGTTTTTTTTTATTTGTGTGTGCGTGCGTGTGTGCGTGCGTGCGCGCGCGCGCCATTATTGAGTACTGGCATTTGGGCAGCCCCAGCCACGGGATTGTACGGGGGAAGAGGAGGTCGAGGGGAGAGCTGTCTGAGTACCCACTCTTCTTTTAAACAAAAAACAAAAAACAATAACAAACAAACAAACAAACCTGGTTGTATGCACTCACATTCAACTAACTGGCAGAATTTAAGTAACACATTCCAGTGTGTGTGTTAGGAACCCTGGGTGCGTCTACACTAGCCGGCTACTTCGAAGCAGCTGGCACAATGTCAAAATAGGGTGTGTCATGTCTACACGTGCCATGAGCTATTTCAATGTTGAAATCAACATTAGGCGGTGAGACGTCAAAATCGCTATTCCTATCCGAAGATGGGAATAGCACCCTACTTTGATGTTCAACATCGAAGTTGGGCGTGTGTAGATGATCCACATCCTGCTACATCGAGATAGCAGGGTCCTCCATAGCGACCATCAGTGGAGGGGTAGAGAGACACTCTGTCCAGCCCCTGCAGGGCTCTATAGTTGCTGTGTGCAGCAACCCGTAGCCCAGGGCTTCTGGCTGCTGCTGCAGCTGAGGGTCCGTGCTGCATGCACAGGGTCTGCAACTGGTTGTAGGCTCTGTGGATCTCCTGCTGTATAGGCCGAGTGTGTCTGGGAGGGGCCCTTTAGAGGAGCGTCTTGGGGCTTTGCTGGCCCCTTATTTCGATGGGGAGCACTTGTGCGTGTGCACGTTCTGCATTTCCTTCCGGGGTGGCTCCTTTCGACTTTCTCCGTCGCTACTTTGACATTGAACGTCAATGGCACCAGCCCTGGAGGATGTGTAGACGATACATGTCGAAGTAGCCTATTTCGATGTTCTTACATCAAAATAGGCTACTTCGATGTAGTGTACTAGTGTAGACATAGTAAATTGTAAGGACATCTGAATCTTTGATTGTGGGATGCTTGTATAAATGATGTAGGCTCCATATTTTCTAATCTGGATACAAAAGCTAGAAAGTGCTAAAATAAATAAATAAATGACATAGACAGACAGACAGACATATCTTCTCACACCAAAGCTGAGACACTCGAATTTGGACCACTTTCGTTTATTTAAATACACATTTCAAATTGCTAACCTTAATCTCTTTGGGCCAAATTCACCCTTCGTTTACACCCTTTTGGGGAATTGTGCAAGACATAATCAGGGCAGAATCTCACCCTCAGAGATTTTGTTTCCCCATGCTTTGCATTCATGCCATTGGCTTATGGTGAGAATTAATGTTTGTGCAGGTCTCTGAAGATGTAAATACAAAGAATATCCAGAAACATGGAAAACTGAGTTCACCCTGCTGCAATTGAAACCCACTGTCAGTCCAAGGTTTGTGGGGACATAAAATAAAACATGAACCCAAAGTTGTTTTGTCCATTTGATCATAGATTAAAGGATCCCATGTAGTGTATTTGAGTTTTAACCTAAATGCCTGTTCTTCATATCACCTAGCTTTTTTCGTGGGTGTAAAACAGCAATGTGCAAACCTGACAGTCATACACTTTGTGTTCACAGGCAGTGAGTTAAATGGTTGAATGCATCATATATTATTAAAAGGCTCTTTATTAAGAACAATATTTTCTTAGCACCTGCTGTATAGGTAGTGCTCTGTTTCTCTTCAGAAATATTCAGAAATATATCATTTTTTTTTAAAACCCACTCAGTCAAAATTAGTTTAAAATTCTTGGTGCAAATTCTGAAACTTTGGCCTATAAAATTTTAATCAGGCAGGTAACCTTTCTTTGTGAGACTGAAGGCATCTTTGTTGGCTAGCATTTGAAAATCTTTAATTGTTCTTTCTTACTTGCAAAATTCTGTAAATTCCTCTGTATCACAGTGCAGATGTCAGGTTTATCTCCGTGGCAGCAGTTAGTTTGGTAAAGAGAATGAAACAGAAGCAGCTGCACTTCGTGAAGAGTTATTTTTAAACACACTTTAACCTATAAAGCTTAAATTATGACACACTGCAAATTATAAGAAACTTCATAACTCTGAATGACCTATTATGAAGTAGCATGTTAGAAATGTGCAAATGGCTCCCAGAGATCATTTGCCAGTCTATTAAATGAAAGACTAATTTAAATAAAGCAGAAAGATCAATCCTGCAACCTTTATTCACTCAAGTAATCCTTAATCCTGTGAGAAGTCCCATTAAACTGACAGGGTGATCCTACAGGTGCTGAGTACCTGTGTCTTCCATTAAAATTTCACATGATCTCTCATTTAAAGGTACATTTTGGTAATAAAGGACATAATTTTACTCAGTGATCCACAGTCTGGCTTAGTTGTAGGCCAATATAAAGCAAATGTCTGTTACAAAGGAGTCACTGGCTATGTCTACACTAGCCCCAAATTTCGAAATGGCCATTCAAATGGCCATTTCGAAGTTTACTAACGAAGCGCTGAAATTCATATTCAGCGCTTCATTAGCATGCGGGCGGCCACAGTGGTTCGAAATTGACGCGCCTCGCCGCCGCGTGGCTCGTCCCGACGGGGCTCCTTTTCGAAAGGACCCCGCCTACTTCGAAGTCCCCGTATTCCTATGAGCAGATGGGAATAAGGGGACTTCAAAGTAGCCAGGGTCCTTTCAAAAAGGAGCCCCATCGGGACGAGCCGTGCGGCAGCGAGCCGCGTCAATTTCGAAGTGCCGCGGCCGCCCGCATGCTAATGAAGCGCTGAATATGCATTTCAGCGCTTCATTAGTAAACTTCGAAATGGCCATTTGTGTGGCCATTTCAAAGTCTGGGGCTAGTGTAGACACAGCCACTGTGTCTTTTTATGTATTGTTTTGAACTGGAAGTTAATTTTGTATATATTAATGCATATGAAAATAAAAGCTTGCTAGAGAAGAAACTGTTGCCAAGCACAGTACAGAGCAGATAGCAGTCACTATACAAACTCCTTTGCAGAACTCTGCCAATGCACCTGAATTCTGGAAAGAAATACTTTGCAGTTTCTGTCACTGTTTTTAAGCTGAAAGTGCCATTTATGTCAATGTATCCCAAATTGCAGGTTGTTTTTCAAGCTATTGCACATTGAGAACTGAGATGAGATCAGACCATGGTGTTCAGTTCTTTTCTGACCACTTCGAACAGCAAAGGGCAATCTAGGCTGGTGAATGGGCCACATGACTCGCCCTGCTTCATCTCAATGGGCTGCAAGTCTGGTCATAACCAAGACCATCTTGGGGAGTGCCAATTGAACTGTAGCAACGCTTTGATTGATGTAGAGGGAGCACATCACATTTACAATCAATATTGTCTGTAATCAGCACATGCCTCACTTCATGTGCCGTTGTTTTACGTTCATGTCACTTAGTAATACTGGTATAAAAAAAAGAAAATGACAAAGACAGAAACCAGCAGAATCTGTGCATGGGCAACAGTAAACAAAATATCTTGCAGGTCACACATACAACCTGATGGGCTGCATATGTCCATCAGGCCACAGGTCAGCCACCTCTGACTTTGAATGCCAGTTTCCAGAAGTGAAAGTCTATTAGTGAATTAACTTGTTCATAGTTTTGAATTAGGGTATATTCATTGTCTTCCCAACTGAAAAATCAAGAGCGCATAATAAACCGCAAAACAGTGTTGACAATGACCTCGCTGCGCTTTGGATTTGACTTTATAGGCATAGTCATACATTTGAACAAAGCACATGCTTAAATGCTTTGCTGAATCATGGCCTTGAAGTCTGTATGCCCCATGAGATAAAACAGCATTTCAGTGTTAGACATTGGGGGCGGGGGGGAAAGCAACATTTTTTGTTTCTCATTGGCACACTTTCAGAACTCATCCCTTCCTGCAGGGTAGGGAACCTCTCACCTGCAGGCAATACATGGTTCATTAGGGTTAGCTGCTGGTGGGGTGCCAGATGGGTTTGTTTATCTGAGTACTTGTAAGCAAGGAGCCCTACAACTCCCCGTGGCCAATGGAAGCTGTGAAAAGTGGTGCAGGCTGGGCCAATGCTTCCCACCTCTCCCAATATCCAGGAAGAGGGAACTTTGGGATTCTATGTCTGTGGATGATCAGGTAAACAAAGCATCCAGCAGCCCCCAAGAGCTAACCCTGATGAAATACACACGGCTGATGTGCCAGAGATTCCCCACCCCACCTTACTGATATTAAAATGAGCTGTGTTTTGATAATGTTGCATCAAAACAATAACGTCAAAGCCTCAGGGAGCTCCCATCTCTTCAGAAAGATCAAATGGATATTAAAAAAAAAGAACTCAAATTGATTTTCTGTGCTCACCTCCACTAGGCTAACAGCCCATTTCTTCTCTTTTATTTGCTGATTCTACTTCAAATACATTTTGCACTACAATGCTATGGTGCCTTTGGCAGTACAAAGATTAAGGCCATCTCATTTTTTATTGAACTGGACAAACAGCACCCACTTGCTTTCAGATTGTTCAATGGATATTGGTATTCTTAATGAATGGGACATTTATTTTCATGCCAGCTCAACTACTAACATTGATTAGCATACATTTTGGCAACTGCACTAACACAAGGTGCTAGTAAAATGGGCCTTTTATCTTGGAGTCAAATTTACTGCAGCTATACTCATTAAAAATGTCTTTTGTAGGAAAGGATTTTTGTAAGGGATATTCTAGCAACAGCAAGGTCTACCAAAAAGTTCCTCATTACTGCTATCAACTATTATGACACAGGGAAATTAGAACCACTTTTTTAACTGAAACGCAACTGCTATGTCATGACTTTAAGATAATATCTGATTGTTTTGTCACGCATATGCTTAGCCTAATTGTTGCATGGCTGGAAATCTTTTTACCTGTTGCTAATGCATAGTTATGACTTAACCCCCTATCCCCAAAGAATCCTGTTATGAACACTTTATGCTCTTCTGTGGGACTATCTTATTGAATATTACTCAAGGGATGGATTATGACACCTTCCTCACATTGACTAGCACCTTACACCACAGATACCCCATTGAAGTCAACGGGACTATTTAAGAAGGAAAGGCTTACCTATTCTTTAACATCCATGTTTACACCCGTCTAAGTAAAGTTGTGATTGCAAATTGATTTATTTAAACCAGGTGCATAAGACTTTTTGAACACTCTTATTTCAGTTTAAATCAGGCACAATTTGGTTTATCTTAAATTCATTCAGAATAGGTTTAAGATAAACTAAAATAAGTCCTTCTTAAACTAAGATCATTTAAATGAATGTATGTCCACATGTAGACAAGGCATAAGTAAGAATCACAAAATCTAGTGCCCTGTGTGTAAGGGTAGGAGGATCAGAGCCATAATTTTATGTTTTAGTTTTTTGTTATGGAACGTTTGGACCTTACTTCAGCTCCCATTCAAGTCAATGGTACAATTGTCTTGACTTCACTGGAAATCAGAACAGCCTTCTAGTTTCAAAAATGTAGATGCACTGCAGAAAATGCTAGTTTTCTTTTGCTTAACCTGCCACTAGACTGAATAAATGTAGCATGGAGGACTAAACTTTTCAACCAAAGCACCAAAATGTATGCCTCATAAAAAACCCAATTCAAAGGAGTTAGTCATATTTCTTCTGAGATAATGTCCTTCTCATGGCACATGAATTTTCAGGGCTACATACTATTTTCATATATTAATAATATTAAAAGAAAAGAAAACAAGGTGATAAACCATAAACATTTGACAGGTAGAATTAATTTTTCATGGAACACAGACATCAAACTGCTCACAAACAAGAGCATATAGCTGTGTCTACATGCCCCCCCTTTCAGAAGGGGCATGCAAATGAGTGTGATCAGAAACGCAACTGAGGCATGGATTTAAATATATCATGCCTTGTTTGCATATTCTCATGTGATCTGGCTTCCGGAAAAGCCATTTCCAGAAGCCAAAGAAGCTGTGTGGATGGGGTTCCTTTGAAACACTATTTTATTTCAGGAAGAAAAGTGCTTTTGAAAGGGGGGTTTCCTTTCGAAGGAATCCTGTCCACATGGTTGTTTTGGTTTTTGGAAATGGATCTTCTGGAAGCAAGATCACATATGAATATGCAAGTGAGGTGAAATATGTTTAAATCTATGCCTCATTTGCATTTCTGATCTCTCTCATTTGCATGTCCCTTCCAAAAGGAAGGGACCATGTAGATGCAGTGTGTGAGTATGAGAATATATTATAGAAATGTTAATACTGAGAACTAATTCAAATTATCCTCTGAACAGACATTTATTTTGCTAATAAGGTGATTTGGTAAAATATGGACCAGATTCTGACATGCTCACTCATAATAAGTAGCACTTTACCTAGGAAGTAGACTGAAGATTTCAGTGGGTCTGGAGTGGAGTAAGATATTAGCCAAAGTGTGTGAATATATCAAAATGTACACCTGCATACTGTGCACTGCACACCTTTACGAAACAAGAATCTGATTCTGTGGTATTTAAGTTAGTATGTACCTTGCCATTGATTCCAATGGGTGCAGGATAAGGGTCCTCTGAACAATTTTGGAGAGTATTAGTTTTTGCAAGTATAATGCTATGTTAAAAAGTGCTATGACTTTAATTGAAAATAAACAAAAGAGTCAATACCTAGCTAATGATGAAAAATTGCTTGTAAAAAGAGAAGTACTTGGCTTTACCATTAAAATGTTAGCACAGAGAGAAAAACTTATGAAAATATATAGCTTTAATTTGCAGACATATAAACACTTATGGTACAATGCAGACAGATGATGCCAGAAATCAAAATGATTAGTTTTAAGCATAACACTTATTTACCTTGTTTACATGGACACATTTGATGTAACTATCATACAACAGATAGTTCCCAGATCTTACAATGAAGTGAAAATGATGCATCACTGATAAACCTGCTGCTTTGTTGTAGAGGATGCAGCAAAGAATAAATTATCAAGAAAATATGCCACCAGTATTACAAATAAGATTTTGGAACTGACCCAAAAAAACAAAGCCAGTGAAAAGGAGCTTGGAATGGTCGCCAAAAAGCCAGGAATAAGATCTTTCACACAAAATACCAACCCAGAGAGAAGCAATAATCAGTGTAAACTAAGTTCTACAACTGCTAATAATGGGAAGTGCTTTTTTTATTTTTTTCTGACAGATTAGATTCAGAAGTACCACATACAAATAACCATTACACAGTCTAAGTGGTGGAAGGCTACTAAGAGATTTCAGGAAAAACAAAAATATCAACACTTCTAGCACAATTTAGGATTTAACCATTCCTTGCTTCCTTGCTTCTGGCCCTAATTATTGAGATAGACATGGGTCTGTGTACATTTGCTGTAAGAAATATTAAACACAATTTTTCCCTAATAAAGGCAAGTAAACTGTTGGAGCAATGGTAGTTTGCATGAAGATATTAAGTGCATAATAAATGAAAGATGGAGATGTTAACAGCATTTCAAATTCTGATTACATGACAATATTTTGCATCCTTGCTCAACAGGAATTGCACTTCTCGTTAATATATTTTATATCATATTATAATCCTTAATTATGAGGTAAATTTTCTGTTTATTTTACTAATGCATGTTTCCTCCTCTTCTTTTTTAGCATACACGTAGTGGAATACACATTTATTTATATCCATATATATATCCAAGTGTGGTTTATGTTAAAACCCATAAATATACTTTGCATTAATCTCATAGACAGTACCTCAAACAATTCCCTGCACAGGAGCATCTGATGCCCTCTTGTGGTTAATATGACTTTTTAAACTTGTATAAACTTAAGTTTAGTGCACCATTGTCTTACCTTCCTCTCACAGTATAATCGCTGATCTGATGGGTTTATGATAGCTGCAGGTGATATTCATGTGTTTAAAGACTGCATGCTGTTAGTATGAAGATTTCATTAAAAAAGCTGTAATCTGAATCTGACTTTAAAAAACCTGTAAACAGCTATTTACAATTATAATATAGTTAAGTTATAAATTATGGTCCTTCACTGTAACTGTTGTCAACACACCCACTCTGGGTATTGTCCCAGGTTTGTTAGACATCAGTCTGGAGCCACATGGAAGCATCAAATATTAGAAATCTCCATCGGTTTCTTCTCCAACATGTGAAGGTCAATTCTTCCATGTAGTGGAATTTGTACTTCCAAATTTTCATCTGCTCTGTGAGGCTTTTTCCCTTTCCGCAAGCAGATGTAAATGCCCATCCCAGTTACTAAGGTGATTGACCCCAAGCTTATTATTGACAGAGCTACTAACGTAGGCATGCAAGATGCTGACTCCATTTTTTTATGTGTAGGCTCTATAGATATTTGTGGCTCTTTTTCCTCTATATTAATGTCAGGTTCCTTTCTTAATAGGCTTTCAATATAGCTCTCATTGCTCACTGTGTCATTGACAAAAAGGTTCACCATGACTGTGGAATGGAGAGGCTCTGGATAACCATGATCGCTAACTTTTACAAGCAGCCGGTAGAGACCATAGTCATTCTGCATCAGTGAGTCTTCCAAGGTGATATTACCAGTTTTAGGATCAATTCTAAATGATTCAGGTCGAGGACCTCGTCTACCTATAATGCTGTAA
This sequence comes from Carettochelys insculpta, assembly GCF_033958435.1. Classification (NCBI taxonomy): domain Eukaryota; kingdom Metazoa; phylum Chordata; order Testudines; family Carettochelyidae; genus Carettochelys; species Carettochelys insculpta. Next base: position 75,272,425 of record NC_134137.1, read on the forward strand.
GCTATGACAGCATTCATGCCAGTGTCTTTATCCACAGCATAGACTTCTGTGATGGGAGAACCAGGAAGAGTAGAAGGAAGAACCAACAAATACGATGTGTTAGACTGAGGAAACAAGACCAGCGGGGGGTTATCATTTATGTCCAGAAGAAGGATAGTTATTTTGGCAGTAGAAGACAGGGCAGGGTCACCTCCATCAACAGCTTCAACCCACAAGGCATAGGAACTTTGCTGCTCCCTGTCGAGGGAGACCTTAGCTCTCAAAACTCCTTTGCCAGTATCTATCACAAAAATATCACTTCCATTTACAACTGAAAGGGCTACCCATCCATTTTGCCCTGCATCAGCATCTGTAACACTGATAACTCCAATTTCACCAAAACCTGGAAAGTTTTCTGGTACAAAAAAGCTGAAGTCCTTATTGATAAATCTAGGAGTATTGTCATTTTTATCCAACACGGTGATGGCAACAGTTGCTATTGATTCTCTGGGAGGCAATCCAGAATCTATTGCTTTAACAGTATATCTGTACTTCTCTTTTTCTTCTCTGTCCAGCTGAGTGGAAACTGTAAGGACACCTGTGGTTTTATCTAAAGAAAAATACGAAGGGGCATCAGGCCCTAGGAAGTAGGACACTTTTCCTCTCTCTCCACTGTCAGCATCTGTTGCATGCAATTTGGTCAGGAAAGCATTGGGAGCATTATTTTCTTCAATAGTTAATTCTATCAGTTGTTGAGAGAATACTGGTGAGTTGTCATTGTCATCCAAAACCTGCACTTTAATAATCTTGTTTACGTGAAATCCCTCTGAGTTCCACGCAACCACTGATATTTCATAGAGCTGCTGTACCTCATAGTCTAAAGGCCCTGTAGTCTCTAATAAATATTCATTGTGGTATGGTTTGTATGGTGATAATCCGAACGGCCCATTGCCATCCAAAAAGCAATCCACTTTATATTTTTCGTCTGGGTCTTTTATGGTAAAAAATGCTATTGGTGTGTTAACAGGCTCCAATTCCTTCAGGTAAACCACGCCTTCTACTTCATTAGCTATAAAACGAGGGACCACTTCAGGGGGTCTCAACATGACTTTGATGATGGACACCAGCACAGTGATCACAGCAGGGATACAACCAGGACCATTGGCCAATATGGTCAACCTGTGGAGCCGAGAAGCATCACCATCAATCTTACTGGAGAGTTTGATGGCTCCTGTGCTTTCATCCAGGTGGAACAAGTCTCTAGATGGCTGGGGGACCTTCTGGCTGTAAGAGTAGGTGATCTCAGCATTGGATCCCAGGTCCATATCCACGGCATGGATGGTGGCCACGTGTGTTTCTGCACTGGAATTCCCATAGATGGTGACGTTAAGTTGGGAGTCACTGAACTGTGGGCAGTTGTCATTGATATCACTGATGCCAATGGTGAGGGTGGCACTGCCTAGCAAAGGTGGGGTCCCCCCATCTTCTGCAATGATTAGGGTGACATACTCCTCCCTGGCCTCTCTGTCCAGGGCACCCATGATGATCAGATAGGGGGTCCTCTCCCCACTCTCATTCTCCTCCACATCCAGGGTGAAGACCCCATAGTTGTCCTGAAGACGGTAGGTCTGGACTGCATTGGTACCCAGGTCGGGGTCAAGGGCTGGGTGCTCTATGGCCAGGCGGGTGTCGATGGGAGCATTCTCAGGTACCCAGAGGTGCATGTTGGGCACAGGAAAGTGTGGCGCATTGTCATTGATATCACGAATGGTGATCTTCACTTTCACTAGGCGGAAGTGCTCCTGGGGCAGCACCAACACGTCCAGCAGAAGCAGGCAGGGCTCTGAGGATGGCACCAGTAAGGAGGCAGGTGCGCCAGCACTGGTCTCCAGGCACAGCGCCTCACGGTCAATCTGCAGGGCTGAGGTATGCAGTTCCCCCGAACGGTTATCCAGGCTCACGTACTGGCCGCCCAGACCCTGGGAGGCCAGAGTGAAGGAGAGTGCTGGCTCCCCGTTATGGGCCGGCAGCCCTGCTGCTGCCACCCCCTGCAGTCGCAGATCCTGTGCCAGGCTCCCGATGAGAACCCCAGCTGGCAGCCCCTCATTGAGGCTGTAGAAGAGCTCGGTGGCGCGACTGTAACTGGCAAAGCAGTTGAAAGGGCCGATGAAGAGCAGGAAAAGGAACAAGTGCTGGTGAGAGAAAGGCACAGGGGTTAGAGAGGGATTGTCATGCCACATGACCAGACAGCCCACCCTGCCTACAAACGGCACTCTGTCTGCGATTATACATATCATCTGAGCCCCAACACCAATGACTAACCCCAAACACAGCAACATGCATCACAGTTACTCCACTGCCAAATCCCAAACACATCACAACTTGCACCCCAAATCCACTAACACCTACTCCCATATACACCCCCACCCATTTCCTAACTACACCAGAACACTACCACCTAAGTACATCACTACATCAACCACAAATATACTATCTAAAAACTAGTTCCATGTCCAACTCCCCTCCCCTCAACTACCCACAAATACACAACTTTCAGTACCATAAATACACTGCTGTCCATTCCCCAAATACACAACCATTTGCATCGCAAATGCACAACCACTCACACTCAAAACACATTCAAAGCCCTAAACACACCACCATTACATCATACACTGCACCCCAAATACGTCATCCTCTGAGCTGCCACTTGCTCCCTAAGTACACCACTTACACCCCAACACACCATCTATGTCCACAACGTGCCACAGTCTGAATCCTGGATCATTCATACCATACATCCACCTTGGTTTGCACCCCATATACACCACGCTCTAAATCATGATCTACTCCTCAAATACATCACCATCTACTTTCCAAAAAACACCAGTCTAGACCCAAAGCACATCACAATCTTACCCAAAATAAACCACTGTTGACACCACCCACAACTCATATTCACCACTATGCACATTCCAAACACCCAAACCTTTGCCACCTAATTACACCACCAAATTAAGGAGCTGCCCTCCTGAAAACCACCCAAGACCTCTTCAATATCTGTTCCTCCTACATACCACAATGTGCACCGAATGTCCTCCAGAAATACCACCGGAAGCATCAAATATACCAGCTTGTGCCCACAGACACCCACAAGAAACCTCCTACACCCAAACCACAACAGACCGTGCACCAGCCATTCTTCACCACCCCATCCAGCCCACAGGCCATGCACACCAACGGTCCTAACCCATTGGACCACCACGCCACAAGTGGACCGAGGCGCCCCGGACAGCCGCGCGCACCGCTCAGCCTGGGCGCATGGAAGCCGGCCGCCAAGTTTACCTCCCCCGTGGAGAACACGGGGGACGCCGCGTCCCAGCCGCCCGGAGCTCGCCGGTCAAATTTCAGTTCCCGCGGAGGACAGAAGTCCTGCCCCGCCCCGGCCCCTGCGCTCCCCGCAGCACTCCCACGCCACGCAAAGCCGAGCGCCCCAAGGGACTGTGCCCAGGGCCGCCGCTGGCCAAGCCAGTCTGCAGCTGGGGCCGGAGCCGCGTAACTTCGGCCGCAGCCTCCTCGGGGAGTTCTCCCCCACAACCCGCCAAGGCCGAGCACCCGCCGGTGTGATGCGCTAAGCGGGGCTTTGCAATGCTCGCTCCCCCGCCAGCCCGTGTGGTTTCGGCGGGGAGAGGCGGCACCGCGCACACGCGGGGAAGTTTAGCCCGGGCGGGAGCATCGGCTTCTTTTAACCCCTGCGCTCCTCCTGGGCCCGAGCCGAGCCGGTGCAGAGCTCCCCAGCGCCCCTCCCCTACCTGCAGGCGCCTGTGGTTGGTGGTGCGCCCCGCGCTGCAGAGCTGCCCCATCTCCAGCGGCCGGGGCCGTGAGCCCAGGGCTGGCGAGCGCCTCTCGGTCCCCGGGCAGCTCATAGCCACCGCACCCGCAGTCCCTTCGCTCCCGACGGGCAGGCTGGGCGAGGCCACGCCCCTCGCTGGCTTCATGCAAATCGCCGGGACAACTTCAGCCAATAGTGGCGGGCCCAGCAATTAGCGCGGGGCTCGGAGCGGCAGGAAGGGCGCGCGGGCCGAGCTCGCCTCCCGGCTGCCGGGGCTGGCGGCTTGCAGAACCCCGCAGCGAGCGCCGGTGCGGGAGCGCCGGTCGGCGGGCTTGGCCCCGCGCCGGCGCGGAGCGCAGGGCTCTGCCCGGGAAACTCTCGCCCCGAAGCCGGCTGGCGGCAAACGCTGTCTGTGTACAGGCGCCGCCGCGGGGCTTTGCCCGGGGTCGGTGAAGCCCTTCTGAGGGACGGCTGGAGGGCGGCTGTTGCTGTTCTCTGACACGCCGCTGAAGTTCCCGCTCTGTCCGGGCGCGGACTGGACAGGCGCTAGGCGGGGTGCTGTGGTCTGTGGCGTTTTGCTGCCCAGCTTGTGCTTCCCCCGTCGCAGCCAGCAGGCGGTGCCGCTCTGTTTTCGGCCGGAGTGCGCTCCCGAGAGAGGCGGGGGAGGAGAGTCCTGTAAAGTGGGGGTAACAGCAGCCGCAGCATCTCCCCTTCCTGCTCCAGAGCCTTGTTTCCTTTTAGTTAAAGAGTCGATTCGATCTGAACCTATGCAACAATCCCATTCCTAGCGTGTCAGATCTCTGATAATGTTCCCCAGGCAGTTTGAGGTTTCCCTGTGCTGTTCCCAACTCCACCTCTTTCTACTTCATGGCAGATGCTCTTGGCCTGATTTCCCCTTCCTTAGACCATTATTTTCCAACAGGACTGGCAATTCGCTTCATCTGAACAAGTGGGTCTGTCCCAGGAAAGCTCATCGCCTAATAAATCATGTTGTTAGTCTTTCAAGTGCTACAAGACCGCTGGTTTGTTTCCATTAGAAGGCTCCTGAGCTCCTGGCACCAGCCATCCTGCTGCTCCTAGGGCCCACACTTCACCATGAGAAGGGTTAATTTGGCCAGGTAAGAAACTTGTGCATAGGACTTCAGCATAAAGCATTTGGTTGACATCTTCATACCACATACAATTACAACAGTATTTGTTTTGCCTTTGGCGAGAGCTTCCATCTGCACAGGATAAGAAGCAAAGATATTCTCAGTTCTACTTCCCTAAGTTCAGCGCTTGGAGGAGATCAACAGGTGCATGAAGAACCATTAGTTGCAGCTGAACCCAGGCAAGATGGAGGTTCTGAGCTGAGGAGTTTGTAGTCAGGTGTAGTCTCCACTGTATGTTGGTTCACATCCAAATGTGGTTAAATCAATCCACTGCTGAGTATTCCTGTATTTCTTAGTAAAACCTCACAAAGCAGCACCTTATTATAATGCTTGCTACACCCAAGAGCTGGGTAACAGACTTTGTCACACTGACAGAAAATTGCCTGATGTCACTGGGTATGTCGACATTGGGATGAAAAACCCTGCAGTGTGTTAGTGCCCAGATCAGCTGTCTCAGGCTCGCATTTATTGGGTTGTGAGGCTGAGAATTGCAATGTAGATGTTCAGACTCTGGCTGGAGACTGAACTCTATGACTTTTCCTCACAGGGTTTCAGAACCCAGGCGCCATCCTGAGCTCAAATGCATACACTGAAGTTTTACCACCCCACACCACAGCCCCACAAGTCTGAGTCACCCAGCAGGGGCCAGCCACAGTGGTGCTGCAGGTCTTTTATCACACTGTAGGCATAGCCATTAATACATGCTTTGGTCATTTCCCAGCTGAATGCAGCACAGAATAAAGTGTCACTTTTCCTTATCAGCAAAGTACAGCTAATGTGCCATTTGCTCTTTTTACTGGCTCTATGCAGAATATCAAGTTAAAGTGAAGATCTGTATGTCTTTATTGTTGAGGTGCTGAATGCTTTGGGGCATCAGATACCTAGCAAGTCATCTAATGCTGTCTCATTGAAAGATTGTCTAATGATTGGCTAAGGACTATGGGTGACAGCTGCATTTCTCCGGTATGATGGAGTGTCCTCCACAAGACTAAAAGCTTGCATAGCAGACAGATCTGCCAGCTATGTGGCCAGCCCAGGACTGTGGAACACAGTCCCTCCAGGATGATAGGAATACCTTAAATGTCTCTGCTGCTTTCCATTCCATTCCTTGACCTTGTCTTGAATAACAGCATGGCGGACAGTACACTAAATAAATAAACAAAACCCTCTCTGAGCAAAAAGTTGTGTGTGTGTGTGACAGAGAGAGAGAGAGAGAGAGAGAGAGAGAGGGAGAGGGAAGTAAAAGCCTGACCCAAAAAGATCATTTGCCTGGCTGAATACACATTTGGAAGGCACTCAGATATTATAGTGATTACAAAATCTAAGAATATGAACATGACAAAATAGAACTCTCTAGCACTGACTCCTTTTGAGAACTCAAGCAAGTCATATTAGCATCTCTGTCTTGGTTTCTCCAGCTGTAAAAGGCATATAGAACAAGGATATTTTTAGGATTTAGAGTCCAATCCAGCTTTTACTGAGGTCAATGGGAGCCAGAGCAGGCCTTAATCTGTTCAGTAACTCTCTTTGAGATATGGTATCTAATTTATCATACACACTACATCAAAAATTACAATACCACAATAATCGTGTCTTCCCCAAAAATAAAATGTGCTATGAACAAATGAATGAGTTGTATTTATTATTCTCCAGTCCTTAGAGTTTTGAAACCATTCAGTGTATTTTTCCTTACAAATTGCTTATTCTTTACCCTTCTATTTTAGGAAAAATAGAACAGGCAGTTTGTACAGTATGTACAATCCAGAGCACACGTATAATTTAACAAATAAACCAAATTACTCAAGTGCCTTTCTAAATTTTCATCCATCTGCCCAATAGTGCAGACCTATCAATATTGAAAAGTGTTTTCTTATTCAATACTTTAATTTTATCTAGCTGGACATAATGGGGCCTACAGCTGGTCTCCTCCTGGTCTACCTCTACTGTTGCTTGGCAAGGGTGGAACGTTGGCCCCACTAAAGTCAACAGGAGTTTTGGGGTCAGGATTTCACCTCAGAAGGCCACTGTTTAATGATTTTAGAGGCGGTCTTAGGATTGTAGAAGACCTATGAGGAATGAGTTTGAGGACGCCACATAATTTCCAACCTCACTTTGTTCTCCTGTAGCCTGATCCTCTCTTTTTTGGTTTCTTTATCACACTTTCTGTATTTATAAAATATATACCTATTTGCTCATCTCCCCTCATGCTGCTTCCTAATCAGTATCTCTCTACATAGGTATGTGCCTTATACATCTTTCTATTTGTAACAATTCCCTACTAATGACTAGTTTAAACATGGTCAAAACCCTATTATGAAAGGGACAGAAAAGCTTAGAAACAAGCATGTTTTGCAAAGATTTTCAGTGAGTCTTTTCCAAAGCACCTGGAAAACCGATGGTTGATTTCTATAGTTCTCCAGATTCACTGCAGTTTTTTTTCCTGGGAAACATAAGATTTTTAGTAATTGTTTTTTCTATCTTAATAACAAAAATATCTATTTTGAAGAAAATGTGTTTTCACCTTTCCTTTTGCTGTGTATAATCCTTCTGGCATGAAGTTTACACACCTTTCTCAATAAGATAGCCCTTCCCAGAATGCTGTAACTCAGCCAAAATTCTGGGTGTGCTGTAATTAGGCAGTAAGAAGGAACATGCAGGTGCCCTTCTATGGGATTATTGTTTGCCTCAGGTGAGTTAGGAGGCACGAGATTGAAGATTCAGTCACAAACCACCCAAGAAGCCCAACAATGGTCTACAAATGCATTCGCTGAAATGGGTTACTGCTACTGCGAAATACAAATGACGCAAAGTGAGATAAATAAAACAGTTATTCAGCTTTATTTAAATGGGAAACCTGAAAACATTGTTTCAGCAATCTGGACACCTGGGTCAGTGTGCTACCAATTCATAAAGGATTTTCTGGATGAAGGAGATACCTACAGCTCCCTCAGTCCCTATAATACTGCAGCAAACAGTCAGTTCCTTCTGCCACCAGAGTCTTTCACTGATGCATATGGCATGTAGATGCACATCAGAGTGTGGATGCAGCCTGCCTTTCACTGTGGCATGTAGCTACACATACCCTAATATGTCTGTTAAGTGAAGACAAAGCCTTAGTAGTATTGGTTGCTAGCATTAATTATTTGTTACAGTAGCACCCAGAGGCTCCATTCAGATCAGGGTCCCAATATACTGTGACAATTACATGGCAAGAAAGAGCTTGTCCCTGCTTTGAAGCATTTATGACCTAAGAAGCCATGACGGTGAAAGAAACAAAATACTTTTATTACTAGCAGTAGAAGCTGCCTATTGTCTAGGCTCTGGGCATGCAGAATGGCCCGCATCTTGCCCTATCCATCAAAGATGCTTTTGGGTGACAGAGTTTACTGGTGCCCTATGGTTGAGACTAGTGCCCTATGAATGGCAGGTAAGGGTCTGGTTTGCAAAAGTGCAGGGAACCTGGTACCCGCCCCCCAGTTGAAGTGTGTGCTGTTCCGAATCTTTGTAAATAAGCTCCTAGCAGCCCTCATGGTAGAGCACTGGCCAGGGGCAAGCCACTACTTCCCCTGAAGACACCAAAGTAACAAAGGCTACGTCTACACGTGAAGCCAACATCGAAATAGCTTATTTCGATGTAGCAACATCGAAATAGGCTATTTCGATGAATAACGTCTACACGTCCTCCAGGGCTGGCAACGTTGATGTTCAACTTCGACGTTGCGCGGCACCACATCGAAATAGGCGCTGCGAGGGTACGTCTACACGCCAAAGTAGCACACATCGAAATAAGGGTGCCAGGCACAGCTGCAGACAGGGTCACAGGGCGGACTCAACAGCAAGCCGCTCCCTTAAAGGGCCCCTCCCAGACACAGTTGCACTAAACAACACAAGATCCACAGAGCCGACAACTGGTTGCAGACCCTGTGCCTGCAGCATGGATCCCCAGCTGCCGCAGCAGCAGCCAGAAGCCCTGGGCTAAGGGCTGCTGCCCACGGTGACCATAGAGCCCCGCAGGGGCTGGAGAGAGAGCATCTCTCAACACCCCAGCTGATGGCCGCCATGGAGGACCCGGCAATTTCGACGTTGCGGGACGCGGATTGTCTACACGGTCCCTACTTCGACGTTGAACGTCGAAGTAGGGCGCTATTCCGATCCCCTCATGGGGTTAGCGACTTCGACGTCTCGCCGCCTAACGTCGAAGTTAACTTCGAAATAGCGCCCGACGCGTGTAGCCGCGATGGGCGCTATTTCGAAGTTAGTGCCCCTACTTCGAAGTAGCGTGCACGTGTAGACACAGCTAAAGAGTCCTGGGACCAGGGTGTGAGAAAGGCGGGTATGGACCTGGAGGCACATTATTTGCTTCCAAAACAAAAAGCAGTCAAGTAGCACTTTAAAGACTAGCAAAATAGTTTATTAGGTGAGCTTTCGTGGGACAGACCCACTTCTTCAGACCATAGCCAGACCAGCTATTGAGTCTGTTCTGGTCTGGCTATGGTCTGAAGAAGTGGGTCTGTCCCACGAAAGCTCACCTAATAAACTATTTTGCTGGTCTTTAAAGTGCTACTTGACTGCTTTTTGTTTTGGTAGTGTATAGACTAGCACGGCTTCCTCTCTGTTATTATTTGCTTCCTTGTTTGTAAACACCAAGGCTGGGTCTACACAGCATGGCTTTCCTGGCACGTCCATGCTAAAGGATAGCCTCAAAATTGCAAATGGCTGCATATTAGCGTGGTCCCAGGTCATTTATATGGCCACATGAGAGCTTGGTCTCAGAAGATGGGGGGGGCTGGTAGTATAGAGGCCATGGGGATGGGATCCTGACAGCAAAAAGCCCCACTGTTGCCAGACTCTTTTGCCTTTCAGTGGGAGTGCTGGATGCCTAGCACTTTCAGGCATAAGGGTCTGGTGACAAAGGAGCTTTTTGCCAGTAGGGGCATGTCCACACAGCCTCTTTACTACCAGCACCCCCCTCTGCTGAGATTGAGCTCTTGCATGCAGCTATGCTAATGAGCTGCAGGACCATGCTAATGAGCAGCTATTTGCAGTTTTGAGGATGCTCATTAGCATGGACCTGATGGGAAAGTGGTGCCACTGAGGCCCAGCCCAACTGTCTAGTCAAGCCTGCAGGGGTTGATTTGTAATAAACTCTTGCAAAATGATCCTGCAGGATTCAGTGCATAAACCTCTCATGAACCTATCCCTAGAGCAGTCGTACTTTTTTACTTTGAAGCTTAGTTGAGAGGAGATTCCTTTCTACTCTGCTCAGTATATGTGGTGGATTGAGCTAACCCTGAGACTGAAAGACACCATAAATTTGATTGGTGGATCAGTGTGAAATGAAAGGAATCTGAGCAAAATCTTTCCACAGGACTTTAATGTATTTTATTCCTGAATATTTTTGAGGTTCAACAAACATTCTTTTCTTTGATTATTTTAATTGTGCATGTCTTCAGCTTTCCTCTCTTCTGCCTGGAGTACAAGCAGAAATGCTGTAGCATTATGAAAAAAAGATTACCCTTAATTTATTTCCTATTTGATCATAACAGTATTCTGGAAAGGAAAACTAATTAAAAGTTTATTAACCATGTGCCAGTATGTTTCTAAAACTAATTACAAGGGAGGGGTTGATTCAGATTGTATTCTAACTTTCCTTTTATACTAGTGGGTTTTACATCATATTACAGAGTATGTCAGCTTCAATTGCACTCAGTTCTTGTGGTAGCCTGTCAATAACAATGACGTGATTTTGTACCATAGACGCCAAAAGCAAAGGCTGTGATACAGTACTAATATGATACAGCTGAAAATTGTTAACACCAAAAGTCTGTCATTATATTGCTTATCACATTAGTACAGGGACAGCATTCCAGCCTCTGCCAGCTTACTTTCTACACAATGCCTGTAAGTATAAGGGGCTCATGAATATTTAAATGTTTGTGAATAGGGTTCTCATTGACATTAAGCCACAGCTTCTGAGCTGAAGTTGCAGCTTTCTCATGCCAGAAATCAGATTTTGGATGAACATCCTGTGGCAAGCAATGGAACACAGCACAGTAAAGAGACCCTGTGACATGCCAGGTAGTTACTCGAGCACAGAGGTGCATGCCTGCTGGGCTCCAAGTAGCTTGGCATGTACCATTCGGTTCCTGTTGGCCAACTAGCCACAGGCTGCAATTCTATGAGACGGAAATGTTTAGATAGTGGATATAATGCTGCTGCACAGCCCAGTTTCCTGTGCTTGCTGCAGCAGCTGCAGCTACAGAAGTTTTTCGGCTTCTCTTTACTGCTTCCTCTGGATTGTTTTGCTATATGACCTTTTCAGACTGAGTTATCAGATTCACTGTGAAATATATGGAATATGTTGTGATCCCGTAGGAAGGGCTAAATGCACTAGGTTATATAGTATGATGTGCTAGGTGTTGCTTCACTGAAAATGGGACAATTTAAATTTTTCTCAGGACCAGATTCTGCCATCCATTCCATCTTTAAACAGGCAAAAGTCCCATTGACTCCAAAGAGTGTTTTCCTGAGCAAGGAATAATTATAACGCTCTATAGGGTTTGGGCCAAACTGCCTATTTTCTTTGGACAGGTGAGTTAACTGTAGTTCAGAAGAACTTAACTAGTTGTTATTGTTGTAGATGGGGAAGAGTAGGAAAATTCAGCATATTCTGTACTTCACTCAGTGTAGCTTTTCCTTATTTATATATTTCATGAACATTTGCATCTTGTTATTAAAGCAGCCATCTTCCTAGCTTTGGTTCACAAGACCCTTTTCTATGAAAATGTTACTGAACTGAAGAAGGATGCACAGTGTCTCTTTGAACTGATAAAAGTGGCTATTAGCTATGTCACTGACGAATTGTTTTAGATTTATTAATTATTGTTATCAACTCAAATCTATACTGAGATGAGAAATCAACAGTATGTTGTCCTTTCATATGGAGCGCTCTGTAGAGTCAGAGCCAATTTCACTGCTAAAGCTGGACAATTAAAGTACAGTATTTTTGCAAATATTTGTTTTTGTTTGAACTTTTAAAAAGAATTTATTTCATCTATATTCATACCTCTTTTATGTTCACTTTTCATGTGCATGAAAGGAAACAACTTTATTGACCAGAAAATCTTTAGAATTTTAAGTGGCCTTCACAGAATATGCCCAGGAAATTAATTTTCAATTTGTAATTATAATATTTATACTAAAATCCTGATTTTAAAAATAGTTATGTTTATCCAATCAGGGAACAGCAACATACTATGGGGCCTACATTTTTAGTCAATGGGTCATGAATATAAGATAAACTCCTTATCACTGAGGGACAGACAAAGAACTGTTTACAGAAGTACTTTGGCAAATAATTTCAAGCAGTAGTTCAAGGGGGAAAAGTGACCTGTCTACAGCCTTAAAAAAAACAAAAACAGAAACAAATTTCTTTGGATACATTAATTTTTATATGAATTAATTACATAATTGTCTTCAGTGGAAAACAACTGCCGCACACAAAAATGACTGCACTCAGATGTGTGAAAGAACAATATTTCTTAACACAAAATTGTGCTTGTTTTCTTCCCTCAGAAAAGGCAGTGCTTTAATTTGACAAAACTGAAATATTTTTAATCAACAGAGGCAAATATTATGCAGGCAGTTGTACAGTTTAACTTCTTCAGTGCCTTTTGCAAAGTACATTTCTAGGGTAACAAGAAACCAGAAAATAGCAAACTCTTGAGTAAAAGTCAAAAGGCTCTCTAAGGTGATTTCCTGCTGTACAGATAAAATTTTCTAGTGTTTTGTGTCTTCATATTGCAATTTTCTTCAGGGAAAAACAATGTTTCTTAGAAAAAATAAAACTGATTAATGCAGTAGGCAAATGAACAGCATCTATATAAAGATGAAAATTTTATCTAAAGTTCATTGCAATGTAAGATTATAAATGAAATAGAAATTAGTACATATTGCTATTCTAAACAAATTAATTTAGGTAAATTGTCCTACATGGCACATTTAACAAGATACCCATGTAATGGTTACTGTTTCCTTTCTCTTTAGATGTGTGAAAAAGCTCAATTCCAACAAACAGGAATATACACCAGCTAGCTAAAATAACTTTTGCATGATAGCTAGCTCTTCTGACACAGAGGAAACTTTTAAAATGAGCATCTCTGGGACATTTTCCATGAGACTAACAAGTATGGACTCAGAATTAAAATCTATAGTCCCTAGAAACCTTAAATTACAACACACCACCTACTCTTGTATAGTGCTTTTTTGTTGTTGAAAAAAGAGAGGAACTGGCACTCAGCTGGCTCCCTGTGCACCTCCTCCCAACCATTCCTGCAGCTGGGGCTGCCAAGGTGCCAATACTCAACACCAGCAAGTACCACTACAAAAAAAAATCACTGGTTTTGTAATAGGTCAGCTACATGTCACAAGTTACATTTTACTCGACTACAAGACCAGATATTTCCCCTGCAATCTCAGTTTGTTGATGTTGCCAATCTGTCTCCCCCACTCCTCAGATTCCTTTCTCACACAGACGTCTGGCTCGGTATCAGGGATTATGAAGGGAGGGACATAAAAAGGAGATGAAATCTGTGCAAGTGGGGTGATCTACCTTTTTTCAGCTTTTGCCTTAAAACATTTTTGTTAGTAATATGCATGTCTAAATCACATATGTCTTGGGCCATTTTTAAATTGAAAAACACAGTGCATCATGTTAACATTATGAGTGCGTCTACGCTAGCTGGCTACTTCGAAGTAGCCGGCACAATGTCGAAATAGCATGTGTCATGTCTACATGCACCATGCGCTATTTCAACGTTGAAATGAACGTTAGGCGGCGGGATGTCAACATCACTATTCCTATCCGAAGATGGGAATAGTGCCCTACTTGAACATTCAACATCAAAGTAGAGCATGTATAGACAATCTGCGTCCTGCTACTTCAAAATAGCGGGTCCTTCATGGCAGCAATAGGCTAAGAGGTTGAGAGGCTCAGTCCAGCCCCTGTGGGGCTATATGGTCCCCTCACACAGCAGCCTTTAAAGCACCACGGACCTGGATTTCCTGTGGCAGGAAGCTGAGAGCGTGCAGGCAGCAGCACATGCACGTGCTAGCCCTGCACGCTTTCCAGGGGCCCTGAATCCACCACCCACCACCCATGGCAGCCAGCCAGTCCCCAAAGTGTCCCCAGGGCTCCCCCTCTGAGGGGACCCAGCCACCCCTGGCAACCAAAGGGGGGCCAAAAAGAGGCGGGGCCCCTCCTGGTTAGATGCCAAGCTCTGAGACCTGCTGGGGCTCTGGGATGAGGAGGAGGTGCTCCACGTGATGGGGAGCAAGTGGCAGAATGCAGAAAAATTCACCCAACTGGCCCAGGGCCTGGCCACCTGGGGTCACCCTGCCCACACTCCAGACCATGTCTGGAGCAAGGTGAAGGAGTTGTGGCAGGGTAATGCCCGGGCCTGGGACTTGGCCAGCCTGTCTGGGGCTGCCCCCGCCACTTGCCCCTATTACAGGGAGCTCAGGGCCATCCTGGGTCCCCGGGACACCTCCTCCCCGCACTCTGGCCACCCTTGACACTGCGGCTGATGAGCCCCAGCAGGCCTCAGAGCCAGAGTCTGGCCCGGAGGCCAGCCCCGCACCCCAGGGTCCACCCGAGAAGCCAGCCCTCAGGATGGCAGGGGTGGGGTCCAGCCGTGAGGGGGTGGGTCCTAATAGACCTCCCCTCCTGGAGCACCAGCTAGGCATCTGTCCACCGGGGTTCCCCCCACCTGGCAGTGGAGGGTCAGATACATACCCCACAGGGCACACACCCCTGGGCCATGGGGCAGGGGCACCAGACATGACCAGGAGCCCCACATACCACCAGCGGACCCCACCCTGCAACCGCCTAGCCACAGCAAGGTCCCAGGATGGTGGCATGGACATCAGCACCTGTCAGCACCCACACCCATGGACAGCACTGTGCCCTAACCCAGGGGGTGGGGGGACCATGCAATGGGGACACCCAACAGGGACACTACACCCACCAATGGGGACAGAGACCCAGGACCCGGGGGGGGTAGGGAGAATGGGCCATGGGCCAGGGCACAGTACTAACAGCCTTCCCCTCCCTCTCTCCCTCTCCACAGCTGCTATATCTGAGGCCCCAGGCAACCAGGCACTGTCCATGGTCCCTGAGAGCCCACCGGAGGCCAGCCACTGCCAGCACCTGGGGACACCCCCAAGGCCAGTGGGATGGTCACACCACTGCCAGACCCAAGGGATGGCCCCCGTGGACTCCCAGCTCCTGGCAGCTCTCCGGCAGCAGACAGAGGTGGCTGAGGAGAGACTTCAGTTCAACCAGGAGGAGTCCACCCAGTGCTGGGCGGCATGGCAGGAGTTCATGGGCGTATTCTGGGACATATTTGGGTCACTCTGGAATGCTGTCGCCTGGCTCCTGCCCCCCACTGCCCTCCCCACTGCTCCACACAATGCCCCCCGCTGCCCTACCTGCCTCACCACCTGCCTCACTGCCTGCCATGCTGTCTGCCAGCCCCCCAGGACCAGAGCCCATTGGGGCTGAAGACTGGCTGGTGGAGGCTTCCTGGCTGTACCTGCCAGTCCTCCCAGCCCCCAGCCGGCTGCGCCGGGGACTGCAGACAAGAGGGGTGGGTCGCGACCCGTACCCACTGGGGGTCATGCCCCTCTACCCCCACCCCAGACTGATGGGCTGATGGCTGAGCCATCCGCTGGTCCCCCATTTGTATATAGTTGTCACCCTTGTGCATAGATGTCCCCCTTCATATATTGGTTGCAGTTTTTGTTGTGAACATTACACAGTTTCCAGTTTTCAATAATTCACAGTTTTATTTTCCACAGAACCTGAGACATATACTTGTTGCAGGGGGTGGTGTGCGGGCCATGTGAGGGCAGTGGGGGCAGTGTGTGGGGGGCCCTCCAGGGAAGGCCAGGGAGGTGCTCAGGGGTCTCCCTGATCAAAATGGGCCCTCAGGGCCTCGCAGACCCATACCCCTTCATGGTGGGCCTGGCTACTGGGTGTGGTGGCCAGCTGGGGGAAGCCTTTGCTGGCATCGACTGCCCACCCCGGACAAAGACCTCCCCATTACTCTCCACCATGTTATGGAGTGTGCAGCATGCACCCACAGCCTGGGGTATGATCTGGAAGCTGACGTCCAGGCAGGCAAGGAGGCACCACCAGCGGCCGTTCAGGCGGCCGAAGGTCCTCTCTACTGCCTGGCGGGTGTGGTTGAGTCAGGTGTTGAACCGCTCCTGGCTGGCGTTGAGGTGGCCGGTGTATGGGCGCATGAGCCAGGGCTGGAGGGGGTAAGTCACATCCGCCATGAGGCAGAGGGGCACAGTGGTGTCCACCAGAGGGAGATCCCTCTGGGGGATGTAGGTCCCTGCCTCCAGCTGGCAGCACAGGCCCAAGTTCCAGAAGACATGGGTGTTGTGTGTACAGCTGGGCCAGCCCACGTAAACATTCTGGAAGCGGCTCCAGCTGTCCACCATGGCCTGCAGGATCATGGAGTCGTAGCCGCTGTGGTTGATGTATCTTCTCCTGCTGTGGTCCGGAGTGCAAATGAGGATGTGGGTCCCATCCAGGGACCCAAAGAAGTTTGGGAACCCTATGGCGGCAAATTTGGTGATGGTTGCATCCAGGTCCCCGACTTAGATGACCCTCTGGAGCAGCATGGCATTGAGTGCACAGACCACCTGCGGGGAGGGAACACAAGTGCCCATGAGGGTGTGCAGGGTGCCCCAGGCCCCTCCCATGCAGCACCTGTCAGGGTGTTTGATCCCTGGGTGACTATCTGGAAGGCTTCCAGGGGCAGCTGCTGCTGGGGGTCCATAGCTGCTGTGCATCAGTCTGCAAAAGTGTGGCTAGCGCTCTGCAGACCTTGTGCTGTGCAGGCTGGGTGTGCCTGGGAGGGGCCCTTTAAAGGAGCGGCTTGCTGTTGCCCCAGAAGGGCCAGTCCAGCCTGTGACCCCATCCACAGGCTTTCCTGGTCCCTTATTTCAACAGGGAGCACTTGTGTGTGTGGACGCTCCACGTTTCCTTCCAGGGTGGCTCCTTTCAACATTCCCCATTGCTACTTCAATGTTGAACGTCGACAGCATCAACCCTGGAGGATGTGTACACGATACACATTGAAGTAGCCTATTTTGATGTTCTTATTTTGAAATAGGCTACTTCAACGTAGGCCATGTCTACAAGAGCCCCAAACTTCAAAATGGCCATGCAAATGGACATTTCGAAGTTTACTAATGAAGCGCTGAAATGCATATTCAGCGCTTCATTAGCATGCGGGCGGCCGTGGCACTTTGAAATTGACATGCTTCGCCACCGCGCGTCTCGTCCCGATGGGGCTCCTTTTCAAAAGGACCCCGCCTACTTCGAAGTCCCCTTATTCCTGTGAGCAGATGGGAATAAGGAGACTTCGAAGTAGGCAGGGTCCTTTTGAAAAGGAGCCCCGTCGGGATGAGACGCGCAGCGGCGAGGCACGTCAATTTCGAAGTGCTGCGGCCGCTCGCATGCTAATGAAGCGCTGAATATGCATTTCAGCTCTTTATTAGTAAACTTCAAAATGGCCATTTGCGTGGCCTTTTTGAAGTTTGGGGCTCGTGTAGACGTAGCCATAGTGTGCTAGTGAAGATGTAGCCTATATTGCAAAAAAGACAATCACCAAATTTACAATGATCAAAACAAAAAAGCAAAAGAAGAAAAACATTTGCTTAGAAAGAAACATGGCTGTCCTGAAAGATAGAGGAAAAAATATACTTTATTAAATGGGATCTGGCAAAGTCTTAACTAAATATATTAGCTTTGTGCCATATATGCTGTGAAGGTTATATATACCCTGAAGGTTAATAAACTTGTGCCCTGTCTAACCAATGAGAAAGTAGATTGTTCTCCACTGAGATTGTCCTGCCACTAGCCATTAGTTGTTCAAACATAGGTACCTTACCTGAGAGTTGATCAATTGGCCTCATTAGTTAAAGTGGTCTGCTGTGAGAGAGCCAGTCATTCAGGTATTTGAATGGAAACAGTGCCTTAGACTAAAAACAAAAAAGGAGTGTTTTGACATCTTAAAGACTAACAAATTGATTCGGGCACAAGCTACCTTTGGACTGCAGCCCACTTTGTTTGATATAAGGGGTGGAAAATACAGTTTGGCAGGGATATATAGACACATATGAAAATGGGACAGTTACATTACTATCTAGAGGACCGGTTTGATATTTCAGGTTTGCATATGAATTCCAGCTCTTCAGTATCATGCTGCAGTCTGCTTTTGAAGTTTTTTTCCTCCAGTATGACAACTTTCAGGTCTCCTGTTGAGAGCCTAGGGAGGTGAAGTGCTCTCCTATTGGTTTTTGAATGTTATCGTTCTTGATGTTTGCTTTGTGTTCATTTACTCTTTTGTGTAGAGATAGTCCAGCTTGGCCAATGTATGTGGCAGAAGGGCACTGCTGGCACATGATAGCATATATCAAATTAGCAGATGTGCAGGCGAATGAGCCCCTGATGGTACGGCTGATGTGATTCTGTCCTATGATTTTGGTTCTGAATAGAGACGGTGAGTGGATGCCTTAAAAGTATGTTCCCTTCTTTGGCTATTCTCACCTTCTTATCAACTGTTGGGAGAGGGCCACGTCCACTTTGATTGAATGGGCCTTGTTACACTATGTAAAAATGTAACCATTCCAGCTTTGTATGGATGTATTTATTCTTGCCAAATGGTAGCTTCCACTTCATTCATCTAACGAAGTTGGGTCCAGCCCACAAAAGCTCATAGATTAATGAAAGTTTTAGGCTTTAAGGTACCAGAAGACTCCTCATTGTTTTTCTGAAGCAGACTAACGTGGCTACCCCCTGATGCTGCCTTACACTAACAATGGGGCCCAAGTCATGCAGGTTATTTCCTGTCAAGTAACTGTATAATGGCAACACTTTGAACAATACACAAAGCTAGACAGAAATTTTGCATAATCTGCACAACCCCACTCGTATAATCTGCTCTCTCTGATCTACACCCCAAAGCAATTTGCTACACTAAACACCAGGATCTGCTCCCTCAGAAGTCAATGGGGGTCTGACTTCTGTGGAAGATTAAACCAGGCTCAAACTGCAGTTTCCGAGGAGAAATGGAGTTCCATGAAGAATATGTTTCAGTAGTGCAATCAGGAAGAAAAAAGTCTGGATAACTTAGTGAAGTCCACACCTGAGAGGAATGGTCACGGTGATGCTAAATACAAATGGAAAAGAATCTTTTTGTCTCCTGGCAGCCAAAGGCCAAATGAGAATCTAAAAATAAGTAATACTGTCCTGTGCATTGGTATGACTATGAGTATTCATCAGTGCAATCTTCTGTTTCCATAATCTGAAGTCTTCAGTTCTTCATGAGGTAGCATTAACTTGTTTGTGCTTTTCACAGATTTTAAACTTATCTCTATGTATACATTAACAATGATTTTTACATCTTCAAATATCATAGCATCATGATAATTGCTATATCTATTGACCTCATTTTCGAAAAGACTTAAAATGACATATTTCTGGCACTCCTCAGAATAAATTCTCCATTCTTTTGCATTGATTTATTTGACACTTCATTACATAATAGTTTTATAGCTATAGGTTTCATTATCACAAAAACTTTGTAATGGGCTAATCCTTAGCAGATGCAAATTGATCTAGTTCATTGACTTCAAAATCTTTGCTGGGGAAGTGTAATGTTCAGGAAATTAACAATGGGCAATTGAGCCTCTTACTGGTTCAAAACCAGGTCAATTTTAACTATGGGTCAGTGAACACAATAATTGTTATTACAGGTCAGTGAACTTTGGCTTTACAAAGCTCTGAATCTATTTTTAGAGTTTGCATAGTAGTTCATGGACCTTTTGTTCTGTAAGTTTATTTTCAAGGCTGAAATAATTTTTCAAACCAAACTAAATTAAACCAAACATGTTTCTCAGAGCTCAAGGGGAATATATAGCCTGTATGAAGGATAGAAGAGCTATTACCAAATTAGGCTTACAAATGAGATGGTATATATGCTATTTTTACTTTTAAAATAAGATTTCTTCTCTCACTATTTTTACCACCACTTTTCTATATCAATTTGTTCACGTTACCTTTTTTGCTCCCTATTTTCATCCTGTTAATCAATTACTTCTGTTTTTTTGCCCAGCCTTGTCTAAGTGGAGCAAGGATAAAAAAAGCTGTTGTGTCTTCTGTTCAAGTTTGAGAAGCTTTCAGAAAATATTATGATGTGAAATATGCCAACTCTATGCTGAGCACACAGCCACCATCCCGAGGGAAGCAGCCCAGCTGGGCCATGGCTGGCTGGGGTCTGCTGGGGGTGTGGGTGGCCCTCTGGCAGGTGTGGTGCCCCTGCCCTGTGATCTGGGTTGTGTGTCCTGTCAGGTATGTACCTGAGGGTCCACCACCTAGGTCCGAGAATGCACTGCTGGCTGATGCATGGCTGGAGGTGTGGGAGTGGAGGTCAATAACGAGGTCCTCCTCCTCACTTGACCACTACCTGGTGGCAGCCAACATGTCCAGGATGGCAGGTGGGGAGGAGGTGTCCCAGGGCCCAGGAAGCTCTGGAGCTCCCAGTAGGAGGGGCATGAAGCAAGGGTGGCCCCAACCAGCTGGACGAGTCCTGAGCCCAGGTATAACCCTGCCACAACTCCTTCACCTTGCTCCTGACTTGGTAAGCAGTGCAGCCAGGGTGACTCTGGGAGCTCAGACCCTCAGCCAGATGAGCAGAAGTGGCCACATTCCTCTGCTTTGTGCCCATGACCCAGAGCACCTCCTACTCCTGCTGCAAGCCCAGCAAGTCCTAGAGCTCATGCTCAGTCAAGGATGGGGCTTGCTTTTTCCTCTGCTGGCTGGATCTCTGTGACACCTGGACTGGCTTGGAGGGGTGGCCCTTGGGCTCCTGACCAGCCTGGGTGCTGGCCATCCCACTCTGGGGGCTGCTCTGGGTCACACTGAAGCATTCAGGGGCAGCACAAGTAGCAGCTGCTGCCTGCACGGTCTCAGCTTCCTGCAACAGGAGTTTCTGGGTCCATGCAGCTTTAAGAGCTGCAGCACACACAGATAATAGAGCCCTGCAGGCACTGGACAGCATGTCTCTGTCTAACAGCTGACCACCACCATGGCGGCCCTGCTATTTAGAAAGAGCGGAGTGCAGAACAACTACACACATCCTCTTGTGAAAGAGACTATTGGGGGTGGGGGGGGGGCTCTTCCTATTTCATGTTTGGAACAGTGCTTGGGATTCCTGTGGTGAGTCCCACAGATTTCATTTTCAAAAGAGCACACAGCAGGTGTAGGTGTGCTATGTGCTCTTTCGAAAGAGGGCCTTGTTTTTTGAAAATATTGGCTAGTGTAGATGCAGCTACTAAGTAGAAAGCAGTTCCCCAAAAAGGCGTGAGCTCATTATTGCCCTTTCATTGCCTTGGAGCAGGAAGATTCATAGCAGAACTGAGAGTTTATTTATAAATAATTTGAATTTATTTTTGTTAATTACACAGTTTTACAGAGCTGGGTAAAAAAATGCAAATCCATGTGTAAGTCTTGTAATCATTTTTCAGTTAAAAGACAGAATTTTTTAAACACTTTGTCCTCCTCTTGGAAACATTTGCTGCATACCTAAAAGTGTGCGTGGTTCAGGAAAAAACTAATTTCATAGGGCAATAAAATGATCATAAAACCAAAAATAAACCCATTTGCTATGGCATTCAATATAGATCAACATCTCAAATTCTCAAATAATAACACTATCCCCCAGATAGATGTGCTCCAGAATAAAAAGTATTTCTGATGAAAAGTACCTGTATTTTGTGTTTGTAAATCAATGTTTACAGTTCTTAGAAAGTTATAAAAATCAGTTACGAATCACAATGACCTCCATGGTGTCGTGGGATAAAAGCTGTAGTGACTGAACTGAGCATAAAATTTCCATTGTTACACTTGAATTTCCCCATAAGCTCTCCCATACATCAGAATCCCCAGTCCACTTCAGCCAAATGTATGACAAAAAGAAAGGCTTTTTATTTAACAGTCAGTATAGTTGTAAATCAACAGATGTAGATTGGGGAAAAACAATTGTCAAAATTATACCTCATGATACCAAGGTATTACTATGAACCCTGATTCATAACTCCATTCCACTGCTTTGACTTCAGCAGATATACAGTAAGGTAAAGCTAGCAGCTATTACAGCATGTGGCTATTTAAGTCAATGGCCGTGTCTACACATGCCCCAAACTTCGAAATGGCCATTCAAATGGCCATTTCGAAGTTTACTAATGAAGCGCTGAAATGCATATTCAGCGCTTCATTAGCATGCGGGCTGCAGCGGTGCTTCGAAATTGATGCGCCTTGCCGCCACGCGGCGCGTCCAGACGGGGCTCCTTTTCGAAAGGGCCCCGCCTACTTTGAAGTCCCCTTATTCCCAATAGCCTTATATTGAAATAAACTATTCCGGAAGGGCTATTCCAGAACTGCTTATTTTGAAATAATGCTGCTACACACGAAACGCATTTCAAAATAGTGCCCAGCTATTTCAAAATATGGCAGCTACACACATAATGCCTATTTTGAAATAAAGCCATTGGATACACTGTGGCTTATTTCAAAATAGGCTCTATTACCTGGCTAGATCTGTACTAGCCATGGAAGATCAAATGCTTATGTTCAATCTTCCAGGGTGCTGTTTCATGCATTCATGAAATGGTGTGTTGTGGGATCAATGTCGAACCCAGAACTCCTTAGCTGCGTCTACACGTGCACGCTACTTTGAAGTAGCGGCACCAACTTCGAAATAGCGCCCGTCGCGTCTACACGCGTCGGGCGCTATTTCGAAGTTAACTTCGACGTTAGGCGGCGAGACGTCGAAGTTGCTAACCTCATGAGGAGATAGGAATAGCGCCCTACTTCGACGTTGAACGTCGAAGTAGGGACCGGGTAGACGATCCGCGTCCCGCAACGTCGAAATTGCTGGGTCCTCCATGGCGGCCATCAGCTGGGGGGTTGAGAGATGCTCTCTCTCCAGCCCCTGCGGGGCTCTATGGTCACCGTGGGCAGCAGCCCTTAGCCCAGGGCTTCTGGCTGCTTCTGCGGAAGCTGGGGATCTATGCTGCAGGCACAGGATCTGCAACCAGTTGTCAGCTCTGTGTATCTTGTGTTGTTTAGTGCAACTGTGTCTGGGAGGGGCCCTTTAAGGGAGCGGCTGGCTGTTGAGTCCGCCCTGTGACCCTGTCTGCAGCTGTGCCTGGCATCCCTATTTCGATGTGTGCTACTTTGACGTGTAGACGTTCCCTCGCTGCGCCTATTTCGATGTTGGCCTGAGCAACGTCGAAGTTGAACATCGACGTTGCCGGCCCTGGAGGACGTGTAGACGTTATTCATCGAAATAGCCTATTTCGATGTCGCAACATCGAAATAAGCTATTTCGATGTTGGCTGCACGTGTAGACGTAGCCCTTGTGATCTGCAAGGATTAAGGAATGTATGGGAAGAGTGCTCCCATCAGCATTCTGCAGCGAGGACAGGGACAATGTCGATGACTGCAAACCAGATTTTAGTTACACAATTGGCTTACCTAAATTGCATAGCAGCTGTCAACATTCCTGATAAGTGTAGAAGTAGCCCCTGTCTTAACAGCCCC
This sequence comes from Carettochelys insculpta, assembly GCF_033958435.1. NCBI lineage: Eukaryota > Metazoa > Chordata > Testudines > Carettochelyidae > Carettochelys > Carettochelys insculpta. The sequence goes on from NC_134137.1 coordinate 75,296,066, forward strand.
TATTTTGAAATAGTTATTTCTCATGCAATAAGTCAACCAGTGTCTAGAAATTAGTTCGAAATCGTGGTTGTGTTGTATAGATGCTAGGATACTTATTTCAAAATAACTGCTGTTATTTTGAAATAACTTTACTGTGTAGCCTACCTTTAGACACTAACGCTGCATCTATGCTACAGCTCCATTTTGAAAGGATGACTTTCAAAAATAAACATCGAAAGACAACCTTTTGAAAGGGAGTGCCCACACAGGCAAATGGTGATTAAAGGTCTGACCCACCCACTTGAAAGGACCCCACTGTACTTTCAACAGAGAGTGTCCACACATCCCAGGGCACCCTTTCAAAAGTAAAGGGGCAGGAAATGCCATGGGCAGGGTCGCATGGTGGACAAGACCTTCCGGGGCCGCTGCTTGCTGCCCCATTAAAGGCCCCACCCCTGAGCCTCGGCCTACACACGCTGAGGGCCAACTAGCTGTCCCTAGCCAGACAGACTGAGAGTGAGTGGATGGGGCCCCCTGGGCCCACATGGACCCTGAGCAGGTTCCCCACCCCCACATCGAGGCCATGGCCAGCACGCTGACCACAGTCCTGGCCACCATGCACCAGTGGCTCCAGATGGCTACCCTGGTAGCCACCATCCTGGAGGCTGTCTTCATGGTGTGAAACCCTACCCATTCCCCCAGGTCATCCACCTCTTGTGGGGCTTCCCCACAAGCAGCGACTGGTGGGACCAGCTGGTGCTGGAGGGCTGGGGTGATGATTAGTGGCTACAGAACTTCAGGATGACCATGGGTACACTCCTGGAGTCATTCCACTGTCTCGCCCTCCAGCACCTTAACACCTACATGAGGCTGGTGCTCCCACTCCAGAAAAGGATGGCAGTCGCCCTCTGGAAACTGGCCACCATGGACAGTCACTGAACCATCAGCCACCAGTTCAGGGTGGGCAGGGCCACCATCAGCACCATCCTCAAAGAGGTTAGCTATGCCTGGGTCAAACCCATACCGCATGTGGGGGCCATGAGTCAGGGGACACCCCCACAAGGAGCACCATTGGGAACTGGGAAGGTGGCCCCTGACAGGGATGGGAGTGGGGACAAGAACAGTAACAGGTGAGCAAGCAAGGGGCAGGGGGCAGGTGCCCCACGGAGGCCTGCCCTTCCAGGGACAGGGATGGGGATGGGAAGGCACACCCACCCTATCCCACACTTATGAGTGCACCCCCACACACACCTTGCAGGTCATCTGAGCCATTAACAAGGTCACCCAAGCTGCATTAGGGCCTGGACAACACCATTCAGGGCTTTCACAAGTTGGGGTTCCCAAGCTTCTTTGGTGACTTGACAGCACACACATCACCACCTGGGCCCCGGAGCACAGCAGTGGGGCCTATGTGAATTGAAAGGGCTACCACTCCTTGGTCCTGCAGGTGCTCGTCAATGGCAATGGTCGCTTCCAGGACATCTGCATGGGCTAGTCCAGACACACCCACAATGCCAGGGTATTCTGCAACTTGGGGCTGAACCTCCGGATGGCCAAGGGGACCTTCATCCCCCAGTGGAAGCTCCCCCGCCAGGGTTACCACAATGTTGCCCTGCATCTTGGGGGATGTGGCCTACCCACTGCAGGTCTGCCTGATGAGGCCATATACGGGACACATGCAGCCCAGCCAGGACATTTTTAATGAGCAGCTCTTCTGGGCCCACAATACCATTGAGAGGGCATTCAGACACTTGAAGGGGCAGTTCAGATGTCTCCTCACCAGGCTGGAGGTTGGTCTCCACAGTGTCCCAGTGGTGTCTGGGGCCTGCTGCACTCTGCGCAACCTTGTGGAGATGAAACACAAGCTGTTCATGCAGGGGTGGGCTGCTGAGGCAGGGTGCAGGTACAAGCAACCCCCTGCTGCCCTGTGCCACCAAGCCCAGCAGGACAGTGAAGGTATTGGAGGCCCTGCACCAAGCCTTCCACCAGGGGCTGCAGTGAGAGGTGGGTGGGGGAAACTGCAAAATAGGGACTGGGGTGAACTATACACAGGGTAGTAGCAGCTCTGGGTGGGTGCCCCGCAAGCCTCGGGAGGGCCAAGGATCAAGGCAGGGGCTTTATTCATCTACGGGGGTTGATGGCCAGGATCCCCATCCCTGCACCCTCCCCAGCCCCCATGTCTTGGAGATCCAGCGGGGCTGGACCAGAGCTGACAGCATGGGGAGGTAGGGGCGTGGCTGGGATGCAGCCCCCGCAGCCTCGCCGGGGTCAGCATGGGGCGGCAGGTGGCACAGCCTCCTCCTGGCCAGCCCTGGCCAATGGGGTGGGGGAAGGTTGCGTGGAGGAGAGTGGCAGGGACACTGGAGTCGGGGGAGGTCAGAGGGGGGAAGCTTGATTTCTCGTCATCACTGCTGGGGTCCAGGTGCCAGACTGTCCATAGGTGCCTGGTATTGGCTGCTGGTCCTGGGTTGTCCTCACTCTCCATCACCATCCCTGGCTCAGTCTCAGGCTCTGCTGTGTCTAGGATGATGACCTGTGGTCCCTCACCCTTGGGCCCCAGGAGGTGGTGTAGTTCTTTACAGTAGGGGCAGCAGGTGGGCTCTGCCCCTGACTGCTCAGCTGCATCCTTAGCATTACAGTAGCACTGATGCAGTTCTTTAACTTGGACCTGACCTGGTCTAGGGTGTGGGTGTGGTGGCCCTAGCTGCTCAGGCCCTTGGACAGGCACTCAGATGTCATGGCTTTGCAGAGCTGGGCCCCGTCTGGTGGAGGATCTCCTTATCCTCCCATAGCGAGAGGTGATCCCACAGCTTGTCCTCCATCCAGGAGGGAGCATGGCACTTCAGCGCCTGGATCCCCTCCTGGAAGGACTCCCTGATGTCCCTGCGGGGCTTCTGGGGTGTGCAGGGTGTTGGCTGACTGGCCGTGGGTCAAGGGAGGGTGGTGGTCTGGGTGGGTTGTCGTGGAAGGGAGCTGGCTGTGCAGCAGCCTGGGCTCCCTTCTGCCTGAACACTCTCAGCTTCCTGCCTGGTGGTCTGTGGGAGCCTATGTCTTTAAACGTGGTAGGATGCTGGATCCATAGAGCTCTACTTGTTCTGTGAGTGGAGCCTCCACATGCGAACTGATTGTTACCACGGGGGGCGCTCACTCTTACGAAATAGCTTCCATGGAGCATCTACCTTGCTCTTATGTGTAACACTTTTATTAAAGCCAGGTAGCCTGCCAGAAGGGCCAGGTTTAGCTTCTAGGGGGTTTCCTGTCAAAGATACAGCCAACCAGCTTGAGCCCCCACCCAGTGGCCTGGGACAATTTCACCCACTTGCTGGGTGCCTGTAAGGCAGTTATCCCCCTGCCCTCCCAAGCACAGAGTCTAAGATAGAAAGAGCTTATTTAATGACAATAACTTACCCCAAGTTTACTGTAACAGATGCAGTATATTTAAGCAAAGGAGAGACAAACCCCTTTAACAAGATACCATCCCCATACACTATAGAACCAAGTCTCTTGCTGGGTCTCTTGGTCTTTACCCCCCACACAGTTATAGGGTATACCTCTCGTGGTGCAGTCCCAGACCCAGAGCCCACAGATGCATTACCAGGGCAGTACTAGCTGTCCACTTGTCTGCAGCATCCCACTGACTGCCACCTGCTGGCCGCTGGCTACTCCTCCTAACAGCCACCCTCCGGTTGCCATCGTCCGCCACTCCTCCTACTGGCCACCCGCCGGTCACGCCGTCTGACGTTCCTCCTACCGGCCGCCCGCCAGTTGCCGTCATCCGTCGCTGCTCCCTTACTGGCCGCACCGCTGGGGGATCGCCCTGAGGCAGAACCCTGTGATTTCAGCTCTGCGTGGCCTCAGCTGCCACTTTGTGATTTTAGCTCTTAATATCTTCAGTGTGGAGTTTCATGAAAACCCTAGTATCCAGCTCTATCTTTCAACAGGTGGGGGCGGGTCTAGTCAAACCAGGCTTATAGCTATATGGCCAAGGCATAGGCAGGGCCATGGCATTTAGCAAGCTTGCTCAACTAGTACCCCTCCCCTCCTGCCTTACAAAGTCTGGGTGGGTCGTCATGGAAGGGAGCCGGCTGGGCAGCAGCCTAGGCTCCCTGCTGCCTGCATACTCTCAGCTTCCTGCCCGGCAGTCTGTGGGAGCCTACGTCTTTAAACGTGGGAGGATGCTGGATCTATAGAGCTCCACTTGTGCTGTGAGTGGAGCCACCTCATGCAAACTGATTGATGTCATGGGGGGGGGCCTCCCTCTTACGAAATAGCTGTTCGTGGAGCATCTACATTGCTCTTATGAAATAATCTTTTGACAGAGGGTGCTCTTCTCACCACAGAAACTGAAGACTGACTTCAGTGGAATGGCCCCATTCTTTGTACGTTAATTCAGAAAGATCTCTGTGTGTGTGTAGATGCTCACCAGGGGATTTCAAAAGAAGGCCATCTTTCGACCTCAATTTCAAATGTATTTGCAAGTATAGACTCAGCCTAAGAGATTCATATATTTCCATTCATTCATATTCCTCACTTCCATGTTCAATCCCTTTTTCTTTTACTTTTCCTGTATTTTCTGGCTCATTCTGCTTCCTTTCTTGACTTTCTTTTAGTTTCCCACACACCCTCCAAGCTCTTTTCCCCCCTCCATTCTCACCACCCCATTTGTTCTCTGCCTCATCCATCCCCTAGATCAGGGGTCAGCAACCCCCAGCACACATGCCAAGAGTGGCATGTGAGCTGATTTTCACTGGCACATGAGGTGAGAGCTCAGCTCCACCTCTCCTCCCCTATGCAGCTGGGAGCTTGCTCAGAGGCATGCCACCTGTGGATTAACAAAAGAGCAGCTAATGCTACTGATCACCACCTAACAGTGAACGTCTTCACCTTAATGTATTTATTAATGAAGCTGTTGTAAGTAGGACTACTGATGACTTTTAAATGTACCACCTACACTCGAACTGTCCATAGAGGTCAAAAGGTCACTTTTCGGCACTCTGCCTCAGAAAGGTCGCTAACCCCTGCACTAGATTGCTCTCCCACCCATTGTTTGTTTCGCTATCCTTCAGCTTCAGCTCCTCACCACCTATTGGAGAAGCTTAGGTTTTTCCCAGTCTCCTGATAACATGTTATCTAGTCACCCCTCAGCCACCTTTCTCCAAGTGCACTCTCCCTAACTTGTGCTCCTTTTCCCAAATACTTTCTCATGGACTTTTTCATTTCCACTCACTCATCTTCTGCCTACACTTACTTTAGATTCTCACTCTTCATCCTCTTCTCTGAGTTCTTTTTACTCCCAGTAACTTACATTCCCACTCAAGCTCAAGCCCTCTCTCATCACCAAGGCCCCCTCCCCTCATTTCCTCATTTAACTTGAGGTTGCCACTAGAAAGCATTCTTTTCCTACCTGCATGCCACATGATTCTATTTTCTTGCTTGATCACCTCTTATCATCCTTGGATGTGTACCTGACATGGCCTGAAGAAACAGTGACCTGACATGGCTGAACAATCAGTCTGGGAAGTCAGTCAGAAGACTGTGCTGGGGCCCTTCCTGCTATCTCAGGATACGTCTACACTTCCAGGAGGTTCAATGCACCATGATTGAGCCTCTAGTGTTTGATCTCTCTGTGCTCGACTCTGGACCCTGGTACTCATGCTACTGCATGGCGTAACAGACCTCAGTGTGAGCCCAAAGAGCCCTGAGCTACACAAGGGCAAGAAGTTGATCCTGATATGTCAATTCTGACTATGCTAATGGCATAGCTAGAATTACATATCTGGGATTGACTTTCTGCCCTTGCGTAGACCAGGCCTCACTTTTCTCGTGGTGCAGAGAAAACAGGTTGATGTTTGAAGCCTGAAGTGGCTGCCTTTTTCACCTCTACCAACTCAGACACTGGTCTCACCCTGTTCTCCTTATGCTAATAATAGCTGGTGTGATGTGGGACCACTGAAAGAAGAAAGATGCCAACATGGACAATGGATGAGATCTTCCACGAAAAGCTAAATGGACAGCTTATTTGTTATGACACAGATGGATAAACATCCCCACTGGAAGCCGGGAGAGATAATTAAATTAAAAAAGGGTATGCGTCTAACAAGGCTGTCATATCTGCAGTTGCAATAGTCTTGTCTTGACAACAGCAACAGCAGCATTCCTTAGCATCGATCAATGGAGCAGTCCAGCAACTGTACAGTATGTTGCAGTTCCAGATCTAGAGATAAACAGATCAGAATATTTTGCCCAGGGGTCTGGCTTGGTTTGACTTTAATCTGATTTTATCCCACAACACTGCTTCAATGTTAGGGGAAAATGAACTGCATGTACATGCTAGGCTGTAACAGTATATCATTCATAAAAAGAATCAACAATATCAAATAAACGTACTTCAGAGCTGAAACAGCAGGCAGACAGGGACAGAAAGGCGCTAACTAAAAGCATCTATTTGCTGGCATTACAATCAAAGAAGAATTCCAGTTGTTACAGAAATCAGTGTGAAACCCTAGTCCACTTGGCACTAAGTCTCAGACAGAGAAAAAGCAAGTCCCAGAAATCCAATCAGAATACCTCAACACAAGAGCCTATTCTGACAATACACTTCTGACATTTCTTTTCAACATCTTTTTTTATTTATTTTCAAACTGTTGTATTAAAAAAACAAACAAAACAAAACAAAACTTTGTTGTTTCCCAGGCTGCTATCTTGCTCTCTGAAGATCTAAGATTTCTCTTCAGCACCCTCCTGCTTCAATCAGGTTTTGATATAGCATGATGGAGATTAAAAATCACATTTGTTAGGAGAGAAATTGAAGCCACGTAGTCCCAGGAATGTTCAATGTAAAGTCATAAAGGTCTGATTGCTTTTCAGCAAAGTGTGAAGTGGGAGAAGAGGGAACAAGCCCAACGCTGATGTGAGAAGGATGCTGCCTTGGATACTTAATTTTCAGGGAAAGACTCCTGCTTCAGTATACCAAGAGAGGTTTGGCGGTTCTGTCTCTGTAAGGGTTTCACCCCTTGCACCTACAGGAACAACAGATGAGTCTGTGTCAGGGATGTGTCACTCAAGCATAATTCTGCTTCAAGGGGCCTCTCCTCCCTCCCTTGCTGGGTTGCTTGGATAGTCTGCTGCTTTGTACTTCCTTATTCTGTGGCTGGGTATCAGTGATCTCAGATACCAGAGTGTCAAATGTCACCCTGAAGAAGCCATGGGCACCCACCAAACTGAACCTACCCATTCACTTTGACCTAACATGATCCTCTATATGTCAAATTATTAATTCTAGGTGCATAGTCTTCTGTAAGCTCAAAAGTGCCTATAGGGTCTGTCTCCCCCACCTCACATTCAAAAAGCCACAAATACACCGCCATAAAATTAATAACTTGGCTTTAAGATTGGGAAATTAAAAAATAAAGTTGGCATATTTTAATTTGTTTTCTCAGATTTGAGTTTTTAGGGTTTGTGTTTTCCAGCTACTCTCCATAAGCAGAAAGGCCAGAAACCTCTTATTCTTTTCAGTGAAAGCTAGCAATTCTCACATCAAGTCTTTCAAATCTGGGAATTTAAGAAAACAAACCAAAAATGAGGACACTCATGATAAAATTATAAAACTTGGCAACAGGGCACTAGTTCACCTTAATAAGCTGATGGAACTACAAAAATGGAAATACGCTAGGGCCACATCTAAATGAGCAGCCTCTGTGGACATAGGTCTCTGTCAACAGAGAAACTGTCACAATACTGCCATCCACAGATTCCATCCACACACCAAACTGGCTTGCAATAGCTAGCTGCTCTGTTGACAGAGAGCATCTACACACACTGGCCGCTCTGTCGACAGAACCAGCCCCATAACCCCAGAAACCAGGAGTGTATGGAGGTAAAGCCCTTCCGGGAACACAGCTTCTGTGCACCCTTAAAGGGCCCCCCCCGACCCACGCTCCTTGTCCATGCCAAGGAGTGCATGCCTCTTGCAGGGAATGCTAAGGTGTTGCAGGGGTCCTTGCAGTTTGTGAGAGACACTGCTCTTTCCAAACTGCTCTCTACCTTACCGCCCCCCCGACCCTTCCTGACATCCCACCTTGTCTGACACCCACATCCCCCAATCTCACACCTTACTCGACCCAGCACGCCTCCCGTCTGACCCAACATCCTCTCACCCAATCCCCACCCTTTCTGAATGCACCCATGGCAGAGCAGCCTCTGGGCACACCCAGAACCACAGACCAGCTCCTGCTGGCCCTGCCACTGGTCATCATCAGTCTCTATGACCACATCTGGTGGGAAGACCCTGAGAGATGGCATGCAGAGTAGGCCCCCAATGGCAAAGTGCCACCACTGCACTCACCCCCTCAGGTAACCAGGTGGATGTATGGGCATGCCAGCAGCTCCAACTGGTAGGACTGGTTAGTCCTGGGGCTATGGGGTAACCAGCAATGGACACAGAATTTCAGGATGCACAGGGACATGTTCCTGGAACTGTGCAACTGGCTTTGTCCCTACCCTGAGATGTCACACCACCAATATGTGGCTGGCCATCCCCATTCATGATCACCCTCTGGAAGCTGGCCACCCCTACAGCTTCTGCTCCATGGGTCACCAATTCAGTGTCGAGAGGTCCACTCTCAGGGTCATCGTGATGCAGGTAAGGAAATCATCTGGCACAGGCTGTGCACAGAGAGAGGGGGAGTGGGAGGAAAGGGGGAGAAGGACAGAAGAGGGAAGGGGATAGAGGGGGGCAGGGGGCAGAGGCAAGTGAGGCTTACTGTAGCCTCGGATCCTAACCCCCTAGACCTTCACGGGTGTGTCTGGTCTCTCCCACCCACAGGTGGCATGAGCCATACATGCCATCCTGCTGCAGAGGTAGATACAGACCACCGGTGTGGACATCCTTGTCACCGATTTTGACCTCATTGGCTTCCCCAACTCTTTTGGTGTAGTAGACAGGATTCACATCCCCCATCCAGACCCCGGAACACAGCTCTGGCCCATACCTGAATTGGAAGGGTTACCACTCTGTGGTGATGCAGGCCCTGGTGGACCACTGAGGGCAATTTCTTGACATCTACATTAGGTGGTCAGGCCATAGCCATGAAACAAGAGTATTCTGAAACTCCAGCCTGTATTGATATAAAATCAATACAAAATTTCAACAGTGACAGCTATTTTAATTCTTTTTCTTTTTTTGACATTCAGAACAACAGTTTAACCGTACTCTATTTACAATTCATCCAGTAGGTTACTGGTGGACAAGCTGCGGCCCACAGTTCTACACAGCTCATCAGGGTAAATTGGTGGCAGGTAGCCAAGCAGGTTATTTGCCTTGCATCCATAGGTATGGCTGCCCACAGATCCCATTAGCTGGAATGGCAAACCACTGACATTAGGAACTGGCTTACCAGAGACCTACCCTGGAGAACCACCTGCCCAACTGTCTACATGTTGCCCCCCATTGGATTAGATGAACTATTTGTAATTATGAGTGAACAGACCTGATTATCCAGCAAATCACAGTCCTTGATTATGAACAGCACACACATTTTAAATGTGAATATCCGTATAGTATATGACACAACAAAAGGACTATGAGGAAGAGAAGCCAAACATAAATATGAATTTAGTAATGCTTATGAGAATGAATAACAACATACGCTTTGTATAAAACCTTTGATTTCAAAATGTTTTATACATTAATAAATTATGCCATATAGCCACTCATGTGAGGTCGGCAAGTAATAGTATTCCTTTTCCCAAATTGGAAAACTGGGGAACAGAGAGGTTAAATGATTTGCCCAACATCACACAGGCAGAAATGATGATCTTATGGTTGAGGCACTGAGCTGAGACTCAGGTGATCTGCATTCAACTGTACACTCCTACAAAACATTTTGCCCCATCTGGGAGGTGCTGCCCCAGCTTTGTGCATCCCTGGTCTAGTGGAACCAGACTGTGTCATAGTAGCCTGCTGGACCATGAATATGCTAGACCTTCCTCTGTTACTACTAAAGGATTGTAAGGTTTCAAGTAAAATGCAACAGACTGCTAGCTGTTATGAACTCCTGTTTCTTTAGGGCTACGTCTACACTAGCCCCAAACTTCAAAATGGCCATGCAAATGGCCATTTTGAAGTTTACTAATGAAGCCCTGAAATACAGATTCAGCATCTCATTAGAATGCCGGCAGCCACGGCACTTTGAAATTGATGTAGCTCTCCGCTGCGCAGCTCATCCAGACGGGGCTCCTTTTCAAAAGGATCCCAGCAACTTCAAAATCCCCTTATTCCTAACAGCAGATAGAAATAAAGGGATTTCAAAGTTGCTGGGGTCCTTTCGAAAAGGAGCCCCATCTGAACGAGCCATGTGGCGATGAGCCGTGTCAATTTCGAAGCGCCGCGGCTGCTGGCATTCTAATGAGGCACTGAATATGTATTTCAGCACTTCATTAGTAAACTTCAAAATGGCTATTTGCATGGCCATTTCGAAGTTTTGGGCTAGTGTAGATACCGCCAATATGTGGTTCTAAACTGGCTGTCTAATCAAAGTGCACCAATGGCCACAGACTCCCAAGGGAAAGAACCATAGGTGTCCAAAATCAGTGGAACTGGGTTAGAATGGCAGATAGGCAGGGTACTATAACCTGGTTCAGGTGTAGGAGCAGGAGAATTGCAGAACTCAGTTCCCAGAGAGGTGAAGGCAACTTGCTCTTTCTGCATTGATGTTTAACACAGTGATAGTCTCTTAGCAGTCAAGTATTAGTGCCATACTCTGACATGGTGTCCCATTATGAGACATATGCTGTTGCCAACATTATCAAAGCACTGATAATAATCTATTCAAAATCAGTGCCTTCAATAGGGATAGATGAGTGGACATTTGTGCAGAAATAGGTTCAAGGGTGTAGCCACAGCTCAAGAACAGATCATGTGAGTAATTCAAACTGATCCTTTTTTTCCAAGACTGAACACGACATATTTGGTCCTGCAAGCTTTATGCACACCATTAATGCAACACAAAAATCTGAGCATAATTATACATGTAAAGTTATTCACATATGGGTCTGGGGTTCAAAACATTTACTTTGATGTCTTACCTACGGTGTTACTGAATATTTGTAGGGATGGTGGTCTCAACCACTTCCCTCGGGAGTTTATTCCATTGTCCAATGGCTCATGATGTTATGAACTTTTTTCCACAATATCTGTTCTACACTTTGTCTTTCTTAGCTCCAGGTCCTTGCTTCTAGTTCTGCCATCTTCTGAACTTGTGAATAATTGCTTGTCTTCAGATATATTAATGCCTGGAAGGTATTGCTGTTTTTGTACTCTGAATGTATTTCCCCTTAAGTCTTTGTCTTTTCTAGGTTATATTCAGTAAATTTAGATGCCAAAGAGTTACAGTGTTTCAGGACAGACTTGGTTGCATTGCAAGGGTGGATGAGTGGTTTAGTAGAACACAGCTGGACCTGGGTTTTACAAAACTATTTTAAGATTCGTCATACGTTGATCCATTATTTAAATTAACCTTTTTAATTCTCTGTGTTTGTGGGCTCAGGGCACCAGTGTGGAGAAGTCAGCATATAGGAATCCTAATAATGTTGTTTTCCACGGCACCTGCTTCTTACAATTGGATAATCCATACCAAATAATCTATTTCCTGTAGTCCACTCCTAGCTTCTGGCTGTTAGATGCTTGGGTTATCCCAGAGTATGAAATTACATTCCTGATCTCCTTGGCCAATAGCCATTGGAGGACCAACCCCCATGAGATGACCTAATTCTTTTTTGAATCCAGCTATTCTTTTGGCTTTCATAACATCCTTTGGCAACAAGTTCTACAGGTGCATGGTGTGAACAAATACTTCCGCATGTTTCCTTTAAAATATCTGGCTTTGAAGGTCTTTTAGCGACCCTTGGTTCTTCTGTTATTCAAAGGGGTAAATAACACATCCTTATTCACTTTCTTCATACCATTTATGATCTTATAGATCTCTATCATATGTTTTTATCATATCTTTTTCTGCAGCTGAACTGTCTCATCCCTTTTAATCTTTCCTCTTATGTTGCTTGCCCCTCTTAATTTTTGTTGCCCTTCTCAGTGTTTTTTTAAAATTTCTAATATACTTGTTTTTTCAATGAGGTGAACAGAATTACTCATACAGTATTCAAGGCATGGGCACATCAGGAATTCATATAATGTTATTATAGTATTTGTTGCTTTATTATTTAGCCCTTGCCAGATGATTCCAAACAGTGTGTTAAACGCTGTGACCTCACACTGAGTGGACGCTTTCAGACACCTATCCACAATAACTCCAAGGGCTCTTTCTAGAGTGGTAAAAGCTCTGTTGGACCTCCTAATTTTGTAAGTATAGCCTGAATTATGTTTTCCAATGTGAATTGTTTTGCACTGAGCAATACTGAGTTACATTGGTTATTTTATTGCCAGTCACCCAGTTTGTGAAAACTGTTTGCATTCTACTTTGAATTTAACTACCTTAAGTAATTTTGTATTGTCTTCAAATTTTAACACCTCTTTTTCTAGCTCATTTATGAATACTCTGAACAGCTCAAGTCCCAGTATGGATCTTTGGAGGACACCACCTTTTGACTCTCTTCCTCCTGAAAATTGACATAGTCCTATTCTCCCACATCTGGTACCTGAGGGCATGGGTGCTCCTACAGTACAACCCAACCCTAAATTTCTTTTGCCAGCTTCCAGGATGTACACGAGCAATGTCTGTTTCTACCCAGACAAGCATCATCTTCATTTAAGTGTCATTGGCTGTGTCTACACTACCTCCCTACTTTGAAGCGGGGGTGGTAAGTAGGGTGTTGGGAGTTTATTAATGAAGTGCTGTGGTGCATATGCAGCATTTCATTAAGCAAATTCCCACCCCCACCACACGGCAACTCCAAAGTGTTAAACTTTGAAGTGCCGGCTTGTGTCTAGCCACGGCTCACCCGCTGGTATTTCGAAGTGCCTGGGCAGCTTCAAAGTCCCTTGACTTCTCTAAATTTTGAGGAGTAAAGGGTCTTTGAAGTTCTGTGGGCTCTTCAAAGTACCAGTGAGTTAGCCACGGCTACACACAAGCTGGCAGTTAGTTTAACACTTCAGAGTTGCTGGGGTGGGGGTGGGGGGATTTGCTTAATGAAGTGCTGCGTATGCACCATGGCACTTCATTAATAATCTCCCAACACCCTGCTTACCATCCTTCCTTCAAAGTAGGGAGGTAATGTAGACAAGCTCATTATGTCCTAGCTCTGCTCCAGGTGCAGCTAATTGGCCTCTTTTGTTTATATTAATGCTTCCAGGGCAACTGTGAAATGAATGCCCCATTGCAGCCCTTTTCCATTTCTGTGTTTAAGAATATAGAATCTTTTTTGATGCCTGAGTTACATATGTCTACAACACAGGCAAGTCTTTTATTTCTAGGTATAGCTATGATTTGCAGACAGAAATATGGTGTGGTTATAAAATTCCTGATCCTCCACAGTTAGCAGAGAAGACTGGGGTGTGATGCAGCATAACGTTCTGCGTTTATGGTCTCACAATGCATAAAAGGCTTTTATTGAAACATAGGTTTGGAAGGCACCTTAGGAGATCATTGAGTCCATCCCCCTGCCACATGCAGGACCAATCCCAATTAAATCATCCCAGACGGGATTTTGTCAAATTAGGATATATAGACCTCTAGGGAAGGAGATTCTACTAGTTCCCTAGGTAACCATTCCAGTGCTTCACCACTTTCTAGTTAAATCGTGTTTCTTAAAAACTAACCTAGACTTCCCCCACTGCAACGTGAGACCCACTGCTTCTTGTTCTGTCATCTGTCACAGTGGAGAACAGCCTCTCTCCATCCTCTTTGGAACTCCCACTTCAGGCAGTTGAAGTTTGCTGTCATATCCCGCCTCAGCCTTCTCTTCTGTAGAGTAAATAAGCCGGGTATCAGAGAGGTAGCGGTGTTAGTCTGTAGCTTTGAGAACAACAAGAAGTCTTGTGGCAATTTATAGGGTAACATATTTTGGAGCATGAGCTTCATGGGCAAACACCCGCTTCATCAGATGCATGAGTGGAGTGGGGGGTTTCAGAGGGTATTTAAAGAATGGAGTCCCAGAAAAAGGGAGGGCCAGAGCTGACAAGGTCTATTCAGTAAGGTGGAAATGGCCCATTATCAACAGTAGGTATCAAAAGAGTTAAAAAACAAGTCAGATCAGACAGGGGGATATGAGCCATTGTCGGAGTCTAATGGGGAGATCTTAACACCCAGGGCAGAGAAGCTGCATTTGTAAGCTGCGAGCCACTCCCAATCTCTGTTTAATCCTTGGTTAATGGAGTCAAATTTGCAAATAAATGGCAGCTCAGAGATTTCTCTCTCCGTTTGATTTTTGAAATTGCTTTGATTCAGGACTGCAACCCTTAAATCTGCCACTGAGTGTCCAGGGATATTGTAGTGTTTTCCCACAGGCTTCTGTACATTACCATTCCTGATGTCTGATTTATGTCCATTTATTCTTTTACGCATGTCCAGTTTGGCCAAAGTAAATTGCAGTGGGGCATTGCTGGCACATGATGGAGTATATTATATTAGTAAATGTGCAGGCAAAGGAGCCCCTGATGGTATGGTTGATGTTAGGTCCTGTGACGATGTCACTGGTGTAGATATGTGAGCAGACTTGGCAGCAAGGACTGTGGCAGGGGCTGGTTCCAGGTCTAGAGTCATTGGTTTGTGATTTGTAGTGGCTGGTGAGGATTTGTTTAAGGTTGGCAGGCTGTCTGTAGGCCAGGACTGGCCTGCCTCCCAAGGTGTGTGAGAGTGAAAGATCATTGCTCAGGATGGGTTGCAGATCGCTGATGTTGCATTGGAGAGGCCTTAGGTGGGGGCTGTATGTGATGGTCAGTGGTGTTCTCTTGTTTTCCTTGTGAGGCCTGTCTTGTAGCAGGTGGCTTCTGGGTACCCATCTGGCTCTGTCCATCTGTTTACTCACTTCCTCAGGTGGGTACTGTAGTCTGAGGACAGCTTGGTAAAGGTCTTGTAGATGTTTGTCTCTGTCTCATGTATCAGAACAAATATGGTTGTACCTTAGTGCCTGGCTGTAAACAATGGATCGTGTAGTATGCCCTGGATGGAAGCTGGAGATGGGTACCCAGAAGCCCCTTGCTACAAGACAGGACTCGCAAGGAAAACAAGAGAACACCATAGTCAGTCTATAAGGTGCCACAAGACTTTTTGTTGTTAAATAAGCCAAGTTAGCCAGCATGTTCAAAGAAGTCTGCACTCAAGCTGATTTTGCACAGGTGCAGCAATGAGTCTTACCATACCCTCTACCTTCACACGTACCCGTGTAGCGTATCTGTGTCTAGTTCTGTTTATTTATAAATTAATATGTGTTTAATGATTCAGTTATATGTGGGAGTGACAGGATACTGACACAGAAGACCCTTTGGGATTATTCCCTTGCGTGCTGGGGTATTCAACATCATTCATATGCTGAACTTAGTCATCAGAGTGGTTTTGCATCCCAATTAAGTGGACTTCAGCTTCTATTAATTCCTATAGTCTAGTATCTGCTTTTCCAATGTGGCCTGATGCAAAAGGGTAACCTGCTGACCTCCTCTGATTTCTTTATCAGAAACTTCTTGCTGCTGTTTTTAGCCATCTCCTCATCCCTCGTCTCTCACGGGTGATGAAGTATAGAGTTCTCCTACGTTTGGGATCATGAAACCTTCTTTTACAGGTTGAACCTCTCTCATCTAGAACTCTCTCATCTGGCAAACTCCATGATACCAGCATGATTTTAGTTAGGCAGATGACGGCTTATCACGGGAGTGGCCAAGTTTCTCTTGGTTCCATAAAGTTTGTTTACAGCCACCAATCCTGGCTCTCAGGGTCTGTGCTGCTATTTAGTTGTAATTTATCCCTAAGTGTCTTCTAAGAGCCCAGTATGCAGTGGAAGTGTTGGTAATGTGCTCGAAAATATTAACCTCCCATCAATCGGCAAATTCTCTCCTCCAGAACCAGCCAGGTCCCAACGTTGCCACGTGAGAAAGGTTCAACCTCTATAGCTTTCTGAGGCAGGAGGTTTCTTAGTTTTGTTAGCTTAAAAAACTAGAAGCTAATTAAAAAATCATCTGAGGCCTCAAGCCAGCATGTATAACTAGCAGCATGAAAAATGAGGGCAAGATATCATGTAGGCAAAATCGAATAGTGGTGGGTTATAATTTTCCCATGTACATATATCTTAGTCATTGTTTTCAGAGACTACTGTAAAGGCAAAAGTAATTCATATGGCAGGGTCAAACATAGCCTTAACAACAAATAGAATTGGTTAAACTAGTGTTTATGTCCCAGATCCAAAGTGGTTCTATTGACTTTAGTGGGCTATGAACAGATGCCTATATTAGCATTTATTTGACAAAAAATGGAAATATCTCTTGTTGGAGAGGAGCCCAAACCAGCCTCTTCCTTTTTTTAAGCCAAAATTTAACTCCTTTTCAGCCCACTCCCAGAGAGGCACTTCCATGCCACAGAAGCCTTTGCTTTCTCCTTTCATCTTTCTCCCCACATAAGTCTTTCCTCTCTTTCTCCCTAGAATATCTTCTTTCCAGTTCTCTGAATTTCAAGATAAACACTCATCTAGGAGCAGTCTCTGAACCTTGTACCTTGAAGCATACTAGGCAGATGATGTGGATCTATAGCACATGAATGGAGTTGGAGGTCTTCAGTATTTTGATCGCAAAGGACACAGTTAGGAACAAATCTCAAAGGTTCTGGGGTGGCAAACAGAATAATGGCTCTGGTACTTCAGGAAAGGTGAACTATGAAATGCCCCATGCCCATATCTGACATTCAACATGGTATTATGGGTTAGGCACTAGAACGGGAGTCAGGAGACTTCCATTTTTTTCCTAGCACTGCCACTCACCAGCTGCATAGCCTTATATAAGTTACTTCACCTCTTTGATCTTGTCCTCTCCTTTGTTTGTCTTGTTTATTTAACCTGTAAACTGCCAGGTACTGTCTCTTAGCCTACATCTACACAACAAAGTTATTTTGAAATACTATCCATTATTCTGAGATAACTTTGCAAGCATCTACACTACGCACACTCTATTTAGAAATAAATTCAAAATAGCAGGCACATTATTTTGAATTTCACAGCTCTCATTTCAGGAGGAATAATGCCTATTTCTAAATAGCTATTTTGAAATAGGCACTGTTAAAACATCAAACAGCTCTATTTTGAAATGAGCCATAAGGGTATTGTGGAAACCATTTTGTATAAGAAGCCATTTCGCATCCCTTACTTCTCTGCATGCACACAATAGCCTGTACTTTCCTTGATCAGTTTGGGAATGGCAGGCAGGATGAGCTCTATGGAATGCGTTAATGGACTGTTTGGAGTTAAGGCTCCAGCTCCCTGGTACCTGTTTCTCTTTGCTGATAACGGTTTCTCTTTGAGAAGTGATTTACGATTCTCTAACTAATTGCCTCTGACACTGGGCTTTGTTTGTGTAGGGGTATAAAATACTAGAATTAGCTGCATCAAGCAGCCTTGCTGGATCTGGTTTTAGTAACGTCCAGTTTGGCTCATCTGTTGCCTTACTGAATTCAATAAAGCTGAATGTTAGCCACCTAAACACAGAGAAGTCTTGTGCTTCAACAGGTATCCAATGGCATTATTTCAAAATAGGCACTGTGACTGCTTCTATACATGCACAGTCTTCCGGAAGAGCAGTGGCTTCCTCCGGAAGGACAGTGGAGTGTCTACACATGCAAGGCGCTCTTCAAGAAGAAATCCAGAAGAAGACACCACATTTGCCAGAGTCCCTACTCCTCTCACAAATTAGGAAGAGTGCTTTCTTCCAACAGGTTCTTCCAGAAGAAAACACGTGTAGATGCTTGTTGACCGCTGCTTTCGGAAGAAGCAGTCTGCCATGGTGGTGGCCAGCTGGAGAGCGGAGATGCTCCAGGCATCCCCAGCAGGGCTCTATTGTCTCTGTGTCCTGCTGCTTTTAAAGCTGCAAGGACCTAGAGACCCCAAGGTAGTAAGTGGAGAGTATGGAAGCAGGCAGCATGTGCAGCCACACTCCCCTGAATCCATGTCTCACAAGCTGAGCCCCAAGCTGTCCAGATGTCCAGCAGCCCAGCACCCCACATGCTCCAGGGCACACCCAGGGAGCCAGCCAAGGGCAGTGAGGACCCAACCAGGGTCCCAAATGGAAGGATCCCTCCTGAATAGAGCTAGAGCTCCAGGACCTCCTGGGTCTCTGGCATGATGAGGAGGTGCTGCAGGACATGATGGGGTACTGGAAGAATGCCCCCACCTTTACTTGCCTCACCCAGGGCCTGGCTGCCCAAGGTCACCCTTCCTGGAACCCTGAGCAGGTCCAGTGTAAGGTGAAGGAGCTGTGTCAGGGGCACATGAGGACGTGGGACATTGTTCTCAGGTCTGACTGGGTCCCAGCCAGCTGTCCTTTCTTTGGGGAGCTGCAGGACCTCCTGGTGGGGGACAATACCTCTCCACCCTGCATTGCCATTGAGATGGCAGCACCGGAGCCTCCTGCCATGCTGGAGAAGGAGGCAGGTCCTGCCTCAGCACCCAGCAGCCAGGACATGGACGTCCTGTCCAGTGGGGAGTTGTCTGTTGGCTCCCTGGTCATCGAGCTGTCCTCTACCACCTGCAGCCAGGCCACCTCCAGCTAGGCATCCCCCAATCTGTTCAAGTCCACCTCAGTTAAGCGCACACCACAGCACACTCCTGGAAGGGCACACCCAGGCTCCAATACAACTCCCTGACCCCAGATGGCCCGTAACAGAATGTGGCCCAGGACCCGGGCTATGGCTGCAGATGACATCTGTCACCCTGCCTAGTGGAGAACTCCATGAGCATGCTGGGGGACCTTTGGATGGCACGGCTGCACCCAAGCCATCTGGTCCCCAGGCAAGGACCCTCCCCCCATGTCTGAACCCCCCGCATGGCTTGCCAGCCAGTTCCTGAGGACGGGGGAGCCATGGACAAAGCCACCACCATTCTATTGTGCCTCATGGGCCGGCATGACAGAGATGCAGGAGACCACCTGGGGGCCTTCTGCAGTCCATGCCTGTCCTGTGGGTCTGAGGTGGGTGTAGCCATCCAAGTGGGGCTGGCAGCATGGCACCCAGGGTCCCCAAGTGGTTTTGAACCCCTTCTGTCCCCACTACTCCCTGTCTTACAGTAGCTCCATCTGAGGGGTGGGAGAGCCAGAGAAGGAGCCCAGGGCCCATCAGCCCTGTCCAGGCTGGAGGGCCCAGCATCCCAGCAGCCGGGCCCAGACCAGCTCCAGCTCCCATGGCATGGTGACTATGGGTCTGGAGGGCCTGACACCAGGGCTGTGAATGTAAGGCCATAGCCTATACATCTGACCTCCATCACCAGAACTCACTGACAGAGAGACAGCTGGCCCTGGATGTGGCCAAATTGAACAGCTGGTGGGACACATGGGGGAGGTGGTGGGGACGCTCTGCACAATGTGTGGGGCCCTGGCAACCAGCCTCCAGCTTCTCTGCCCTCCCAGCCACTCCCCCAGTGACCCCTTCCCCCCTACTGCTCCCATCCCCTGCTGCTCCCACCCTCCCCAGATGCTCCCACCCCCCATTACCTCTGTCCCCTCAGCTGATGCCCCTGAGGCTCTAGCCACACTACTTCCCCTGGACCTGTCCGCAGCTGCCCTCCAGAGCCTCGGGGCCTGGCTCATGGCCACGGCAGCCTCATGGAGGGTCCCCTTCTTTGCAAACCATTCCCCTCACCCTCCCTGCTGAGGCTGGCCCTGCAGCTGACCGCCCATATCTCGCAATGCTCCCAGCCCAAGCAGTGCCCCAAGGAGGACTGCGAACCTTGAGTTGGGCCCCTACCATCCCTGTTCCAGCCCCCATCCAAATTGCCATGCCCCCTTTCCACCCCCACCCCATAAATAGTTAATCAGGCTATGGTTTATACATATGTTTGTTCACTGTTTGCTACCTAATATTATGTATAACGTTTGGCTAGTTTTCTATGTTTTGGTTCATAAACACTTTTACATTTTACACATCCCCCTTGTCCCTAATTATTGTGGGGGGCTGATAGGGGTTTGGGGAGACCTGAGCGGGAGGATGGGAGGATCTGAGGGGGAGGGGGAAAGGGTTAGAATTCCCCTTGGGCGACTGCCTCCCAGAGCACCTCCCAGATGCAGACCCCATTTCACTTGAGCTGCCTGTCAGGGGCTACAGTGGGCTGTTGGTATCTGGGGGCCAGTTCTGCCACCCGGCACTGGGGAAGGGTCCCCTCACACATCTTGATGAGGTTGTGAAGGGTACAGCAGGGGGGCCACAAACTGCAGGACATTCTCCATTCCCACATCAAGGCACATGAGAAAGCATCTGAACCTCATCTTCAGGCAGCCGAAGGCGCACTCGACTGGACACTGGGCCCAAGTGAGCTGGGCATAGAACATCTCCAGGGACAGGGGTGAGGTGGCCCAAGTACGGGCCCATCTACCAGGGCTGCAGAGGGTAGACTGGGTTGCCCATGGGCAGAGGGGCATGGTGACATCCCTAAAGGCACGTTCCCACCGAGGGACATATGTTCCAGCCTCCATCCAGTGGAAGATCGCAGAGTTCTGGAGGATGAGTGTGTCATGTGCCCTTCCAGACCAGCCCACATATGTCTGTGAACCTTTCCTGCAAGTCTACCACTGCCTAGAGCACGATGGAGTGGTACCCCTTGTGTTTCACGTAGTGGCCTCTGCTGTGGTCTAGGGCCCTGATATGCATCCCATCAATTGCCCCGATAAACTAGGAGAACCCGAGCTTGGCGAAGCCCTTGCTGACTGTGTCGAGGTCCCCCATGCGCACCAACTGCTGCACCAGCACATCGTTGATAGCTCCCACAGCCTGCAGGGGACCACGAGTGAGCACACTCATGGGTGTGCATGGGGTGTCCATGTCTCCTTCCCTGGCACTCCCCTCTGTCCCTACAGGGCCCTCCCCCCACTGGGGCACCCTGCTGGCAGTAGTCAAGTGTTGGTCCTCCTGGTCTAGGCCTACCCACCCCCCCGGTCTGGGTCCTTGCCCCCTACTCCCTGAGGGTCCCTTGTGTCCTCCATCCCTCTCAATTCCCCCCAGCAGGGGCGGGGCCCAGGGCAGGGCTTACCTCTAGTATGAAGACTTCAATGGTGGACATACCCACCCTTAACTGCTGCCCGATGGACTGGTAACTGTCCAGAGTGGACAGCTTCCATATAGCGATGGCCATGCACTTCTCCATGGAGAGGGCTGGCCACATCCAGGTGTCCTGCCATTGAAGCATGGGGGTTGAGGCAGCTGCAGATCTCCAGGAAAGTCTCCTTTGTGCAGAGATTCTGTAGCCAGTGCTCGTTGTTCCACTCCCCCATGACAACCCTGTCCCACCAGTCAGTGCTGCTGGCGTGGGTCCAGATGTGTATGACAGCCTGGGGTGGGAGCTGGCCGGGACATTGTGGTGTTGGACCTCACAGGCCTGGGTCTCTGTCTCCATAGGAAGATGAGGAGGGTGGCCAGGAGGACAGTCAGCATGTGGGTCAGGGCAACCCTGCTGGTCTGAGGCTGCTGGGGGTCCATGCCTGCTGGTTGAGGCAGTCAGGACCGGGACCTGGCTCAGCTTTGCTGCATGTAGCACAGCAGACCTTGGCAGCTTGTGCAGGGAGGGGCTTTTTGGGTGGGGCCCTTTAAAGGGCCACGTGGCTGGCAGCCCCGGAACGGCTCTCTGGCCATTTGACCCCGTCAGTGGCATTTCCAGCCCTGTTCTTCTGGAATAACATCTGTTCATGTGTAGATATGATCTTCTGGAAGAAGGGGCAGATCTTTTGGATCACATTTTACAAATAGACGTGATCTTCTGGAAGATGATCCTCCGGAAGTTGTCTTCTGGAGGATACTCTTCTGGAAAATTGTGCACGTGTAGAAGAAGCCTGTGTGTCTGGACATGCTGTTTTGAAATAGCTGGGTGCTGTTTTGAAATGAATTCCTGTGTGTAGCTGTGTTATTTTGAAATAAGGTATTTCAGACGAGCTATTCTGGAATGTATTATCTCAAAATATGCTTCTATGTAGACATAGCCTTCCTGAACATTTATTTAATGCTCTGCACACTTGGGTTTCCAATTTCAGCTGAGGCCTCTAGGTGCTGCTGTTATATTAATCATAACACAGCTATCTTCTCCCCCTGTCTTGACTTGGTTGACGTATGCTAAGTTATCCAGCAGGCTCGAAGAAGTCTTCGCTCAAGAGCCATGTGTACACTATCAAGTCCTTTCAGAAAACCATTCCCTTTTCTGAAAAACAGGCAGACCATCTACACACAAAACCTGCTCTTTTGAATTCCTTTCAAAAGAACGCAGCGCTTCTTCCAGAGGCCCTTTTACTCTCCCAAATGAGGAAGAGTGCCTTTTCCCAAAAGATTCTTTTTGAGAAAAGTGTGTATAGATGTTCTGGGGGCTCTTTGTTTGAAAAAGCTGTCCTCACATTGCCAGATTTTTCAATCCATGGCTCGCTCTTTCAAAAGAGTGAGGATTATGTGGATACTCTCTTTTGAAAGAGCAGTTTGCTCTTTTGATCCACTATTTTGCTCTTTCAGAAGAATGTCTTCCAGAAGATCATCTTTTGAAAGTTTACTGTAGTGTACAGGTGACCAAGGTGCAGCAAAGAGTCTAGCTGTACTATCTACCTTCCCATATACCCATGCAGTGTATCCCAGACACACTTTAATTCTCATTATTTATGAATAATATATGTTCAGTGATTCAGTTTTCTATGAGTGTGATGGGGTGTGGTTACAGAAGACCATTTGGAATTATTTTCTGGTGTGCTGCTCATGCCACTGGCACTCACCTTCTTGCCCTCTGGGGCTCACCATCACCCTATCCTGCTCAGCCAGATCCTCTGGTCTCCAAAAGACAAGGCACAGATCAGGGCTATGGTCCCACTGCAGAGTAATGCAGACAGTGACCCATTTTGGCTCTAGGAGGACACATTTCTAGGGCACAGCATGCAGTAAACCAACCCCCAAAAGGGATCAAAACCTCAAATAAACCTGTCTTTGTGTAAGAGAAATTTCATCAGAAAATCCACTTCTATCAATGAAAGGGAAATATGGAAAATGCTGCTTCCCTGATAACAATTATTTACTCTGGGCTTGATCAGAACAACAGTTTTTATTAAGCATAAAAGACAGGGCTTCAATAGTTATAAGTAAAAACAGATAGATCAAAATGAGTTGCTAAATTAAAATGAAAAGAAAATGCACAGTTAGTTCTAACTTTCCTAAGAAACTTATCACATATAGATTCTTACCCTAAATAGCTGTTCTGATATCAAGTAAAATCTTCAAACCAGAGCTGTTCTTTTACTCTGATTTGGGCCAACAGCCTTTCATAGATCTTTGTCTCTTCTTAGGGTGTGTCAGACAGTTGCCAAGGTAGGCTGAAGACAACAAACAAAGAGATTTCCCACCTTCTCTAGGCAGAAAACCTTTCCTTGGCATCCCGCCTTCCCATGGAGAAAACACTGAATCAAAATTAAATCCAGTAGCAGGTGGTGTGGTCACATGTCTTTCTAGCAACAACCACCTTTGGGACTTATAGGACAAACAAGGCTGTTTACAAGTCATTAAGCTGATTACCCAGTCATTAACATGGGGGGGAGGGGCATGAGTAATAGCTCTTACCAGCATGGTTAAAATCATAAACAGACCTACATGTCATATTTCCAACTTCATATAGAAAAATGATACATGCCCCAAAAGAGACTATACAGATCCAGCAGATAATCACATTAAAATTGATAGATTACATAAGGTACTTTGTCCAAAGTATCTCCAGTATATGCATATTTATATTCATAAGCTAAATTTCATGGTGCATGGGTTGGAAACCCTCACAAAAGGGTTTAATAGATTGACAGTGCTTTGTAAACTACATAACATGCATTGGTACCAAAAATATCAGTTAATGTAACCTAATCTCTGAAGTTCAACAATATAAAGAGAACTTACATCCAGTTTTTGTTATGAGCTCACTGGGAAATACAGATACCTTAATATGTAAGGCAAGTTGGAATGCCTGAGGCACTTACTTCTGACATTTGGAGCACAGTGCCACATCCATCTTCTTTCCCAAAATTCCACTAATACAATAGCATTTCTAGAAAGCAGTAGAGTTTATAAGGAAAACAAACATCTTCTCGGACCAATTATAATAATAATTTGCACTTCTGTAGGTTCTTTTATCTGAGGATATCAAACAAATTTACAAACATCAGTTAATTAAACCTCAAAACCCCCTGGAAGGCAGGGTGAGGATTGCTAAACCCATAATATTTAAATACAAATTTCCCTAGAAGCTTTTAATTGTCACCATTGGCATTTTATAACATTTCTGGTACCACAAAAGGAATTCATAGAGAGAAAGATTTTATAATTATTATTTTAAAGGCTGTTTCTGTACCTTTTTTTATCCGACAAGGCAATTTAGGGATAGATTGATGGTTAGGTTTCCAATGTACTTACCTGATTTGGGGGTATAACTCCATTTTCAAACGTGAGGGTCAGATGTTCAAAGTAGTTTGGTGCTGGATGGGATATTCTGAAATATTTATTGCTATTAGGTGTCCAATTCCAAATGATTTCATGGAAATGTGGTACCTAACCTTATTAGGAGCCTTTAAAAATCCTTCACGAGGCCAAAATGCCTTTGAAAATCTAACCCTTGGAAGCCTAGGTCTCATTAAATGCTAATTAAACATGGATTCTTCATTGACTAAGTCACTTGAAAAAGAGACTTTTGCCCCTAAGGGTATTCTACATAGCAAGTAGGATCCTGTGGCAGTGAGTCTCAGGGGCCAGATATTCTCTCAGTGGACACTCGATAACGAGTAGGACATCTTCATGTCACCCTCCTATTTGTGAGTCCGTTGAAGGCTGATCAGCCTGATTGTGGAGCTGCATTTCTTATCACAGAAGGATCAGGTGTTGGCAATTGTTGGAGGGGCATGGGGCAGTTTTTGCCACTCTTTTCTTCTTCACCACCTGTCCTTGTGTGCATTGCAGCGGGACCTCTCAAATTGTGCCAACATGTCATGGATTACCACTACACTGTGGATGGTCCTGGACAAGGTTCTCTCATGTGTCAACACAAATGCTGCACTTTTTCATGCATGCCTTCAGCATGTCCTCATATCACTTCCTCTGGCCCCCAATGCTCCTCCATCCTTCCTTCAAAACGCAAAACAGACTCTGTTTTGGGCGGCACTGATCAGACATCCAAACTGCATGACCAGTCCCACGAAGTTGTTGATGAATGATAATGGCTTCAACGCTGGTCATGGTTGACTCTTTCAGGATGCTAGTGTTCATGCGCTTATCCTCCCAAGAGATATTTAGGATTCTCCTGAGGCAGCATTGTTGATATTTTTCAAGCCCAGGTGTACAGACTCAGGGTGGGTCAACAGCACTGAAAAAAACTGCTGTGCAGATGTTGTGGCTGGGGTATGATCTTCAGAGCCTCAGCTCCAGTCCCAGCTGCAAAGTCAACACAGCTGTTTTCAGCACTGCAGCATGAGTTCTATGAGCCCAAGTCTGTATTTGTAGGCTCTGAGATTTGCTGCCACAGGATCCAGCTTGTTATGTAGATATATATTAAATCATGTAACTCTAGATATTTAGAACAACTTGGGCATTTCTTGGCTGAGTGGAGCAAAGCCCAATCCCTAGGTAGCCCACCTAGTAGGATTTTCAACCCCCAGGAAGATGAGCCTAGGCTGTGTGTGCCCCTTTTGGAGTGCTTCTGATAAGTTAAGGGCCAAAGAAAAGGAGTTTTACAAGCCAGCTGGTTGAACAACAAGGTGCTTAAGTTAGTCAGAAGTGACATGCCAAGGAGAAGGTTGGGGAGAGGACGCTGGTGAGGAGAAGAGCTTAGGCACCTTACTGGTTGACATGGTGCACCAGGCTGATGGGCCAGTGACAGGAAAATCCCTCCTCTCAGCATCCTCTTCTGTGGATCCTGTTGTGGAGTTAGGCACCTAAACTATGGCAACTAGTTATGGAGCCTGTGCTCCAGAAGTCAATCATCTTTCTCTCTTTTCTGTGTCTCTGTTTCCTGCTGACACTCAGTACCTCTATCACACTCACATTACGGTTCCCTGTGTCCTCCCTTTAAACTGTCTTCCCTGCAGTCAGACATGTACATCCAGCTCACCTGCTGCAGGGTCTGACAGGTATGCAGTCTTAGGCATGCCGAAAGGATGAGACCCTGCAGTGGGGCAATGGTTCCCCTACCTAGCTTGAGAATCCTACTTTGGGGCTTCCTGAACTAGGGCTCCAAGCTGCTCATTAGCTGTGTGATGTCAGCTGCTGTTAGGCTGCTTTGAAAATCCTGACTGGCGGAAACTTAACGTGCCGAGGGTGCACAGGCAGCTAGAGATCTAATAGAGTCTTTGAAAACGTCAATAGTGCATATATGGTGGACTTAGGTATGTGTCTCTTTCTTAAATGCCTAATTCCCTTTAAAAATCTGCTCCTGAGGTACTTCTTGAATAGTTTATCTGGGGCCTATATACACAAGAGATAAAGATGAAGCAGGTTTAAAGGGCTTGTTCACGCCTGCATGATTGAGCCCAAGGTCTAGATATCCTGTGTAAGAATCCAAGGGATTCAATCATTTATTGCTGCCTAGCATGGGAGATTAGTGTGTATCATAATATATCACCAGGTGATTTTTATGCAAACAAAGGGATTGGGGGAGTCCACATTATCACTGTTTATTTCTAAAAGCACCTAAAGGCATATTATTAAAACCACATTCTGAACACTGTATTATAAATATGCATAAAACCATATTATAAAACCATATTATACATTTCTATTTAGAAACAGTCTGGGGCAAAAATATTTACATTTCTCACCATATGCAGCATATGCAAGCAGCTAATGAGAGCCATCTGTTTTTCAAGAAAACGTTGAGGCTTCTTGTGAATCGGTTGGTAGGAACGTCTCTTCTTTTGTGAGCTTTCATGACACAACTTTAAGTGTTATTTGAGAAACAAGAAGCTAGACATATTTTATGCTGGTTTCAAAGTTTTAAAGCAATTGAATCCTAACACAATTTCAATGATATTTGCAAAAGGAAAGCATGCCAATGAAACAAAGTAGGCAGCTTATGGAATTTGTCCTGCAAATTATTTAGACAAGATGGATAATTCTGCATGACATCCAACGTTATTGTTTTATGAACCACCTTAAAGGAAGAAAAATTATTTCTAAATAAGCAAGCTGTTTCTGTTTATTTTAAGTAGCTTTATGTGAAAATGTAATAGCAATAGGTGAAAGCAAATATATTGTCTGCACACAGGCACAATTATTTGTAATACCTACTCCGTGATTATTGATAAAGTACAGAAGAGACACATACCATAGCCAAATCAATAGAACAGGTTCAGCTCTTATGTGGCCTTGTCTTCTGTAGGAAAGAAAGCCCTCGTTTTTCAGCATTGGTGTAGCTGCAGGATGGTTACTCAAGACGTAAGCATGGGCACAGTGAATATAAATTCCTGAGCCCTGTGTTCACCAATGTTTCTAATTAATAATACTGAGTCGAAAATATTGAAATTAACTAGAAGCCTGGTTGCAGCTCTGCTTGCAAGCAGAAGGTGGTCCGGAAGAATCTTCCAGACAGAAACTTGTTGTAATACTCATCCAGAAAAAGAGCACGGTGTTTGGAAGAAGGGCTAGAAACACAAATGACTGGTTCGAAGAGAGCTCTGATTAGATGATTCCACCCATCGAAAAGAAGCGCGCTGCACTCCTGGAGTACAAATGCTCATCGAGCCAGAGTACCCTGCAAGCACTCACAGCAGCCAGAAAAACAGTATGGCAGACAGCCAGGCTCTGTGCCGACAACTACTGGCTTGAGCTATGCAGCAGCATCCAGACCAGTACTGACTCTGATAATCTCAGGGGAATTGTACGAGGGCATCAGGAAGGCATTAGGACCCACCCAGAACAAGACGGCACCTCTGAAATCCAAATCTGGTGAAGTCATCACTGACAAAGCCAAACAGATGGAATGCTGGGTCGAGCGCTTCTCTGAGCTGTACTCACGCGAGAACATTGTGGTTGATACAGCCCTCGATGCCGTCAAGCTCCTACCAGTAATGGAAGAACTGGATCAGGAACCAACTGAGGATGAACTGAAGAAAGTCATCGACAGCATTGCAGTAGGAAAGGCCCCTGGTCAGGATGGTATGCCACCAGAGGTAATCAAGTGTGCCACAGACACCCTCCTGGAACCCCTACATGAGCTACTGTGCCTGTGCCGGAGAGAGGGAGAGGTTCCACAGGATATGCATGACACTAACATTGTAACCTTGTATAAGAACAAAGGAGAGAGAAGCAACTGCAACAATTACCGTGGAATCTCCCTCCTAAGCATCGCTGGTAAACTGTTTGCTCACGTCATCCTCGGCAGACTCCAGAAGATTGCTGAAAGGGTGTATACTGAATCACAGTGCGGATTCCGCGCAGAGAGATCTACCATTGACATGGTCATCTCTCTGAGGCAGCTGCAGGAGAAATGCAGGGAGCAGAGGAAGCCAATCTATATTGCCTTCTTTGACCTGACCAAGGCCTTCGACTTGGTCAGCAGAGATGGACTGTTCAAACTGCTCCACAAGATAGGCTGTCCACCACGGTTACTCAAGATGATACGGTCTTTCCACGAAGACATGAGAGGAGCCATCCAATATGACGGCACATTATCGGATGTTTTCAGCATCAGGAGCGGCGTCAAACAAGGATGTGTCCTTGCTCTGACATTGTTCGGGATCTTCTTCACACTCTTCCTGAAGCACGCCTTTGGATCTTCAACAGAGGACATCTTTTTTGCACACGAGATCTGATGGGAAACTGTTTAATCTTGCAAGGCTGAAAGCTAAATCTAATGTGTGGGAAGCCCTCATCAGAGATATGCTGTTCTCAGATGATGATGCTGTAGTGTCACACACAGGCTACGTCTACACGTGAAGCCAACATAGAAATAGCTTATTTCGATGTAGCAACATCGAAATAGGCTATTTCAATGAATAACGTATACACTTCCTCCAGGGCTGGCAACGTCGATGTTCAACTTCGACATTGCGCGGCACCACATCGAAATAGGCGCTGCGAGGGAACGTCTACACGCCAAAGTAGCACACATCGAAATAAGGGTGCCAGACACAGCTGCAGACAGGGTCACAGGGCGGACTCAACAGCAAGCCGCTCCCTTAAAGGGCCCCTCCCAGACACAGTTGCACTAAACAACACAAGATCCACAGAGCTGACAACTGGTTGCAGACCCTGTGCCTGCAGCATGGATCCCCAGCTGCCGCAGAAGCAGCCAGAAGCCCTGGGCTAAGGGCTGCTGCCCACGGTGACCATAGAGCCCCGCAGGGGCTGGAGAGAGAGCATCTCTCAACCCCCCAGCTGATGGCCGCCATGGAGGACCCAGCAATTTCGACGTTGCGGGACGTGGATCGTCTACACGGTCCCTACTTCGACGTTGAACGTTGAAGTAGGGCGCTATTCCGATCCCCTCATGAGGTTAGCGACTTTGACGTCTCGCCGCCTAACATCGAAGTTAACTTCGAAATAGCGCCCGACGTGTGTAGCCGCGACAGGCGCTATTTCGAAGTTGGTGCCGCTACTTCGAAGTAGCGTGCACGTGTAGACACAGCTACAGAAGACCAGCTTCAGAAACTGCTGGATCAGTTCTTCAAAGCATGCAAGGACTTCGGGCTTTCCATCAGCCTAAAGAAGACAAACGTACTTGGTCAGGACATTGCTGAACCTCCATCAATCAGCACTGACAACTATATGTTAGAGGTCGTCCATGAGTTCGTTTACCTCGGGTCCACCATCACTGACATCCTGTCGTTGGACACTGAGCTAAATAGGAGGATCGGAAAAGCAGCCACAACTCTGTCCAACTCTGTCCAGCGAGAGAGTGTGGAATAACATCAAGTTGTACACCCACACCAAAATGGCAGTCTACAGAGCCTGTGTTCTCAGCACTCTCCTTTATGGCAGCGAGTCTTGGACCCTGTACGCCCGCCAGGAAAAGAGGCTGAATGTCTTCCACTTGCGCTGCCTCAGGCACATCCTTGGAATATTGTGGAAGGACACAGTGTCCAACACCGCTGTCCTTGAGCAAGCTGGAATCCCAACCATGCACACCCTCCTCAGGCAACGGCGGCTCCGCTGGCTCGGCCACATCCACAGGATGAATGATGGAAGGATCCCAAAAAACATCATGTATGGCGAGCTAGCCTCTGGCAAAAGACCTCCCGGATGCCCCTAGTTGAGCTACAAAGATGTTTGCAAGAGGGACCTCAGGGAGGTAGACATCGAGCTGGACAGCTGGGAGGAGCTGGCAGACAATCACAGCTGATGGAGGCAGGAACTACACAAGGGCCTTCAGAAGGGTGAGATGAGGATTAGACAGCTAGCAGAGGAGAAGCGAGCCCACAGAAAGCAGAGTAAGGACCTGCCAGACACCCATTACACATGCAACAGATGCAGCAAGGACTGTCACTCTCGTGTGGGCCTTCACAGTCACAGTCAATGCTGCAAATGATGATCCCAAATGGAACTACGAAGGGCACGATCCATAGTCTATGTAGACTGAAGGATGCCTACTACTACTACTACTCATCCAGAGTTCATGTGCCAGGTTCCACACTGGCCAGGGGAGGAGCTCAGTTGGGAGCTGGGCTAGGCCCTACGCTAGCTACAGGAGGGGCTGGGACTGACCGGGGTGGGAGGGACACACTCCATGGAGGATCAAAACAAAAAGCAGTCAAGTAGCACTTTAAAGACTAGCAAAATAGTTATTAGGTGAGCTTTCGTGGGACAGACCCACTTCTGAGGGCTGGTCTGGTCCCCATGATGTTTGGGGGAGGGATTGGGGTTGGTGTGGTGCAGGAGGTCTTTGTAAAGTCAGTGAGATTGAGTTCTTCCAGACTTTCAGTTCTGCTACTGATTTCTTCTCCATTGAGCATTAATTATAGATCTAGTTAATCAAAAAATCTGGTTCTGACACCCTGTTAGGTAAAAGTGAGGTAAAAGGCAAGCCAACATAGCAACTAAGTTCCTGATAGAAGACAATGGATAGTTAAATAAAGCTTAATAACTTAACAATATTTATGCAAATAAGTGCCATGCATGTTGAATAGTGACGGAGAGGGAGCTGTGTTAGTCTGTATTCTATCAAAACAAAAAAGCAGTCAAATAGCACTTTAAAGACTAATCACCTAATAAATTATTTTGTTAGTCTTTAAAGTGTTACTTGACTGCTTTTTTTGTTTTAATACAAAAACAAGATTGCTTTGGATTCACAGATTGGATTAAAAAGACAACCTTGACTAGCTTGCCAAACTTTGATTTTGAGTACCCCCGGGAAAATAGAAACTAGTGGTATAGGCATAATTTTAAGTAGTTGCAGTAAATGTACTGATCACTTCTAACTGATCCAGTAGTAAAGGCTTGGATGTTTAACTGTTGACAGGGCATCTTGTACTTCTGGATTTGATTTCACATTAAAACTGTGTCCCCTTAAGCATGATGAGAATGTATTAGTTGCAACTTTTGCAAACTGAGAGAAGAAATATAGTAGCTTGGTCTGAGCAGCCTCTTTTGTACAGTGATCTCTCCAGAAAGAACATGATCATCTAAGAGTATTTCACTGCAGTATTGGCCCTCTGTTAACCTGGCATTTGTGTCGTCATACTAAAGTATAGCCAAGAAAAAATGCAAAATTGAGTAGACCCCTGATCTGTCCTTCATTATCTTCACCAGCATTCTGTGGAGCACAGGGAAGGAGAAAAAAATGATTTAGGAATTAGGGTATGGCCAAAGATTGAGAATGCATGGAAAACTTGTGAAATAACTGTTTGTTGAGCTAGATCCCAAAACTTACATTTTGCATACCCCTCCTCCCAATGAGAATTTCCACATGCGTCTGACAGAGTGGGTCTGTGGCCATGAAAGCTTTTGCTCCAAAAAAATCTGCTAATCTATACGGTGCTACAGGACTTTTTGTTGTCTTTGTGGATACAGACTAACACGGCTGCCCGTCTGATACTTGTCACCTCCCGATGGAATGCACAGCCCCAAGTTAGGTAGCCAGGCTCCCTATATGATGCATGGTTGAGGGAAGCCTAACAATGTGATTCACATAAGTAAGCAAGGTGAATTGAGAGCTGCCTACACTATCCAAAAAGCACAGCCAAGGAGAGGGATGTGACGTAAGCATAACCCCTCCAAAGGGATCAGAGGCTTCCTCTATGAGGGATTCACATCAAACCCTGTCTTGGCACTTAAGTCAATTTAGCATTTCTCATGAAAACAAACAAAGCAGTGGCGCCCTTATTCCCCATAGAACATTCACCTGAGATGTGTGAGATCCTGGGTTCACATCCCCACTCTGTCTGATGCAGAGCAGGGACTCAACAGAGTGTTCTTGGAGCATGCTCCTCACGGGCCTGTCCTCAGCTCTCCACCCTGAATGACAAGTCTCCAGATCCCAACTCACACGAGTGATTAAGAAGAGGGGCTGACCCCACCCTCAGAAGTCTGCAGATCATGGCAAATGAATAGGGGGCAGCGGACCATCTGAAAATGGCAAGTCTCCAAGTTCACATGCAGAGGATGTTGGAGAGGGTCTCTGACCCTTTCACCAAGAGACAGGAGTTCCTTCCTCAGCCATGAGGCTTCAGGGAAAGGGGCTCAGAAACCCCCAGGGGACAGAACTTCCCCAATTCCAGCCCATGAGCCAGGGAGTGGCGTAATACCCTAGCTCTTGGTCTTCACATTGGAAAAGGGTAGGGAGAGGAGTTCAGACCTTCCTGAAGGAACAGGAACCCCCAGGTCCCATCACACACAGGAGAAGGAAGAATGTGGGGGCTGATAGGTGTTCTTTGCCCCAATCTACACCCCACTCACCTTATCACCTACCTTCATGTCATTTCTCCCAGGCTATGTCTACACTACAGAATAAATTCCAGCAGCGCAGCCAGGTTGCCTGAACAGGCCCCATCCTCCAGGCCCTGGCCAGGACCCTGCTGCACCTCCCCCAGACCCCGTGCTCTGGCACTGATGGCCTTCATCACCACCACCGAGTGGTGGGACCAGCTGGTGCTGGGGGACTGGGATGATGAGCAGTGGCTGAGGAACTTTCACATGACCCAGCAGACATTTGAGGACCTCTGCCACTGGCTTGCCCCAGTTCTCCAGCATTGGGACACCCAGATGTGGCCAGCACTCCCAGTGCAGAAGAGGGTGGCCATTACACTGTGGAGGCTGGCCATCCCCAACAGCTACCAGTCTGTTGGCCACCAATATGGAATTGGCAAGGCCACCATCAAAATGGTGCTGATAGAGGTAATGCTGACCCCCACCACAGACCCACCCTGGGGAAGAGACTACTAGGCAAGGGGAAGAGGGCCCCAATAAGGAGGAGACAAGGGGAAGCGGGGCCTGGCAGGGAGGGCCATGGACCTGGGGGCCAGGTATGAACAGCTACCTGCTGTCTCATGCCACCAGGCCCAAAAGGATGGGGTCAGGGTCTGGGAAACTTTGATGCCAGGCCTTTGCCCAGGGCATCCTCGACCCTTGCAGCCACAGTCCTCACCGCAGGCCCCCCACTCCCCCATCTTTCATGCTCCCCCACCAAACACACCCCCTCTTACTCCCCTCCTCACCGTTCTCCCACCACACACCAGGGACCTGGGGTTAGGGTGGGAATATTACACATAACTGTTGGGGAATAAATGTATTTGACACAACAAAACAGAAAATGCCAAACTATATTCAGTGCATGGGGGTACAATCCATGGAGGTGGGGGACGTGCGGGGGCTGGATGGGGAGACTGAACTTGGAGTGGTGACTCAGTGGGCATACCAAACTTGGAAGGGGGCTGGGTTGGTAGACTGAACCTGGAGGGGGGGCTGGAATGGGAGACAGCTCAGTTGCCCAGTGGCATGGAGGGCTGAGAGCTGTGGCAGCCATGGATGCCTCTACCACTCCAGGTCCAGGGTCCCCTGTGGGGCTATGATGGGGCTGGGACCATGGGGAGGTAGGGGTGAGTTGGGTGAGACGTAGATTTGGCCTCCATGGGTGTGGGGGGTGGCCACTGGGGTTGGGCCAAGTGTCCCAGCCCCAGCCAGAAGCCACTGAGCCAGCTCGATGAGGACAGCTGGGGACAGGTCCACCATGCAGTGGGTGCCTTTGGGGGGAAGCTGTGCGTGGGGCAGCCAATGGAAGGGTGACTGCAAGGGAGGGTGGCTGTGGGCTGGGCTGGTGAGGGGTGGGAGGTTGGGTGGGGCAGGCAGCAAGGCCTGAGCCAAGGTGTCCAGGCTTCTGGCCAGCCGTACCCTTACCACCCACTCCATTGCCAACTAAGCACAGAGCATGCCAGTCATCTCCCACATGACTGCTTGGTGGGCGGCCGCCTCCTTGTCCCTCCAGTGCTGTTTTCATGGGGCCCAGACACAGCTGTGTCAGGAAGTGGGTTGGGGTGATGGGGTGGCCTCACAGCCCCCTGTGGCTGCGGCCTGCTCAGATTCGCTCTGGTGGCTGCCTGACGATGGACCTGTGGAGACAGGAGGGGACAGTGGAATGGCCTGTGAGTGGTGGGTCTCAAACCTGGGGTGCCGCAGACCCCCCTCCACTGGCCCCCAACCCACTCCTCTGCTGTCTGATGGCCTGTGGGCCCCGTGGGATCCCTCGTGCCTATGGGTTCCCACCTGGCATGGGTTGGGCCATATTCAGTGCCCTCCCTCCTTTCCCAGGTGGATGGGCTGTGGGGTTGTTCCAGGGAGTCCCTGTCTCCAGGCTTTGTGACATCTCGGTTGCCCCATACCTACCCTATGTGACCACCCAGGATTTGAGCTTGGATGGATGAGGAGCAGCTGGGTGTCCCAGAGGTGAGCATGATCAGAAGGGTCCCATTGCTGGATGCCTCATCATTGCCCTTGGTCTTGGTGGGCTGGTCCCTGCATGGGGGGCTGGTGGTGCTGGAGGGGCCCACCTCCTAATTGGTGTCTGCGGGGGGAGGCTGACAGTGTCCATAAGGTGCTCTAGAGAGGCTGCCTCCCTCGGTCCCAGAAGCCCGTGCAGCTCCCTGTAGTTGTGGCAGTGTGCAGGCTGTGCTCCTGACTCACTGGCAGCATCACAGTCTTTACAGTAAGCTTGCCTCAGCTCTTTGACTTTGATGTGGATGCTGCTTTCGGTGCGGGTGGGGTTGCCTCTGGTGGTGAGGCCATTTCGAAGTTTTTGGATAGTGTAGACATAGCCTTGGTATTTTGCTGCCGGGAGCCTGTTTGGTGAAGGACCTCCTTCTCCTCACACAGAGAGAGGGGGTCGTTCAGCTCCCCCTCAGTCCAGGAGGGTCATCTCATGGAACGCTCCTTGCCTGGGCACTACAAGCTCTCAGGCTTGTCATATGGGGCCTCCGGCTGGGCAGGGGGATCCTGCTGGGCTGCCATGGTGGCCAGACAATGCAGGAGCTGGCTGAAGCCTTGAGGAGGGGCGATCCAACTGGAAGCTTGTGCTGCCCCTGCTTGTGGCACATTCTCATCTTCCTGCCTGGGGTTTCTGGGGATCTGGTTCTTGCCAGGCAGTTGGCAGGGACCGTAGAGCCCTGTCTGGGCTGGCCAGACTGTCTCCCTGCTCCGGGGGAGCTGCCACCACGGCAGACTCTTTACTTCAAAGTAGTGAGTGCAGACCACCTACACACATCCTACTTTGAAGTTCAGCTTCAAAGTAGGGCACTACTCCATTCCTGGGAATGGAGAAATGATTTTGAAGTTAGCCTCCCTTACTTCAAAAGTAACTTTGAAGTAAGGAAAAGTGTGTGTAGATGCTCTGCAGGCTACTTTGAAGTAGCCCCTCACTTCAAAGTTAACTTTGAAGTTATTTTGTACTGTAGCTGCAACCCCAGGGCTTGTCTGAACTTGCCCCCAACTTTGAAGGGGGCATAGTAATCAGGGTGATGGTGGATTACTAATGAAGTGCTCTGGTGCATATGCAGCACTTCATTATGCTAATTCTCCCCTGCGGCAACTTTGAAGCATCAAACTTCGAAGTGCTGGCATGCGAGTAGCCACCTGCGCTTCTTCGAAGTGCCTTTACTCCTCAAAAATTTGTGGGGCCAGGCAGTGGCTGTTAGGACCTAAGCAACGTCTGGGTGCAGTAAATTCTTTTATCTGAACCAGAAATGATGGCATGTTGCTGCCTTTCTCAAAGTAGGTTTGCTATTGAGTGATTCTCTCACTCACTGGCCAGTGAAAATTCAAAAGGCAGTCCAACTCTATTCAGAAAGCAAATAAGTTGCACATATAACTATGACAGGGAGAGGAAGGGGCAAGAGGAGCAAAGGCAAAATTTTGAGAAGTAAAGGCGCTTTGAAGTAGCACAGGCACTTTGAAGTGCCCATGGTTACATGCATGCTGGCACTTCCAAGTTTGAGGCTTCAGAGTTGCCAGGGGAGAGAATTAGCCTAATGAAGTTAATCTCCCATTGCCCTGATTAACATGCCCCCTTCGAAGTTGGGAGCAAGTTTAGACCCAGCCCCAGTGTTCCATCCTTTTCTCCCACTCCCTATCCCATCTACCTGAGGTACCCGCTCCACCTCATAGTCCGCCAACCAGTTCTGGAGCCCCTAACTCCTCTCCTCTCATCTTTTTCCATGCCTCTGCCACCTCTTGCCCCTTCCTTTCTCTGCCATAGTCACATGGGCAAGTTATTTGCTGTCTGACTAAAGTTTCAGTGCCTTTAGAATTTTCACTGGCCAGTGAGTGAGAGAATCACTCAGCAGCAAACACACTTTGACAAAGGGAGCAACATGTCATCATTTCTGCTTCAGATCAAAGACTTTACTGCACCCTGATGTCACTCAGGTCCTAACAGCCACTGCCTGCTCCCATGAATTTTTGTGACTAGTATAAATTTTCTTGTGTAGGGGTTTCGGTACATATGCAGTATAATCCGTAAGACCTGCCAAAGTGAGGCTCACACAACTATTTGGAGACATTAACTCCTTTTTGAATAATTATTTCAATATTGCTTCTCTTAAAGGGCAGTGGCTGTCATTCATTAGCTGAGGTAAATACTGAGCAAATCGGATCAATATGAACATGAACAGAACCACAGGTATGACCATTGGCATGCCTTACAAAAGTAAGCATCGTTCAAGCTAAGATAAAGCAGGTATTTCTGGGGAAGTCTGTAACTTGGGAAACCAAGGTTGAAATGATTCCAAGTTTGGATCAGTAAATCCACCCCATACTTTTATGTGGCATACCATATTTCAATGCAATCTTAGCAAACTTACAGATTTTAGCAAACTACAGATTTTAGGGCACTCAGAAGAATTATCCTTTCAACAGAGTGATCTTCACAAAGTTAACTTTACTAGAGCTGGTACTCTTCTACAAGGAGTGACAATGATCCATCCTGGAGGTCATTAAAGCATGAGTCAGAAACTGAAGGAAAGGTATGCAATCATCCAGCCAGACACAGTGGAAGAATGTGTTTTGCTCTATTTCAGGATCTCACAGCAGTTGAAACATTTTAGAAGGTTACAAACAAATTTGATGACTCTGAGAACGCCCTGCTTAGTAGACACATTTTTGATAGTAAATCCCCTAGGTAATCAGTAGAAAGGAGTAAATAATTTCATCCAGTTAGAGATAGTGATTTTCTCAATATTTCCTCTCTGATACCCTCTCCAGGGCAACCACAATTGGGCCCAATATTACTAGTAGTTCACTTGTCTCCAATTTCCTTTCTCCCGTCTTCCTTTTCCTCTTCTTTCATTCTTTTTTCCTGTTATTTGCACCTTCCTAAGTGAAATGGTTCACAGAGATTTATTATGTAATGCTTCTATGGTGCTTAGAATGTGTACAGCAATATATAAATATTATTAGGAGGAGAAGTTTTATGTGCATCACTAAAAAATGACTAGCTGCTTGACCACTTTTGGCAAGAATGATATATTGAAAACAAGGTCTTGCTTTATAGGAGAAACCAGATCAGAAGATACTTTGTTGGAGGCAGGAATTACCACAGAGCTCTTCAGTTCATCTAAGACTACACTGAGATGTAAGAATTGCTGATAATATTTAATACATACATCAAGAGAACAGTTGGATGGATGAAAGTTAGTAATTACCAGCTGCCACTCACTATTAAATATTGGCTGAATTTCTGCAAAGATCCATGTGTAAATGATTATGTACTCCTCAAACCACATGGGTGTTTTGCAAATAGATAGTCTTAGCCGAAGCCTTTATATATTTTAACTTATAAAAAATAATATGAGAGCTCATCAAATGAATATACTATGGGAATGAATAAGATTCTAGATATCTTACAGGCAGAATGTGTTTACAGTTGGTACCACAGCAGGACATTATTATTAGGATACTGAGATTTTGGTGGCAATCAAATATTCATTTTAACAGCTTGCGATAGTTTACAATAGATTGCTTTCCACATGACTTTGTGAACTTTTAAAAATATAAAACTATGAAAAGCTCATTAAGCAGTCACATGTGCCTTATGCATTTCCTCTTAAAGTACTGATAATTATAAACAGGTGTACAAACAGCAGCTTTCTCCCCTATAATCAACTTCTTCTTCTGGACTGAGGCCATCTCTGTTATCTTGCTCCTGTATTTGTGAAATCACAATCAGTTGTAAATTAAAAAATGTTAACCATTTCAGACACCTTACACTATATAAATGAAAAATCAGATGACACACCCAACTATGAGTCCTGGAATATGGTAGGAGATTAGGTTGAATTTAGCTGACTTATGTTTATTTTCTAAGTAATCAGTTGACACTGCAGAGTCCATTCCACCAACTTTAAGGGTGCCTAAATTCAGCATTTGTACTCCTACTTTTCACGGGAGTAACACCATAATCAACCATTCATGGTCGACTTCAGGGTAGTGCAGATGGAGTATTCTGAAATGTTATGTTATTGGCCTCCTGAAGATGTCTCTCAATACTCTGATGTGACAATTGTGGCCACCACTTTCAGCTGTTCTGCTCTTCAGGTGTGCAGGAAATGGCTGGGGAAAGTTTGCATTTCATGTCCTTTTTGGCCAGTGTGGTGAGTGGAGCAGGCAGCGCATCTGGCCATGAATCCCCGGACTCACACACGAGCTCCAGCATGGGGCAGGCAGAAGATCCAGGAACTTACTGGCTATGTCTACACTATGCCAAAACTTTGAAATGGCCATGCAAATGGCCATTTTGAAGTTTAGTAATGAAGCACTGAAATACATTGTCAGCGCCTCATTAGAATGTGGGCGGCTGCGGCACTTCGAAATTGACGCGGCTCACAGCTGCACGGCTCGTCCAAATGGGGCTCCTTTTCGAAAGGACCCTGGCAACTTCGAAATCCCCTTATTCCTATGAGAAGATAGGAATAAGAGGACTTCGAAGTAATGTGCTATAACTATGCAGCCTGGGGCCCCTGGAACATCTTGTTAACATGTCTGGGGATGGCGTGCCAATACCCACTTCAGATCTTCATATAGCTCTTGGACAGGAACACTCTAATTCTTCTCACATTTTTTTTTTGCGGGGGGGGCTGGCTTATTCCAACTTCCATGATAAATCTCCTTTCCATGCCATGGCACCAGGAAGTAATTAGGCATCAGGGAAGTGCAGCATATTGACCAGACTTCTGGCCAAGTTCAGTCAGTTATCAACTTTTTTTTAAGGAGGTTAATATATTTTCTAACGACTGAAGGAAGTCGAGGAAGGAGCATATTATGGTAGCACAAGATGCTCTGTCATGCCTAGACCACTCTCCTCCTGTCCCGGGGAAAGGGAAACTTTCACTATCCCAGCCAACAGGGGTAGGAGGACAGACCACAGAGACTTTAAGACCCACACAGCTATGATAGCACAAGTTGCACTGCCATGCCTTGCCCTATCTCTGGGCTCCTGGGGGAAGAAAAGCTTCCAATGTCACAGTCAAGGTGTGAGGGGAGCACACAGTGGCCATGAGACGTACACACACACCCACAAGGAGGACAGCACAAGCCATACTGTCCCCTGTTCCCTCGCCTTCACCCATCACCTCCCTGGGCTGCTGGGGAAAGGGAAATTTTCAATGTCCCAGCCAAGGAGTAGGGGAGCAAGCAACAATTGTGAGAGCCACACGGCTCTGATAGCACAAGCTGAATTGCCATGTCCGTCCCCCTGGGGCTACCTCCCCACTCCCCAGACTCTTGGGAGAAGGGAATCTTTCACTGTCCCACATATTAGACCGGTACAAATCCAAAGGAGAAAATGACCATGGGAAGATGTGTCCCTGGAGCATGTGCAAGCTGCCCACATGGACAGGGCACAGTTAAATGCATGGTGGAGAACCACACTGGAGGAAAGAAGGGATGATCAGATGCTCATTTTTCATGAAGGGTAGGGTCTTACAGAATTTACAGACCAGTAAATATCATACATGGGACACCTACTTAAGAGCAACAGACATGATTTTCATGTGGCTGTTTGGTCATTCATAAAGCTGTTTTTCGAAGCATCCCTGATTAGCAGTGCCCCTTGCTGTGGTCTTTTTGCAGAGGTGTCTGGCTGCTCATAATTAATAGCCAGGTGATCTGACTCAGCCCTCCAGCCTGGCATTAAATTTTACCCCTTACTCTCAAATAAGTTATGGAGCACACAGCAGCCTGCCATAATGAGGGGAATGTTACTTTCTCTGAGATCTGTCCAAGTCAGGAGGCTCTTCAACCTGGCAGTTAAATGGCTAAAGATACGTTTTACTGACATTCTGTCCTTATGCAATTTGTAGTTGAACTGCTTTTTACTGAGGTGCAGGTCATGAGCCAAGGAAGCTAGGGATAAGTTGGATCTCCCAGTATCACTTCTGGCATGTCCACATTTATGGTGCTTTTCTTGTCAGACGTGGGGAACTTAACCCACAATGCAAGGGGGTTGCAGAAACTATGGGATAGGTACACAGAATATACCACTGAGAAAGTCAAAGCTGCCTACCCTAATGGAGATTCACCTTTGACTTTACAAAAGTGGGTGCTAAAAATCATCCTTAACAAATTTGACCTAATTTCCTGTTTGGAGGTACTCAGAGAAATAATTTGCTTTGTGAAGTCACCTGATCCTTTCTCTACATACTTCTTTTTCTATAGCAAACTACATTTTCATATTCCTTTATTTTAAGAACACTCTTTAGCAGATACTTTTGTGTACTGTATTTCCTCTAATTAAATATAGTATTCAATTGCTTACAAAGGAAGGTTATGAGGCCCCACTGAGAAGCAGAGTCCCTATGACAGGAAGTAAAAGGAAGAATAAATCTTGAGGAGTAGGGGGACTTCAAAGTTGCCCCAGCACTCAGAAGTACTGGCGGGTGAGTCGCGGCTAGATGCATGCCAGTACTTCAAAGTTTAAAACTTTGAAGTTGCTGTGGGGTGGGAATTTGCTTAATGAAGTGCTGCGTATGCACCACAGCACTCCATTAGTAAACTCCCAACACCCTAATTACCATCCTTCCTTCAAAGGAAGGTGGTAGTATAGACAAGCCCAAATTATTTGGGGTACTGCTTATTGGTGTAGAAAGACTTAGATGGTGTTGGTATGGATGGTGCATCAATCACTTCATA
The DNA here is from genome assembly GCF_033958435.1 of Carettochelys insculpta. Lineage (NCBI taxonomy): Eukaryota > Metazoa > Chordata > Testudines > Carettochelyidae > Carettochelys > Carettochelys insculpta. The sequence continues at coordinate 75,337,780 of NC_134137.1, forward strand.
AGTTCAGCTGAAATGAATAATATCATTTGTGGAAAACGCTGTGAAGTAGAAAAGAGAAGACTAACATTAATAATGAAAAATATTCCACTCTTCAGTGAACAAAGACTTGGCTAAACTATGTATTTTTATGCCTACGTTGAGCAAGCCCAGGCTTAGCAAGTGGCAACATAGTTCTATGCTGCCTACATGAAGGTGCATATTCGCTTACAGAAGCTAGCAGCATATAGATACTGCACAGCTAACTTAGATATAAATAGCAGTGTAGATGGCGAGGCTCTTCTTATGGTAAGTAGAGTACAGAGGAGCCAGAATCTTGGGCTACCTACTCTACACATCCTTCTACATGTCCCTACTGGGCATCCCAGTCCACATTGCAGTTTTTATCAGCGTAGAGCCCCACTGCCTCCCTGCTATCAGAGTGTTTTCCTGCTTCACCTCCCTCCCCATCAGTGCCTTTCAATGTCACATACAGCTATACAGCCCAGCTTGGATACAGCTTTGCTTTTGTTGCCGTGTGCAGCTGCATACATCTTCCAGGCCAACTGCCACAAATATAGATGATGCCTAAGACTGGCTGTAGAAAGATGCATAGATAGGCATTACTGAGAGATGTGGCACTCAGTGAAGAATGTGCAGGAGTATAGGGAGGGATAGCTCAGTGGTTTGAGTACCAGCCTGTTCAACCCAGGATTGTGAGCTCAATCCTTGCGGAGGCCATTTAGGGATTGGGCAAATAGAAGTCAGGAATGGTGCTTGGTCCTGCCAAGAGGGAAGGTGACTGGACCAGAGGACCTCCTGAGGTCCTTTCTAGCTCTAGGGTGTGACTGTGTGTATCACTGTATGTGGTTGAAATTGTGGGACCTGAAAACAGATATGTACGTTGGCAGGACAAAGGATACGCAAGAGTTATTCACACACCACATAATATATATGCTGGGGTGACAGAAAAAATTCAGTTACTAGTGACAAAACCAAGAGAGGTAATACATGGACTTTAATGGACAATAACCACCAAACCAGTCAACAGCTGTGGAGTCTAGAGAGGGAAAAAGTATAGAATCACAGCAGAGACCTTTTCAGTATTTTAGAGTAGGACATGTGAAGTATAGGTAACAAGGCAAAACAGTGCTCAGCAACACCTATACATTCAGAAAACGAAGTACAGGGGAGGATTTTTTACAGCTTAGTGAAAATGTTTCTGGCATCTTGCAGCAGGAATGATACTTCCAGCTTCACCTGGGAGGGTACATCTGGAGATGGGTGGTTTTGGATGTAGCTAAAATGAAGTCGTATAAGCCTTTTAAGCTAAAACTAACATCTTGCACCACTTAGATTTTTTCATATATGTGGAAGAAAAAGTTGTAACAGACTTAAGTCCTTTCTAGCAAGGGACAGAGAAGAAGATTAGAGAAATCTGAAAGTGGAATCACCAGAAAGTGACTTTTTCTGCTCAAAATTGCAGTATAATAAATAATAAAAGTTCTGAATAAATGGCAATAAATAAATCTCATTTTTCTGTTCTTATAATCCAACCTGAGATAAGTTTTAAAAAGAAATCAAATAAATAGTGCAAAAACAGCTAGATTTAACATGTATTTCTATTTGAGTGATCCAAAATGTTATTTGTTTTAAAAACAGTACAGTTTTTAGCCTAACATTACTTTCCAGGGAAAGTCTTTATCTAGAAGATATTAGGAATTACACATTAACAAAAATATCTTTATAATCATTCTGCATTTCAAAATACCTTGAAATTTATAGCTCATATAACACCCTATCAATAGTTTATTCATGGTTTCAATGATATAACTCTCATTAATAATCAGTATCTTTAATAGTAATTTTGTGTCATGATGACTACAACTGTAAATCTGTTGGTTTACATTTCTACTAAGAAACTGAAGACAAAGCTGGCTCTGAAATGACCATCACAATCAAATATTTTTGAAATGATAGAAGCTCATGCTTTTAATTGCAAGTAAAAGACAGTGATTAGCATAGAGAAAAAAGCTTCACTGTGAACCATCACAGACTGATTGAATAATCCTGGTGAGATCATCACCCCCAAAACATAGTAGTCATCCTGCAGCAAGACTGAAGAACAAACTTGATTATTTCCGAGATGTTTTTCATTTGCAACGGTTTTCTTATATAACTGTCATTAAAGTGACAAAGAAAAAATCCAACCCAAATGTTGCCAAGATTATGTGTCTGAATATTAGAAAATGGAAACTTCAAGGGGAACCAATTCATCATGAGCAATTTTTCAAAATTACTTTGCAGTGTGAATATTTAATAGCCATACATTTTTTGCTATAAAAAGGCACAGTAGAACATTGTAATTATAATATTTAATGTTATTCTGTCTACCACATTTGGTTATCAAAGAATTTACAAAGCCCCTTTCATAAATTAGACACTTATATTTAGATTTTCCTAAAATAAATTAGCTGGTGAACCAAATGTAACAAACACAAATGGATCGCTTGCTATGAAAGGGAGATGGCAAAACTATCACACTTTATTTAGTATCTGCTCCAGATGTTAGTCATGAGACTTTCCCTGCTAAGGAGATGAACCAAACCAAATGAGAATAAATGTGTCTTTTCCATTGTCACTATTCTCAAAAGTATGGGCATCTTAGTCTGTTATACATGGATAGGATATCTGTGTAGCTAACTTTCATGACCAAAGAGAGTTGTTTTGCCAAATTTTTGTTATTCATATTTTCATATTACAGTAGCTCCTAAAGGGCCCACTTTGCACTCTTGCATTATACTAGGTTTTCCATGCAAACATAAAATGACAATGATCCCTGCCCTGAAGAGTTTTGAGTTTATGTGTTGAGAAGGATGCTCAACAAGTGAGAATGAAAAGGAATAGAAAGAGAGGTGTATATCTATCATAGCTGAACATTAATGTAATTAGGGTAGGATCTGAGGTTAAAATAGGGAACGAATCAGTGAAGAATTACCGAGGTAAATTAGATGACTTCAAGTCAGCAGGACTTGATAAAATAAGTCCAATAATACTCAAAAACCTGTCTGAAAGGATCTCTGAAACATTAGAAATTGTCTTTGAGAATTCACAAAAGATGGGAGAGATCCCAGAAGACTGGAAAAGAGAAATATAATCTCTATCTGTAAAAAGGAGAATAAGGACAATCCAGGAAATTATAGATCAATAAGCTTTAGTACCTGGAAAGATAAAGAGCAATCAATTGATTAATTAGTAAGCACCTAGAAAATAATAAAGTGTTAAGTAATACTCAGCATGAATCTGTCAAGAATAAATCATGTCAAACCAATCCAATATCCTTCTTTGACAGACTAACAAGCTTTGTGGTTAAGGCGGATGCAATAGATGTGATATATGTGGACTTTAGTAAGTGTCTTGATATTGTTTCATATGACTGCCTCAGTAAAAAAAAAAAAAAAAACCTAGGGTAATATAGCCTAGACAAAACTATGACAAGATGGTGCACAGTGAACTGGAAAACTGTACTCAGAAAGGAGATAGTGGTTCACAGTCAAGCTGGATGGACATATTAGCTGTGTCTATATGTGCACGCTACTTCGAAGTAGCAGCACCAACTTCGAAATAGCGCCCATCACGGCTACACGTGTTGGGCGCTATTTCGAAGTTAACATCGACATTAGGCGGTGAGACGTCGAAGCCGCTAACCCCATGAGGGGATGGGAATAGCGCCCTACTTCGACATTCAACATCAAAGTAGGGAACGTGTAGTCATTGCGCGTCCTGCAACATCGAAATTGCGGGGTCCTCCATGGCGGCCATCAGCTGAGGGGTTGAGAGACGCTCTCTCCAGCCCCTGAGCTCGATGGTGGCCATGTGGAGCGGCCCCTTAAAGGTCCCCGCCCCCTCCCTTCCTGTGCAGGAAGCTGAGAGAGCGTGCAGGCAGCAGCAGTAACACGCGGCTAGCCTGCATGCTCCTCCGCAGCCACCCACACCCCGACCCAATGCGATGGCCACCGGCAGCCCCCCCAGTGCCCCCAGGGGACCCCCCCCAAGGGGAGCCAGGGATCACAGCCCAGCAGCCAGGTGGGGAAGCGGCAGCTGGGCCCCTTCTGGATGGAGGCCGAGCTTCGGGACCTGCTGGGGCTCTGGAGTAAGGAGGAGGTGCTCCAGGTAATGGGGAGCAAGAGGCGGAATGCGAATGCATTCGCTCAGGTGGCCGAGGGCCTGGCCGCCCGGGGTCACCCTGCCCGCACTCCGGATCATGTATGCAGTAAAGTGAAGGAGCTGCGGCAGGGTTATGCCTGGACCCGGGATGCAGCCGGCCGGTCTGGGGCCGCCCCCCGTCACTTGCCCCTTTTACAGGGAGCTCAGGGACATCCTGGACCCTGACACACCTCCTCCCCTCCGGCCACTCTTGATACCTCGGCTGAGGAGCCCCAGCAGGTCCTGGAGGTGGAGTCAGCCCCGGAGGCAAGCCCCGCACCCTGGGGGCCCCCCCTGGAGCCCACCCCCGGGGCACTGGAGCAGGAGTAGGAGGAGGAGGAGGATGAGAGGGACTCCTCATCCAGTGACGCCGGCCTGCACATCATCCTCCCATCCAGGAGCTCCAGCCGGGCGTCCGCCCTCCGGGTGTCCCCCAACCGTGGGAGTGGACCATCAGCTATGTACCGCCCCGGTGCACACCCCCGGGGTTGAGGGGCGGGAGTAATAGATATGGCCAGGGCCCTCCACATGCCCAGATGACCATGGCCCCAGGGACAGCAGTGGCATGTCCCTCACAGGAGTGCATCAGCCCCTGCCCCACCCCCTCAGCACGACAGTGCCATGCCCCATCTCCGGGGCTGTGGGGAGCAGAACCTCTAGGGTCCCCCGGGGGGAGGGGGTGGGACACCCAGCAGCAGCAGCAGCAGCAGCAGCAGCAGCAGCAGCATGTGATGGAGTGAGGGGAGTGCAAATGCGAGACTCAGGCTACATATGAGAACCAAGCTGAATAGCTCCCAGTGGCTAAGGATGATCCTGGGGCTACAACTGGCAGGTTACACCTCTGCCCTGAACAAAGAGGAGGGAGGAGCCGAGCTGGGTTTGAATCGGGGGCGGCAGTTAGAGGCTAGGGGAAGGGAGAGCTGGAAGGCAGCCAGCCTGAGGAGGGGGAAAGCTACACCCCAGAGGGGCACCCCTCGGGGTCTTCTCCCCAGGATGGGTTGGAAGGACTGTCTCTGACTGCTGTACTGTAGCTTCTGGGAGAAACTGGGCATCTGTTGCCTAACAAACCTCCTGTCGTACCTGCTGAGTGAGTGAGAGTCACTCCTGCCAGTGGACAGGGTGCAGTGCAGGGGGACCCCTGAACCCCATCACAGCAGCATCTCCCGGGGACGGGGATGGGGAACCTGCAGCAGAGGGGTGGGGGGACAAGGGCCACGGCTCGGGGCCTACACTAACAGCTGTCTCCACTCTTCTTCCCCCCCTCCTATCTCCTGCAGCTGCACCATCGGAAGGACCGGAGACCACTGGCAAGGTGTCAGTGGTCCCAGAAAGCCCTCCGGGGCCATCACTCCAGGCCAGCCCCTCAGCGGAGCAACAACCGGCCCCACAGTGGGGAAGATGGTGGATGCAGCACCACCACCCGCCGGCGACGGACCCCCAGCTGCTGGCACTGCACCGTCGGCAGCTGGAGGTCACCGAGCAGCAGCTGTGGGTGGAGGAACGCCGCCTCCACCCCCAGGAGCGGGCGCTGGCCTGGCGCCAGGAGGCATGGGGGGCCTACATGCGGACCCTCAACCGCATCGCGGACTCCCTGGCCCCCCAGGCCGCGCCGGCCACCACAGCGCCCACCCTGCCTGCTCTACCCGCTGCTCCACCCGCTGCTCCACCTGCTGCGCCATCCGCCGTTGCACTGCCACCCGCCACTGACGGCCATTCCACCGAGGGGGACCTGGGGCCAGCTGACACTCGCCGGCCGTATCTCCCGGTCCGCCAGGCCCCCAGCCAGTCCCGGCCAGGGCTGCGGCCGAGGCGGGGATCCCAGCTGCCCACCCCAAGCACTGGACTATAGGGGCGTGGGGCCCAGGATGTGCCCCCCCTCCCCCTTTGTATATATTCCCCCCAGTTTATTGTTCTTTTCTTGTAAATAGTTTGTATTTGTTACCCATTACGTTGCTGATCCTTACCCCCCCATGTAAATAGTTCTCCCCTTCCTTGTCTTCCCCTTTCATGTTATCCCAATTTTTATAATGTATATATATTTATCAGTTTGATTTCCCCTGTACATAGTTTGTCTGGTTCAGAATATTTATAATAATAATAATAATAATAATATAAGAGTTGTAGGAAAGAAAATGTTTGAGTTGATAAACAACTGTCTGCTTTCATTTTTACAAGAAAAGTTGGGGGGGGTGCTCTTGGGTGCTCTGTGGTGTGGGCATAGTGGCAGGGAGTGTTGTGGAGGATGGGGGGATGCAGTGGGGGGCCTGCCAGCGTTCACCCCGTGGCCTCATTGAACTGGGCCCGCAGGGCCTCCCGGACCCAGGTCCCTTCGGGGTCCACCTGGCGACTGGGGACAGTGGGTGGCTGCACATCGGCCCTGCCAGCCTCCACAGCGCAGCCGTGAAAGAAGGCCTCCCCCTTGCCCTCCACCATATTGTGTAGGGCGCTGCATGCACCCACAATCTGGGGGATGTTGGTGGGGCCCACATCAAGGTGGGTGAGGAGACACCTCCAGCGCCCTTTGAGGTGGCCAAATGTGCGCTCCACCACCTGGCGTGCGTGGTTCAGGTGCTGGTTGAAGCTCTCCTGGCTGGCTGACAGATGGCCCGTGTACGGGTGCATGAGCCAGGGCCAGAGGTGTATGCCACATCTGCGATGATGCAGAGGGGCATGGTTGTGTCCCCCACAGGGATCTCCCGTTGGGGGATGTAGGTCCCCACCTCCAGCCGGCGGCACAAGCCCGAGTTCCGGAATACCTGGGCGTCGTGGGTGCTGCCAGGCCAGCCCACATAAATGTCCAGGAAATGGCCCCGGCTGTCCACCAAGGCCTGGAGGACCACTGAGTGGTAGCCCTTCCTGTTTATGTAGCGTCCTCCACTGTGTTCCGGGGCGCAGATGGGGATGTAGGTCCCATCCAGAGCCCCGAAGCAACTGTGGAAGCCCAGGGTGGCAAAGCCCGCGATGGCGGCATCCGGGTCCCCCAGCCTCACGAGCCTGTGGAGGAGCAGGGTGTTGATGGCGTGGATGACCTGCAGGGGAAGCACATGGGAGAGCACCAATGAGGGATGTGCAGGGTGTGTGTGGCCCTCCCCTCCCCTCCCCTCCCCTGCCAGGGCTGCCTCCCCCCAGCCCCCGTGGGTCCTCTTACCTCCATGAGGACAGCCCCGACGGTGGCCTTGCCGATGCCAAACTGCTGGCCCACAGATCGGTAGCTGTCTGGGGTGGCCAGCTTCCAGACAACAATGTCGACCCGTTTCTCCATGCTTAGGGCATGCCGCATGGCGATGTCCTGGTGCCTGAGTGCAGGGGTGAGCCACTGGCTTAGCTCCAGAAATGTCTGCCGGCTCATGCGAAAGTTCTGGAGCCAGCGGTCGTCGTCCCACTCTCCTAGCACCAGCCGCTGTCACCAGTCGGTGCTCGTGGGGTTGCTCCAGAGCCGGCGGCATGTGTGGCGGGGGGTGGGCGGGGTGCTGCAGGGTTGGGGGTTGCGTCCTCCTCCCCTGCGGGCAGCTCCTCCTCTGTGACAAGGAGGTGCTCAGCTGCCTCCTGCATGGCATGGAGCAGGGCGAGCACTGCTCCTACAGGGGCGGCTGGGTGGACCTCTGGCGGCTGCTGCTGCTGCTGCTGCTGCTGGGGGTCCATGACTGCGTCGCTCGAGGCGTGCGTGCCTATGGCTCTGCAGACCGCGTGCTGTGCAGGTTGAGTGTGTCTGGGAGGGGCCCTTTAAGGGAGCGGCTAGCTGTTGCCCCGGAAGCGCTAGTCTGCCCTGTGACCCTGTCTGCAGGTGTTCCTGGCACCCTTATTTCAATGTGTGCTACTTTGGCGTGTAGACGTTCCCTCGCAGCGCCTATTTTGATGTGGTGCTGTGCAACGTTGATGTTGAACGTCGACGTTGTCAGCCCTGGAGGACGTGTAGACATTATTCATCAAAATAGCCTATTTCGATGTCTCTACATCGAAATAAGCTACTTCGATGTAGCGTTCACTTGTAGATGTAGCTATTGAGTGGGGTCCCAGAGGGTCTGATTCTATTCAATATTTAGACATTATTTGGAGAATAGAATAAATAATAAATTTATAAAGTGTGCATATGATATTGAGCTGGTTAGGGTTGCAAGCACTTTAGAGGACAGGATTAGAACTCAAAATGATTATGATAAATTGGAGAAATGGTCTGAAATTAGCAGGATGAAATTCAATCAGGAAAAATACAAAGTACTGCATGAAGGAAGGAATGGTCAATTGATTAAATACAAAAATGTCAAATGATTGCCTAGGAAGGACTACTGCAGTAAAGGATTTGTGGTTATAGTGGATCACAAACTAAAAATGAGTCAATAAACTTAATCCTTTTGCCAAGAAGAGCAAATATTCTAGGATGTATTAGCAGGAGTGTAGTAAGAAAGACACAAGAAGTAGTTGTGTCTTCTCCACCCAACATTGATAAGGCCTCAGCAGGAGTACTGTATCCAGTTCTGGGCACCACACTTTGGGAAAGATATGACAAAATTGGAGATGATCAAGAGGAGCACAACAAAAATGATTAAAGCTCTAGAAAACATGACCCATGAGGAAGGTTTAAAAAAAAGGTTTGTTTAGAGTAGAAAAAATTGAGAAGGGACGTAATAACAGTCTTCATATAAAGGGTTGCTATAGAGAGGAAGGTGATAAACTGAGGACAGGCCAGCTTAATGGACTTAAGTTGCAGCAAAGGAGATTTAGGATAGATATTAGGAAACACTTTATAACAGTCAGCGTATTTAAGAACTGGAAAAAAATACTTTGGGGTGTTGTGGTGGAATCTGTGTCACTGGAGGTTTTTAAGGATGTGTCAGACAAGCCCTGTCATGGAAGGTTTAGATAATATACAGTTTCAGAGGGGTAGCAGTGTTAGTCTGCAGCATCACAAATAACAAGGAGTCCTGTTGCACCTTAGAGACTAACAAATGTATTAGTTCATGAGCTTTCATGGCTAAGAGCCACTTCTTCAAGAGCCCAGTTCTTTAAGAAGCAGGTCTCACTCATGAAAGCTGATGACCAAATACATTTATTAGTCCCTAAGTTGCTACATGACTGCTTGTTATTAGTACAGATAATGCATAGTCTGGCCTCAGTGCAGGGGCTGAACTAAATGACCTATGGAGGTCTCTTATAGTCCTACATTTCTGTGATTCTGTATTGTTGCTATCTAAAAAACTGCAAAGTCCCATTATGATACTGGATTGATCCTTGGACTTCTTATAGGCTTTCTCTGCACAGGGATAAGGACTATGCCTGATTCTTGACTAGAGCCAATTGTGGGAGGCCTGGAATAACAGCCCAGATTGCTTAGGCTACGTCTACACTACTAGATAAATTTGAATGTAAGGCAGTTAGCTCAATTGTACCAAGTTACTGTCTTCACTGTAAATACTATTAGCTCAATTTAGGGAATGTTAATATTGATATCATAACATCATTGAAACTGTCTAGGTGTAGCATCAGGTTTGAATTTCAATGCTCAAAAGAAGGCTGGTGTGGAAGATCCATGTTTTTAAATCTAATTCATTGGCCTCCAGAGGCTGACTGGTGCTGCTGCACCTGTCTCCTGTGAGTGGCAGGGAGTAGGGAAACTGACTGGTGCTGCTGCACCTAGCTCCCAGCTCCCATGAGTGGTGGGGAGCCAGGAAACTGACTGGCACTCTGGAACCTGGCTCCCTGCTGTGCCTAGCCCCTGGTTCCAGTGAACCAGGCACAGCAGCGCTGGTCAGTTTGCCAGCTCCTCCAAGCTGTGAGGACCTGGGAACCAGGTAGCAGAGTGAGCGCTGCCTGCAGCAGGGCTGAAGCAGGGCCCAGGGAGAGGGTACAGAATGTGGGGCTGAAGGAACTGTGGGATAGGCTCCCACAATGCACTGCTGCAACAGTCAATGTTTGGCCATTCTGAGTGGCAGCACTAACTCGACTTTGTGGGGAAGTGAGGATACTCAAAATCAAATTTATAAAACCCAGTGGTATAAAATTGAATTTAATAAAATCCAATTTATCTGGTAGTGTAGATGTAGCCTTAGTTTGCATGGAAAGAGCAAATCAACAGTCAGAAACAGACAGCAATGAAACATTTAATACACTCTCTGTATGTGTCACTGCTGTGGTGAGACTGAAACAGTGATTAGAAAAGCCACACTATAAGCAGCATGAGACTGAAAGAAAAACACCACCTTTTAAAATGTCTAAATAAATCACCTGAAATCTAGCAACAATAGATCACTGGTACAGAGGGAAATGTTCTGATTAAGCATATTTTAATCAAGTGGAATATATTGTATTTCTCTTCCATGTGGATGGCAAAATGGACACAGATTCATGGATAAAGTATTTACCCCCTACATACATTTCTTTACATTTACAGAAGAAAGTAAATAACTCATGCACAAAACTGATACGGTACTCCAGCATTGTTATGGTAGCTATTTTGGGGCCATGTCTGCAGAAGATCTCTATGTATGCTCAAAAGCTTGTGTCTCTTTCCAACAGAAGTTGGGCTAATAAAAGATATTACCTCACCCACCTTGACATTTTCTTTCCTTATAACAAGTCCTACATTAATGTGAGGGGAAGCCTGTTACTTAGCTTAATAATGGCAACATTGATGATTTATTACAGGTGCCTCAAGTGGAGCTAGGCAAAATGTTCATGAAGGATAATTTATTAACTACATTTGATGTGCTTTTCTGTTTATGAGTTCTTCACAAACAAATCATGATATTCTCAAATATATTTTTGCTCAAAATTATTCACCAATTTATATAAATAGCTCTTGCTCTCTGTGTTCACAGTTTGCTACAAGATCAGTATAATTCAAGTCATCTGAATTCCTTTTATCCAAAAATCCTAGTTATTCAAATTCATAGTATCTATCTCCCCTCCTCCACATGTAACCTCATGTTTGTTAAACACCTGCTAATGACTTTTCAATTAGTCTCTTAGTGCCTGTTAGCACTAATTAACTTCTTGATATTCATAGAGGAGTTCTGCACTGTAGTAGTTGTAGTTACATTGTTCTCAGAATATTAGAGGTTAAGTCTGTGAAAAGTACTCTCACTATCACAACTGAAAACCGCATAATACCTCCAGATGACCCTCGGAGAGTAAATTCATAAGTCTGTTGTATGCTAAAATTAATTGGCTGAACAGAGACATCGAATTTATAGCTTATTGCAACAATTTGTGACCCACAAACCCCATTTTTTGTCCTATGGCTCTAGAAGCATTAATGGGGCACACCATCTTGAATGGTCCCTAAGAATGTGTTCTGACTACGAATGCTAAACAATGTGTTCTGCCATCACTCATTCAGCTGTGATATTATCCCACCTTGAGGGGGAAAAAAAAAAACTCTGTGTGGTTCTAAAGCTTGTCCGTCTCATGAATCGTGAACACAAGTGGGTCTAATAAAATAATATTACCTCACCAGTCTTGTCTCTCTATAGAAGTTATGAGCAGTTAGCTGTTGCCTGGTTGGATTGACATAAATTATAAAGTGAAGTTTCTAGTAAGAATTATGGATTCTGAAGTTCACCTTCTGTGAACTTTCAGTGCAGAATTCACTTAGAATGGGTTGTATTGCAAAATATTCTTCTAAATAAATTCATTTGCATGAATATTAGTGGAAAATAAAATCAAAAATATGTTTAATAGAGCCAAAGAACCTTCATTTAAAAAAAAAAGGTAAAATGTTTTCTTGTGGTTTGGGTGCTTTCTGGCAGATGGCCCCTCAAACCAAGGCAGTAGGCATACTAATAGAAATCAATGAAGGGTCAAAAGGCATTGTAACATGATCATGCCACTTCACTCGTGTATTAGCATAATTCAAAGTATAGTTTTCATTTTTCTGTAATCTATTGAATGTTACTACATAGCAATTTAGATTATATATATTTAGATTATGTATGTAACCTTGTACTTAATTAATCCTAGATAAGAGGATGTATTAGCGTTTAGATGAGTATTTACTTAATGAGGAAAAGTGTACGAAAACTAATGAGCGGTTGCTTGTGACTATCATTTTGTTCATTAAAACTAATGAAAGATGGGATGGATGGCTGTAACTAAATGCAATATATATGTCTCTATATTTAAACTACCCACAACTGTGCTGAGGCTTTAGAACTGTAAATAAGAAGGATGCTGACTTCAAAATGTTGTTTTGCTCAACAATGGGAAATCTACAGCCACATACTGTGATGGGAACAGGCTCTGGCCTGCTTTCTCGGGAAGACAGGTATAAGAAAGGACTCTAGAGGAAATCCAGTGTATCTGGACTGATGGAGTCTGACAGGGTGAAATACTGAGTGATTGAACAGAGATTCCCAAAGTTATTTTCAGCAGTCCTGAGAGACTTATGGAAAAGAAGCAGCTCATTTCATCTCTGCTACGATGTTGGACTTACAAACTTTGATTCACTTGTTAATGTATTTACCTGTTTTAACCGCTCAGTAACTCTCATTGCTTTTTCTTAGCTAATAAATCAGTTAGCTAATGCCTATTTGTTAGGATGGGTAGCAAAAGTGTTCCTAGTCTCTGTTTGTCAGAGGCTGAGAAAGGATAACAGGAGAGGGATCACTTGATGATTTCCTGTTCTGTTCACTTCCTCCGGAGCATCTGGCATTGGCCACTGTCAGAAGTCAGGATTCTGGGTTAGATGGACCTTTGGTCTGACCCAGTATAGCTGTTCTTATGTTTTTCAGTTCTTATCTTTGAATAGTTTACTAGGGAAATTACCAACATTGTCTTTGGTGTAAGATCCAGAGTATCTCTTGACCTGGGCTAGAGTGACTGACCCTTTGAGTTTGGGAGTAACCTAGTTTGAGGTAATCAAAAAGTCCAGTTTGTCTGGATGGTGAAGAGGTGCCAGGGAATGGAGGGGACTGATTGTAGCTTCATGGAAAGACAAATATATTAAGCAAGAAGTGCAAAGTTGTTACTCATTTGATGAAACCTACATATAGACTACACCACCAGTTCACAACGTGTGCCCTGTTTTCCGACAGTTTACTCTGAGATAGGCATTCTCAGTTGTAATTCAGATCAGACATCATGACAATATCCACTTGTCCCAGAGCTAATACATACTATTTTAGTGTAGCTGTACCTTGGGACTCCCTGGTGCAGTACAATGATTCATTAATGTTCTGATGATAGTTTCAAAAGGTTTTCTGCGCTATAACTTTAGAAGTTCTGATTCTAGTCACTGTCCAGAGCATAAAACCATGGCTGAATTCACTGGCATAATCTGGAGGGAAGGCACCATGACTGGAAACGTACTAGCTTGTACATTAGATAGAAGTTAAAGTAACGCTCGTGTCCATTTTCCTTTTTCCCAGGGTGGATCATAGAATGTGTTAATATTTCCTTTTGTCTGCTACTGCTCCTCAATACAGTGTTCTCACCTTCCCCCCCTTGACTTCCAGACCATACCTATAAGCTGGGTCTAGTCTATACATGAGCACCCTTTCGAAAAGGCGAAAATCAACCTTCAGTGGTTGAAATAGCGTCCGTTGAAAGGGACCACCCAACTCCATTAGCAGATCGATATTTTGATCTGCTCTTTTGAAGTGCCGCCACGGTCTTTCAAAAGAGAGCATCCACACGGCTCCAAGCCCTCTTTCTAAAGAAGGGAAGCAGGAAACTCCGCAGATGGGATTGAATGGCTGACAAGCCCTTCTTGGGCCACAGCCAGCAGCTTGCTTTAAAGGGCTCCCCACTCCACCCTCCACCCCACACAAGCCGAGCGCTTCCCAGCCATTCCCAGCCTAGCAGAGCCCACTCGTGCTCAAGATGGAGGCACAGCGACAGCTCCTGCAGGAGGACACCTTCATCATGGACACCCTGCTGGCAGTGCTGTGCACCATTGCCACAGCTGCACCCAATATCATTGGGTGGCTGGGCGGTCCCCCTGGGGCTGTGGGGCTACCCCACCCAGGGCACTGCCAGGCACACCCCTGGGTGCCTTGATGCCTCTGGACTCACCCAGCAGCACCGACTGGTGGGAGTGACAGGTGCTGGAGGAGTGGGGCCAGGAAAGGTGGCTGCAGAACTTCCATATGTCAAGGCAGACCTTCGAGGAGATCTGCCACTTGCTCACACCCCACACTCCAGCACCAGGACACCTGCATGTGGCCAGCTGTCACCCTGGAGAAATGGATCGTGATCACCATCTGAAAACTGGCCACCCTGGACTCCTACCACTCTGTGGGACAACAGTTCAGGGTGGGCAAGGCTATCACTGGGGACGCACTTATGGAGGTAAGGTAGGGCTGGGTCACGCGACCCCCATGGGTGGGGGGTGGGGGCTGGGGCATGGGGAACCCACTGCTGCAAGGGGCTGGATGGGAGGGGGCAGGGGGCTGGATGGGGCTGGGGCTGGATGAAAGGGGACAGAATGGGCCTGAGGCAGGGGAGAGATGGCTCCTCACACCTGCACTAGAGCACATGTCCCCCTCCCCCGCATACAGATCATCAGAGCCATCAACACAATGCTGCTCCATAGGGCTGTCTGCCTGGGGGATCTGGGCAACACTGTCACCAGCTTCCAGGACCTGGGCTTTCCAAACTGCATCTGTGCTTTGGATGGCACACACACCCTCATCTATGCCCCACCACTCAGTGCCGGCCAGCACATCAACAGGAAGGGCTACCATTCAGTGGTGCTCCAGGTCCTGGTGGACATGAGGGGACAGTTCACCAACATCTACGAGGGCTGGAATGGCCGCACCCACAATGCCCGGGTCTTCTGGAACTGCAGGCGCTGCTGGCGCTTGGGGCCAGCATGTTTGTCCCCCAGTGGGAGATCACAGTGGCGGAGGACGTCACCATGCCACTCCTCATGGTGGCAGATGCAGCGTACCCCCTGCAGCTGTGGCTTATGAGGCCATACAGGGGACACCTTGACCCCACCCAGGAGGCATTCAATCAGCACCTCAACCACGCCTGCAACGTTGTGGAGTGGGCCTTCAGGAGCCTAAAGGGGAGGTGGAGGTGCCTCCACACGTGGCTGGAGGTCGGGGTCCTCAACGTGCCCCAGGTGGCGGGCACCTGTTGCATCCTTCACAAACTTGTGGAGGGAAAGGGGGATACCTATGTCAACGGGGGGCGACCCTCCAGCTGCCTCCGGCTACGAGCATCCGGGCACCATCCCCATCCTCCAGGCTGACTGGGATGCCCACCACATCAGGGAGGTCCTCAGGCAGGCCTTTGCCGATGACTACCTCTGACCCTCAAGCACACCCACATCCCACACACATCCGCCACCCACTGTCCCCACCATCCCCACAACCACCAGCAGCGCACCCACATATCCACCCCCACCCCGCCAAGGAGCACAGCATGGAGTAGCAAACAGTACATAAACATTTATCAAGACCATGCATTGTGAACTATGTACAGGTGGGGGGGAACCTAACCTGTAGGGGATGAGGGAACGTAACTTGGAAGTGGGCAGAGCTCATTCTGGGGCAGGGGTGGTGGGCCATGAGCCCATTGGCCCCTGGAGCCCCTGCCTTCCCGGGTGTGGGGTCCCCAGAGGGAAGGAGAGGATGTGGGGAGCACCAGCAGGAAAGGCCAGGGAGTGAGCCCAGTGGGAACAAGCTCAGTGGGGGTGGAGGGGGCAGACTCATTGGGGGGATCTGCTGGGGAGGACAGAAGGCAGACAACATTGGCCACATGGTCCCAGAGGGTCTGGCCAATGCACTCAAAGGTGTGCAACAGCCTTTCCCAGGCCGTCCTCCGCCACCCCATCTAGGCCTCGACGAGCCACAGGTGCTGCTCCTAGCCCAGCCTCCAACAGCACTCCTCCCGTGCCCAGCATGGAGCCTGGCCCAACCTCTCCCAGTGGAGGCCCTCCCATGCTGGGCCAACCCCAGTTCCTTCCCCAGACAGTGCAGGGCCCAGTCCCGCCCAGTCCAACCCCCAACAGAGCCCCTCTCCAAGTCTGCGTGGGGCATGGCCATACACTTGGATGTGTATTACAATAAGTTTCTGTCTAAAACTTTCTTCCAGCCCAACTTCCGCTTGCATGCAGAGCTGCAACTGGCCCTCTAGTGTAAATGACACATACAAAATGCAACTACAAAACAAAAAAGGCAAGGAAAAACAATCACACATTCACGAAAAGTGTTACCACACCTTTTATTACCATGCAAATGGTTGGGGGGAGGGGAATCTCTCTCAAGGGAAGCACAGCTAGCTGTTTGTGACTATGTTTTATTCATTTTACAAAATACCTGCTCTAAGTTGGGAAAAAAAAGCATGAAACTTAAATGTTAAAACATTATTGCCATTTATAACATATATAAGAAACAGTGACTGCGCATGCACTGCTTAGAAGGTCATTTTTATTTCAGCTGAAAATAAGAATACTTGTGTAACTGCCAACAGGCAGACACAATCCTCTGACCCGTGGAGCTCAGTGCATGAGCTTCTACAGTTTAAGCTAAAAGCCAGCTGTTTCTCAGCTAAATCTGTGGAGGAAACTATTCTTTCTCTAGGTAAGTGGTCTTGGTGGCACTACATGGGACAGTTAACCACAATCAGTAGGTATGTGGGTTACACTTACATTAAGAGAAAAAAGCAGTCACGTAGCACTTTAAAGACTAGCAAAATAGTTTATTAGCTGAGCTTTCATGGGAAGACCCACTTCTTCAGACCATAGCCAGACCAGACCAGACTCAATATTTAAGGCACAGAGAACCAAAAACAGTAAGCAAGGAGGACAAATCAGAAAAAGATGATCAAGGTGAGCACATGAGAGAGTGGAAGGGTGTGGGAAGAAGGTCAAGAATTAGATTAAGCCAAGTATGCAGATGAGCCCCCTATAGTGACTCAGAAAACTCCCGTCCCAGTTTAAACCATGTGTTAATGTGCCAAATTTGAATATAAAAGCCAGCTCAGCTGTTTCTCTTTGAAGAATGGTGTGAAAGTTTTTTTTTTCAGTAACGCACATACTTTTGGGTTATTAATGGAATGCCCCATTCCATTAAAATGTTGACTAACTGGTTTGTGGACCTGGGGTGTTTTGATGTCTGTTTTGTGCCCATTAACCCTTTGTCTAAGGGAGTTAGAAGTCTGTTCAATATACAAAGCATCTGGGCATTGTTGGCACATGATGGCATATATGATGTTAGTAGAGGAGCATGAGAAAGTGCCCGTGATTCTGTGAGTAACCTGGTTAGGTCCAGTGATGGTATTTCCAGAGAAGATATGTGGACAAAGCTGGCAGTGGGCTTTGTTGCAAGGAAAGGTTCCAGGACTGGTATTCCTGGGGTATAGATTGTGGCTGTTTGTGAGGACCCTCATAAGGTTGCGAGGTTGTCTGTAGGAGAGAACAAGCAGGTCACCCAGGGCCTTCTGGAGTGTGGCATCCTGATTAAGGGTAGGTTGTAGGTCTTTAATAATTTGTTGCAGTGGTTTGAGTTGGGGTCTTTTTTGTTTTGTTACTCTGTTACTCTTGCATTAAGATCTTTTTGAATCATTAGCATTTACCGCTTAATTGGGAGTAATCAGGAAAGTGAAAGCATGGTTGGAACTGCAGCTAACAAGGACTGTGAAGGGTAACAAGAAGGGTTTCTACAGGTATGTTAATAATAGGAGGGTGATCAGAGAGGGAGTGGGGCCATTACCGGATGAGGGAGAAAACCTAGTGACAGATGATTCAGGAAAAGCTAAAGTACTCAATGCTTTTTTTGCCTCAGTCTTCACAGACAAGATCAGTTTCCAATCTAGGCAATGTAGTATTGGAAGGAGGGTGGCCCTTGGTGAGGAAAGAACAGGTTAAGAGCTACTTAGAAAAGTTAGTGATACACAAACCCATGGGTCAGGATTTAATGCATCTAAGAGTACTGAGGGAATTAGCAGATATCATTGGAGAGTCCTTGGCCATTAATTTTGACAACTCGTGGAGATCAGGATTGATCCTGGATGACTGGAAAAAGGCAAATGTAGTGCCCATCTGTAAAAAAGGAAAGAAGGACAATCCAGGGAACTATAGACTAATCAGCCTTACCTCAGGCCCTGGAAAACTCATGGAGCACTTGGAAGAGGGGAAAGTGATTAAGAATACTCAACATGGATTCACCAAGGGGAAGTCATGCCTGACCAAACCGATTAGCTTCTATAATGAGGTAATTGGCTCTGTGGACATGAGCAAGTCAATCGATGTTATACACCTTGACTTTAGCAAAGCTTTTGGTAGAGTCTCCCATAACATTCTTGCCCTTACGTTAAAGAAGTGTGGACTGGATACATGGAATATAAGATGGATAGAAAGCTGGCTTGATTGATGGGGCCAATGGGCAGTGGTCAATGGCTCAATGTCTTGTTGGCAGTCAGTTTCAAGTGGAGTGCTCCAAGGATCAGTTCTAGGGCCAGTACTGTTCAACATCGTTATTAATGACCTGGATGAGGGGATGGATTGAACCCTCAGCAAATTTGCAGATAACAGTGAGATAGCATGTCAGTTAGATACATTGGAGGGTAGGGATGGGGTGCAGAGTGACCTAGACAAATTGGAATATTGGGCTAAAAGAAATTCAATGAAATTCAATAAGGAGAAGTGCAGAGTACTGCACTTGGGACGGAAGAATCCCAAGCACTGTCACATAAGTAGCAGTGCAGCAGAAAAGGACCTGGGGATTATAGTGGATGAGAGGCTGGATATGAGTCAACACTGTGCCCTTGTAGCCAAGAAGGCTAACAGCATATTGGTGTGCATTAGGAGAGGCATTTCCAGGAGATCTAGAGAAGTTATTATTCCCCTCTATTCAAAACTGGTGAGGCCACATCTGGAGTATTGAATACAGTTCTGGGTCCCCCGGTATACGAAGGATGTGGACTCACTGGAGTGCATTCAGCGGAGGGCAATGAAAATGATTGAGGGGCTCGAGCACAAGACCTATGAGGAGAGACTGAGAGATTTGGGCTTATTTACTTTTCAGAAAAGAAGATTGAGGGGCATAGCAGCCTTCATCTTCTGAAGCGGGACTCCAAAGAGGATGGAGACTGTTCTCAGTGGTGACACATGGCAGAACAAGGAGCACTAGTCTGAAGTTACAGAGAGAGATGTGTAGGTTGGATGTTAGGAAAAGCTATTTCACCAGGAGGGCGGTGAAGCACTGAAATATTTTACCTAGATAGGTGGTAGAATCTCCATCCCTGACGTTTTTAAGTCCCAGCTTGACATGGTCCTGTCTGGGATGATTAATTGTGGTTGATCCTGCTTTAAGCACACGGCTAGACTACATGACCTCCTGAGGGGCTTTCTAGCTCTAGAATTCTATGATTCTACGAATTCTTGCTTGCAGTGTAGATAAATGGAAACATTCTCTACAGAAATGAATAATCAAACAATAACTATATGAACTAGGATTGTTTTTCATATTAGCCTATGTATCTCAGGAAAGGACACCAGCTTGATTGTACACACATATTGGGTCATTACCAGGGGATCAAGAAAATACTGGAGAGCAATGTGGAAGGGATAGTTTTCTTGATAGTTTTCCCTCCAAGCCTGTGTTCAAGGGAATGTGATTTTCATAATCATCCATAAAACAAGGAAACATAAAAATGGGAATTATATTTTGTTCGATAAGTTTGAATGATTCTCAACAAATAAGAAAATAACAATATTTTTCCAGTGTTGACACAAAGTGTCATTTTAAAGAAAAATATATTTTTCATTTCTATTTTATTCACTTTTAGTAGGGGGAGAAGGGGGGGAAGAGCAAAAGAACAAAGAATTACTTGTAGGAGGAGAGGAAAAGAAAAGAAGAAGAGCACTGGATGTGTTACAAATGCAAAGGAAATGATAGTCACTCACCAAAGTACAGTCAGGAGAGGCAAAATAAATACATGAGGGATGGTGTTGTGTGTGTGTGTGTGCACGCGTGTGCACGTGTGAATACATGCAGCACAGAGGCAGAGTGACAAAAGTGATGGCAGGCAAGTTCTGTCAAAATACGTATGTGATTTTTGCTGTTTACTGACATTTTGTTGTTTTGAGAGTAGGCTACTGCTAATTCTCTAGTGACAGCAAAGAAGGTGATGCACTCCCAGGAGGGTCATGAGCTTTTGTGAGTAAAAACCACTTAATCAGACCGTGAAAGCTCACGACCTAATATCAGTGCCTCTTGGGAAAAAATGAGGAGCCGGTACTCAGCCGGCT
Source organism: Carettochelys insculpta (assembly GCF_033958435.1). Classification (NCBI taxonomy): domain Eukaryota; kingdom Metazoa; phylum Chordata; order Testudines; family Carettochelyidae; genus Carettochelys; species Carettochelys insculpta. Next base: position 75,358,157 of record NC_134137.1, read on the forward strand.
CTCAGGTCCCTTTACCCAGCCAGTCCTGTGGCTGAGGATGCCAAGGTGTTGGTACTCAGAACCATCAAGTACCGGCCCAACGAAGAACTGTCTAATATATTAGTTAGTCTCTAAGGTGCCACAAGAGGGCTTGTTGTTTCTGAAGTTACAGACTAACATGGCTACCCCTCTGAGACTTTTTCCCCCAGGACAGTATAAAAACCCATTAATCAGCAAAGGAATGGAAAGTGATTTACAATGAGAGATTGTTCAACTATGACTTAGCAAAGCCCACCAGGTCATGCCTGGGCTAGAGTTTTGCAGGCACATAGGCAGAACCTTGATGCCTTTTTCCCCTATTTTACATCCTAAGACTTTCTCCTTTTTCACCTATGCTGGTAGCAATAAGAATGCCAGGAAGACAAAGACTTGAACTGAGAAGAGTGAGCCCAGGCTTCTGTGTACTGAGAACTGTAACCTACCTGCAACATCCAATGGGATTGGAAATACTGCTTGGTCCAAACATAGGCTAGTCTACTAAAGTTTAATATTGAAATGGTGTGATTACTTTTAATTTTGTTTGGTAACTGTCTCGGACCATATGTGTCTACTACATATAAGCTACATCTACATGTGAAGCCTACATCGAAGTAGCTTATTTCGATGTCGTGACATCGAAATAGGCTATTTCGATGAATAACGTATACACGTCCTTCAGGGCTGGCAACGTTGATGTTCAACATCGACGTTGCGCAGCACCACATCGAAATAGGCGCTGCGAGGGAACGTCTACACGCCAAAGTAGCACACATTGAAATAAGGGTGCCAGGCACAGCTGCAGACAGGGTCACAGGGCAGACTCAACAGCAAGCCGCTTCCTTAAAGGGCCCCTCCCAGACACACTTGCACTAAACAGCACAAGATCCACAGAGCCAACAACTGGAGTGTCTCTCAACCCCTCAGCTGATGGCCACCATGGTGGACCCCGCTATTTCGATGTTGCGGGACGCAGATCGTCTACACGTGCCCAACTTCGAAGTAGGGTGCTATTCCCATCCCCTCATGGGGTTAGCGGCTTTGACGTCTCGCCACCTAACGTCGATGTTAACATCGAAATAGCGCCCAACACGTGTAGCCGTGACGGGCGCTATTTTGAAGTTAGTGCTGCTACTTCAAAGTAGCGTGCACGTGTAGACACGGCTATAATCACTTAAAATCTATCTTTCTCTAGTTTATAAATCTGTTTTATATTTTACTTAACACTCTGTTTTGGATGAAGTGCTTTGGAAATCTCATCTCATTTTACAAAGGCTAGTGTGTGTCCTCTTCAAACTGAGGGAGGAGCAGACTGGGTAATAAACTTCTACTAGTTGGGCTTCTAACACAGCAAGATGGTATATTCCAGTGGTATGAGGCTAGGAGACTTGGAAGATACGCTGGTGTCTTTCTGTGATTCACGAGCAGCTCAGTGAGGGGTGCAGGACGTTAAGTGCCTTATCTGAGATAATTATGAACATCAAAGGAAGAGAAGCAGTCTTTGTAATTTATGAGATAATTGTCTTTGTTCATACCAAGTGCCTTCGTCTCCCTCCTTTAGTCCTATGTGTTTGTTTTGTCAGTTATTATTGCATTTTTTTTTTAACTCTGTACTATATAATTGGGTCTGGACTGGAAATTCTATAGATCTGAAGAAGTGGGTCTGAGCCACTAAAGCTCATCACCTAATAAATCATTTTATTAGTTTTTAAAGTGGTACATGACTGCTGATTTATTTTGTTAGAATACAGGCTAGCATGGCTAGCTCTCTGCTACCATTGTAGAGAGGCACTGGTACTGGCTGGAACCAAATTCAAGTGACGACACTTTCACAGCTAGGTCAACACAAGACAGTTTACACCAAGTTATTCTGATAGTGTAGATTAGGGCTTATATTCATGTTGTATTTATTATGTGGGTTCATAGAGGACTTCAGGGCTGTCAGTTTGTCACCTTCTGAAAAAAATAAGTTTACTTGAAAAAAGCAAAACAAAAACAGACTGTAGTTTTATACTACAAATACAGTTCTAAGGTGTCCATCTGTAGGAATGCTACCATCACTGAAATCAGGTGAAACAGTGTCCTTTAGCTGCCTCTACTGAAATTGAACAGGAGTTATACTGGAGTAACCTGTAATTTTGGTTCCGTGATGGAGTACCACAAGGATTCTTTTTTGGAGAAGGTGAAGGCCTCCTTACACATTGAGTGAATTCAGTAGAAATCAATGTGCCTGATACCATAAACACCCTGAAGCTGTGCAGCTAATAATATATAGATGTTTTAGAGTGGATGTAAGTAATCTAGAGAAAGTCTTTTAGTCTCATCATTTTAAATTTCATCATCTCTATTAGCATATGTTTCCTTTATATCTCAATGCTGGCTTTGTTCAGATTTTTTTTTTTGAAGATCACTAATGCTGCTTCTTTCAATAGTTCTTTATGGGGGCAGGCTACCAATCTTTCCATATACTTACTGTTCTTGTTTTAGCTACCAGTTTCCTAATTTTAGATCCTGTCCTTCAATTTTTACATGCTTTGTAAGTGTGATGAAGGCATTGCCTGAATCTGTTTTATAGTTCCCTTGATCATACTAAAAGACTTCCATTAGGTCACCATCATGTAAGATGGGTTCAGCACCAGAAATTTTCAATGATTCCGATTCAGAAGCACTTACATATCACAGTGGGTTGGTTATCTGTTGGCAAGTTCCTGATCCAGCTGAACAACTATATTTCGTAAAGAAAATGTATTTCTTAAATTAAATCTGAGCTAATTAAAGATAGATAGATAGATTCTGTTGGCGATCCACATTGAGTATTGGTATACTTCCAAGATCAGACTCTTACCCGTTGTATACGTATTGGCTGGGTCTACACATGCCCCTTCCTTTCGAAAGGACCATGTTAATGAGCAGGTTCGAAAGATGCTAATGAGGTGCTGCAATGAATATTCAGTGCCTCATTAGCATGACGGCTGCGATGATTCGAAAATGCAGCTTTTTGAATCACGCACTGCCCATGGAGATGGGACCTTCCAAAAGGACCCCACCCCAATTTTTGAAAGCCCTTCTTCCGATCACAGATGGGAAGAAGGGCTTTCGCAAACTGGGGGAGTCCTTTCGGAAGGTCCCATCTCCATGGGCAGCATGCGAGTGGAAAAGCCGCACTTTCGAATCGCCGTGGCTGCCATTATGCTAATGAGGCACTGCATATTCATTGCAGTGCCTCATTAGCATATTTTGAACCCACTCATTAACATGCCCCTTTCAAAAGGAAGGGGCACATGTAGACACAGCCATTAAAGAAAACTAAAATAACTTTAAGGGATTTTGAGCAACTTCAGGGAAATTTTCAAGGTTGGGTACTCTTACTATTCATACTACTTACTCATCACTGGCAGGGTGAGACAGTTCAGATTATTAGTACTTGTTTGCTGTGAAAGGCTTACTAGAAGGCAAAGCTTGTAAGCAAAAGGTTTTTCCCCTTTGGCTCAAAAGCCAGATGAAGTTATTTTTGCTTGTTCTGACATCCTGGTAAATGTTTCAATTTGTTTCTGATTGTGAGAAAGGGAACATCACATCTCTGACTTCAGGCAAAGAACAGCCTACCTGGAAATAATTAGAACAAAAAGTTTAAACAAACAAGTCTCCTTCTAAGAATGGAAAAAAAAATAAATTAGATATCTGCCTAGACTTCTTTCACTTTGTGCTGTGGGAACTATAATGCTGGCTAATCTGGGAAATCCCCTTGCATAAGAGAATTCTCAGGTGAAATAAAGCCAGCATGACTGTCTGTAAACATCCTAATTTTAACTCACTGCTCTCATAGAGCTGTATCAGGGACTTAGGGTGTATGTGTGGCTGCATGAAATATACCACAAGTTCCCAGCTGATGGAACATCCCCCAACAGATCATTATTGCTGGCATAAATTAGAGCAGCCTTTACGGTGCTCTAATATGCTTCAGAGGCCTAAACAGACCTAGAATAATGAGCAAGCAAAAATGACTTAAAGCTACCTTAGCCCTCTCCCTTCCAAGTTGCTGAGAGCTCTGGTGCACCTCAGTATATTGTCTTTATATCAAAAATGTAGTGAAGATTTTTAGTAGGATCCAGTTGCTGCAGTTGGTGGCCGTTTTTTTTTTTAAAGCAGCCTTGCACAGAGCTTGAGTCAGCAAGCAAAACAGGCAAGCAAAGAACAAAAACCAAATCTTTCCCTGCCTACTGACCTATGTAAGTTTCTTGTTCTCTAGAGTAATAGACGTCATCCAGTTTCATCAGGTAGAATTCTCCCACAGCAGTGGCTGATTTCCTTGAGGAGAATTTCTGGTGCTACCCTTTTCTCCCGAGCAGAACCCAACATCTTTTCATGTCAGTGATGGAGAGGACACAGCATTTTTGAGGCACTCCAGTTCCCTGAAAGAGCAGTGGCCTTTTCTGTGAAGAATATTGAGACTGGACATGAAAGAACTTAAGATGGGTCTCTAAGGCTATGTATACATGACACCTACACTTGAAATAAGCTATACAATTTGCACTATATGTAGTTCGAAATAAACTATTTCAGCATTTGGCACTGTCTGAACTGCACCAAATGTTGAAATCAAGTGTTATTTCAAAACATCCCTTAGTCCTCCTGCAACGAGAACTAAAGGGATGCCAAAATAGTATGCTCATTATGTCCAAAAAATACTTCAAAATAACGAGCACATTTCAAAGACACAGAGTAGCTATTTCAGGATATTGAAGTATCCCAAAATAGCTCTGCAGTGTAGACGTAGCCTGAGGGACTGGATATAGTCAGAGTCCTGTGAATTGTATTGTCATGAAATGTGCCACAAAATTTACCCATTAAAAACAAGCAAGCAAAGGAACGAACAAGCAAACAAGCAAACAAAAAACTCCAAAACAAGTCCTGTAGGCTTATTTCTTCAAGCAGTGCGATGCCACAGAGTGTGAGGATAGAAATTTGGCCCTGTGTCTCTTAACTGTACGGCTGCCAGGGTGCCCTTCCAAATGTGAAATCACCACAATGTGATGTAATACACCTGTAGACAGTATTTTTAAAATTACTGGAAATCAGGCATTGTTTGTTACGCTGTAGGGAGAGCAATTTGGTTGCATTACTTTTGGATGTAGAGTTAATGGATTTATTGTTATGCATTTCCATGGTATATTGCATTTTCTACTGCAGCATCTGGCATGGTGAGGAACCAATATTAATGGCCTTTCTGGGCTTATTCAGACAGCCATAGCTATTTGTATCTGAACGAAACCTTAAAGCAATAGACTTCTGGGAAAGTGGTCTAGCTATTTTGAAGCTTGTAGGGATTCTCTGATTTTGGCAGATGGAACTGGATAGCACATCCTTAGCATACATGGCCTTTCAGGCTGCACAAAGCTAGACTTCTAGATTTACATAATAGAACAGCAATAGAAAAGGAGTGGGCAGAAGAGGCAATAGTAGGGGAATGGATAGTAGTAGTAGCATCCTTCAGTCTACGTAGACTATGGATCGCGCCCTTCGTAGTTCCATTTGGCATCCTCATTTGCAGCGTCGGCTGTGACTGTGAAGACCCACGCGAGAGTGACAGTCCTTGCTGCATTTGTTGCATATGTAATGGGTGTCTGGCAGGTCCTTGCTGTGCTTTTTGTGGGCTCGCTTCTCCTTTGCTAGCTGTCTGATCCTCAACTCACCCTTCTGAAGGCCCTCGTGTAGTTCCTGCCTCCATCTGCTGCAATCGTCTGCCAGCTCCTCCCAGCTGTCTGGTTTGATTTCTAGTAGTAGGGGAACGGAAAGTAATAATTCAATTTAACAGTGCTCCATCCTGAGTCTCACTGTGTATGGGGCTGCAGCACAGCCCCAAAGTGCAAGGCTGCGGCCCCACACTGCTTGATGTTGCCCTTTGCCCCCTGCCAACATCCTTCTGCGTCCTCCTGGACAGAGTCATCCCACAGTTTGAAAACCTCTGTTCCAGAATGTTCAGCTCCTCTGAAACTGGCTGGCAGTAGCTTCAGGATTGGGGCCAAAACAAAGGGAATGCTACAGGAAGGGAATTTTGGGGTGGAATGTGCTGCTATAGTAGTAGAAACGTAAATACGCTTCTCCTTTTCCCAACACAGTGTTTGGAGTTTTCAACCCTTATACTCTTACAGCGCACAGTTTTTTGTATCATCATCATCATCAACATCATCATCAACATCATCATCATCATCATCATCTATGGGCTCAGCGCCCATTGGTCTCTGATGCTTCTCTCACTATTTCCTTCCATCTTTCCCTGTCCAGTGCAGAGTGGCTTAGTTTCTGTAGACTAGCTGAACACCAATCTACTACACCATCTACCCATTCTCTGTGCGGTCTGCCTCTCCTATTCGAACCATCCATTATGCCTAATACCAGGGTCTTGATTTTTTGTTCATTGTTCATTTTGCAACATTTTTGTAGCACATTCAGTATGCAAAATGTTGCTTGACCTTGAGGACTGTATGATGTATGTGTTGACGTACACTGATGCATTATTAGACTTATTCACTTCATGCTTCTTTTGCAATAATGATAATGATCTCAAATCATGAAGGCAGGGGCAATCATTATTTTGTAATAATAGTACAAGCACCAGGGCGTATTTTTCCTCCTATCAAGTCTTTCTGGAAGTTGGGATTTTTGAATAATAACTGTAAACTATTTCCCATTCTTTTGTAACTTTTATTTTATAATATAATAGAAGATTTACCTGGCATTGGTCAGATCCTTACCTCAATTAAGTCTGGGGTTTGTTTAAAAATAAAAGGATGCATGCTTTATTTAAATGATTTTATTGTTTTCAAAAACACAGTGTTACTTTATGTCAAATTTTATTTCAGATCTCTTAAATAAAGGGATTGTTAAAATTCATTTAGATTTTTAATATTTTTTTAATTCCATCAAGTTTTTTTTCAATTCCTATAAGCTTTTATCATTCACTATATTTTAATTAAAAAGGGTTATAGTCTATTTTGTTTCCAATAACATTTTCTTCTTGTTTGCAAACCTTAAGTACTGATTAATTTGTGCCAAAACAGAGCACTATTCCATTTCCCCCCATTTTATCTCTTTTGTGTAAGGTTTATTGAGAAACATTCCTATTCCAGATTCATCTTATTTTTATGGCTCATCTTGGCTCAGTCTCTTGAAACATTCTCTCAGGGTATGTCTACAATACAAAATTAGGTCAAATTTGTTAAAGATGATTTTCTAGCACACGATTTTACAATGTTGAGGGTGTGTGCCCACTCTGGCACGTAAGTTGATGGATTGTGTCCCCATTAGCACTGACAGCTTTGACTTGTCAGCAATGCACTGTGGGTACCTAAACTTTTTCTATCCCTGTGTTTGACAGGACAAAAATGTGCTGTGAGTGGTCTTATATGTGTATGAGCATTGCACACCTCTTTCTTCAGAATTCCTTTGGAAAGCAATGACAAAAAGGGTTTTCTTGACCTTTATTCATATCTGTGCAGATGCTATTGCAAGGCTAACATGGAACCCATGCAGCTTAAAACTGTTGTTGCAAGTATTGTGAGCATCTCATGCCTTGTGCTGCAGTATGTGCAGAGCCTATACATCTAAGGAGTGAAGAAAACTCAGAGGAAGACACAGATATATACAAATGTTAGACACTGGGGAGGAGGAATGGAGAGATGCTGGCCGCACTCAGTGTTTTATACACTGTGGAGTGCTAGTTGTTGTGCCATAAAACAAGTTCAGACTGGTGGGACCACATTGTTCTGTAGACATGGGACAATCAGCAGTGGCCACAAACCTTCTGCATGTGAAAAGCCACTTCCATGGAACTTTGTGAATTGCTTTCCCTCACCCTGAAGAGCTGTGATAACAAAACGAGATCTGCTCTGACAGTTCAGAAGTGTGAGACTATAGCTCTGTGGAAGCTTGCAACACCAGACAGCTACTGGTCAGTGGGCAATCAGTTCGGAGTGGGCAAATCTACACTGAGGGATTCTATGTTTGAGTTATCCAAGGCAATCAATACCCTTCTGGTACAAAAGACAGTAAATCTAGGAAATGTGCTGGACACAGTGTACCATTTTGCCACAATGGGGGTCCCCAACTGAGGCAGGGTGATATCCAGAATACACATCCCTATCTTGGCACTGGATCGTCTTGCTACAGAGTACATAAACCACAAGGATACTTCTCAATCATATTGCAGATGTTGGTGGATTGCAAGAGTTGTTTCACGGGCATCAGTGTGGGATGGTAGGGAAAGGTGCGTGACACACATATCTTTAAGGACTCTGGTCTGTTATAAAGCTGCAGAATAGGATTTTCTTCTCAGATGAGAAAATTACCATTTGAAATGTGGAGACGCCAGTTGTGATACTGGGTGATCCAGCATACCCCTGCTTCCTTGGTTCATGAAACCATGCATAGGCAATTTGTACTTAAGTAAAGAGCAGTTCAACTACAGGCTGAGTTGATGCAGAATAGTAATTGAATGTGCATTTGGCCTTTAAAAGCAAGGTTCAGGAGCCTCCTGATTCAGTCAGACCTCAGGGAAGGCAACATTCCCCTTGTGGTGGCAGCCAGCTGTGTGCTTCATAACTTACATGAGAGTAAGGGGGAAAAATGTCATGCCATGCTGGAGGGCAGAGTCAGATCACCTGGCTAGTAATTCTGAGCAGCGAGACAACAGGGCAATAAGGACAGCATAGAGAGAGTGGCTGTACTAATCAGGAAGGCTTTGAAAAAACAGCTTTATGAATGACCAGACAGTGACATGACAATCATGTCGCTTGGTGTTTAGTACGGCTGCCTTGACTGATGTGTGCTTGCCAGCAAAGATTATGTCCTTGCCTGTAAACACTGCACAACACAGTCAGTAAAGACACTGACTCTGGAGGAGGGGAGGGGGATTGGGTTAAAGTGAGTAGCTGGCAGTACCTAGCTCTGGAATATTATGCTTGTTATCTAAAGTAAGTGATTAACTTGCTATTTGGACCATTTTAATTTAGTATTTATAATTACAACTGAAAGGATTTAAAATGGACTGATTCCTTGTGAAAACAAAAAATGAAACTGCAGGTTTGGAAGAGGGTAGTAAACAGGAAACCGTATCAGTAACATTGATTTAATTGTGGTTCTCAACAGTTTGATATCTAGGTTTGAACATTTGATTTCATCCAAACAAGCTCAAATTTTGCATTAAATTAATTCTATTTTTCTTGTAATTTCATTAAACACTGTTCATTAATATTTGCATAACATATATACATATGTATGAATAAAAATTGGACTTATTTTATGGTCATCTAATTTTTTTAATTTATCGTCTTTGCACAATCATAAGTATGATGGCAAGTTTATAGGCAATTTCTTCCAATGAACAATTTACAATTAAGTTGTTTAAACAAATGTATTACAATGGTAGAAAAAATGTTGCTTGTCTGAAAATTGTGGGTATTGGGAGTACTTTCTATATCTATATCTATATCTATATCTAGATAGGTGGACATATTTTGACACAACCCAAGGCTTGTCCTTGTGGGTCACTGCACTACGAAGTGTTTTAAAAGCAGCCTCAGAGGCCCGCTGCATCCTTCACCCTGTTTTCTGTACTTGCAAGGGCTTGGTTCACAGTATCACTAGGCCATTCTCATCATTAGTTAGCTCAAAAATACAGTTTCTCGGGGAGGAGGCTCACTCCTTGCCCACTGCCCTTCCAGGGCTGGCCTGATGCATGGGGTGGTCTGGGGGGAACCTGGTCCCCTCCCACACATCCCGGGTTCCAGCTCAGGGACCCTAGGCAGCTCTGGTAGGAGGTCCTTCACTTTTTGTGCCCTCCTAGTGCCATAGCCTGCCTCCCTGGGCCACTTCCGCCAGACCACGCCCCACCCCACCCCGGAACAAAACTGTAGTATCTTCCTTCAATAGCTACAGTTCCTCTCCCTGGTGAGTCTTCTCTCTCCAGTCCAAGTCCGTCCATCTCCTTTCCCTGCCTCCTTCCAGGAGGAAGCCTTTTGCAAGAGCTCCACAGGCCTTGTTTGGCCACAGCTGTTCAATTACCCCCAGGTGTTGACTTACCCGGGAGTTGCAGGCTGCTCCTTCCTGAGCCTTGGAAAACATGAAAGGACACACCCAGCTGCCTATATATCTCCCCTCCCACAGGGTTCTGTAGCTGGCTGCGGGCCTGGGTATATCACAATATATATATTGAAAAAGGGGTTCTTTGTAAAAAAAGGTTGAGAAACACTATCCAACATGGATTATACATTAAGCGGTATGCACTATAGATCATCCAAGTCACTTTACATGGATTATATAATTTCAGAGAAGTATGAACTCTAGATCATCAAAAGCAGGTTAATTCAAAGAAAAGAGCAAGAAGAATGCAAATTGGTCACTGTGAACAACTAAGTAAATTACTTTTAGAGGAAATCAAGAGGTGGTAATTGTGCAAAATAATAATAAAAGTTGCCATAAAATATGTAGCACCATTATTTCTTCACAAACAACTGGTTTTTGGAAGATAGTGTTTTAAATTTAATTGCCATTTGGTAATAATAATGTATTAAAAATTGTAGAAGATGAGCTGAATTGCTAGAAAAGAAAAATAAGTTGTCCTTTGGATGCTGACAATTGATTTGCTACCAGTCCTCTCTGCAAATGTTGTACACTTTGGCCGTGTCTACACTATACATATTCAGCGCTTCATTAGAATGCCAGCAACTGCAGCACCTCGAAATTAATGCTGCTCGCCATTGCGCAGCTCATCCAGATGGGGGTCCTTTTGAAAAGGACCCTGGCAACTTTGAAATACCCTTATTCCTATCTGCTGTTGGGAATAAGGCAATTTCAAAGTTGCCAGGGTCCTTTCAAAAAGGAGCCCTGTCTGGACGAGCCGCTTGGCAACGAGCCACGGCAATTTCAAAGTGCCGTGGCTGCTGGCATTCTAATAAGGCGGTGAATATGTATGGCCATTTTGAAGTTTTGGACTAGGGTAGACGTAGCCTTTAATATTAGTATCTATGCACTGATCCTTCCAGGTCCTCAGCATGCACAGGTCTGTTATGTGATTCCACTTAATTCATTGGGTTTTTCAGAGATGCCAGGGCCTACCCACATAGATTTATCTGTCAGAACATGCCCTTAATTTGCAAGTCATTTAATATGCATGCAGATTTTGGATCTCTTCTGCTCCCTTTGAAATCAATGGCAGCATCAGGGAACTCTTTGTTAGGTTCCCACATTTATTTTAAACAAATGCAGAGAATTAAAAACAAACAATGAAACAAAAAACAAAACACAACAAAACCACTCTCTCCCATGGGTTAAACTCAATTAAATCTTAACAGTAAAATAATTTGACTGAAGACTTCTGTCCAAAAGAGAAATCTGGTTCCAAAATCCAGTCACAAAATGTAATCTATTTAAGATATGCCCACACACAAAGGATAAATAACTTTGCCTTATGCACTACTTAGGTTGCATATTTATTTTATGGATGAAAAGATTTACACTTGAGATTTCAGCTAGTTACCTTCCTCAGATGTTCATCAAATGAACATATGGAATAAGCAATATTTAAAATTTTCCAGCCTGCCAAAACACTGGAAGAATTCAGAGTTGACCAGAGACCAGAACTTTTAATTTGTTATTTGCAGAATGGAGCTATTAGGGTCTACATTTGTCAGCCCAGTTGCCACATATGGTCATTATTGGTCTGTATGTGAAAACTCCCTGTGAAATTTCAGTGGAATGAAATTAGCTGCATTTACAAGGCCAGTATATCTGTACATGACTACATTTCATTTTTATTACTTTCATTCCGCATATATCCAAAGGCAGTGGCAATTCACAATGTGACTTGCAAAGTTTCAGCTGAAGAAAAATCTATTTTTGCTGTGCTTAATACAGATATAAAAGTTCATCAGAAAATGATAAACCTTTCTCTAACTTAGAAATGGGCAAAGGTGTTCTCTTTAATACTGCTCCCATCTGAATTTTTATGCCCGGTTGCATTTCAGACTAGAGTAGTTTCTATCACCAAAAATAAACCTTTGGCAAATTGATTTTATATAGGAAATGGACACCTTTTTAATCATACAAGTGTGGATGCTACCTGTATCTTTTTTTTTTTTTGACTCCTTAAAGATATAGCAGACTTCCATATTCTCTTATTTAATAAAAAAAGAAAACATATCTAGTGCTTGGATGTTATTCATAAATTAATACTAAATGGCTGATTCTTCATAGTCTTGAACCATATGTAGTCACTCAGAGCTGCAAAATATAGCCTACCGCGTCTGGTAGCATGTACCCTCTTGATACACAGTGTAAGAAGAATGTTTGAAGAAATGAAAAATCAGGCCACTGAGCCACAAAATGTATAATTGGAAAAGATCTACATTTACATGCCATGTATGCAATGCCAAAAAGAGAAGGGTAGCAATCAGGGGAACTGTTCAACTCACCAGTCCCCTGGGCAAGGTGGTGGTGGAAGGTGGAGGAGACAGCTCTATGGTCCTGGAGAGGGCAGGGTCCTAGGTGGAAGATTTGTCAAAAGTGCACTGCACTTTATCCCGCAGCCAGTCCTCAGCTCTATCCACAGCAGAGCATAGGAGCAGGTGTGGAGGTCGGGCAGAGATGTAAAGAGCTCTGTCCACCACCACTGCTGACAGTTGCCCCTTTTCCCTCCCCATCAGTAGGCCTGGTAGCAGGAGGTCAAATTCTGCCATTAGTTACAACAAAGAAACCCAAGTGATTTTTCAAGATTTGGTTGGGTTTCACCAAAATAGAATTGAGGCCAAATGGACATAGGCAAATAAGTTGCAGATTTAGACACTACTGTGATCTATGAGCTCTCCTACTCATGCCAATTAGTCTTGCAAACACCTACATTTCTACTGTAAAAGTCCCCTAGGCATCTCAGTTTCTGCTTCTGGGCACTCACACTGCTGAATGTCTGTCTCACACTTCAGCCCAAGCAGGATCCTCAAGTTACATAAGGAGAAATGGGGCAGTGCCCACTAGGTGTGCTCTTAGCATGCTGAACTCCATACAAAATGGCAAGGGAAAGGGGCGAGGGAAGTAGGACTCCCTCATAGCATTCATCCCAGTGGTTAATTAACTCAGCCATGATGTGGAAGACTATTCCTCTGTTCTATTCCCTTCCCTGCCTGATAAGGAAAGGGGAGTTGAACGAGGAGTTCCAATTGCTGAGAAGACACATGTAGCGATTTCACTTACAGAATCAGTCTCATTCTCTCTCTAGCTCAATGGCTTTTTAACTGTTTGATGCAAGGTGGAATGGCTTCAATAGAAGAGTTTGATCCACACATTAAAATATCTGATAGGCCTGTAGATAGGGCACCCACCTGGGTAGCGGGAAATCCTTCTCCTCATTAGGTGGAAGGGGAATTGGACTGGGATCTTCCACCTTACACTAAATAATCTAGATGTTATAAGGGTGTCTGCTTCCTTCCCTATGAAATCCCTGTGTGGAGTGAGGCAAGTGTCACTGCTATTCTCACAAGAAACAGCTTCAGTACCTAACTCCAAGCAAATGGTTCCAGGCTCTTGAGCCTAGAGGCCAGTACCTCTCTTCATCCTGGTCTTAGACAGCTGATTTCCAGAGAAGAGTGGGACTTTAGCCACACTTTTGCAATCAACATTTTGTGTTGTCTAGTTTCAGCAGCTCACCACCATGCATGCTGTCCTTTGTGGAGTCCATTCTTAGGTGCCGTTTTCTTACCAAATAGCGTATAGAGAATCCAGGTGGCTAATTCTGGCTTTGTGGACTCAACTTGGTGGCTAAATTCCTAATACGTGTTAGGGGTTGTCATGCTCAGTAACAAAATATCTAAGTCCATGGTGGTTCTGTGGCAAGAGCCGCAGTTTACCATCTTGCATGAGGAGTTAAGTTAGGTGCTTAGTAGGTTCGCACACATTAAGGCCAGAAGGGCTCAGAGTGTCTAGTCTGATATTTGCATAGCATAGGCCATAGAACCTCACCTAGTAAATTATGTCTGAAGCCTTCCACTACTATGTATCATTTAGAAAGATATCCAGGCTTGATATAAAGACTTCAGGTAACTGAAAATCCACTGCACCTTCATTTAAGTTATTCCAGTGAATCATTAATATAAGTATTAAACTTTATAAAGGTGGCACGTGGAACAGGATGAAGACAAAGAAATACTCCTACAGGCCGCAAGAGACTGCTGCAGAGTCTATTCAGAGGGTAAATAAACTCAATTACTAAAGCACAAATTCAGTGTTGTGATGGTACCTGCTATTGAGATCCTCAGAGATTCAATAGGCAAAAAAAGTTTGCTCACGCAGATTGCAATAGGCTTAGAGTCTAAACTACACATGCAAGTGCTTTCACAGCCCTCTGATGGGGAGGGGTGTCATGACATAAAAGGACCTGCTGAGCCACCAATTTAATGCCATTGGCTTCCATGATCTTGTTCCTAGTTTATACTGGTTTTAAATAGACAAGAAACACCCCTGAGGAGTTTTGGTCTGAGCATATTCTGCACTCCATTCACTATCAGTGAGTGTATCATATGCTACTGATACCTTAATTAATTAGGATGACTTTTAGAGTGACTTAACTCTTACAAATTAACATATGCTGTGTTGGGACATGTGCTGGACAATATTTTGACTATCACTCCGTAATTCAGAACATGGCATATTCTCCAGGTCCTGGGAGGGTTTTTGATTTCAGGGTTTCAAAGGATAAAACTCTGTATGGCAAGCACTTCCCATCTCCCGTTAGAGTACTACTTGAACTGAATAGGCTTGACACAGAGTTCAGGCACCAACGAAATATATTCCTCTTCAGGCACTAGCACTTTCCCTCTTCATTTCCCTTTCCTTCCCTGAAGTTGCACATGATTCCAAGCTCATTTTAATCCAGTATGACACCAGAGCGACACCTTTGGATTCAGGGGAATTGCTCTTTTTTTTGCACCAGAGTAAGAAAGAGGAGACAGCCACAGCCCAGTACAATTTACTGCCTCTCCTTGGTTTTACTTCTTTACCTTCTCTACTTAAATTCCATTATTTAGCAAAAAATGTAATATGCCCGCCCTGATACTCAGGGTTAATTAAGTCCAATGAATGCAGTGTGCCAGTCATGCTTTCACACCAGTGTGACAGATGGGAAGGTAGAATACCTCAAGCAGATGCTTGGAAAATCTTATTTATTTTACTGCAAATTTGTAATTATTTTTTCACTCTTGTTTATATTGACCAGTATAGTATCTTTTTAGATGCAGTCCATGCAGCTTCATTAGTCCAGCAGGAAAATGAGAAGACACTGTGCCTTGCAGCATGGGTGGGCCTTTTGGATGGCATAGTCTCTGCCCCAGCCAGCTCTGTATGCCAGTGCAGAGGGCAGAATAGGTGAGCTGTGATCCAACCTCCTGCCCTCTTTGCACTCCCGGGAGCACTAGAAGGGAACAACCTATGTGATTGCTTAAAATGCAGTGGCTGTGAATAGTCTTCCTTGAGCCTTTCCCTCTTCTCCCTTACTTATGCAGGTTAGGACCAGCTGCAGTCTGGCCATAAACCAGGAAGAAAACCCCACAACCCATAAATAATAAATAAATTCATACCTATATTCACCAGGAGTGACAACATTAATTATGACGGGGTATAAAAGAATTAAGAGCCAGAGTGTTTGCAACACAGGAGGACGAACACTATTGTTACAACTTTAAGCTTGACATTTCTTGACATTGTGATTTTAATAATGCATTTAATTGCTTTAAAAATGAGTGAAGGGAGTCATTATCATTTAAATGATCCAAGTCACCACACATAGATGAATGCAAAACTGATCCAGGACTATGGAGAGCCCTCAAGAACTCCATATCCTGTCAGTACCCTTCTGCATGCCTCAGACTTTGCTACAGACCGTATCTGAACAATCTGTCCTTCCCCAAAGTCTAAAAATGGTGAATTCAGTTACAACAACAGTAACAGATAGTGTGGGAGTAGGAAAGGGAATTGGGTGATGCAAGAGGTAACCAGGTCACCAGAAGAGGGATTTGGTGTCAGGGTAGCTGTTTATTTCAATAAAGTCTAGTGCATTTACGTCCATGCTCAATACTCCAAATATATACCCATGAACCGAAAATGTTTTTCTGTCAGATGAAGGACAAGGATCATCTTTAATACTTTGTTTATGTTTGTACTTACTTTGATGTGCCCATTAGGACCATGAACTGAGTACAAATTAAAAATTCATCTCATCCCTAACTGCATGTATTTGCCATTCCTTGGGTGCTTTACAGGGCATGTACTTCTGTTTCTGCCTCAGAGAATGCAATGCAGCTGTGGGTTCACTTGAAGCAGTCAAAAGGACTCCTCACTGTTTTATGCTTTTATTTTCACTCCTTTGGCACATGAACAGGTCTGGGTCTATGCATCTGTGAAACATTAGATTTTAGTGGCTCCAGGGATACTGGAGTACAGGGCTATTACAGTTTGTTCGCATGAAGACTATATCAGATCAGCCCTGCAAATCGAGAGGTAGACATTAATTAATTTATCTGGTTTTATATCTATGTGGAGAGGTGCCAGAGGGCTGATTGTAAGAAAATGTGGGGAACACAGGAACCAGGAGAGAGGGAGAGCTGAAAACTTATTTTAAGTTTACTCAATCACAGTCTTTGAGTTGGGGTGCAAATTACAACATTCAATATCAGTTTTTTACTCAGGCGGCTACATAAGAATTTTTATTAAAAGTGAGATTGGTATGCACACATTTTGAATTTTATTTAATATGGACAAATAGAATTGAAGTAATAGAAAAAAGTGTCATAAAGTAAGATAAATATGAAAAAATGCCTCCTTGAATTATGCATAATCACAACCTGGTGATAGATGGAAGAGAAGATGGAAAATAAAGTAAATGGAGGACACTATACATGGGCTTAACAATCCCAAAGCTTCACCATTCTGCCACACTTTAGCCATGTCTACACGTGCACGCTACTTTGAAGTAGCGGCACTAACTTCGAAATAGCGCCCGTCGTGGCTACACGCGTCGGGCGCTATTTCGAAGTTAACTTCGACATTAGGCGGCGAGACGTCGAAGTCGCTAACCTCATGAGGGGATCGGAATAGCGCCCTACTTCGACGTTGAACGTCGAAGTAGGGACCGTGTAGACGATCCGTGTCCCGCAACGTCGAAATTGCCGGGTCCTCCATGGTGGCCATCAGCTGAGGGGTTGAGAGACGCTCTCTCTCCAGCCCCTGTGGGGCTCTATGGTCACCGTGGGCAGCAGCCCTTAGCCCAGGGCTTCTGGCTGCTGCTGCGGCAGCTGGGGATCCATGCTACAGGCACAGGGTCTGCAACCAGTTGTCGGCTCTGTGTATCTTGTGTTGTTTAGTGCAACTGTGTCTGGGAGGGGCCCTTTAAGGGAGCGGCTTGCTGTTGAGTCCGCCCTGTGACCCTGTCTGCAGCTGTGCCTGGCACCCTTATTTCGATGTGTGCTACTTTGGCGTGTAGACGTACCCTCGCAGCGCCTATTTCGATGTGGTGCCGTGCAACGTCGAAGTTGAACATTGACGTTGCCAGCCCTGGAGGACGTGTAGATGTTATTCATCGAAATAGCCTATTTCGATGTTGCTACATCGAAATAAGCTATTTCGATGTTGGCTTCACGTGTAGACGTAGCCTTTATGTCCCTGATAAAGGTTAATCAGACACCTTATTTTACACACATTTTCCTGTAGCTCCTCTATGTGTCTGAAGACCATATTTAGGTTGTTTTTCCAATCTTTGATCCAAGGTCTGGCATACACCAGGGCCTGGTCTACTCTCTGGATCAAAGTCGATCCCAGATCATTTGCATAGCTAGAATCAATGTATCAGGATTGACTTCCTTCCTTTGTTTAGACCAAGGATTTTTGGGCTCATGCCAACATCCATCATTCCATGTGTCAGCCTGGAGTACGAGGGTTGACAGCTGAGCCCAGAGATATTAATTTTGCCACATCGTCACATACGCAATCCCCAGAAGATTGATTGAAGTACACCAACCTCTCTGTAAGTATAGACATACCCTAGGAAATTAGGTTGAACTTTGCAGATTTAGATCAATTTTCTAAGCAATCAGTCCATACTACAGTGTCTGACTCACCAATTTTAAGGGGTCCAAAACTCAATTTTGGTACTCCTGCTTTTCATGAGGAGTAATTCCATATTTGACCTTGCATGGTCAACTTTATGGTAATGCTGATGGAGCACTGTGAAATTCAATGTTCTTGGCCTCCTGGAGGTATTCCACAGTGTTCCACTGTGACCACTCTGGCCACCACTTTCAGCTCTGCTGCTTTCCAGGACTATGTCTCCGTGGCAGGAGCTATTTTGGGATACAGTGATCGATGCCAAAATCTCACAGGACATGGTGGAAAAAGGAAGCACCAGGAATGCCTAGGAGTACCACGTGAAAATAAAGACGTTTAGGCAGGTGTAGCAGAAGACAAACAATGCAAAAGAATGTTCTGGGTCATCGTCACAAACAAGGCACTTCTATGAGAAGCTGAATGGTCCCTAAAGGATCCCTGGATAGCTCCTGAGCAATATCTCAGGCATCCTGTCAGGCAACAGAGGGGAAGACACATTGTATGAAGAAGAGGAGGAAGATGACAATGGTCAGCAGATGAATGGAGCAGCTGATCTCACCAACTGTCAGGAACTTTTTAAAAGTTTGCATCTCATACTCTCCTCCCTGTATGTTTTGCAGATGGACCCTGATGGCAGGGAGAACACTTTTAAAAAGTTCTGATGTTTAGTCATGCTACAGTTGTGTTAAGGCAATTATGTGTGGTCTGCAATGGGCACTGCACCTACACAGCTCAGGCTCCCTGGAACATTTGTTAATGTGTCTGGGGACATAGTGGCAAACCTCCCTGCACATCTCTATAAAGGTCTCAGACAGGTACTCTTTAATCCTTCTCATGAGTTTTTTGGGGATAATTGCCTTATTGCAAACTCGATGGTAGGATACCTTTCCACACCAAGACAGCAGTGGGTAATCTGGCTTCACTGCACCACAAAGCAGTGCAGCATACTGACTAGCCTTCTGTCAGCATCTGTTCCTTATCAATGTGTTATTCTAATCAAAATGATATCACACATGGCTAACTAGAGGAAGCAAGGGAAGTAGTGTTATGCTACTCTGCCATGCCTGGACCTTCCCTCTCCTTCTTTTTCCCAGGCTCTTGGGGAAAAGGAAACTCTCTCTGTCCCAGCAAAGGAGGGAGGTAAAATACATGGTGACCACCACCACCATTGCACTGAAAGCCACGATGCCCCCTCCCCCATTCCCACCACAGGCCAGCACACATCATACAGGGAATACTTCATTAACAGCAAGAGATATAACTGTCATGTTCCTGTCTGGTTTTTCGTAAAAGCTGTCTGTCAAGGTCTCCTTATTGGGCAGTGTCCCTCACTGTGGTCTCCTTATTGCCATGGTGCCTGGCTTCTCGTAATTAGCAGCCAAGTGATCTACCTCAGCCATCCAGCCTGGCATGAACTTTTCCCACTTGCCCTCACATAAGTTATGGAGTGTGAAGCAGGTTACCACCAGTAAAGGAATGTTGCTTTTGCTGAAGTATGAGCTAGGAGGCTCCTGAACCTGGATTTTAAATGACCAAATGCACTTGCTTAGCCTACAGTTGAACTGCTCCTTACTGTGGTCTAGGCTGTCCATGTTTGGCTTCATGAGCCAAGGGAGCAAAGGGTGACCTGGAACCACCCATGGCACTTTTTTGTCCTGTCAGACACTGGGAGTTCAATCCACTATGCAAGGAGGCAGCAGGAACTGTGGGATAGGTACCCACAGTGCATTGTAGTGCATTCACTGCACAGATTTAATGTGCCTCTGTGGACATGCTCCCTTGCCTTTAAAAATTGGGGGCTTAAAAATCAACGTTAACAAATTCAACCTAATCTTCTATTTTATGGATGCCCTGGAAGCCAAAGCTGGGGTTCATATTGTTGAACTATGTGTGCTAATATCGTTTCCAAAATTTCTACTGACTCTATTCAGTTAACCTCATTATCAATGTAAAAATTCTGCCCAAATCCATTATTTGTACTTCCGAAGCTTGCTTATTTATTGCATCCTACATACTGCAAAACCTCCTATAAATCCTATAACCATAGGTCAAATTCTTATGCTGTCCATGAGATATTGCTTGTCCTTTCTAACTGCTAGATCTTACTAAGCCCTCATCAAGCTTACCGCAAAGCCTACCTTATTATGTGTTCCCCCGCTTGCATAATAGAGATTCTAAAGTGGCTTAATTTATTCTGACATATAGATTACTGTCCATTCTCAAGTATTGACCGAAGATCAGGTCACAGTCTGATAGTCAGCAAAATGTTCTATAGCACTTACTCTTCCAAGCGCTTAAGATGCATTAATTAATTGAACTTCACAATAGGTTTGTAAAATACTACCCTATAGAGGCATTCTTATGTTCATTTTACAAATGAGAAAAATGAAGCAGATAAGTCAGGATTTTCTTGAGACCGCAGGATGAAGGAATGACAGAGATAGACTCTGAACAAGAGAACCAACTGTTTTCCCCTCCATCCCCAGAATCCATCCATAATGTCAGTGCTTAAGAGCTGAAACTTTGACTAATAAAGTCTGCTGATCTGTCATCACGGGTGACCAGTTCTTAAGGGCTTCAAAATATGAAATAAGTTTGACTGGATGCCCCCATTCTCACATAGAAATGGATAATTCACCCTATCAGGGATAAATTAATGGATAACTTCACAATATGAACTGAACTGTACAATAATTTTGCAGGGCTTCCTCTAAGCAGTGAGCAGATATAATTAAACTCACATATCTGAAGGCCAGAAGGAGTCACTATGACCATCTAGTCTGGCCTCCATGATAAGAGGTCAGAAAACTTCCACCAAATAATTCCTAGAGCATATCCTTTAGAAAAGCATTCATCCTTGATTCAAAAGTGGTCTGTGCTGGAGAATGTACCACAAAGAATCATATCCCCCATTCCAAAGCATAAGACAAGCTGTCTTTTCTTCTAGCTAAGTCCTTTGTGAACATGTACATCACTCACAAGGTGGTTTGCAGGTTTTTTATCTGTGATAACAAAAATGTGAGGTGTAACAAAAGGATAAACACACTAAGTGAGTGGCAAATTACATGCCACACTTTTGCAGCCTAAGACACAAAATGATCATGAATCATGAACAGCTAAAACCATATACTACAGAACACTTTGCTCTTATTTTCTGCAGCAACCTGTTAGAGAGACAGAGTTTAAGAAAGCAACACAGATTGGCCTGCCAGCCTGACAGATGTTCCTTTGGATGCATAAAGAAGAATATATGCTTAGTTTGACAATTATAATAGAAAACAACTGGTTGGGATAATTAATTAGTGATTCAGTGTAATAGATCTGTCAGCAGTGTGGAAGGTGGAAAGCTTGAAGTTCAAAGGGAAAAATGTCTATTTCGAGGTATTTTATTTCTTTTTTAAGACTTATACTGTTATTGTGGAAGCTTTGTATAGTGTGATACCTGGCTTGCCTCATGACTTCTTTTGTTAATGGTGTTCTGACCCTCCATTTGTGTGCAATACAATGGCATCAAATCTCTATTGGTCTTACTGGGCCTGGTCATCCATAATGATCTGCATTTCCTGCATAGGAGCTGAGGGCATTCAACACCTCTCTTACACTTCCTAAGCATTATGATGATGATGATGATGATGATGATGATGATGATGCAAGGTAAAAAATGATGAAAGCAATGGAGAATTAATTATAATGATTGACCCAGCTGTGAGTAACAGAGAGGTAGCTGTGCTAGTCTGTACTCCAACAAAACAAAGCAGCAGAAATGTAGCATTTTACAGACTAACAAAATGATTAGTTTGGTGATGAGCTTTCATGGGACAGATCCATTTCATCAGCTGTGTGGATGAAACAGTGGACTACATTAACAAAGCTGTGACTGTAGACAAGTGGGAGAGACTCAGGAGATAGGGTGACCTCAGTGAAGTGAGGGTAGAAGACACCCACACCCTCTATAGGCAAGTCCCTGAGGGTTAGTTATCGGCAGGAAGTTCTTGGAGGTAAACTGCTAGACGAAGGCAGGCAATGGGAGGAATTCTGCGGAGCCTGAAACCAAATAGAAAGAAGGGGCTTTCAAAGTCAGATGGTCTTTTTGAATGGCCCCCATCTACAAGGGTGGCATGTGTTCCACAAGTGGCACTTTCAAACCATGTGCTGCTACCATTATGCTAATGAGGTGCTGCCAATTCATGGCAGCACATCATTATCATCTTCCGAATACCTCATTAACATGCCCCTTTTGAAAGCGAGAGGCCAGTGTAGAAGAAGCAGAAGAGCAGGAATTCTGCAGGTCCCAAGAGTAGAGGCAAAACAGCCCACCTAGCAGAAGAAGGGCAGAAGAATTACTAGTTCGAGCATTTATTTGTACTTACAACTGGACCTGTTGCTACACCTGAAGGGGACTTAACTTTAAGTCACCTGGTCAGAGGACTAGGTTTTTGAAGAGCCAAGGATGATCTTGGATGATTCATTGAACAAAAAAAAGTTTCAATTCACTAACTAGAGATAATACTTCAGTAAAAGTTAAGTGCACAGCATGTTTTGATAAACTGTTTTTGTGTAATCTAACAAAGGTTATGGTATTCTTTATTTAGTAAAAAAAGAAACAAAACAAAAACCAGACGTCTTTTTATGCACTCTGAATTGAATTTATATTTCCATACTAAAAGAATTTGATAAAATCATGAGTAAAAAATGAATGAGATAGTAAGAATAAAACTTTTTATATAACTTTTCATCCTTCATAACCAAAAGAAGCACTAAATTTCAAGGCTATATTTAGTAGCAGAACAACATACTGTATTTTAATTGCTCCCCACCAATGAGGAAAACATCTAAAAAGGTGTGTAATCATGAAAAATATTATTAAAACCAGATATTTTAACACAGATCTCCTGCTTCCTTATTTCAATCCTATTTAATCCTGATTAAAATTAGTGATTTAAATTGCTTTGATTTAAATAAATCTATTCTGTCTGCCATCACCATCCTTTCTCCTCAGTTTCTGGAATAAATAAGGTAGGGGCCTAATTGATCACATGGGGGGGAGGAGAGCTGGTTCAGTCACAAGTAGGGTTGAGGTTCATCTCCATTTAAAGGGGCAGCCTCACTATGACTAGTAACATATGGAAGTTTATTGTTACTATGATATATTGTTAAAAAGTGCCCAGTTGTATTCTAGTGCTCTTAACCAGCACTAAAAGTTACATTTAATAATTTTTATTTAGTTAATGAAAAATATCTACCTTGGCCCTTGCTTTTGTATTTATTTGTAAACTAGTGTAAAAACCTTTCAGTGAATATTTTGAATTTTAAAAGAAATTTAGTTAAACTGTGTCCATATTCGTTTTAATCTACTTTCCATCAACATTTATGTGAGCAAAGTTTAGTATGGATGACTCTTTCAGCAGGGTGTGATTATCACATGCACACACTTGTTTGAACATGAATATGCCTATTTGTTCCTGAAATTTTTGGCCAGGGTAGATTGGCACTGAGGCAAGAAATCAAATTAGTCACAGATGCAATTATGCCCTTCACAAACTGTTCTGTACACATATGCACAAACACAGTTACTGTGCGAATGTAACAATAGAAAACTGACTGTGAAGTCTGTTGTAAACCGCTGCCAGGAATGTTTTATTTCCATTGGGTTATATTATCATCTCCTTAGTCTGGAGGCCACTTATGTAAAATACACAAATCCTTCTTGTGGAACACAGGATAGTAAAACTGCTTGAATGTCCTAATCCCCTAGTCTTATTTGCTCTTGCTACTTTTCTCCATCGGGGTAGGTCTACACAGCAAAGTTATTTTGAAATAACTATTAATATTTACACAAGGCAACCGCTACTTCAAGATAATTTTGAAATAGTGGTTGGTTTATTTTGAAATTGGTAAGCTTCATTCTGGCCGCATCTATTCTAGCCCCTCCTTTCAGAAGGGGTATGGTAATGAGTGAATTGGGAAGATGCTAATGAGGCACTGCCATGAATATGTAGCACCTCATTAACATAATGGCAGCTGTATGAAATTCAAAAGTGCCACTTTTGAATCACGTGCCACCAGTGTAGAAGGGGGCTTTTCAAAAGGACCGCCCCAGATTTCAAAAGCTCCTTTTTCCTATTTGGTTTTAGAAAGAAGGGGTTTTCAAAGTCAGGGGTCCTTTCGAAATGCGGCTGTCTACACAGCCAGTGTGGAATTTGAGAGCAATGCTTTCAAATTGTGCATGGCTGCCATTATGCTAATGAGGAGCTGCATGTTCATGGTGACCTCATTAGCATCTTCCCATCTCACTCATTACCATGATCCTTCTGAAAGTTAGGGCCTAGTGTAGACGTAGCCTTTTTGAGGAATAGCGCCCATTTTAAAATAGCTATTTCAAAACAGGGTCTCTTTAGATAGGGAATAGAGCCTATTTTGAATAACTCATAAGTGCATCCGATGGCTCTGTTTTGAAGTAGGCATTATGTGTGTGGCTGTTGGCCATTTTGAAATGCATTTTGTGTGTGGCAACATTATTTCAAAATAAGCTATTCTGTAATAGCTCTTCTAGGTAGCTTATTTTGCAATAATGCTGTTGTGTAAACATACCCTCAGAGATTCAGGTACTAAGCACGCTCAGGGATTAAAAGTATGTCTGCTCAGCAGTCCAGGGTGTGATTTGTAGCTCAAGTAGGTTTTCATCTTGCTGTAACTCGATTAGTAGTAGTGAAGGACAGACTCAACAGTGACTAAAGAGATAATTGCCATACCTAAGGCCCCTGGGTGAGCTTGTGAAGCCTGTGCCACCGCATCTTCACTGCTCTTTTTAGCCAAACCAGCAATATTAAAGCTAGCATCAACAGGCTTATATGAGCTGCAAATCACACCTTATTCAGCCTTCTTCTGTCTGCTTAGTACATAAAAGTTTTTGTTTTCTAATCAGCAAGGAGAAACAATACAATCTGATTACTTAATTTCAAATAAGACATGATCAGTTTTTAGGATGAAGTATGCCTGCCCAGTAACTAACAATTATGAAGCCACATCTACACTACAGCAATCTTTCAGAAGAAGATCTTCTAGAAGATCTCTTCTGGAAGAGCTTCTTTCAATGGCGTGCATCCACACACAAAAAAGCAGATTGAAAGACTGATCTGCTTTCTCAATACAGCGCATCCACACAGCCCCTGCTCTTTGAAAATAATAGCTCAGAGATCAAAAAAAACTGGCACCATGAGGATTGCTTGTTTGAAAAAAGGCCTGCGGAGCATCTACACATGCTTTCTTTTCTAAAGAAGCTTTCAAAAGGAGGCACTCTTAGGATGTGTCTACAATAGAGCTCTGTTTTGAAAGGATGGCTTTTGATAATAAACGTAGAAAGAAGGCCTTTCGAAACCGAGTGTCCACATAGGCAAATGGGGAGTGAAGCCCCAACCTGCCCTTTCGAATGGCCATCCACACTTCTCAGGGCGCTCTTTTGAAAGTACAGAGGCAGGAAGTGTGGCGGGAAGAGTTGCATGGTGGATGAGCTCTTCCAGAGCTGCCGCCTGCCAGCCCCACCCCAAGCCTCAGTTTGCACATTCTGAGGGCCAGCTACCTGTCCTTAGGCATGCAGACCACCAAAGAGCAGAGGAGGCACACTGGGCTCCCATGGACTGCTAGCAGCTCTCCCACCATCTAGGCTGTGGCCGGCATACTGACCGCAGTCCTAACCACCGTTCAACAGTGGCTCCAGGTGGCCACCCTGCTAGCCACCCTCCTGGAGGCCATCTTCAGGGCGTGACATTCTCACCTGGTCCCCTGGGTCATCCACCACTTCTGGGGATTCCCCACAAGCAGCAACTGGTGGGACCAGCTAGTGCTGGAGGACTGGGGTGACAACCAGTGACTACAGAACTTCTGGATGACCAAGGGGATGTTCCTGCAGCTGTGCCACTGGCTCACCCCAGCCCTCCAGTACCACAACACCTGTATGAGGCTCATACTTCTTCTCCAGAAAAGGGTGGTAATTGCCCTCTGGAAACTGGACACCCCAGACAGTCACCGACACATCAGTCACCAGTTTGGGGTAGGCAGGACCACTGTCAGGGCCATCCTCAATGAGGTAAGCCATTCCTGTGTCACATCCACACCACATGCAGGGGTTAAGGGGCAGGGGGCACCCTGGCAAGGGGTATCTTTGGGAACTGGGGAGCGAAGCCCACACTGGGGATGGGGTTAGGGGCAGGGACAGGGGCAGGCAGGCAGGCAGGGGGTAGGGGACCCCAGGAAGGCCTGCCCTGCAGGAGGCTGGGGCAGGGGCAGGGGTGGGGACGCAGATGTGTGGGCTCACCGCATCCCACCCCACACTCATGAATGCAACCCCCCCAGTGCCCAACAGGTTGTCCAGGCCATCAGCAAGGTGCTCCTGAAGCAGCTGAACCGTGTCGGGGACCTGGATGACATTATCTGGGGCTTCGAGGAGTTGGGCTTCCCAAACTGCTTTGGGGAGCTGGATGGCCCACACATCGCCATCTGGGCCCTGGAGCATAGCAGCAGGGCCTATGTAAACTGCAAGGGCTACCACTCTGTGGTTCTGAAGGCACTTGTCCACACCAACTGTTGCTTCCAAGACATCTGTATGGACTGGTCCAGCTATGCCCATGATGCCAGGGTGTTCTGGAATGTGGGTCTGGGCCGCCAAATGTCTGAGGGGACCTTCATCCACAGGTGGGAGCTCCCAGCGGGGACATCACAATGCTGCCAAGCATCAAGGCAGACGTGGCCTACCCCCCACACACTTGGCTGATGAGACCATACAAGGGACACTTGCAGCCTCGCCAGCATGTTTTTAATGAGCAGCTCAACTGGGCCTGCAATACGGTTGAACAGGCATTTGGCTGTTTGAACAGGCTCTTCAGGTACCGCCTCACCAGGCTGGAGGGGAGCCTCCACAGCATCCCGGAGGTGGTCAGGACCTTGTGGAGGTGCCTTGTGCACAGCCTTGTGGAGGTGAAACACGAGCTGGTCATGCAGGGGTGAGACACTGAGGTGGGGCACGGTTACAAGCAGCCCCCTGCTTCCCTGTGCAGCCAGGCACAGCAGGATGGGCTGCAGGTATGGGAGGACCTGCACCAGGCTTTTCAGGAGGTGACCCAGTAACCCCACCCCCAACCCTGCACACTCCCCCACCCCCATGCACACACATCCCCCACCACCACTCCCACACATGCACAGGGAACATGGATAATAGAATGCCAGATATGAACTAGTTTACTGTATAAAGTACTCAAAAACAGGTCATAAAAAGGTCCCTACAAAATTCCTGATCCACTGTAATCAATTTCACACTCATAAGTTTTAAAAATCTGAAATTTCATTATTTCAGCTTTTTAAATCTGAAATTTCGTGGTAACCTGTCTCCAGCAGTGGCTGTTGTAAATTCCTCTATAGAGAACATGTCCCTGGCCATGGGCTGTGAGGTTTGTGTGTGCCTTCCACTACCCTTTACCAGATAGCCTCGAGATGTCAAGCAGTTTTAAATTAAAAATAGGATTTATATGGACTTAACAGTCTTCCCCACTAATCTAGGTAAGAATAAATTTAAACTGTAAAATAATTTACTTCATAAAACACTGTTTAGGTAACCATATAACCCAGGTAAATGCAAGGTATAGGGAGTGACCGTTAGGGTTGCCCGTTGCCTATGCATATTCATAAGCTAATTGCCTATTCATGAGCATCGGTTTGAATTCAGATGCACGGATTGGACCATTTATGATGCTCATGAATATGTAAACGGAACGTGCATCCTGGTTGCCGGGGCAACGCAGGTGCGGACCTGACACCTGCGAGTGTTCAACCAGGTCCGCCCCAGCTCTATAAATTCTGGAGCGCAGCCCGGCTTCGCCAGTCCGTTGGGGAGCAGCGGAGAAGAGGACAACGGACCCAGAAGAGCAAAAAGGACTGAGTTTAGAGCTGGACTCAGCCTTGGCCGAAGATTCGACGAGAAGAGCTGAAGCAGACCCACGTGTCAATCTACGCACCCCAGCCACCGTGGGACGCAGAAGCCTTTTCGAAGAGCTCCGGCTAAGAAGCCTTTTTGAAGAGCTCCAGTGAAGAAGAACTGAGCTGAACTCACTAAAGTCCTCAGATTTTACCTGAGGCAGGCTCGCCAGGCAGACTGCGCCGGCAGGTGCCCTGCCTGGGGAGCCGCACAAGCGGCGGCCTCTGCTGGCCGGCGGCGGAGCTGCTGCTGCTTTTAGCCAGGGGTTTTTGTTAACCAAGCTGGCCTTTTCCCCTGGCCTCCTCTTCTTTTCCCTATCTATCCTATCTGCCTGCCGCGGCTGCCAGTAAAAAGCGCGCCTTGAGGGCTTCATTTCCTAGGTTCCCGTGGAGACCCTCGGGCCCGGCGCCCGGACTGACAGATCAGGAGGAGGATAGGTATTTAATAATTGCTTCCCACAAAAAGATAGGGACATTAGCTTATTTCACTAGAGTTAGGGTTTATATATTGTTAGCATTAATAATATCGATCCCTCATTGATATTATACGGGTTTGAATCGTCTTAAATTGTGGAACTCTGTTCCCAGGGTTCTCATTTGTAAAGCACAGGAGGCGGTCTACTGACCTAGCCGTTTTACCCTTTGCATACATAATAGAAGACTAGATAAGAATTTTAATTCATAGGGACCCAGAACTGATTGCTCCCTCCGCTGGGTAGAGCTCACCCAAGCGGGGGTTGAAGCATAAGGGGATAACCCGGTAAAGGGAGAACCCCAATTAGAATTTTACACATAATCTTAAACTAAAAGAGTAATTTAAAGGGACACCCCATTAAGGGGGTACCCATATTAAATAAATCCCTGTAGGGTTACATAAGACCTCAGGCGTTGCCAATAAGTCCTGAGGCGGCCGTAGGAGGCAGGTATCCTATTAACATTCATTAAGTGTATACATATAAGAAGTCCTAGGGTAGTAGCCATAGCCACTTTTAGAGGCCCCATCTGCCTGGCCAGCAGGGGTAACCTCACCTAGGCAATTTTAAATTCCAGCTGTTCCCTTGGGTCGCTGGGGGACCTAGGGTAGAGCATCACCGGCCATTTTCCTAAAAGGCGAAAAGTGCTCTGAAGGGGGCGGGTGCCCCGAGTAAGAGGAATATAATATTGTATAGTTCCTCCCGAGGCAGGGCAGTAAAGGGGCTCCCTTATTAGGGGGTCCGACATAGGCAGCTCTCGGGAGGCGTCGTATTATAGTCCCTTTAAGCCCAAAAACTACCCATAATTGAGCGTTTGGGACGCTGAGGCGAAGGGAAGCCAGCGCAGTCTTATTTTATTGCGCTGGGGTCTTATCGGGTAAAAATATCCCATAAATCTGGAAGCCCGTTACCAGACTAAATAACCTGGCATATTATATGTATACATAGAAATTCTGGAAGCCCGTTACCAGACTAAACAACCTGGCATAATTAAATATATAGAAACGTATTAATATATAACATAAAGAGAAACATAAAGATATATACATATTTAAATGAATACACAAGTACATATATAGCAGAGTAATTATTATCAGTTCTGGTTTATTTCTTTTCCCTTATAGCACACGCACGGAAGAGCACCAAGTTGTGCGTCCCAGTGGAGCCAACAGTAAGTCTAAGAAGGGTATAGTTTAAACGTTGTAACTACAAAAAATACAATAAAGGGGCTATTAGTCAACTAGTCCCAAATCCTGTGCTGAGACTCAGGGAACAGGGAAGGATATAGTTGTAGCTTCTAGAGATATTAAATAGATACATAGTAAAATAAAGTGTGGTAACATAGTAAATAAATAGGAAAGAGAAAACGCTACATTGTAAAAACCTAGCTCTTGTCAGAATAAAAAGAAACTTAGTTGTGGACAGTTGACCCCTTGTCTGTCATCTTTTCTGGGGAACAAACGGGCTCTGTCACACACCCTGTAAACCCCTCAGGATCAGACACCGTTGACATCGATCCAGGTAGCGGGGTAAAACCTGGGCTGGTGCTTGGTGGCTGGTGGAAAATCTTAGGCAACCTTATTGGGCCCTTGGTTGTCTCTGTATTGGCTACTGCAGCTTGACCTGTGCCAGCCTCAGAAGATCGTTAGTGGCCAATACCATATGTATCATATAAATGTGTGAGAACCCAACAGCAGACATATGTAATTTAATTTCTCTGTTCCCGGATATTTTTATTGGAGCTGCAACTATGAGCAGATCCATTCTATCCAGGACCATACACTTCCATTGTCAAAGATGTGGGAGCTAACATTTAAATAAATACAGGCTAGGGTTTAATGGTTTATGCATTATAGCTATTATATATCTAAATAATTAATTGATTATTGTAACATTTTGAAACTTACAAATATTCATTATTGTAATTTCTTGGTAATATTTAGCATATAATAATCACGTCCTCACAAGCAAAAGCAGCTTTATAAAAGGATAAGAAACCCTAACTATGTCAGAGTGTAGAAAGTTACCAAAAATAAACAGCATTGCACAAATGGCTTGTGAATCACATAAAAAATAAAAGGGAAACATTTCCCAGTTTCAAATGTTATCAATTTCTTTTAAGAAGTCTCCTCAATACATGTTCTTTGTTAAGAGAGTGATAACTATGCACATTGCTGAAAAAGAGTGCAAGTCCTTTGTTAGGACCTGGATCAATCCAGACAGTTCTATAAAAGAGAAATTTTACATATTTTTGTTTACAGATTTCAGTCTTTCACAGTGGAGTTTAAGCAACAGCTAGCTTCGTAAAATTAAAGGTAAAGGAAAAGAAAGAATGATTAAGAAGTCTCCATCCATTATCTCCTTCCTGCTCTTGTGAGAGTCGTAATTGCTGAGCCGGGTGCCCTGGAATTGACTAGTCCTCTGATGAAATCACCAATACTCCATTAAATTGTAGAAATAAGGGATGTTGAGATGGCAAATGAGTTGAGTTATGGTGGGGTTGTGTTATATTTAACTGCTCTATTCCTAGCTCTGTGAAGGGATGGCCTGTGAATGCAGACATGGAAAATATTAAAAACATGTCCTATAGTGATAGATAGTTTTAAAGTACTTATATGAAGTTCAAATATTTGCTAATGGAATCTTATTCTAGCAGACAAAGATATAGCAAGATCCATTGGCTGAAACGCCATGAAGACAGACTGGAAATAAGTCATGCATTTTAAATACTGTGGGTAATTAATCATGGAACAATTTATCAAGTGCAGTGGTAGATTCCCCAGGATTTTCAGTTTATCAATCAAGATCAGATGTTTTCCCAGGAGATAGGCTCTAGTTTAGACAGGAATTATACTGGGAAATTCTCTAACCTGTACTTTACAGGCAGGTATTCCAGATGATCACAGTGGTCCCTTCTGGTATAAGAATCTGTGATTCAAAAACTGCAGAATCACGAGTACAATTCCTCCCCACTATGCTGAGTGAAATGCAAATATATGCACTTAAAAGCCTTCAAAGTTACCTTCAGTAGGAGTTGGGCACCTGACTGCAATATATGTCTTTGAGAATGTTCCACACATAATGGGAGTTTGAAAAGTGTAGTGAATGGCACTTAAAGCTGGACATTTGCTCCCTGCAGCCATTTCAATGTATCATGGTACTTGTAATTCTTATCCTAAATACAAGGAACCCATACAAACCTGGGAGTCAGAAACCTGACTTTTGCACATGATATAAGCATGTCTCAAAAGAGGAGGCCTTGTGACTAAGGAATTCCTTGGGGTCAGATTCTCTCTGGTCCTCTCTTAGATGCTGCTGCTGGTGGTGGGTGCAATAGTTTCATCAACTAGTTATTTATTTTAATTGTTTGCATTCTTCCATGTTTTATCCTGATCCCAGGCCAAATACGGTTAATGAATTTTTAAAAATATTATTGAGAAAAATAAATGCCATCTACCTATTCATTAAGGATGAAATTTTGAAGAAATAGGCAATTGAACTTTGACTCTGAAGTCTATGTCTTGGTGGCAAAATAATTATATTTACTTTCAAAAAAGCTGCACACTCAGTAGCTCCCAGTAGTTATTGTGGGCAGTGGCTGGGGTAGGGACCTATTCAGCCACCAAACAGGAATTGCATGTCCAACTCATATCAACTTTAATGGGAGCTAGGTGCCAGCTGGCCTTTATGCTTTGAAAATCTCCCTCTGATCACATTGGATCCAGAATGCACCTACAGGTTATACCTCCCTCATCTCGCACCCTTGGGACCTCAGTGGTCCTGGAGGAGGGGATTTGCCAGCTGAGAGGGGGTCAGGCTGGCTGCCTGGAGGGGGGTCCCCACACCTGCAGGGCTCCTGATCAGGGCTGCTGGTCTCCCCACCTCACCCTGCTCATGTGGCAGGGGTCACTGCACATTGCGGAGCTGTTGGCAGGTCTCTGCACCCCAGCCAGCTTCCTACTGGGGTATGCCAGGCTTTGTTATTTTGCTTTAGGCAGGAGACTGGTCTAGATGACCTTCTAAGGTCCCTTTCAGCCCTGTGATTCTATGATTCTATGCTCTCTGGTCCACCCACATCCATTATCCTGCTGGATAAGGGATGTTGCTAGGCAAGAGCATGCCAGGTAAGGGAATTTCAACCTGTATTATTCTTCTACTTGCTTTTTTGGTTTTGGTGAAAGATGTTGGATGTTCCATTCCTTTGAAGATCAGACATATCATCTAGCTGTCTAAATATGGGTGCAGGCTCTCACTGAAAATATTTGCCTTGTACTTTCTGTGCAATCCACGTTTGAAGAGACAATTTTTTATATTCTCAATTTTCTAGCTGGACAATTTCCATTTAATGTAAGAGCTGAATGCTTAATTTCCCACACACTGTGGGAACATGGTGGGCATATTCTTATCATACCATCAATTTTGTGTTTGCCTACCTTAGCCATGTGATTAGGAGAACTTTATGAAGATTTAACTATATTCAATCTATAACAGTTTGACAAATATCCTACTCTCATGTTACTTTACTTAAAATCAATTTTTTGGAGACCACATAGGTAGAAAAGCTTGCATATCCCTGTTCTATCTTTGAGGCTCCATGGTAACAAGGTATCTTCAACTTACACTGTTTTTCACAGCAAAATGTCCTAAAGCAACACCTGAGGTACAGGAATTGTAATAACAGAAGACTACAGTGAACTACTACATTTTTTATATACAGCTAAACCTCAACAGCATGAATTCTTGCTCTCCTAATAACCTTGGGCAGGAAAACTTACAGGTGACAAAACAATAACTGTTGGATAATGTAGCCAACCAGGCTCGGGTTCCCCAGAAACGAGGCTGCACCCAGAAGGCGAGTGCTACATTTGGTTTATTGAAAAGCGTGTGACTCCCGCAACAGGAGCCCCAGAGACGCTGCAGTCACCCATGGGGGAAGACCTGACGCGCCAGAGCTTCGCTCAGGGAGAGGCTTTGTAACAGGCCTCCTAACACTAGCTGATAAAGCTGAACTCATTAACATAAGATTGCCTAAAATTGCCTATGCATTCCTTATCACTACCTTGTGTGGCCTGCTGCCAGCGTAGCCTTGAAGTATTGGCAAGCAAGCCTTGTTTCGCAGGTGTTGTAAGTCAGGAAGAGTTGTTTTGCAGCGCATAGCCTTGAAGTATTGGCAAGCATGCTTTTGTATAGGATTCCTCTGAGGGTTCAAAGAGGGGTCGGACTGCTCTCTTGAGACCGTTACAAACTTTTCTTGCACCCTACAGATAATGAATCTAAAACTTCCAGTAATTCAATCCTTGGACTGTGGGGGTGTGAATTGCAGGACATGCAAACTGCAATGTAATTCCCTCATGGAGATACTGCTGATACAACCTAAGAGATGCCTGATTTGCATTAGCCTGGGCTTGTTGATGGAAGGTTTGGTTAATGTGAGCTGGGTGCCTATCAGATGGTGCCAGCATCACAGAAAGGGTGTGGGTACGCAAATCTTCTGGTCAGGGCAGGAGCCAGGTCAAGTGTTGAACCAAGATCCCCAACAGGCATTGGGAGTCAAACTGAAGTTCAGAGCTGGAGTTGGAGATCACAGGCAGGAATCAAGAACTGGTCAAGAGAGCAAGAACCAGAAGCAAAACTAAAATACACACCAGGAAAAAGTTAGGTAAGAAGACAGGGTCTGAAGCATCAAGTATTCGAGCACCCACCAAACTGCAGAAAACTTCGGATGCCTTTTTCTAGTTTAAATAGCACAGCTGGACCAATCACTGGGGCCAGACGGTCCTCTAATCAGGAGATCCATGCTCAGTGCCCAGTGGAGCCAGAGTTTCTTAAGCTTCTTAGCCCAGTAGTTACTAATAAACTACCAGATTGTAGCTGGGATGGAAAAGATGCCCTTGGGTGAGCTCTTAAGACCCCTAGATCCCAGCCACCCTCCTTGTGGAGGTTACAAAGTGGTACATTAGTTTGTGCTGTCATCACATCCCACAGTCTGAGGTGGTGGTGATGAATAGGTAAAGTAGATTTTAGGATAGTTTATTCTTTTGGAAGTAAAACAAATTATTTACAATGGAAAATCACCACTTTTAGATGGTTGGTAACAATGTAACAATGTTTACTCAATGTAACACTGTATACTTTCTGGGAAAGTCTAAAATAATGTTTTTTCTAAAAAGTAAGGTACAGGGTGGGAAAAGACTGGCCAGAGTCAGAGGACACAGTATTTTAATTAACATTATGTGGAGAGGAATTTATGATACATGCTAAATAATTATCCTTTATTTTTATAATAAAAATATTTCCAACCATTTAGAAATACTTTTGCCTCTACTATTCGTAGTTCCTCTGTAATAGGTGTATAATTGGAGGCAAGCCAAACAGTATTTTTCTCTTTATCAAAAGTAAGACAAAATCGCTGCAATGCAGTACTTCTGGGAATGATATTACATTAGTACATCAGCACTGCAAGATGTTCCCACTTGCTGTCAGAAACATGATAGGGTTTATACCACTATCTTCAAAAAATAGCAAGTACATTATCCATCCCAGCTACAAACCTCACTCTGCTCAGACTTTTGAATTCTGAGGAAAATTATTACTGCCCGGCACTTACTTAGTGCTTGCAGATGCTGTTTGGAAGGCTGTGGATGCCTGTACAGAGGAAGATGAGAAAAATAACTCAAACACATACTTATTAGTATTCATGGTCCAATTCTCTACCTGTAGTATTGCAAAAGCAGGGGTGTCAGATGAGACACATCATGTGTAGGACACAGGGAAGAACTGCAACATGGCTTTCAAGTCTTAGAGTTTATGGAAGTACTTCTGTCCTGATTCAGAGAATCATAGAATCCTAGAGCTGGAAGGGACCTTAGGACATCATCTAGTCCAGCCCCCTGCCTAAAGCAGGATCAACCCCAACTAAATCATCCCAGCCAGAACTATGTCAAGCTGAGACTTAAAAACCTCTAGAGATGGAGATTCCATCACCTGTCTTGGTAACATATTCCAGTGCTTCACCACCCTCCTGGTGAAATAATTTTTCCTAATATCTAACCTACAACTTGGTGTGTATGGGGTCTCCAGGGAGGAGTACACCTCTGGTGTGAGGGACTTGTCGTGTGTCTTTAGGGGCAGTTCTTTCACCTTTGGTCCCCAGCCAGCACTCAGCTCTCACCTGCGGCTTCAAGAAGGTGTAGCATACGCAAAGGTGATTCCCTGATAAACTTCTTCAACAGACAGGCTAAATCAAGTGAGGGTAGCCGACAGGTCTGAAACCTTCAGTGAGATAGGGACTTGTCTATCTGAGCATGCAAAGTCAGCTCTGGTGGACTGGACAGATGAGATCAACAGGGAGATCCAATGACTGGGAAGGTGGTTCTGAAATTCTCTGTGGAGAGTGAAGGGCATGAGAAGGCACTGAAGACAGCATGGCCATCCACTGCAGCCTAGGAAGTCTCCAGTCATGATGACTTTTTGTATGACTGGAACCAGACTTCTTATGCTGAGAGAATGGAACTGTCCCTGTGCAAAGTCTTTTCCATTTTAAACATTCTGCCACACAGGTTCTTTGCACATTTTCATCTCTCAAATCAGTCTACTTTATTAGTCTTCTTTAGCCTTCTACATCTTCTGTTTACTTCAAAGTTCTGCGGTGACAGGGAGGGGCAAAGTGACAGGTGGAGGTCACCACTGGGAGTCGTAGTTCCAAAGCTGTACGTAGGCGGCCAGTGGACTTTGATTGCTTGACTCTGACCCATGAACAACATAGGAGTTTGGCAACATCCCAGGTGACTGAGCAGGCCTTTTTTGGAGCAGCACTGCTCACTCTCAATTGAGGAAGGGGACTAGAAAAGGTGTCCCAAAAATTTCTTGTCCCAACCAAACTGATCAGCTTGCCACAGCTGGTAGTTTTACCCTCACAGCAGTCAAAAAACAGTGAAAAGAGAGATGATATTTGGAGCATGGAAGTTCACAGCCTCTTGGACAGGGAGAACACTGTGAGATGTGAGAGAATGACCCTCATAGCAAGAGAACTGTCATGCTATAACATTGATATAGCTGCCCTGAGTGAGATCAGATTTGCAGAAGAAGGATCCATCTGCGAACTGAAAGGAGGTTACACCGGCTTCCAGAAAGGCAGGCCAGAAAACAAAGACAGAATCCAAGGAGTGGAACTTGCCATCAAGATGTCACTTCTGCACCAGCTTCCTGACCTACCAACTTACATCAGTGAGTGTCTGATCAAGCTCTGCTTCCCCCTCAGCCCCTCTTGCCATGTTACAGTCATCAGTGCTTATGCCCGCACTCTGACCACCAGTGATGAAGAAAAAGAGAGTTTTTATGAGGATCTTGACTGTCTTGCAAATCAAGTCTTCCTAGTGACAAGCTTCTTCTGTTGGATGACTTCAAAGCCAAAGTCAGCCATGACTGCAGTAACTGGAAAAGGGTGCTGGGGCATAGCGGTGTTGGTCACTTGAATGGCAAGGGCCTTCTTCTGCTAAGCTTGTGTGCAGAAAATGACCTGATGATTACCAACACTCCCTTCAGGCAGGCCAATAAATACAAGACCACATGGATGCACCCAAGATCAAAACAGTGGCACCTAATTGACTATGTCATCAGTTTCAGGTGGGACATTCATGATGTTAAGATCACCAGGGCCATGAAGGGAGCTGAGTGCTGGACTGATCATAGACTGGCCAGTTCTGTGATTATGTTGCACATCACACCATGGCACCGCAAGAAGCTGAAAGTTGTCAGACCCTCCTTCAACATTGGGAAGCTGCAACATACTGGTCATCGCGAGACATTCGCAGCCTGCCTTGACGAAGTGCCGATGTCCCATGGACCTCTGACTTGAGACCCAACACAAAAGTGGGACCAGTTCAAAACCCTGGTGATGGAGTGAGCCAAGTCAACACTAGGACTAAGAAAGAGAGTTCACCAAGACTGGTTTGATGAAAATTATGAGACCATCATGAAGATCTTAGAGGAAAAACAGAAGAAATTTCTAGTATGAAAAACAATCAGACCTCAATCTCCAAACATGGCTGTTTCAAGAACCTTCAGAGTCAGGCCCAGACTGCACTTTGCAAAATGCGAGATGAGTGGTGGAAGAGAAAAGCTGACGAAATCCAATACCACTTTGACACCAAGAATTCCAGGATGTTCTTCAGTGCTATCAAAGCTGTACATGGACCTTGAAAGCCAAATACTATACCTCTCCTGTCTGCAGATGGCATGGCCCTCCTGAGGGAGAAGAGCAACATCAACGATAGGTGGAGAGAGCATTTCAGCAACCTTCTCAACAGACCCTCCATTGTCGACCCTGTGGCCGGTCCCCAGACTAGATCCCTCAGAAACTCACGATAGACAGTCTTGACCTGCTCCTTACAATGGATGATGTCAAAAAGGCAATCAGCCAGACCAGCTTTGGCAAAGCACCTGAGATGTATAGTATCCCAGCTGAAATTTTCAAGGCAGAAGTACAAGTGTCACTTGAAGCCTTTCACAGCATTTTGACTGGCATCTTCAAAGAAGAAGACATGCCCAAAGACTTTAGAGATGCCACAATCATCTCACGCTTCAACAGCAAGGGCAACAAAGCTGACTGTGGAAATTACTGGAGCATCTCTCTTCTCTCTACTGCTGGGAAGATCTTGGCTCAAGTCATCCTTAACCATCTGATCACCAGCATCCCAGAGGAGAACTTACCAGAGGCACAGTGTGCTTTCTGCCAAAGCCACAGCACCATTGACATGACCTTTGCCACTTGTCAGGTCCAGAAAAAGTGCATAGAGCAGAACTTGGATCTATACACTGTTTTTTTAGATCTGACCAAGGCATTTGACACCGCCACCAGAGGAGCTCTGTGGATTACCCTGTCAGAACTGGTCTGCCTGAGAAGATATAACAACCTCATACTCCTGTTCCTTTCGAATATCAAGTCTTCAGATCCATTTGAGATATCCAGTGGCGTGAAGCAAGCCCCAGTGCTATTCAGCCTCTTTTTCACATGTGTCCTCAGCCATGCAGTCAGGGACCTTGACCATGGAGTCTGCATAAAATACAGGCTTTGTGGGTCATTTTTTGGCCTTCACTGTTTGAATGCTAAAACCAAGATCCTTCAGAGGCTCATCCTTGAAGCCCTTTCTGCTGATGACTGTGCACTTATGGCACACAAAGAATCTGATCTTCAGCTTACCATCAACAAGTTTGCTGAAGCCACTCATGTCTTTGGTTTGACCATCAGTCTAGGAAAGACCGAGGTACTGTTTCAGCCTTCCCCAGGATCTGCTGCTTTGCTGCCTTCAATTACTATTGAAGGAACAGAGTTAAAAACAGTGGAAGAGTTCAAGTATCTCAGCAGTGTGATAGCCAGTGATGGTTCCCGCAACAAAGACATCAATGCCAGGAACTGCAAGGCCAACCAGTCACTAGGACATCTGAGAGCAGGAGCATTGAATCAGCAAAATATCTGACAATCCACTGAACTGAAAGTGTACAAGGCTGTAGTCCTGACCAGTCTCCTGTATGGTGGATGTGAAACCTGGACCTTGTACAGAAAACATGTGAAACTGCTGGAGCGCATCCACGCATGCAGCCTGAGGTCAATGCTGCACATTCAATGACAGGAGAGAGTCACAAACCTAGAAGTCCTGGACAGAGCAACTGCTTTAAGATGAACTCTCTAAGGGCAAAATGAATCGAGGTAGGCCTCGCAAGAGGTATAAAGACTGTGCGCAAGCCAACATTACTCATGCTGGGTTAAAGCCAAAGCAGCTAGGGCAGCATGCAGAAGACTGAACAGGCTGGTGTGCTCTCGTACGACATGCGTATGACAACTTCAAAGAGCAGTGACACATACGTATGATTGATGCTCATGAGAGGAGAAGGGCAACAGCAACAGCCACATGGACAGAGCCAGGACAATTCCCTTGTCCCTAATGTGAACGCCAATACCATTCAAAGCTTGGACTCCTCAGCCACATGCGAGTCCGCAACCCGATGAGCCTGTGCAAGCTCAAGGCGTCATTATCGGACACAACGGACTACCAAAAAGAATATCCAACCTACACCTCTCCCTCTGTAACTTTCAGACCATTGCTTCTTGTTCTGCCATCTGTCATCACTGAGAACAGGCTCTCCCCATTCTCTTTAGAACTCCCTTTCAGGAAGTTGAAGACTGCTATCAAATCGCCCCTCAGTTTTCTCTTCTGCAAGCTAAATAAGTCCAAATCTCTCAGCCTCTCCTCAGAGGTCATGTGCTCCAGTCCCTTCACCATTTTTGTTGTCCTCTGCTGAACCTGCTCCAGTGCATCCACATCCTTTCTATACTCCAGCTGTGGCCTGACCAGTGCCAAGTAGATGTGAATAATTACTTCTCTAGATCTGCTGAAAATGCTCCTCCTAATGCACCCCAATATGCCATTAGCCTTTTTGGCTACAAGGGCACACAGTTCACTCATATCCAGCCTTTCATCCACTGCAATCCCCAGGCCCTTTTCTGCTGCACTGCTGCTTAGCCAGATGGTCCCCAGCCTGTAATAATGTTTGCTATTCTTCCCTTCCAAGTGCAGGACTCTGCACTTGTACTTGTTGAACCTCATCAAATTTCTTTTGGCCCAACCGTCAATAGGTTCGGGGCTTCGCAATTATGGAGGGATTTATTAAGCACAAAGGAGTGGGACCAACAGATTGGCCATGCTCAGTTGAAGCATCCTCCCAAAAATAGAGAGTAGCACTGTGTGGGAAGGTTGAAGCAGACTCACTTGGGTATGACCATTCCTTCTTGAGAATCTGTGCTGTTATAGAGAAAGTGTGGTGCAAGATACTGGTCTTTTAATCTCCACAGTTCCTGATGTTTTTTTTTTCCTTTATCATATTTGAGAACTGATTAAAACTAGTTGCTATTTCATTTCTGATTGAAAAATTATTTTGCCACTCAAATTACCTTTTGTTAATTTTCATGGACATCAAGGTTATTGAATTACTTGAAATGTATTATGTGATATAATTCAGAATCTAGTTAACAAAACTTTCCTCACTTTTAGTGAACAATATTCTGGAATGAATGAATTAGATTCTCAGCTCGTGTTAACCAGAATATGTTTAAGGTCTGGCCCGGTATTTTTTACGGTGTGTTTGCCCTCAGTAAATGTTATACCCTAACTGAAGAGAGAGTTTTGTATACTTTTCCTTCCAGTTTATGTTCAAGAAAAAATAAACTAGCTATTGAAAAATCATCACTGGGTAAGCTGAGGGGTGTTTTCTATAAATATATGAAAATAGAAGGCAGTACTCATTCTTAATATTTTTTATTACACATTTCATTCAGTTTCTCCTAAAAAGAAATCCTCACTGTATTCCTTCCCTTCACTGTATTCACTGCTCACTCAGGGCATAGCAGGCAGAGAAAAGTGGGCAGTGAATGGAGGGATTCAGGGGAAAGAGGCCAAATGGGGGATGGGGTCTCAGGGTGGAATGGGATGGTGGGGCCATGATCCTGACAAGATCTTTTTGAGGCTGCCTGCTCCAATCAGCTCCTGATGCCAGCCTCAGTCATGCACTTCTTACCATTTCAAACAAGCACCTTTGTGCCTTCACCCATGTTGCCCCTCGTGTTTGGGAAGAGCTCTCCATAAGCTTCTGCAAAATTAATACTGTATTCTCCTTCTGAACTATCCTCTGCTATGAGGTCTACAATAAACTTAGCTAGAGCTAGGGTACTGGTGGACTGAATCACTACCTATCATTCTGACCAGTATTGTCTCTTTGTTTCCTCATACTCCTCCAGTCTCTCTGCATCCATCTATTGTCTCTTGTCTTAGATTGTAAGATATTTGAGGTGCTGCCTAGCATTTTGATATCCTGGTCTGTATCAGTGGCTGCTAGATATGTAGTGATACAAGTCAGCAAATAACTTTTCAAACAAATACAAAAGTTGGTTTAGGGGACAAGGATCAGTGGTAGACCTGATCCTCTGTAGATATACTGCAAAATCTATCAGCTTTGAAGAGAAGTGGTGTCAGCTGCAGAATCTATTGCAGCCCTGCCATGGCTGTGGAGTCACACTGCTGACACTGTGTAGGAGACCCAAGGCTGTTTTTTTCCCCTCATAAGTCCATGTAGAACTTCCTTGTGTGGAACATATTGGCCGTGTCTACACGTGCAAGCTACTTCGAAGTAGCGGCGCCAACTTTGAAATAGCGCCCGTCACGTCTACACGTGTTGGGCGCTATTTCAAAGTTGAAATCGACGTTAGGCGGTGAGACGTCGAAGTTGCTAACCCCATGAGGGGATGGGAATAGTGCCCTACTTCGACGTTCAACGTCGAAGTAGGGAATGTGTAGACGATCCGTGTCCTGCAACATAGAAATAGCGGGGTCTGCCATGGCGGCCATCAGCTGAGGGGTTGAGAGATGCTCTCTCTCCAGCCCCTGCGGGGCTCTATGGTCACCATGTGCAGCAGCCCGTAGCCCAGGGCTTCTGGCTGCTGCTGCTGCAGCTGGGGATCCATGCTGCATGCACAGGGTCTGCAACTAGTTGTCGGCTCTGTGTATCTTGTGCTGTTTAGTGCAAGTGTGCCTGGGAGGGGCCCTTTAAGGGAGCGGCTTGCTGTTGAGTCCGCCCTGTGACCCTGTCTGCAGCTGTTCCTGGCACCCTTATTTCGATGTGTGCTACTTTGGCGTGTAGACGTTCCCTCGCAGCGCCTATTTCGATGTGGTGCTGCCCAATGTCGACGTTGAATGTCAACTTTGCCAGCCCTGGAGGATGTGTAGACGCTATTCATCGAAATAGACTATTTCGATGTCACTATATCGAAATAAGCTATTTCGATGTAGCGTGCACGTGTAGACTTAGCCATTCAGTCTGAGTTGCTGAAGGGGCTTAGGAGTTTGCAGTTACTAAACTTCCTGATGATTTTGTCAGGAAGCTGTTTGGTCTTTTGAAGAACCACATTTTAGTGGTCATAATAGCCACTGTGTTACCATCTGTTATCAGTTTTCTACAAAGAGAGTAAATGAACAGTCACCATCACTTAGACAATGAGCTGCACTGAGTAAACGAATAGGACTGCAATACAGTAACTATTAAGAAGTGCTGTACACATTTTCAGGTAGAATTTTGTGAAAGGGACAATATGTCACATTTAATAAGAAAGAGTTATGGTCTGAATAATATTTCAAGCTACAGCAGCAAAGTTTCATTTAGGAATACAGCTTTGGTTTTGATGTAGGGACATTCTACAATGGTAGAGTGATTTTGTTTTTACTTATTTTAAAGTGATGTTTTTTACTGTGGTAAAATGATGATGTACAAGTAATTACAAAGGAACCCTTAAAACAATTCTTTGCATTTTAATTTTAGCAGTTCTGTCTTGGTTACAGTGAAGATCTGTTTTTCAGGGGAAGCAATGTGATGTTGTTTAATACAGATATTTAAGTCTGAGTAGCGCCTTCAGTTTGCAAAAAATAATAAATGTCACTCTTAGCTTGTTGATTTTTCACTGGCTAGTTCATTTTTCCCTTGAAAATAAACTGGAAGGAAAAGTCTACAAAAGTCTCTGTTCAGTTAAGGTATGGTATTTACTGAGAGCAAACATACCATGAGAAATATTGGGCCAGAACTTAGATGTATGCTGATCAAGGCAAGCTGAAAATCTGTTTCATTTGAGAACTTTGCTTCAGCTTTCTACTGCTATGTTTATTATGGAATACTCTTCCAGTCATTTATAAAATAACCTAAATGCTCATGAAAATTAACAAATGGCAATGTAAGGGGCAAAAAAGAGTGTTTCTCAACATTGCTGACCAATCAGAAGTGAAATAGCAACTAGTTTTCATCAGTTGTAATATATGACATTGAAAAAGCTTATCAGAAAGCATGCCTTTTACTTCTGATACCAGTCTGGGGTCTATAGATGAGTAGTAGATATAGATCATTGCTGGACTCCGTCTGTTGTTATTGGACATCTGCAGGCTATAATCTGTTGCAATGATGGCCACTGCTTTAAAGATTTCCATAGAATTCTGAAAGCAGTGGACTGTCTTTCTGTGAACAACAAACCAGCTTCAGAACCTCTTTACATTTATGTTGACTTAATTTAATAAATAAAATAATAATTAATAAAAACAACTAGTATCACAGTAGACTTCTGCTTGGTATGAGAAGAAGCTGCTTACTTTCCTGCTACTTGAGCTTTGTAAAAGTAGAAAAGAAACTTAATGAAAGAGGCAGAAAAGGCACGTGGCATAAGCTTGGGAAAATACCACACCCAAAGTTCATAACCAACCCCCAAGTAACTGTCCCAACTCAAATGGATTGAGCAGTGTCCTTTGCCTCTCAGCCTCAGCAGTCT
Organism: Carettochelys insculpta; assembly: GCF_033958435.1. NCBI lineage: Eukaryota > Metazoa > Chordata > Testudines > Carettochelyidae > Carettochelys > Carettochelys insculpta. Next base: position 75,402,113 of record NC_134137.1, read on the forward strand.
AATACTATAAAGATCCAATCCACACACTCAAACTTTCTCCGTACTCCACTTCAAATGCCCCACTTACACTCTGTCCAGTCAGTGCAGGCCCTGATATATCACCCTAAAGCATGCCCTCATTGACCTTGAGGCAGTGCTACCTTTGTGCTGGTCCAGCATTCTGCTTGCCCCTGTCAGCTGCCCCACAGGCTGCCTGCCGGTTGCTCCTGCCAGCCAGTTGCTCCTGCCAGCCAGCTGCTGCTTCTCCTACCGGTCAACTGCCGGTCATGCCTGCCAGCTGCCCACTGCTCTTCCTACCAGCTGGCTGTGCCTACTGGCCAGCCACTAGTCGCTCGCTGCTGTCTTGTGGGTTTTACTGTAGGCAAAACCCTGTGACTCCAACTCTCAGGCTGGGTCTACACATGCCCCTTCCTTTTGAAAGGGGCATGTTAATGAGTGGGTTCAAAAGATGCTAATGAGGTGCTTCAATGAATATGCAGTGCCCCATTAGCATAATGGCAGCCACAGCAATTCGAAAGTGCAGCTTTTTGAATTGCACGCCGCCCGTGGAGACGGGACCTTCCCCCAGTTTTTGAAAGCCCTTCTGATACAGAGTCAGTGATTTCAGCTCATAGGGGCATTCAGCTCTGGGCCCAGCCACAGCATCTCAGTATCCACCAAGGTGGATTTTCACAGAAAAACTATTGATGCCTCTTTAGGCCTACCTTTGAGCAGTGGTTGGGCAGAGGGGGCGGGGGGGCTAGTCAAACCAGTCTTACAGCTGTATAGCCAAAAGGCTCCCAGCCAACTGGCTCAACCACTATGCTTCCCCCGCTGTTTTTCCTCACACTGCTTAGATGCAGGAAGCTCTCTGCAATTCATACCTTACACAGTAGTGATGACTGCCCTGTCCCCCCACAACTACTTCAAGCATTGTTGAGACTCCACAGTTCTTATACTGGGTGATACCATAAATTGTGACTTTACAACAACGTGCTGTTTGCAATAGATAAATTTCATTGCTTCACCTGCTCCCATTAGGCTTTGTTTACAAGGTATTATGTATGCACACCTTTGGATTTTCATGCAAATGAGCTCTGAAGGACACATTCCCCAAATCCTTCAGCAGTATTGAGCTTCTGCTAGCATTTTCCTTATATAATATTTTAGAGAGCAAAGGAGAGGCTTTCATGCAGGGGTGGGCAGTCAAATCCGCCATGAGCTACCCCCAGCCGGCTGCTGCCCCTAGCCACCAAGTGCCCACCATGAGGGGGTCCATGGCTGGGAAGCCCTGTTCTAGCACTTTGCACAGGGACCCCAGTCAGCACTGCCACGGCCACCCCCAGCAGGTGTACCGCACAATCCCTGCAACCCTGCACACTCCACATTGCCACCTCTTGCACACTGTCCCCCACCTCCCACACACTGCCCCCCTCCCACTGAGCAAACAGGGTTGTTGCAAAAATAAACAGTTATATTCTCCACTACAAAAATGAGTGTTTCATGCCTTCTATGCATAACATAAAGCCAAACTATTTACGGGGGGCTAACTATTTACAGGAGAAGAGTGACCTGTGTGACCAACCTGGTGGGCCATTACTCTAGGGCAGGGGTAGATGACTGCGACCCATGCTTGACCTGGGACCTGCGTCCCCCCACCCCTTGTCCAGGGTTCCTGGTGGAGATGGGAGGGGATGAGAAGGACAGGGAGGTAGGGCTGGGGATCAGCCTTGGCCCAGTGGTCTGGCCCAGCAGGGCCCTCTCCCGGCGGGCTGGTAGGTGGAGCTGTGGCAGGCAGGGTGGCAGGAGGGGTGGCGGGAAAAGCAGTATGAGGGGCAGTGGGAAGGGTGCCGGGAGAGGGCATCTGAGCCAGCCACCACATTCCAGATGGTAGGTAGCCACCACATCCCAGGCAGCCTCCCCTTCTCAAAGTGGAGATATCACTCCACCAGCTCCACTTGCCGCCAGATGGAGGCGGTGAGTCGAGTCCTCCACTGCCCACCATTGTTCCCTCCATGAGTGAGAACGTCCTGGTGCCAGGGGTGGTTCTGGTTGGTTGCCGTCTCTTGCCTCCAGGGGGGCTGTCTGGGACCACTGATGAGGCAAGGCTCTCCTGGCCCTTGGATAATGTGGCTGCGGAAACAGTAGGGAAGAAAGGAACAGGCCATGGGTACTGACCCGTGCCCCATGGCCCACGTCCCCCATCACCCCATGGGAAACAGGTCGCTGTCCCCCGTCCAAGGGCATGGTGGCCCTATGGCTGGCCCCCTTGTGTGGTCCAGCCCTCTCCCCTTGGAGGCAGGGCATGGTGCTCAGGGTGGAAGCAGGTGCTGAAGGGCACTAACAGCCACACCGCCTTCCCAAGGGTCATGGTCCAGCTGAGTCCTGGCAGGCTGGGGTCTGCCAGAGGAGTGTGGAGCGGGGCCTGGTTGTGTGGGGTGCCCCACCCTATGATCCAGGGTGTGTGCCCTGTCAGGTACGTGCCTGAGGGTCCACTGCTGAGGTTGCGGGGTGCATGGCTTGCCTATGCCCGGGTGGAGGTGCAGGAGGGGAAGTCGATCATGAGCATCTACGCACATCCTTTTTCAAAAAAGAATGTCAAAAAGGGGAGCTTCTTCCTATTTCCTGTTTGGAAGAGTGCTTTCAATTTCTGTATCGGAGGGGTAGCCGTGTTAGTCTGTATCTGTAACAGCAACGAAGGGTCCCGTGGCACCTTATAGACTAACAGAAAAGTTTTGAGCATGAGCTTTCGTGAGCAAAGACTCACTTCAATTTCTGTGGCGCCTACCATCAATTTAGTTTTTAAAAGAGCACACAGCACGTGTAAACATGCTGCGCACTCCTTTGAAAAAGGGGCTGTAGTTTCAAAGTTTCAAAATTATTGCCTAGTATAGACACAGCTATAGTGTTTTGAACGTGCAAATGAGGGGAGTAAGGTGGCTGCCATGAAGATCATGACATGGGATGTGACCCTAGCAACAGTTTTTCCCAGAGAATTCAGAAGACAGGTTGTCTACAGAAAACAACAATGAAATATTTGCATGGTCAGGATGTGTGGTTCTAGAAGAAGTGCTAAGCAAAAAGGTGATACTATACAGGTTGAACCTCTGTAGTACTGCACCCTCAGGACATGACGGCCGTGTCTACACTAGCCCCAAACTTCGAAATGGTCATGCAAATGGCCATTTCAAAGTTTACTAATGAAGCACTGAAATACATATTCAGCGCCTCATTAGCATGCGGGCGGCCGCAGCACTTCGAAATTAACGCAGCTCGCAGCCGCGCGGCTCGTCCCGACGGGGCTCCTTTTCAAAAGGACCCTACCTACTTCAAAGTCCCCTTATTCCCATCTGCTCATAGGAATAAGGGGACTTCGAAGTAGGCGGGGTCCTTTCGAAAAGGAGCCCCATCGGGACGAGCCGCGCGGCTGCGAGGAGCATCAATTTTGAAGTGCTGCGTCCGCCCACATGCTAATGAGGCGCTGAATATGTATTTCAGCGCTTCATTAGTAAACTTTGAAATGGTCATGCAAATGACCATTTCGAAGTTTGGGGCTAGTGTAGATGTAGCTGACAGGTGCCAAATGAGAAAATTTGTCGGTCCATAGGAGGTCAATATTTTCTACCACATTACCAACATTTCCACTGCTTACCGGATTCTTAGAAGACATTTAGGTATAAATTACAGCTAAATAACAGCACAGAACACTGAGAGGCAAAATTCATGGCTATAAACAAATTTTATGGGGACACAGAAAACTTGGCAACACCTGTGGTGAATGGTCATCCAGATAACTAAACTCATGCCAGATTACAGATGCTGATGAACAAAAGAGTTCCGGGTTAGGGAGGTTCAATCTGTATTACGACCTTCCACGTCTCACATTCTATCTTCCTTTTCTACCCTTTAAGTTGGGACCAAACATTGCCTGGAGTTCAGCATCAACCACCCCATTGATTTTATTGGCAGTTGAGGTCTCTCAGCATTTTTTATTAGCTGTATGGTGCCTCAAATAACTGGGTCCCATTTGCTCAGCTGCATAATCCTGTATGTATCTTTCATCCCAACTGTGAGTTGTTATATCATTTGCTAGCATTTGCTAGCTTTTCATTTGATTCATAAGGCAGTTTTCTTTTGCATCCTTGGTTTGTCTCTGTCTGGCCTTCCTTCTCATTACGGAATACTTTTAAAGTTGATGAATCATGTTGAGAAACCTTTAACTTTTTTAAAGGTCTACCCATTTTTATCCATGAAGTGCAGTTCCCTGCTTTCATGAACGTCTATAGAAGATATGAAACTTTGTTTAGAATTTTTTCTTAAGGTATTTTGGGTATTATTATGTATTTTTTTAAAAGCACTTCTGAGTGGCACTGGATAATCACATTTTATGATTAGTAAATTATTAAAGGACATTACAACATTGTATTATGATGCTATATTATGAATACAAGACCATCTTAGAAAAAAACCAGCAACAAAGGGTCCTGTGGCACCTTATAGACTAACAGAAAAGTTTTGAGCATAAGCTTTTGTGAGCACAAACTCACTTCATCAGATGCTGGTCTTGGAAATCTGCAGGGCCAGGTATAAATAAGCCAGAGCAAGGCTGGGGATAACAAGGTTAGCTCAGTCAGCAAGGGTGAGGCTTACTACCAGCAGTTGATCTGGAGGTGTGAACACCAAGGGAGGGGAAGCTGCTTTTGTATTTAGCCAGCCATTCTCAGTCTTTGTTTAAGCCTGAGCTGAGGGCGTCGAATTTGCAGATGAATTGTAGCTCAGAAATTTCTCTTTGGAGTCTGGTACTGAAATTTTTTTGCTGTAGGATAGCTACTTTTAAGTCTGCTACTGTGTGGCCTGGGAGATTGAAGTGCTCTCCTATGGGTTTTTGTATATTGCCATTTCTGATATCTGATTTGTGTGCATTTATTATTTTACGTAGAAACTGTCCAGTTTGTCCGATGTATATAGCAGAGGGGCATTGCTGGCACATGATGGCATAAATTATATTGGTAGATGTGCAGCTGAATGAACCCACGATGGTGTGGCTGATCTGATAAGGTCCTGTAATGGTGTTGCTGGTGTAGATATGTGGGCAGAGCTGGCAACAAGGTTTGTTGTATGGAAGGGTCCCTAAGTTAGAGTGACTGTGATGCAGTGTATAGTTGCTGGTTAGTATTTGCTTCAGGTTGGCAGGTTGTCTGTGGACAAGGACTGGTCTGCCTCCCAAGGCCTGTGAAAGTGGGGGATCATTGTCCAGGATTGGTTGTAAATCCCTGATGATGCACTGTAGAGGTTTTAGCTGAGGACTGTAGGTGATGGCCAGTGGTGTTCTGTTGGTTTCTCTCTTGGGCTTGTCCTGCAGTAAGAGGCTTCGTGGCGCACATCTGGCTCTGTTGATCTGTTTTTTCACTTCCTCAGGTGGGTATTGCAGTGTCAAGAATGCTTGGTAGAGATCCTGTAGGTGTTTGTCTCTGTCAGAGGGGTTGGAGCAAATGCGGTTATATCTTAGTGCTTGGCTGTAGACAATGGATCGTGTGGTGTGTCTGGGATGGAAGCTGGAGGCATGAAGGTAGGCGTAGCGATCAGTGGGTTTACGGTGAAGGGTGGTATTGATGTGGCCATCGTGTATTAGCACCTTGGTGTCCAGGAAGTGGATCTCCTCTGTGGACTGTTTCAGGCTGAGGTTGATGTTGGGGTGAAAGTTGTTGAAGTCCCGGTGGAATTCCTCCAGAGTCTCCTTCCCATGGGTCCAGATGATGAAGATGTCATCAATGTAGCGTAAGTAGAGACGGAGTGTTAGTGGACAAGAGCTAAGGAAGCACTGTTCCAGGACAGCCATGAAAATATTGGCATATTGAGGGGCCACGCGGGTACCCATAGCTGTGCCGCTGATTTGAATGTATATATTGTCACCAAATCTGAAATAGTTGTGTGTGAGGATAAAGTTACAGAGCTCAGCCATCAGATGTGCTGTAGGATCATCAGGGATACTGTTCCGGACAGCATTTATTCTAACTCTAACTCAGGGACCCATCCATGCAACAAACCTCGTTGCCAGCTCTGCCCACATATCTACACCAGCAACACCATTAAAGGACCTAACCAGATCAGCCACACCAGCGTGGGTTCATTCAGCTGCACATCTACCAATATAATTTATGCCATCATATGCCAGCAATGCCCCTCTGCTATATACATCAGACAAACTGGACAGTCTCTACGTAAAAGAATAAACACACACAAATCAGATATCAGAAATGGCAATATACAAAAACCCATAGGAGAGCACTTCAATCTCCCAGGCCACACAGTAACAGACTTAAAAGTAGCTATCCTACAGCAAAAAAAATTCAGTACCAGACTCCAAAGAGAAATTTCTGAGCTACAATTCATCTGCAAATTCGACGCCCTCAGCTCAGGCTTAAACAAAGACTGAGAATGGCTGGCTAAATACAAAAGCAGCTTCCCCTCCCTTGGTGTTCACACCTCCAGATCAACTGCTGGTAGTAAGCCTCACCCTTGCTGACTGAGCTAACCTTGTTATCCCCAGCCTTGCTCTGGCTTATTTATACCTGGCCCTGCAGATTTCCAAGACCAGCATCTGATGAAGTGAGTTTGTGCTCACAAAAGCTTATGCTCAAAACTTTTCTGTTAGTCTATAAGGTGCCACAGGACCCTTCGTTGCTGTTACAGATCCAGACTAACACAGCTACCCCTCTGATACTTAGAAAAAACCAGATATTCATATTTTGGCATTTGTCTAATTGTTATCTCTTAAATCAGCTGGTATATTTTGACATGTTTATTTTTTTTAAATGATTTAAAATAAGATAATGCAGTGTATAAATCCACCACATCAGACACTAAGATTCTGGTACTGAGGAAATGTGAATTTTTTCTTGGATTTCTGAATGCTCAAAGAAAGCACCTTGATCACACACACTTAAAAAAAATAAAACCGGGCCCATGGATCAGATTCAGTATTCATACTTTCCGCTTTATTTTTCTCCAATAAGGCAAAACAGCCATCCACCACAAGGGTCTGCAACCAGAGGCTCTGCAACCACATGTGGCTCTTTAAGGACTACATTCTGGATCCTGACACTATAATTGCAAAGAGGAAAAATAAAACCTCCTGATTATGTTTGATAAACAGAGAACATCTGAAAGCCCAAAACCGAACTCACATCTAAATAGCAAACATGTGACCTTGAAACATTGGATAACTTCCCCTAGGGCTTGTCTACACTACCACCCTTCTTCAAAGGAAGGATGGTAATTGGGGTGTTGGGAGTTTACTAATGAAGTGCTGCACTGCATATGCAGCACTTCATTAAGCAAATTCCCCCCTGCAGCAACTTCATTAGCAAACTCACAGCACCCTAATTACCATCCTTCCTTTGAAGGAGGGGGGTAGCGTATACAAGCCCCTAGAGTACTCTAGAAAGACAAGGTTTGGGAGTGAAAGTCAGGAAGACAGTGGTACAAACACACATAAAGTGTGAGGAAATAGAATATGTAAAAAATTTGTGAACGTCCTGCAGTAAACACGTATCACATTAAAAATCAAGGAGTGTGCTCTGTTCTTAAAACAGGGGTTACAAAAACTATGGTTTGACCTTATTTATTAAGGGTGGGCTCATACTCACATGTACTGCAGCTCTTGAATTACTGATTTTTTACTGAATTGAAAAAAAAAAAGTCTCTTCTTGCTATTTTGGTTGCCAGCCTCTGACTTAGCATCACTAGTTGCTTAAACTAGACTTATGCCTGCTTTGCATCAGCAGATCAACACAAGGCAGTCAGATCCCACTGAAAAACCTATTCACTGGACTTGGATTCTACAGTAGACTCTTCCACCAATGAGCCGTACAAGTCTGTGAAACTCAACTTCAGATAATGTTTCAGCAATGGCCCGTATCTTTGCGTGCTTTATATTTTTGTTACCTAACTTGAAGACACCTAACCTAAAGAAGCCTAAGCTCTGCTGTTTTAAAAGGTGTTGAGTAATTGCTGCTCCCTTCAAAATTGGTGAGAACTATAGAAAAATCTGGCCCTAATTCTGTGTTTTGGTTGAATAGATATAATATTACTACCCTTTGGAAGTAATGGGATGCTTTTTGGAATCAGAAACAGAATTTCATCCTTTAAAAAACAGCTTAATTATGGCTCATTTATACTCATTTTATCTAGAAAGATGAATTCCTGCCTCGTTTCTAACACTTCATTGTAAATTTAATTTTTTTTAAAAAATATTCAATATCAATATCATTTTCCACTGCTGTTCAAGACAGATAATACCTGGAGTGATAGCCACTTGATACACTTTTCCAATATAGCTGCTGAATCTCAGGCAAGATGAGAAGACAGAAACACAAATCAGCATGTCCTCTTCATTGAATGTTACAATAAAGGACTCCATGCCACAACATCAGCAAAGAGATATTCATTGCTCTGGAGATTGCCAGTTCATGGGGAAGACATGCTCATTAGTATTCTGTAGCCTTTTATAGTATTGATTTTAATAATCATTAAGTCACATAGACTTAAACATCAAGATTTAATATAGAGTTTATTAGACTATCAATAACTCCAGAGGAACATGGGAAGTCTTCTCTGCTGGTATTTCCAGTAGAATTCAGACTTTAAGGACATTCCAGAAACACTGATTGAATTGTTCTGCTGGCTTGTCAACACCACTTCAATGCAAACAGTACCTATCCTCATAGGATGGGGTTTCCCAGCAACGTAGACTATCCACTTCTTCGACAAAAATTAGCTAGGTCCTCACACTGATAATATTATGGGTTAGGTCAGTGTAGCTATTCCTCTCGGTGTGTTGTTTTCATTCTTCTGAAAGATGAAGTAAATTCCTGATGTAAAGCAGCTCTGAGCTACAACATGCATTAATTTGCACTTCCCCCATTGACTCAGAACACTTCTTTTTACAACCTCAGCTATATTTTCTACTCTTCCTATAGCTTTCCTGTTAAAATACTTGTTATAAGCCTTGACCTATAAAATAATATTACTCTATTTCACATTTTTGTGTGCTTCTGCAGATGAAACTATTTGCAGTTTGAGAGTAAAACATATTGCTAGAACTATAAAAAAGAATAAGGTAGTAAAGAAATGTTCCTTTTTGGTTTGTATTCATGTGTATCAATGAGATAATACTGACTAATTCTCCTTTGGTATTGAAAGATTATCCTTTCTAAATGGATGTCATCAATTACATCTTGGCTCTGGGTTAAAATACATCTTCAAATACAATTGTGAAACAAAGGGAGTACATAAAAATGGTGAACTGAATGGGAAAAAAAGGAATCTTTAAACTGGAATTTAAAATCCTTATTCACAAATAGAAGTACTGCAGCTACAATGCAAGACTTACTTTATTGCTACATTAATGTATCTTGACCTAGTTACCAGAGATTCGAGGTATTCAAAGAGGAGCAAGACCTGCAAGTTCTGTCCTTTGGCTAATTACAAGCAACAGTGCCACAGCAGTATACATATTTGGAAGAATGCCAGAAACGATTGTCTTTAAAGCATCGACGCTGCTCAAGAGTTATAGCTGATGATAAGGGTCCAAGATTGTCCGAATGGAGGAGGGTAAACTGTTTCAGAGCAAGGTGAGGCATCCCCTCACACACAAACTTTCATCTATTTCTAGACTACAACTTAAGTCGTCTTTATTTAAGGGTCAAATACCCAGTTTTTTGTTTTTGCGTTTCCAGATTCTTGTTGAGACTGGAAGTGCAAAAACCAACCAACCAAAACCGCAAACAAACCCAAAAATTCCTGAGAGGAAAAGCCATTCTTACAGTATGTCTACCTAAACATAAAGAAGCAGCAACCTAAGTATTAAGAGGTTGTACTTACAAATTTTCATAGTAAATTTAATGGGTTCAAAAGTTTTAGGTCATGTGGATAAAGATCCAAGTTTCTGATTTCCAATATAAATTAAACTCAGACTCTGTGAGCCTGCTTCACCACTGTATTGTACCTTATGTAATCATTTCTGTGAAACTTCTATCAAATGCTGCCAGATCACATTTCTTCTCTTATTTACAATGGGGTAAAACTTGGAAAATCATGTCCTGAATCTACAAGGTTTGCATAAATCCAAATTATCTGAAAGTTAAGCCTTGATATTGCTTCCTGCCCTTAAACACTTGTTCAGCTTGAACTACAGGGAAGAGTCTCACTGAAGTCTAGAAAATACAGCTAATATTAAAGAAAATGGGAATCATCATGTACCTAAGGTTAAGCACATGCTGTAGTGTTTTGTTGAACTAGGATTTTAGGAAGAACCAGCTTTACTTAAGAAGCGATTCTGGATGCCTGTGATCAATCCAACATGAGGCATTATTTATAAATCAGGATGTTTCAGGATTCTGAGCAAAAGTGGACAGGGCCATAGAGCCATAGAGCAAAACAACTGATCAGAACCACAAGGACTGTCAAAACAAGGGTCCGAAATAAACTAGGCCAAGGGTCAGCAGCAGGCTTCAGGGTCAGTGCTGAGATTCCAACGAGACTTGTGATCAAAAGTCAGTGTCAGGAATTCAGAGACAGGACAACCATGGCAGCTATTTAGAAAAACAATATTGTAGATTGGATACTATCCAAAATACCCCCTGGGGACATTTAGGACCAAGGAGTCAGTCAATGATCACTAAGAAAACTGTCAGTTGGATCACTTGAGTTGAAATTTGCCCTGGTACTTAGCTAGTAGGGCTCAGTGGTACCACTCGCTCACATCAAGTGTTGGAAATGTTTATGCAGTAGTCTTATGGGGATGGGTTCAAGTCCTGCTAAGCCTCACAACCTATGTTTGCAGTCTCATATCTGATACATTTCTGGCTTGATATAATTTTGTTCTCTGTAATTATGCATTTTAGATTCCATGCTTTTATAATTCTTCATAGATTTTTAATTATGTTCTGAACTACTCCACAGCAGTCCCAATCTTTTTCACTGAAAACAGTTCCAGAATGTAGACCTAGCAGCCAATTAATAAAACAATTACAGATTTTGTTTTGGCTCAGAACAGTCTTCAGACTAATGTTCACAATAAACCATTGTAAAAATAAATGATTTCCAAATACATCTGAAAACAAATGAAAACCTACTTTTAATATATGGAAACATTCACTCATAATTGAAATATGGTCTGGAATAAATTTTTCTATAATATGCTGAGAACTTATCACAGACAGATGTGAATATCTACAGCAATCACCATTAAGATGCACATATTTGATCAAAGTTATTGGTATCATTGCTCCTTTAGGGGAAAATTCAACATCTGATCTTGACTACATTCTGATCTTACCTACACTCAAGGTACATTTACAAACAATGTAATTATAGCAGTATAAACCTGTGTAAGGAGACACTCCACCTCCTCTACCTTCTTTCTGGGATCTTCTCTTCACCAGTGCAGCAAGACCAATTCATTCTGTGCTACTATTGGCTGCTGGCCAGTATTTGTTGTTTGTGATCTTACAGAGGTCATAGGAAACACAGGATGTTGCAAACAGTACTAATTAATTTGAAATGTTTCAATGGACTTTAGCCTCTATTTGTATGAAATAATTACACAGAGAACAGTTATTTCTGGATTCCATCCCCCGGCCACACCTCTTTAATCAAGTGCATGTTTTGCAGAGGTGGTAGAGTATCTGTAACAGTAAGCTCGGGAAGACTATCCAGTATAGCTGCCATTCTCCTCAGAGCTTTCCCTTAATAGCTTTTTCTGTGATTTTCTTCACTTCTACTCTAAACACTGCAATAAGGAGACAGGGGTCTGTACAACGAAGTGAGCAAATTTGCTGCGACTTACTTGGTGTTGAAGTATTTGGATTGGATAAGGACAAAATCAGCATGACAAAGGAAATAGACGCTATATGAATTCATTCACAGCATGTCACAACACAACTGCTTTCACATTCAGTTTACACTGTGGAGATTATAGGACTGTGCTGATGAATTTAAACCCCATATCATAACCATTAATTGGAAAATCCATTGGATCTAGTGCAGAAATATATATAAAACTTGTTTTTCTATTTTACAGTAAAAATGAATAAAAAGCTTAAAAAACTCATGACCCTGTAATTTTCAGGGAATATCGATATTTTTAGAAAGATATTATTATATCTTTGCAACTAACTACTGAGTGAATCAGAGTCCATTCTCCTCAACACAACATGTTCACTTTCCAGAACGTTATCTACAACATACATCACAGTGTTATCAGAAATGAATGTGAGCTGCTAAAAATAATTGGATTCTTGCTCACTAAGCTTTATTCTTTTTTAATGTTTCAGCCCAAAGACAAAAGAAGTCACAAATCCAAAGCAACAATTATTACCTCTGACTCTGATAGTAACAGTTAATGTTAAGCACTTTAGCACTCAATACAGCCAGAGACACTGAATACAGTACTCAGCATTAGTGAGGTTTCTGCAGCCATTAGTTGCTTCGTATACTGCACAACAATCTTGATTAGTGGTTATGTAGTAACACTCTTGGTATGTGATTAATTTAAATGTATCTTCGTAACGCAAATAAACATGGCTTACTGTTATCTTCTATGAAGGCTTAGTGATAATACATTCTGTGCTGTTGATATTTAATTAAAGCTAATGTTGTGTCTTCACGAAATGAAGAACCTCTACATGAGATGTGCAGGTAGCATACGCTACTTTGTCAGCAATTTACATTATATTAAAAAAACCAATAAGGACAGGCAAATATAAAAGCCCAGTTCCTCTGCTTGTGTAGCGGAGCTGCATTGACATCAGCATGGCTTTGCTGATGTATACTGGGATGCCCGACCTATGTTATATACATGGCTCACACAAGCATTTCACAAGGCCTATGGCCTGCTCAACACAGTATATTAATGGACTATTCATTAGTGTTTTGTCTTCATGTGAACACAACTCAACTACGGCTGGCCCTCTGTTTCCTTGTCTCATAGGGAAAAAAAAGATGGAAGACTCATGGATTTCAAGTTTCCACAAGCAACACAGATGCACCCACCCCTTAGATGAGGTGAAGTTTTGAGGTCACTGAGATAAGCCATGTCCCTAAGGTCCATGAAGACCAAACAACCAACTTTAAGGAGAGTCCATGTGTCACCTAATACGCCCCAGGTCATCAGTGCAGTGTCAGCCCATGTGCTCTACACTAAGGGCCATCCCCAGGGGCATGCAGGAACCAGGACAAACCCCTGTCTGCTGAGGCCATGCTCCCACTCTACCTCTTCCTGCCCTTGCTCCTCCCTGTCCCAGCCCGCACGGCTCCCTACTCCCAAATCCCAGCCCTGCTGTGCCCCTGCCCCATCTTTTCCTATCCCTGCTCCACTACCATACGGCACCCACTGCACCCCTTCCCTCAAGCCCTGCCTATGCTCTGCCCCACCCCACCTCTTCCCACTCCCGCTCCACCTCCTCCTGCCCCCATTGCACACCTTGACCCAAGCCTCCTCCCCTGAGCAATGCAACCCTGGAATTACCAGGAGGGAGGGAGGAGCTGGTGCTGGCACCACAGGGATTCGGCAACACCACCGCAGAAAGCGGAACAACCCAGCTTTAGAACATTACAGTTCCCCCAGTCTGGATCCCAGCCACATTGCTTGGTGGAGTGCAGCAGGCTGTGGCCAGGGCATTCCACTTCCTGCCCTGGCTGCAGTGAAGCAGAAAGACTCAGCTGGGAGATGGAGCAGGCTGGAGCTGTGTCGCTCTGCTTCTTCAATCTCCTACTGCTGCTGCTAAGTGAGGGGATGGGCCCAACCCCTGCTGTCAGCGCCAGCCCCCCACACCCAATCCCCCCAGCTGTCTGTTAGCCGGCGGCCAGGTAATGTGCGGTGAGGTACTCCCCTGGGTCCTAAACAACCCAGTTTTTTACTGTTAGAGCAGGCAGCTCCTAGCACACTCACCCACGGCCAGGCTGTAGTAACCAAACGGTTAAAGTTATTTTGTTGTGCCGGCTGTGTTGCAGTGACAAAAGGGTTAACAAAATAGTTAGGCTCAGAGCTTAACTAGTTACAAGTTTATTAAGCTACAGTTATAAGCGTGCGGTTACAAAAGGCTATTGTTTACTTCTTATATGCTAGCAAAATACAGGTGTTAACAAGTTACGTTACAATCCAATACAAAGATATCTGTGATCATCTAACACAATGATATCTTGGCACAATGACATCTAGTTACAGAGCTCTAATTCTTTAGCTGTGCACAAAAAAAAGTCAGAGACCTAGCATGGGTATATCTTACCCTCTCTGCGTCTCTCGATACCAGCGTAGCCAAGCCGGATCGGTCACTCAATTCCGCGGAAAGACGAATACGAGGTTGGGCGTCCCCAGTAGTGGACCTCGGGAGGCAATCACCTGACCCGACCAGCAGGAAGTTGGTGGAATGGCACTCAAAGTTAGAGTTCTGCTGGACCCATCTTTTATACCCCTTTTGGGTTATGTATTCTCTTTCTTATCTATGGTGCCAGATCATACTGGTCTGTCTTTGTGACTCCAGTTTGTTACAAGGGCATTTCTACTTAGTTTGCACTTGTAAGACAAGAGATAAACAATTTAGGAGTACAGGACATTCTTTTGTGCGGGCTGGGCACGTCCCCTTCTGGGTGATTGTGTGTGCATCATATTGATCAATGCCAGCTGGGGTGATTTCTTGAGGGTTCACCCCCCTCTCTCATGTTGACAGTCTGGCCTGTTAGCCTTCTAGCTGTACTTTCTGCTTCTCAGGGTCACGATAAGCTAGCATATCTGGGCCTCAATGAGGGCATCAAAGACTGTGCTGTCAGCAGCCATTTCCGTGCCCTGTGTGCTCCTCAGTGGGGGGGGGGGGCAACGAGCAAGCTGGCTTGTAAGGGGGAGACTCTGTCTGGCTACACTGTCCCAAACCATCCAATGGACGGGACAGCTCTGCTGCTGTCAGCTGCCCTGGCAGCAAGGTTCCCTGAGGAGCTATGCTACCGGTAGCTTTCCTATCATAGCTGAGTACCACCTTCCTCTCTCAATCAAATATAAGCCAAAACAAAAGGATTTTCTTTCTTTCAAAGGCTCCAGTGAATGTGACCTGACCCGAGTCACCAGCAGCATTTCCACTGTGTGGGCCAGTTTTACTGTGGTTTGCCGAGCCTCCTATGAGAGTTGGAGTAACAAGATGCCCCATTTGGCCTAGAATAGTTCCTCTTCAAAGCCCTGTCTCAGCTGCCCCAACATTTTTTTGCAGAAGTGGGTATTTGTTCTGCTTGTTCTTGGTGACTTGATCAGCTAGCAAGAGCAAATGAGATGAATGCCAATTTCTGACAAAAAAGTGAGGTACAGAGCAGTTGTGTAACCAGGACAGGGCCCTTGGGAGGGGACCCCAACTATGGGTGTACGGGCAATGGTGTGGGAGGGCTGCTTTTCCTTTGGGAAATATGGTCAACCTAATGATAGACCCTAGTGTTCCAGGTGTATCACAACTTGGTGGCAAAGGCCAGAAGGCTGGAGTCCTGCTGGACCCCAATATACTCTGTATCACAGGGAAAAGGAAAAGGTTGAAAACACCCTAATTATATGGCTTAAACAGTTACAGTTCCAGAGAAAATGGTGGTTCTTAGCCTGCCCGCCTTTCCCCTGCTCTGGAAAGCCATCCAATAGAGGGCTGAGGCTATGGTGCGTCATCCATTCCGGTATTAAAGCAAATAGGAGGTTCCTGGGCCACAACCTGTCTGTGCTTTGTCTCACTGGAGCTATCTGCCTGCTGCTGTGATGGCACTTGTTCTGGCTAGCTGCTCCCACTGTGATGTTAGTAACCATCTAGACTGCCCCTAGCAGCCCAAGCCCCAACTCTCTGGCAATATATAGTGTCCTTTACAGAGACCATTGACATCCTCAATGGCCCAACACCCAGTCTGAGCAGAGTGAGAACTTCCCATAGCAATCCCAGAGATTAGGGCACGTTGGCTGCAATAACCTTGTTCAGAGTTTCTGATCCTTTAAGAGCTTGACATAGCCACTGTCCTTATGTCACCAGATTGCTCTTTGAGGCCTTCTGGCAGACGGACACCTGACCATTCTCTGCACCTCCTGAAAGAGCTCTTCACTGGTGTGAATCCAGTTGCAGTGTGTGACAGTCACAGACAGCTCTGCATAATGGCTTACAGCACTTGCAGCAGCTTTTTGACCACTTGCTTCCTAAAACACTTCCTTTGGCTTCCTTTCAGCTTCCCAATGCTGCACCATCCTCTAGAGCAGTCACCACCTTCTCCCAAAGGCGTGTTACTTTCTGGGTCAGGGTGTTTCATAAAAATCTCTTTTGCCCCCTTCCCTATTTGCTAGGTTGAGCGTATTACAGCATGTCCATGGTGAATGGCTGTAGGTCAGCAAGGCAGTGAACAGGAAAAGAGGTTTTTTGCTCAGTGGGTTCATCACAGAAAATAATTCTCACCTGGAAAATATGTGAAGTTCTTGATCTCAACCATTTATGATTTAAGTCTTCCTTCTGGTGCTTGCTGCCTCCAAAGATGTACCTTTGCTGTGCTCAGCACCATTCATTGCCTCTGTAACCCACAGGCTTGTATTGCTCTCCAACCTACCTCGTTCATCTGCACAGTATGCTCTGTGCCCGCCTCCTGTAGCTTGCAGTTCACACTCTCCTGCTCCCCAGTGAAACTTCATGTCTCAGTGAACTTCAATCTTCCCTCAAACTCTCAGCTTGCAAAGTACTTTGTCTGAGCTCTTTGTCCTTCATGCCCTTCACCATTAGCACCTGCCTCAAGCTATCATCTGTCACAAGTAATTTCCCTAATTTGAGGTATCAGAAATGTTATACATTGATTTTTATATTTATTAGTCCATTGCTTAATACTCATATACCTGTTAATCTCAGCTTGTAAAGCACAGAATGAAGACTCATTTTCTCCTCATTTTCCTATTGAATTGCAAAACCTATTTTGCTTGCCAATTTATATCCATTCTCCCTCAGAAAGTCTGCAAAACGATAAGGGGGAATATTAGCGAACTAAACTGTTCTTTCACACTAGCTTCTGTTGCACACTGAACAATTTTATCTTTGGTGTCTGACTAAAACCATAACCCTGGAATTCTCCCTTCACTCTATAATCCTGTTAAATAACATTAATTGTGTCCAGTTTATATAATCTCTGTGGTGCGGTAGCTAGTGGAAAAGTCATTTGGTACCAAAAAGGTATCCCTGTTCAATGTCATTCTCTTCTCCTGTATTTTCTATGTGCATTTATTTTTTCTATACTTTCTGTCAGGGATTAAAGATGAAGCACCTCCTTCCCTGCATGTTAGTTGGATTTAGATTATTTTAAGGAATTCTATGCCAAAGAGACAGTTCTTCAGATTTTTTAAAAATGTTTATTGCTTAGTTAATACATTTAAAGGATTTGTTTTGCTTCTGTCAAGTATATTCCCCTCTCTGACACTTTGAGCACAAAAGGTGGGGGGCCCACAAGAGACCTTAAAATACCTTGCCTCCTTAGGCTTTTGCTTAAAATTTTCCCAGATTCCCTGACCTTGGGAGGTAGCTTCCACCACCCAAGTAAGAAAACCGATCTTTAGAACGCAGGAAGACGTACTTGGGATGTCTCCTTGTGAGGTAACCCCAAGCTCTAAACCCTCCCTGAGGAGAGAGTTGGAAAACAAAGAGAGAGAGAACAAATGAAAATGCAATCTATGATAGCTGACTCTTCAGTCTTAGGCATGCACACACACCCTTCTCTAGGACACCGGAATCAAATCATTGCCTTAAAGGAAGATGATTTATTAACAAAAGAAAAGGAATACATGATAAAGCATACCTGGTTGCTAGGTGTTACAGCCCAACTATAGATAGATAGATAGATATTAAAAGGTAGGTTAAAGCATAGAGAATTACTTTTTTGGGATTTAGTGTAAAAGTTATAGGCTGTGTCTACACTAGCCCAAAACTTCAAAATGGCCATGAAAATGGCCATTTCAAAGTTTACTAATGAAGTGCTGAAACACATATCCAGTGCCTCAATGGAATGCCAGCAGCCACGGCACTTTGAAATTGACGCGGCTCGCCGCCTCGTGGCTCATCCAGACGGGGCTCCTTTTCAAAAGGACCCCAGCAACTTCTAAATCCCCTTATTCCTATCCACTGATATATCTGCTGGTAGGAATAATGGGATTTTGAAGTTGGTGGGGTCCTTTTGAAAAGGAGCCCCGTCTGGACGAGTCACGCAGTGGCGAGCTGCGTCAATTTCAAAGTGCTGCAGCTGCCGGCATTCTAGTGAGGCGCCGAATATGTGTTTCAGCGCTTCATTAGTAAACTTTCAAATGGCTATTTTCATGGCCATTTTGAAGCTTTGGGCTAGTGTAGGCATAGCCATAGTGTATAGGAGAAGACCTGCACCAGACCCAAACAAGTAAATAACATTATCAAATCTGACTAAACATTTTCTTTTTACTTATATATCTGTATGCCCAGATATTTAGTGAATTCTCCAAGCCTGGCTCAGGTTTAAACCATCTCTGTGGCTCCTTCTTCCAGCCATGCTCAGGAAAGACCCTCTCATCAGGTAAATGCTGTAATTCAGAAATCCCACTCTCTGTTCCCATTGGCTTACCTGGATGCATGGTAACAAAGAACCCACCATCTCTGGGTTTAACTCTTTACAGCCATTTATGCATGACACTTGCCATGTGCAACCCACACAACTACATGTGGTTAACTGTCCCATGTAGTGATTCCTAAACAACTCTACAGAGAAAGAATGAGTCTGTGTCTACACTAGCATTTCAGTTTTGAAAGAGGCAAGCAAATGAGGGAAATTGGAAATGCAAATAAGGTGCAGATTTACATATCTGATGCCTCGTTCGCATATTCAACTTTCAAAAGAGCTTCTTCTGAAAGAAACAAAGCAGAGCAGACACTGCTTTTTTGAAAGCAAACTCCCATCTTTGAAAGAACCTTTCTTCCTATGTTGTTTCAGAGAAGAAGGGTTCGTTCAAAGGGGGGGTTACTTTTGAAAGAACCACATCTACAATGCTTTTTTCTTTCTTTCAAAAGAAGCGCTTTCAAAAGGAGAATAGGCAAATGAGGCATCAGCTATGTAAATCTGCATTTTATTTGCATTTTCAATTTCCCTCATTTGTGTGCCTCTTTCAAAAGTGCAATGCTGGTTAGACACACAGCCTAAGTGTCTTCTACAGCCTAAACTAATAGCTAGCTGACTTTTAGCTCAAACTTAGAGACCCCTGTAGTAAGCTCCAGAGGTCCCAGGTTCAAGTTTGCCTGTGGGAAGTTACAAGTGGGGGCTCATCTGGGATTTTGGCTGGTTCTTTGATGCTTGGGATGTGCTTTCTCAGTTAGGGGAAGTATGTGACCCACATGCCTATGGGTGGTTCAGTGTTCCATGTAGTGTTACTGAGACCAATTCACAGAGAAAGAAAGTGGCCTCTATAGCTTAATCTGAGATCCGCTGGCCTTTAGCTCCAGCAGTAGAGGCGTCTGCATTAACCCCAGAGGTCTGAGGTTGGAGTCTACCTGTGGGCAGTTACACATGCCTTAAAGCTCATGAAGATCATAAAGTATTTATAGGAGATGGAAAATCCATCCTTGAAAAGATGCACCCAAGCTGTTTTCCCATACGAAATGAAGTTTGTAGATTTACTACTGATTGGTTTTCAACTACTGTCTCTACAGTGAATGTAACAGGTCCCTGATCCTTGACTGATGTATCTAGGCATTACCATAAAAAGGACACTCATCCCTCATTAAATGAGTACTTAACTTACGAGTACTCACTAAAATGAGAGACACATATACCTACCTTTGTTCACTAGACAAGTGAACTCCCCCCTACTAATAGGAGCTTTACCCTCCCCCCTGCTAATACAAGTCTTGCCTCCCACCCTGCAGACCCAACCCGCCACATCCTGAATCCCCTGCCAGCCCTGCAGACCCAAACCTCTGCAGCCTGACACCCCTACCAGCCCCACAGACCCAACTCGCAGCAGTCCGAAACCCTTGCCAGCTCCGTGGCCCCAACCCGCCACAACCTTAACATCCTGCCAGCCTCATAGACCCAACATGCCATGGCCTTAACCCCTCCACCCACCCCATGGACCCAACCTGCAACAGCCTTAGCCCCCACACCTGCCCCCCAGACCCAACCTGCCACCAGGTTTTAACCCTCCCTCCCACTCAGGGCCCCATACTGCCCCCAGACTTTAACCCTCTCCAACCTTACCCAAACTCAAGGTTCACTTACCTTTCAAAAGCAGTGCCACATACTGCCACTCTGCTGAATTACGAACACTTGGAATGAATCAGAGACTTTTACACGTATTTTAATGGGAATTTAGTGTCTCTGTTATGAGTTTTCACCTACAAGCAGAAAGCTGAGAACCAGTTGTGCTTGTATACGAGGGATGAGTGTATGTGAGGAATGTACAAAAAAAGAAGAAAAACCTGCCAGAGAAAGGAAGTGGTTCCATTCTCTGCCATGTGGCCCATTGACTTCAGGAAGGGTTGGTTCTTGGATAAATCTAAGGTATTCTATGCTCCTCCTCAAGAATATTTAACGTTTATCTTTATTTTATGAACTGAGCCACAAAGTGGCTAAATGACTTGCCTGAGGCCAAACAAGAAGTCTGCAGCACAGATATCAGTTGAACCCAACTCCTTGCCCTGACCAGAGTATTAACCTTCAAGTGGAAGTGAAGGGCCCAACAGCTTTGACCATGGAGGTGCCTCTCCATATAGACTCTCCATCTTTAGTGCCTAGCAGAGATTCAGCTACCTTCAAAGCTATGTCACATTCTCCTTAGCCTATATGTTGTGATACACGAGTTCACCTATGCAAATGAAGCAGGCAGGTTAAGGAAGAAGAAGGTGAGTTGGAGAAAGATGTAATTTGATCAGACTACATAATTTTACAGTCTGTCTTGTTCCCATGGTAGACACCTCAATTTAAATAGTAACAGAGAGGAAGCCGTGCTAGTCTATATACTATCAAAAGAAAGAAAGCAGTCAAGTAGCACTTTAAAGACTAACAAAATAATTTATGAGGTGGTGAGCTTTTGTGGGACAGACCCACTTCTTCAGACCATAGCCATACCAGAACAGACTCAATATTTGAGCCGCAGAGAACCAAAAAAGTAATCAAGTTTGAGAAATCAGAAAAAAATTATCAAGGTGAGCAAATCAGAGAGTAGAGGGGCAGAAGAGGCGTGAGGGGAGAGTCAAGAATTAGATTAAGCCAAGTATGCAAAAGAGCCCCTATAATGACCCAGAAAATTCACATCTCGGTTCAAAACACATGTCTCTCCTACAGACAAACTCCCAGCCTTATGAGGATTGTCACCCACAACCACAGTCTATACTGCAGGAACACCAGTCCTGGAACTTTTCCTTGCAACAAAGTCCTTTGCCAGCTTTGTCCACATATCCTCCCTGGAGATACCATCGCTGGAGCTAACCAGGTTATTCACAGAATCACGGACACAATCTCATGTTCCTCAACTAACATCATATATGCCATCATGTGCCAACAATGCCCAGATGCTTTGTATAATGGACAGTCTTCAAACTCTCTCAGACAAAGAATTAATGGGTACAAAACAGATATAAGAACACTCCTGATTCACAAACCGGTCAGTCAACATTTTAATGGAGTGGGCCATTCTGTTAATGACTTAAAATTTTGCATTTTAATGAAAAGGAATTTTCACAAGTCTGCAAAGAGAGGCTTCTGAACTCTCTTTTATATTCAAATTTGACACATTAACACGTGGTTTGAACCAAGATGTGAATTTTCTGGGTAATTATAGGGGCTCTTTTGCATACTTGGCTTAATCTGATTCTTAACTTCCCCTCCCACTTCTGCCCCTCTACTCTCTGATTTGCTCACCTTGATAATTTTTTTCTGATTTCTCAACCTTGATTACTTTGTGGTTCGCTGTGCCTTAAATATTGAGTCTGTTCTGGTATGGCTATGGTCTGAAGAAGTGGGTCTGTCCCACAAAAGCTCACCACCTAATAATTTTGTTAGTCTTCAAAGTGCTACTTGACTGCTTTTTTTGTTTTGACCCCAATATAAAGTGGGCTATGTGAGGCAGCCATTATCAAGTGAATACAATCTGTGTGATTTATGATGTGAACCATATCACCTAATTGGGACCATTTAGTGTCTCATCTTCTTGCCATTGAAAATAAATAGCAAAATCCCATCAGCTTCATTGGGTGCAGACTCAACCCTTATTTTCTCCTTACACACGGACTGTACTACCTTTCTTTTCCCAGTAACAAATCAATGTTAAAGAGATTGGGGAGCTGGGAGGTGCTAGATTTTCCCCTCCCATGAATATACCTGCAGGACAGAGATCTTGGGGAGGAAAACTAATGACCTCAATATGAGAAAATCGATATTCCATTACCAATCCCCTGAACTAACGAGTCCCCTAGAAATAACCTATTACTGGTGAGGACTCTTTATCTTTGTAGCATATTTTTTGGCTCACATACAGCAATATGAGTCTATTGGTTATCTTTGTAAAACCTTAATGCAATTTTCGTACTAATTTTCATCACTTCTATTGCCTTACAGATTTATTGTCACTGCTTGCAGCAGGAGATGTTGTTGATCCCTAAAGGCAGAAATGAATAATCAAGGTGTTTTCATGGATTTCACTTTGTATTTTGAAAAGTGAATTTGATGATTAGGGAAAGTGTCTTTCTGACTTACAAACTTGTTGCAAAATCCACACTTGTTTATATCATCTTTTATCTTTCTGTGTTTGCTAATACAAACGTTATCCCCTGCAATTGATGTTTTCAGGTTCTTTTTGTACAAATGGAAGAGATTGCTCTTCCGAAGCCCCAGGGACAGCCAAAAAATATTCTATCATATGTGACCTTCTTTACAGTTTGTTTCCTAGGCTTACGGTTCAAAAATGTCTTGCCTTAACATTCATGGTTGCAAGGCTTCTTTTGCCTAAGAAAGCAGACTCAAAGAAGCATGGATTTTGGTAAGGACATTTAAAAATACTGCTTCTATAGAAAGAATTGGGAACTAATGTGTTATAGTAAATATGTTGTTGAAACAAACACAAAAAAAGGATACACAGCATAATATCAGACATACATCACACCAAAGTGATGTGAAGTGTAGCACAGGGAAACGACGTTAAGGACATTTATAACCACACTAACAACCTAACAGTGAATAAAAAGTTAAGCAAAAATGCACCGTTTCATGATTTTAAAAGACAACCAAACAGACTAACCCAGAGAAAAAAAGAATAATGGAGACAAGGAAGCAGCGATTACCTCCTAATCCTGATATCGCTCAACTGCATGTACACCCAGAACAAATGAGAATGGAAGGATAATTATAAAAAAATGAAAAATAGAAAAAATGTACAAGAGATTTATGAATGGCATTATAATCATAATAACCTTATGCATTCATTTGTACAGTGCTCAGCATGAGAAAGCTTTGAGTCAGGTCCATTTGGTTCCTCAGTAATACAAATCAAAAAGGAAATGAAACATATATGGAAAGTACCAAGATAAATAATACTCTCTAAGCTTGTATTTTAGGCATGTGTAATTTGTATGCTTCAAAATACATCAGGCCAAATCCTACAGTCCTTACTCAAGCAAAACTCCCACTGAATTCAGGATGGAAAGTGAAAAAAAAATCTTGTCTTCTATGAAGATGCCAGGTATACAGATGTTGAAAATGGCAGCTCCATGGCAGCTAGATGTAATCCTCCCCTAGCCTATAATCATTCCATGAAGCAGTTGCTCAGATACCACAGCTATTGCATAGCCACTGTGGTCACATTTAGGCTGTAGAGGTAGGGGGGCCCCACCTTTATATAGCAGTTTTGGCCAATAATTCTGTGTAACTCATGAACTCCCTGAAACTTTCCCCACCTGCTATGGAAGGGGTGGGGAAGCTCTGGTGTGCCGAGTGAGTGTGTTTTTTCAGGCCACCAAAAGGTTTGTTTACCTGAGTGTTCTCAGGCATGATGAATTACAGTTCCCAGTGGCTATGGTTTCTCATTCTTGGCCAATGGGACCTGAAAGGAATGGTATAGGCCTAGCCACATCTTCCTGAATCCCCCTTTTGCCAGGAATGGTGAACCATAGCCACTGGGAGCTGTGGGGCTCTGTGCCTATGGATCCTAAGGTAAACAAGTATCTGACAGCCAACTAGTGACTAACCCTGATGAACTGCATATAGTCATGGGCTGGAGGCTCCCTGTCCCTTTTCTGTTATGTTATGGGTGAAATCCAGACCAGTGAGGGGCCACCTTGGATGTCTTATAATGCTTTGCTGTGGTAGCTTCCAACTTGGGTTGCTCACAATCAGCTGGCCTCTATGCAGGCCACACCTTCAGTGACTAGCCCTGATTTAGCAACTGTGACCCCAGCAGAACACCGGCCCTACTTTGGCTTCCAGCAATATTGTTTACTGTTTGTATGGTGATCCTGACATAGTACTAGTCCCAAGTTTTCTCCGAGAAACATGTGTTCTGCACTGTCCAGCCCTCTCCAGGACAGCTATTGAAGTGTGATGTTTATAAACCAATGTACAATAATTTGCTTCTTCCATTGAAGTTGCCTACATAATTAATTTTAAAGACAATACTGGATTAGTTTTGATTAAAGAAAGAAATGACAAAGAGATTTTAAGCAAGTGCAGGAGTAAAGCATTAAAGTCAGAAAAATGATTTTTAGTGCTAAAACCTAAGCTAAGGTTTAATGGAGATGAATTGTTACCACATGCTTTCAACAGCACGGCTGACCACATGTCTGCTACACCTACACTGCATTCCGCTTTGGGAAGTGGAATGCAAATGAGTGAGATTGGAAATGCAGATAGGTGCAGATTTACATATTGTGCACCTCATTTGCATATGCTTATGCAATCTCACTTCCATAAGAGGCTTTTCTTGAAACAGAATCAGAAGAAGGGTCCTTGAGAAAATGGGGTTTGTTTTCAAAGGAACCCTGTTTACACAGCTGTTTTTGCTTCTGGAAAAGCCTCTTCCAGAAGCAAGATCGAGCAAGAACATGTGAATGAGTAAAAGTTATGTATATCCATGCCTCATTTGGATTCTGCTTCCAAAAGCGGAATACAGTGTAGACATAGACTTCAAGTCAGGATTGTTACCAAAGTCAAATGGCCACTTTCTTTATCTTCATGGCAAAAAAAAGCAAGTGATAGATAGGGAGAGGAAGCGTGGACTGTTTTTTGCATCTCACTTTTATAAGCCAGTCCCCCTTCGTAATGCATTTTCCAGAAGGTTGTCCCTACATACAAATTATTTGTGTGGTGAGGACACAGAAAAGGAGCCTGCTGTCGTAATGCAGTTTTGTGTGTCCCAGCCCCTCTCCTTGCCAAGGAATGGTCACTTGACAGATGACTGGCTATCATTTTTGATGACACCTGGCTAGAGGAGTCAGTTTGTTCTTTGTTTTTGGAAACTGTTTTACCTGGACTTACCTAGTAACCAGAGTTCAGACCCAATTTCAGTGAATGTTTAAAACAATACGTTAAATGATGTGACACATTTCATGGTGCTCTTATTGATCAGTGAATTATTAGTATACAAATCCTCACAAGACATTTTTGTTTCACAAAGATTAGTACAGTAGTGTTAAGGATGTGTGGCTGCATTTGGCTGTACCCACTCTCTTCAGTTTTCTGGAGAGACTGTCCACAAGGAGGGCCTGGAGCTGGCTGCTGCAGAAGGGCAGAGCTGAGTAGCACAGCCAATCACCTGATATTTTCTTCACAGTGGATTTGGGGACAGGACCATCTCCCTGAGTCTTCATTCAGCTGAGATGAGATAGGGGGCAGCAGTGCCAGATGGAGTCCCTCCTTTGTGGACATTGTTTCTCAGTCCAGTGAGGATAATTTATATCTCTGACCACTCAGTGTGCGGTAGGGTTTCTAATTTAGTGCTAAGCACCCAAACTTCACTGGCTATGTGGTAGAAGCTGCAGAGTTTACTTTATCTGATCTAACCATAAATTAACATTATTACTAATGCACATGTATGTAATTTCACAAATGAAAAGTACTAATGAATTAATTCTCATAATGTCCCTGTGCCGCCAGTAAGTAACTCCTCTTGTTTTAGTTTACACATAGTGAAATTGAGGGAGATAGATTAAGTGAATTTCCCAAAGCTAGAAGGAATCTGTGTCAGACCCAAGAATAGAATGCATGAATTCATTGTCCCCACTCCACTGCGTAGATTCTTTAGCCATACCTTTAAATCTTGCTTTGTGACAACTAGCTAGAGAAACAGCATTTTTATATTATAGTTTGAAAGTAAATAGTGTTTTATCCCATTTTTAAAAAAAAAGTAACCCAAGTTTTACCAGTTCTCTGAGAGAAATTCAAAATGAGAAAATGTGTAGAAGGTAATATTGTCCTGTGATATTATGAGTAAAATGAAAAGGATAATGATTTATGAATTAGGTTGGTATCATTTTGATAAATGATCTGATTATGAGAAATGATCTTTTGAACTAGATTATGTATTATGCTTAGCACTAGCTACTACTCTTATATATATGTGGGTGCAACTGTCACTGCTGTGAGTGGAAAATTTGGCCCTTAGAGCTGTGCAGATAAATATAATTACATTTTTGTATAGGCTTTTGATATTTCTGCAAAAGAAATGCACTTGGAGTCTTATGTGAATGTATATATCCACAATTCACTCAGCATTAATTCCGTGCTTGTGAATCAGCCATCACCATGTCCTTTGTATTAAGGCAGCTTCAAGAAAAGTGTCAAGAACAGGGAAACCCTCTCTACGTCGCTTCCAAAGATTTCACAGAGGCTTTTGAAGAAATGGTCTTTTTCATCTTCTGCAGGCAATTGGGTGCCCTCCAACTCCGTCCTCTTCAGGATGATCTGATCCTTCTATGATGGCATGGAGACTACCATTTCATGTGATTATGATCAGCCTGACCGGTTAGAAAACTATAGTGCTGTCAAACACTGGTTTTATATTGGTGCTCTGTGTTATGTTCTTCTCTCTGTTGCCTCATCATGCTTTCTCATCTGGCACTGAGGGTGTACACCATCCACTAGTCTGCAAATTGAAACAACGTTTCAGTTGTTTTGATAATAACTGGTGACTTTGCATAATTTTGCTATGCTGATTTAAAAAATGGGGTCCATATTGCTCTTACCCAGTTAGTAAAGCAAATAGGATGTTAGGAATTATTAAAAAAGGGATACATAATAAGACAAAAGATATCATACTTCCCCTATATAAAACTATGGTATGCCCACATCTTGAGTACTGTGTGCAGATATGGTCTCCTTACCTCAAAAAAGATATATTGGCATTAGAAAAGGCACAGAAAAGGGCGACTAAGATGATTAGGGGTTTGGAACAGGTCCCATGTGGGGAGAGGCTAGAGAGACTGGGACTTTTCAATTTGGAAAAGAGGCAATTGAGAGGCGATATGATAGAGGTATATAAAATCATGAATGGTGTGGAGAAAGTGAACATAGAAAAATTATTTACCTTTTCCCATAATAAAAGAACTAGGGGACACCAAATGAAATTGATGGGTAGTAGGTTCAAAACTAATAAAAGGAAATTTTTCTTCACACAGCGCACAGTCAACCTGTGGAACTCCTTGCCGGAGGAGGCTGTGGAGGCCAGGACTCTATTAGGGTTTAAAAAAGAGCTCAATACATTTTTGCAGGTTAGGTCCATAAATGGCTATTAGCCAGGGGTAAAGTATGGTGCCCTAGCCTTCAGTACAAGGGCAGGAGATGGATGGCAGGAGATAAATCATTTGATCATTGTCTTCTGTTCTCCTTCTCTGGGGCACCTGGCATTGGCCACTGTCGGCAGACGGGATACTGGGCTGGATGGACCTTTGGTCTGACCCAGTATGGCCATTCTTATGTTCTTATGTCTGGATCATTCATGGAACCTCGAGATTCCATGTTAGGGGATTACCTGAAAAACGCAGTAAATATAGTTGTAATTGTCATTCAAAACATAAAACAATGAAACCCTTCTGTTTTGTTACACCTATCATTTTTAGTATATTAATTTGGCGCTCTTCTTCAACAAAATTAATCTAGATGGCATTTATTTTGATAAATTCAATGAATATGAGATATTTTTGCATGCAAGTTCTTGAAAACAAGTCACACCATATAATGTATGACATACTGTAGTAGCATTTTTTTTTTTAAAAAGTAGACTCCAGTTTTCAGAAAATCTATACAACTTGGGCAAAAATGGATATATTTTTTGAACTCCGCACCCCAAAATAAGTTAACAGTTATTTGTTCTAAAACAATAGAACCCATGCGGAAGGGTGAGATGAGATGAAAAACTTTACAGCACCACACACCTAAGGGAAAAAAGCAAAATCTAATAGCTGTTGATTACAGACATTTCTCTGATGACTCAGCACTTAGCACACACTATTTAAAGGAAACCCAGGAATGTTGCAATTGTTTTGTGTTAGCTTGTGAAACGTTTGAACTACCTCTCAGAATAAAGAAGACAATGATTAAGGTTCAGGGTTTGTTGACAGTTCAAATTTTTATTAGTGAGCATCGTGCTAGCAGTTATGCACAAGTTCTACTATGTATCGAATAACTTATCTTTGGATGTCAATCTTAATTCTCACTTAATAAAGGCAATCACCACATTAGCACAGAGAAAACAGTTATGAAGTTTCTGGATGATATTGATCTGGAAAGAGCTGCAAATGCTTTCAAAGATATGATTAAAATTCAAAATGGTCTGGACAAATCGACGGTCTGATGTAAATGGGATGAAATTCAAGAAGGACAAATACAAGGTACTCCATATAGGAAGGAATAAGCAGTTGCACCTATAAATATGGGAAATGACTGTCCAGGAAGGAATACTGTGGAAAGAGATGTGAAGGCCATAATGGATCATAAGTTAAATATGAGTCCAGGGTATAATATTATCTCAAAAAAATTCTGGGGTTAGCAGGAGAATTTTAAGGAAGACACAAGAAGAAATTCTCTTGCGATATCCAAGCTATTAGGCCTCAAGTGGAGTATCATGTCCACTTCTGGGCACCACATTTCAGGGAAGCTGTAGAAAATTCGTGAAATGCAGAGAAGAGAAACAAACATGGTTTAAGAATACATGACCTAACAGGGAAGACTGAAAAAAAAATGGGGTTTGTTTAGTGTATAGAAAAGATTGAGAGGGCACATGGTAACAGGCTTCAAGTACACAGGTTGTTACAAGGTGGAGGTAGAAAAATTATTTTCCTTCACCATTGCGGATAAGACAAGAAGCAATGGAATTAAACTGCAGCAAGATCAGGTTAGGTTGGATATTAGGTAAAATTTTTTGTCAGGGTTGTTAAATACCAGAATGTGCTGCCCCAGGAAGTTATGGAATTTCTATCATTGGAGATTTTTTAAAAGCAGGTTGGACAAACGCCTGATGTGGATGGTCTAGGTCAAGGTGGGGAAGCTCTGGCCAACAGTGCTTAAGGGTTAGCTACTGGTTTTCCACAAGACAGTTTATTTATCTGAGCATCTGGCGGCACGAAGCTCTGCAGCTCCCCGCGGCTCATCCTGACAAATCACATGCAGCCCCATCCCTGTGCTAAGTAATACTTAGTCATACCATGAGTGCAGAGGACTGGGATAGACAACTTCTCAAAGTCCCTTCCAGTCCTATGAATCTATGGTTCACCCAACTGACCAAGTGAGTATGTGTGGGGGTGAATGGGGGTTAACAGGAAATTGACACTGAATACAAATAAATGGGTTTAATCAGGCATAAGTTTTGAGCAATCTCCTGTATGGTGTTGAGACTTGGACCTCCAACAGCAGGAAGGAGAAGAGTCTAAATACCTTGTATACTTACTGTCTTTGCCAAATTCTAAACAAATGGGAAACCCCAGTTCCTGAGAATGAAGTAGTCAAGAAAGCAAAATTTCTAAATCTAATCACTAGTCTCAAAAAAAAAAAATATCTCTGTGGCCTTAGTCATCTGCACCAGAAGGACAGTGGATGCATGCAGCATGTCACCTGTGTGGAGAACATGTGGATAAAGCCCACCTCATCTCAGGATCAAGTGCGTTTGCAAAAAAGGACTTCAAAACTTTCAAATTGACACTGCAAAGCAGCTGGCTAGAAGAAAGTGTTACATTGCACCCGGGAGTCAGAGACTGAAGAGGGAAGCTTGAAAGAAAGATGAAAGTGAAGAAAGTGAAAAGGAAAGCACCGAGGGACTCAAGTGCTAGTAGTATGTTGGCTTCATCTTTTGGCCTTGCCTTGAGGCCTGAATTATCTGTGTCAAAAATGTCACTGGAGAACTGGAGTTTCACAACTCATGATGCTCATGAAATAGCAACTCTGTGGCTACTCCCCATGTTAAAAATAGCACAGCTATTAAGAGAATAGTATTCCATTTCCAATACCCCTTATTGTAGAGGGGTAGAGGAAACCTTGAAATAGCCACTTATTTCAAACTTTGGTGCCGTTTTGATGGCACCTAGTTTGAAATAAGTTAACTCACAATAATTTATCCATTATGTATTGTGCAAATTGCATACATTGTTTCAAGTTATGGATACAGTCTAGACATAGCCTTACTGAACTTCTTTGAGGTTTACATCATTGTATTCTGAGATGCCATTTGCAATATTATTTTAAACCCATATACCTTAAATAATTAGTGATTGCTATGATGTACATATTTGCTTATGATAAAATAATAAAAATGGAAAAGAATAAAATGAAGTGTAGCTGATATGTCACAGAAATGATATAAAGTTATATTTCTGCTACCATAAAATATAAATTATACATAACACAGTTAGCTGTTAAAATAGCCATAATCCATTCACTTTTTGCAGACTTTTTTAAACCTCACAAGTTCCAAAGAAGGCAAATGGAAAACCACTGGATTTATTTGAGAATTCTTATGCTTTCTAATTAAGGGACAAGAGTCACAGTCAGGGTTCCACAAGATCTATACATGAGTACTTGAGATAAACCCCAAGTCATGAATGTATTCATGATGCATTTTTTCAAATTATTTAATCATTATGCTCTCAAATGAAATTTGTTCTGGTTTTAAATCAGGGTTTTTTGCTTGTTTTTCCTATATTACTTTTAAGCTTCAGATGGTTGTACTTGATACTGATTGAATGGTCCCCTCAAGTTCAGAAGCACTATAACATTCTGCTTCAGTTTCATCCTCAGTTTACTTGTCTGATGATGTGAGTTGTCTGTGAAAGTAAATGTACTCTGCAGCTTGTGATGAATCACAAAGAGAGAAGGGGCAAACTCAGGCCTGCTGCAAAACAGGATCAGCTCCCACTTGGGCGTATAGAACTCAAATTAGCATATTTATTTGGCACTCATCTTACAGCCCTTAAACTGCCCAAGGCACAGGAGCCAACATCCCAATCAGCCAGACATGGGTAAAATACAGGAAATGGATTGTTTTGCAAATTTCCTAGTAATACTTAAACTAATGTATGTTATTAATTTGGCTGTTCTCTTCTTCCACCTAGATTCCAATGGTAAAATCTATGCACAGTTAAATATGTCTCCATATGTAACTGAGGTAATCAGGGAAAATGTTGCCCCTCTCATCCAGGTCTGGGTTCTTCTCATCTGATTTCTCACCACAAACATCAAACTCCTTCCTTCAGGCATGGATATTCCTTATGGCTGTGTCTACACGTGCCACTTCTTCTGGAAGCAGCATCATAATGAGCTATCTGGAGGATGTTAATGAGGTGCAGATGTAAATTTACTGCACCTCATTAGCATGTGGGGACATGATTCAGTGTCCAGAAGAAGCTCTTCCAGACTCCAAAATACATGTGCAGACATGCGGCCCGTGGGGATCTTCTGGAAGGAAACCCTCCTTCCAGAAACCCTTCTTCCTCAACATTTTGGGGAACAAGGGGCTTCTAGAAGGATGGTTTCCTTCCAGAAGATCCCCATGGGCCATGCATGTGCACATGCATTTTGGAGTCCGGAAGAGCCAGAAATCTACAAGAAATTTACTTCCATGTCTCATTAACATCTTCCAGATGGCTCATTACCAAGCTGCTTCCAGAAGAGGTGGCAAGTGTAGACACAGCCCATCTGTTCTGGCATGAAGTAGAATAGTGGCTCATCTACTACTGGTATTAATGGTAAGAAAAACAAACATGCCCTGTTGGGGAAATTAGATTGTGATGGAACCATCCAGCTCTCTCAGACATTATTTCTTCATTTGACTTTTTCCTCGTAACTAATCCTTAAATCCTGGGGACAGGAAACAAAGAAATTCTAAGTCTGGGTCTGGTGAAACAGGCTTTGCCGTACTAAAGATTATCTGTAGGTAATATCTCATATCCCTTGGGAGGAAATACCATTTGGTGTTCCTTTACTTAATACAAGTAGGGGATAGGAAAAACAATTCCTTCCACGCTGGGAAGAGCCTGCTTTCACTGACTCCTTCACTTCATGTCTTCAGGCACATTTAACTTACCTTTGCAATCTAAGTTGGAACATTATTCCTCAAAGACCCACTTTTAGGCTGTCTATGCTGCCAGTTATGGGTGGGATTCCCATGCTCACGTACCCATACTTGTGAGATCTGTCATTACAGAAGAGTGAACATGAATAGCAGCCTAGCCATAAGAGCACATGTAGCAGCAGCTGGGGTGGGGTGGGGGTCACTGAGCCATGTGGCTTACATATCTGCCTGCAAACATGTTCTCAACCTATGTTAGCCATTCGTTAGGTGCTGCTGCTTACGATGTTTCAGCCACACTGCTACTTATGCTCACACTAGTTTGATTAGAGTTACCAGAAGTATGTGTTCACAAGCAGGAAAAAAATCACACACGCAGCTTGTAGTGCAGCTATAGGGATCATGCAGTTATGCTTTATCTTACTATACTTAAGTTGTGTTCTATTTAAAGCAAATTTGTTTCCAAACACTGCAAAGTGTGCCCTCCTCACCTACTAACATGTACACAATCTTAAGAATGTGCATAATATTCAAGTTAAGCGATGTGTGTCAGTGTTTGCAGGATCAGAGCCTGTGCATATTACAACTTAACTATGGGACATGTGACAGCACACAAGAAACAAGTATTTTAAAAGATTCTTGGTGTATGTTATCTTCTTTGTGTTAAATATAGGTGGTTATTGGCACTGTTCTTTTTCACTTGTGGCTGGCGAACCTCACAAAGCTTAGCGGTAAGAAGTTCCCACCAAATTAATGCTTCTTTGGGCTTTTAAAGATTGCCACCATTCCTCTTCATCCAAACTCACTCTTTTCCTCTCCTTCTTTACAGCCAATTTCTTTCTGCTTTCTGAGACCCCATCTTTTCTTTTCCCAATAAGTTTTCTGATCATACTCCTCTTTTCTTACCTCAGTTAATTGGCCTAAGTATCTATCCCAGACTTCCGTGTTCACACACTATCATGACAAAGTTCAGATTTCAGAGGGATGAGTGCAGTAAATGTGCACTCACTAACATTCTCTTCATACTCTGTTGCTTTTCTTTCTAGGCGCTTCTTCCCAGCATTCGCCCCCTCCACTCCTTGATTCAAGGTCTCTTTGGCTGCTGTCTTCATTGATATTCCATGAAACATCTGGTGGTAACTCAACAAGTCTAGCATGATCTGTTAGGCCATCTGCAGTTTTCACATCTTGCATGCTCCAGGTTGAAGGAAATAAATAATGTATTCCATGATTCTGACCCTCTGGAAGACCTAAAATCCATAGGTTTTGAAGATGGCAAGGAGCCGAGAAGAAGTTAACAGACCTATTGTGACCCCTCTTCACCACTACGGAGAATGTGAAATAATAGAAACAAGATGAGGGGAAGAGCAAACAGAAGGGAACCCACGCAAGGATGGAATACTTGTCTGAAATTATCTGAACCTCCATAAGTTGTCACTGTGATTTGGCACAGTTCCTAGCAAATTTGAAGGAGAACTCTGCAAAGGTCATAACAATAGGCTTCCCCATGAATGAAGATTAGGTCATCTAATTTTCTGGTAACATTTCACTGGGAATTAGGGTGTTTTAGTTTCAAAAATTACATTTGTGTGAAACAATTTTTAGCAGCTATTGTTGGGCTACAGAAAGAAATAATGAAAAATAATAGAGTGCTGTAGGAAAAGAGATTAGGAACCCTGGGACTGACTTGTTTTGAGAGGAGATGACTAAGGACAGATCTACACAGCAAAGTTATTTAAAATAACAGCTGTTATTTTGAAATTACTATCCTAGCATCTACACAACGCAACAGCTATTTTGAAATAATTTTGAAATAGTGGTTGCCTTATTTTGAAATTAGCAAACTTAATTCTTCGAGGAATAGCACCTATTTTAAAATTGCTATTTCAGAATGGGTGCTTTTAACACAGAGAATAGTTTCTATTTCGAAATACAGTCATACCCCGAGATACGCCCATTCGAGTTATGAGAATTCGACTTTACGAGAAGTTTCATTTCATACCTCTACTTCAGCTTACGAGGCATTTCTCCACATTTACTAGGCCTGATTTGGAGACTGGCGGCTCTGGTAGGCAAGCACCAAGGGGATGGAGTTGGCTGCATTGGTCTTGATGAAGAGGCCGTGAAGGAGGGTGGTGGCAGCCTGAGAGAGGGCAGCAGTCTGGTGCGGGGAGATAGACTCATCTGAGTCCCGGCAGTACATGACACTGCTCTGCAAGACATGGATGCTGGGTGCACAGCCCATCCCAACCCCGCTGCTGCTGCTCACCCCCTGGGCGGCTAGGGGGCCACTGCCACCAGCCTTTCACAGATGTGCCTTGGGTGCCACTCGCCACCTGTGGCACTCCCTCCCATTTAGCGTCTGGCTCACCCGCCGCTGCTGCCTTGGCTGCCGCCAGTGGGGCCCCTCCACCACGCAGCCCCGCACAAGAGAAGCATTGCCCCTCGCTAGCTGGGGGCCCCGTGCCTGCCTAGCTCCCCACGCTGCCAGACCCTGGCAGCGCCCGCTCCCCACTTAACCTAAGCTGTGCTCAGGCCAGGCTGCCTCCCCTTGCTCTGCTCTGCCCTTCTTGCCCTCTTGCACCGGATTTAATGGGATTTGGTGTTGTTTTCACATAAATGGGTGTACATTTTGGGGCTCAGGAGCGCATAATTTTTTTCCCATTGAAATTAATGGTAATTACATTTTTGACTTACAAGAATTCGCCCTAAGAGGGGTTTTTCAGGAACGAATTAACCTCGTAAGGTGGGGGAAGACTGTAAGCCATAGTGCATCCAATAGCTAAGTGTATTTTGAAATGCATTTGTGTGGCTATGGCTACACTAGCATTTCTCTTTCAAAAGAGGCATGCAAATGAAGGAAACCAAAAATGCAAATGAGGCACTAATTTACATACCAGTACCTCATTTACATATCTTCTTTTGAAAGAGCTTCATTCAAAAGGGGTGTGTCTACACTACAGCTCCATTTACAAAGGATGGCTTTTGAAAGTGAATATTGAAAGATGGCCTTTTGAAATGGAGCATCCACACATGCAAACAGGGACCGAAGGTTCAACTCATCCTTTCGAAAGGCCCCCAGTGCACTTTGAAAAGAGAGCAGTCGCACATCCAGGGCACTCTTTCGAACGAATAGGGGCAGGAAGCACCACGGGCAGTGTTGCATGGCGGACAAGCCCTTCCAGGCCACCACCTGCTGTCCCTTTAAAGCCTGCCCCCCAAGAACCAGCCTGCACATGCCAAGGGCCAACTACCCATCCCCAGGCATTTAGGGAGAGGGAGTGGAGGAGGCATCCCAGCCCCCATGCACCCTGAGCAGTGTCCCTCCTCCCAGCGAGGCTGTGGCTGGCACACAAGCCATGGTCTGCCACCCAGTCCCAGGCCTGCCACTCCATGGCAAGCCACTGCAACAGCTTGCAGGTCTTACAGGGCCCCTGCGTGGGCTGAATCCCCTGCCTCCTCCTCCCTGCCTGGCACCAGTACCGTGCTGTTCCTGATCTGGCTCTGGGTTGCTCCACCTCACCCTCCATCATTGGGCTTCCCAGGACTGTCATGGGGCTGGTCCAGCTGCTAGCTGATGGAACTGTGGAGACAGAAGGGGGAGAGGAACGGGCCATTAGTCCCCAGTGAAGGCCCCCGTGAACCTCCCCCTTCCCGCTCCAGCCCTTTCAAAAGAAGAATATGCAAATAAGGTGCCAATAATGTAACTATGTGCCTCGTTTGCATTTTCAATTTCATTCATTTGCATGCCTCTTTCATGGGAGGAATAGTAGTGTAGACGTAGCCTCATTAATTACAGTGGATTTATGATGATACATAGTGGTTAGAAGTAAGATCATAGACTTGCACACATAACAAGACATCTTATACGTATTATACATACACAAACTACTCATCATGTATAACACACATAACTTGATTAGCAGGGAACAAAACCAGTTCTTTCAATTTATTACTGAAATTAGTATCAAATAAATATCAAAGGTAGGCCTGCCAACAGATTAAAAATAATAGTGGTTCAACAGATTAAAAATAGTAGTGGTTGGTTACTCACAAAATGTAAAAAATAGTGATTAATTGTTAGTGTAATCACTCTGTTAAACAATGAGAATATCAATTAAAAAGATAAACAAAGCTTGAGGGGACATACAAATGATTAGTATATCTGGCCCCTAAATAATTTGAAATAGTGTCTATGACTGTGCCATGCCAAGGTCCATTGTAAAAAAGTAGCAGACAACATCATCACCTGCAAATGTAAACAAATGTTGTTTGTCTTAACAATTGGCTGAAAAAGAAATAGGATTATAATTATAATTGAATGGATGCATAGGCTCTAAAATGTTACCTTACTTTGTTTTTGAGTGCAGTTGTATAAAAATTAATCTAGATTTGTAAATTGCATTTTTGTGACAAAGACAATGCACTGGAGTACTTGTTGAAGAGAATTGAAATATACTGTTTCTT
Organism: Carettochelys insculpta; assembly: GCF_033958435.1. NCBI lineage: Eukaryota > Metazoa > Chordata > Testudines > Carettochelyidae > Carettochelys > Carettochelys insculpta. Next base: position 75,439,107 of record NC_134137.1, read on the forward strand.
TTGTTTGTCTTTTTACCGTAACATATTTGTAATAAAAATAATTGTATAATTGCAATAAATAACAATTGCATAAATTGAGAACTCTGCACTTTTTATTCTGTACTGTAACTGAAATCATATAGCTGAAAATGTATAAACATCCAAAATATTCATAATAAATTTAAGTTGATATTCTATTATTGGTTAGCCATATGATTAAAACTGTGATTGATCTCAATAAATATGTTTAACTGAGTTAATTTATTTTGAGTCAGTTGCTTGAATTGACTGTGATAAATTGACAAACCTATTCAAGTATAAATCCAGAATGACATATTGTGTGGATCAAAATTACCCTCAATATGGAGACTATCCTGAAAGAGCTCATTCCATTTTTATATATTTGACTGGTCCCATTGGTGTTCCCTGTTTTGTGTGGAAAAAGTTTCAGTCAGACAAATAGATTCTTTTTAAATAGATTATTTTAACTTCGGGCACTGTATTAGGAAACAAATAAAAAGAAAATGAATATCAAAACTGTCATATTTAGTCACCATTTCTGATGTTGTAAAATTTGCCCCAGCTTCGCAGGCTATAGATGGTATGTTAAAAGGGAAAAAGAAGTAATCTAAATCCTCTCTTTCAAAACTGTTACTTCATCACCATCTACGACATTACTTCCCACAAGATAATAGACAGCAGGAGCCCATATCAGAGTTTGCATATGAATTGCACTCCTTGAAAAAAGCTGGAAGAGCTAAAGGTATAAGCGACAATCTCTATGCAACATTGAAACAAACAGGTCACGTCACATCAGCATGAGAAGCAGAATTTCAGAGTGCTTTCAAGTACTTCTTTGCAGTAACCTTTCAAATAACCCCACTGACACCTTCTCACTATATTGGCGGAGAATTTCCCTAATTTCCACTTCCATTTTTCCTAATTGCCAAAATACATGCAATCACCAGTCTTTGTTGCAGAGGATGTAGGAAAATACAAACTTCTGCCCTGGTATAGTAGGGATACAGAAATGGGAGTTTTACATGAGAGCTAATTCATTCAGGTTAGATGTGGATAAGAAGGTGATATACTTAAAGTGGAAAATTACTGTAATGAGACATCCATTCCCAGTCCCTATTCAGACACATTCTGAAGGGAGTATGGTAAGTAGGGTGTCAGGAGACACTTTGAAGTGCGCGCATCTAAGTTTGCCGCTTCGAAGTTGCTGCAGGGGAGAATTAGCTTAATGAAGTGCTGCATATGCACCACAGCACTTCATTAATAATCTCCCAACACCCTACCTACCATGCTCCCATTGAGGTTGGGAGCTAGTGTAGACACAGCCCTTGAGTTGGAAATGGTGAAAGGCTTCCAAGTCACTGCAGAACTGTATCATGTGTGTAGGGCTTGTGGGGCAGAAAAAGAGCACCTGTGATAGGACAGACTCTTCTGCTTGGCTAAGTGTGTAGCTGGGTGAGCTAGTGTAGACACAGCCAAGGAATATCTCTATCATTCTGCTGACCAACCCAATAACCTACAGGAACCATCCTACCAATAATATAAGAAGAATTCTATATCAACGCTGCATGATGGTGGAAACAACACACTGGACTTCTACATAGAAAGGTTCTGCCAATATGCACAGGCTAAATTGTGGATAAACAGCATATTTTCTCCATAAACTAAGTCATGCAGAACACAATGCTATCCACAGTCTCAGGAACAACTCTAACATTACAATCAAAGAGGCTGACAAAGGACATATGGTAGTCATCAATAATAGACAGATTATGAGCTGGAGGATGCTTAAGAAACTACCTGAAGAAGCAAATCTTCACAGACACCTCCCCACCACCCCCATTGCCAGAGCATTGTCCAGAGATATTCTATCTGCTACTCAAGATCCAGAAATTTGAAAACCCTGGAAGGTCCATCATCTCAGGCACTGGCACTCTTATAGAAGTATTATCTGGCTGTGTAGACTCTCTCCTCAGACCTTTACCACCAGCACTCCCAGCTATCTTTGAGACACCACCAAAGCTATGTTTACACTAGCAAAGCCACCCTTCAAAATATCACCTTTGAAAAGTGCGTATTTATCCCCAAAAAGTGGAGCAAGATTGTGATCTGCTGTTTCATCAGACTGGCCAGCTCTTTTGAAAGAGAGGGTCACATACCTACAGGTGCCCATTTGAAAGAATGGGCCAGGACACACCATGGATGGGGCTACATGGCAGACGAGCCATTCTGGGTCCCACAGCTAGCTGCTCCCTTAAAGGATCCTTACCAAGCACCCTCACCCTGCACACACTGAGGCCTGCAGAACCATCACAAGCCCTGCAGAGCCCAAAGGTGCCTGGAAACCATTTGCCATGGACGCCCAGCAGCAGCTCCTCATCGTCGACACAATGCTTGACCAGCTGGCCACAGTACTCAGGATCCCCCTCCACCTCCTCCGGGGGGTAATCTCCCCATGCCAGGGCTCTGGAGATCCTGGAGCTGGGATCCCAATTGGCAACCTGCCTGAGTGCCCTGCCACTTCTGGAGCCACCTCAGCATCATGGACTGCTGGGAGTGTCTGGTGCTTGGGAACTGGGATGATGTCAGGTGGGTGCAGAACTTCCACAGGAGCAGGAGGACCTTTGAAGAGCTCTGGCACTGGCTTGCCTCCACCCTGAAGTGCCTGAAGGGCCAGTGGCAGTACCTCCTCACAGGACTCAAGGTCAGCCTGCATAACATCCCACAGGTCGTGGGCACCTGCTGCATCTTCCACAACATGTGGAGCAGTCTCTGGCAGTGGTATGGCCCCATCCCTGCCTCCTCCCGTATGTGACTCATGGCACTGTTCAGCAGGGCAGGTGCTGGATGTTGCTGGTGGCCATTACTTTGTTCTGGGAGCCACTGCCACCTGTCCTGTGCCTGGCTTGGGTCTTCTGGGCATGTGGGCGGCCCTCTGACAGCTGTGGTGTCCCCACTCCACAGGCTGCATTGTGTGCCCTGCCAGGTATTTACTGGAGGTTCCCTCTCCAAGGTCCAGCAATTCCCAGCTGCCAGTTACCTAACTCGATGACCAAGATGAGAGTTTGATCATGAGGCCCCCTTCATCTCGAGACCTCAGTGGCAGATTCTGGTTCTGGATATGTGGCACATTCTTCAGGTCAGGGCTTCTCCTCATCCCTGGGGTGCAGCCCATCTACTTCAGTGTCTAGGAGGAATGTTGCAGTGGGGGGACCTGCCCCTGACTGGCCAGTAGAGTTCTGGGCCTGGACATAACCCTGCTCCTTCACCTCACTACGTATTTGCTCAGGGGTCAGGGTAGAGTGTCCTGAGGCAGACAGCCCCTTGACCGGGTGGGTGAAGGCAGCCACATTCAGCCTCATGACCCCTATCTCCTTTAGGACCTCCTCTTCCTTCCAGATCCTGAACTCTCAGCTCAGGCTCTGTCCAGGAGGGCACCCTTTTTTAGGGGGTTGTCTAGAGTCCTGTGAGGGCTTTGAGGGGGGTCCCTGGGATTCCTGGGGGTGGGGTGGGGTGGGGGCTGGAAGCTGGTCATTGCACTTTTGCAGGTCTGAGGGAGTGGCCGTGAGGGCGTGCTCCAAGCAGTTCATGTTTTTTCTGCGAGTACACTCAGCTTCCTGCCATGGGGTTTCTGGATCCGTGCAGCTTTAAATGTGGTCAGACATAGCTACCTCAGAGCCCCACTGACGCCTGCCAGGGCATCTCTGTGCACCACTTGGCTGGTGCCATGGAGGACTGCACTTTCAAAAGAGCAGCCTGAGGACCATCTACATGTTTCCTTTTGAAAGATTTTTTAAAAGGGGGTGCTCTTCCTATTACAGGATTGGGGGACCACTTTTGCAAATGGTGCCACTTTCTTTTGATTTCAAATAAAAACAGCACATTTTGTGTATACACATTCCTCACACGCTTTTGAAAGAGGGCCGGATTTTCTGAATTCATTTGCAAGTGCAGACGCAACCCTGCTTCCTGAGGAAACTAAATCCATTGGTGATCTTCCCGAAAACACTATCCTAGCCACTATGGCTGTAAATGCTCTTTACACCTGCATTTAACACAAAGATGGAGTGCAAGCTGTCAGGAACTGTATCCCCAATAATGCCATGGCACAGCTGGTTAATTAGCTGTGTGACTTTGTTCTCAAATGCAACCATTTCAGGTTTGGGGGCAATTTATACTTTTAAGTCAACAGTCTTGCTTTAGCATGTATGGCCCCAGAGTATGCTAACATTTATGGCTGACTTAGAAGGCTTCCTTAGCATTTCACTAAGTTTTCTCCGCTGCTTATGCACCGTTGTTGAAATCCCAGTGGAATTCTTCAAACACCTCTTCCCTGTGGGTCCAGATGAAGGTGTCATCCATTTCCATCCCACCATCAAACCTCAGCCTGGACCACTCCACACAAGAGATCCACTACCTCCACCTGGACCTCCCCTCAACCACCCGAGAAACCCTCAGGTAGGACCAGGCGTGGGGTGCATTGGTCATGCGGGGGAGGGGAGGTGGTCCCTGATGCAGCCGGTACAGGCCTGGGCACACGGTCATGGGCCAGGGACCCAGGGATGGCCATCATCACTGCTTGGTGGGGCCCGCACAAGGCCATGGGCTGCCATGAGGGTCAGAAGCCTGGGAGGGCTGGGGCAACCACACTACTGGCCCCACGTTGATGGACCCCACAGAAGACAGGCCACCCCAGAGCCCCTCACCACAAGCACGGTGGGGACAAGGCCACTGGCCTACAGTACCTGGGCTCATGACTGACAGGGCACCACCCTCTCGCCTTATATGTTCCCAGCCTCGGCATCTGCCAGCCACCCCAGCAGCAGAGGAGGGTGTACAGCAGCCTTTGTACTTTTCTACAACTACCTGAAATGTAGGCATATTGCTGCTTTCTCTGAAGCACGTGAACTTTCCCAAGCTCAGGACAAGATGATTAACTGCTCCCTTGATTTCTTTATTCACATATGCTGAAATTCACCTGGGTGCAGAGAAGAAGCACAAGGGCCAGCACACCATTTAAGTCTGAATTAAGGTCCCAAAATAGGTTTTAAGTGGGATTAATGGAGTGCACAGACACTTGTCCCAGCCCTCTTTGCAGAAGGGTGAATTCTTCCTAAATGACATAGATAATACAGACTCCCAAACAGACTGATATAGCTGCTAGAATCTTATGCAAAGCTCACATCCGGTTTTCAAAGCATTTAAGAGTTAAGGCCGCTGTCACTTTACGAGAAAAAAATATTCCAGCCTCAGTACAGGACATAGAAATGGAAAAGAAAAAGCAACAGTAAAAATTATATTCTAGTCAAAGTGGGTATGATTGTATACCTGACAAGATATCATTTTTATCTTACCTGCTGCATGGAACAGCTTTCTCCTTTCTCATTCATCGTAAGATAAAACAGCTCCATGTCCCTTCCTATCAGAGTACTGAGGCAGAGAGCAATCATTCACTACCAATGAAATCAGTGATGTGAATAGGTGTTGGACTCCGGCAGGTACACCTGCTCCTAAATGAAATAAAGCAATTCACTTCTGCTTCATAGCTAAGGAAAGAATGTGTCTTCTTTAGCCTAGTTTGCCTAAACCATTGTTATGGTCTTACAACGTTCTTCAGACTTTTACTGAATCTAACCAAATAAACATGTTTTTATTTTGTGGGATTTGATTCTGAAGAGTTTTATAACAAGAAATGATTAATCGCTTTTTCCCCCATTAGAGCAAATACGCTTCATGAGAATCTGGAAATCAATTACACCACCTTGTCTAAAATGGAAATTATCCAGTTATTCTGAAATCTGCAATACAAAACAATCATGCAAAATATTCTATAAAATCAATTAGTTGTATGAAATCCTTATAGAAAAAAGTGCAGAAAATCACTTGGTATCACACATATAAAATTTATAATTCAGAAGGAAATATTATATTGTTTTTCATTCCCCTAATAACAATGTCCTTACACAGTAAATGACTGTTCAACCTTACTGCAGTAGGTCCTTTCATAAGAAACAGAGATGAGTCACTAAGAAATGCATTACTTTTGGTTTTTTTATTGAATTAAATGATTATATCTGTAATTATATCATAATAATTAGTTGAAGTGGGTGTAATAAAGCATATGCTGTTATATTTAATATGAAACTGATGGAGTTTGAGCAATCAGTACACACTTGAGTCTACTCAAGTAAGTAGGAAAGTATATCAAAGTTTACCTGGCTTCTAGGGGACTGGGAATATTAATAGGCACATCCAGAACAAAACTAAATTTTGGAGTCCTGCCTTCATAGAAATTTAGGACATTTCAGACCCCAGGTATAGAATCTGTTACTTCTTGTTTGGTAAAGGTGTTTAAAATAGGGAGAATTCATGTTATTTATACACTGCAAAATTCTCACTAAAATATTTTCACTGCATACATGAAGTCACTGAGCAGGCAGTGCCTACTAGATATTTAATCAGATAGATTGTAAGGATTTTGATCTGTCAATGTAAATTTATTTTGATTTGTCATTTTTATCTACCCATTTTCAGATGAGCTCGGACATTAACCTCAATCCTGCACAACAAAGTGCAACATGTTGCCATGAGATAAATAGTTGAACTTATTTCTGTACTTTGAAACAGTACTTGAAGGTCCACTTTCTTCAGCGCAACACAAAACAATACTATATCAAACAATGTCAACATCCTAAAGAGAAAAAGGTCACTTTTCATATGTCAGTGAGTGCACATTTATTTCAATTCTTTGGAGGTAACAGGTTTCTGTAAATTATTTCACTTGCCTATTCTGTGTATTGCAGAAAGGGGCAGTGTGTTCCATTCCTGGATATAGTAAAGATACATTAACTATGAAATATCATGTAATAAGTATAGAAGATAGAGTTATCCATTTCAGTACTGAAGATTTATTTGGATTGTTATGTCTTGTAAAATGGTTTCCTAATTCCCCGTAATTTCAAGGAACTCTGTTCTTTTTGCTTTCTTTTGCCCTTCATAGCTCATAACCAGGCATACCATACTGCTATTATTAAAAATAATGGTTCAAAACTCAAAGTATTTTACCGATTATTTACAGTAGCAAACTAGGTAAGTGAAAGAGGGGGTTGCCTGAGTAAGGAAGATTTTGGATATGGACCAGTTGTATTAAAGTGTCCATGCAAAATAATAGGATGCAGTAGCTTACTAGAAGTAAAATTCATACCTGGTAGAATTCCACTGTGCTCAGCGGGCTTGAAGCAGGATTTTAGCCTAAAGCATCTTATAACTAAGGATGAGCATAAATTGCTTCGAAAATATGAAGTGCTTCTGAATATTGAGGTCCTTAGCACTCATGCCCTTATGTTCCAAACTGGTACTGGGGGCATTAAGATAAGAAGGTTAAATTGACCGTGCAAGGTTTTGCATTTGTACAGAAGCCAGATTCTGACCAGTCCCTTTACTCCCTCCAGACCCTTAGGCAAATCCTTTCAGTCGTGCCAGTGACTAATGAGAAGGCACATCTGCGGTGTCAGATGGAAAAGATGCAAACTAGGTAAAAAACCTTAACAAATGCCTACAGAGATATTAAAATTTTTCATTCTACTCTTCTTTAATAATATCTGTGGACATATTGCATATTGAAGAGAGGAGGGTGTATGCAAGGAATGGTTTTCTTTTTCAAAGGTGCCATTGACTGCGACAAGCTGCAAGTAATGCAGACAGGACTGAAGGAATTATTATGTTGATAATTATGTAACACAGATAAAACGACCAAAGCTGATAACATACTTATAAATTACCTCTGATTTGACTAAAGGATTTGGTGGATTTTCCTGGCTATGTGTCTGAATACAGTTTTTTAGAAACAGTAGACATCAATCATGACAGCAACATTTGGAAACATCACTAGGCAATGTGGCAGTTTCCTTTTCCTTTAATATAAAATAGCATTTATATCTTGGGTGCCCTGATTCCACATGTCATCAGAGAGGAAGAAAAAGTTTCACTCAGTGGCTACTGCACTTTATAGATTATGAGACAGATTCTGAAACCCCATACTCCTTTGCTACAGGATTGTATGCCACAAGGAGCCTCATTGAAATGAACATGAGTATAACACAAATATTGGTTATTCTTCATCGAAATTAGGAACTGTTAATCTTCACATGAGGTAAGCCCTTTGCATCATACACCTGACAGTATATGAGTCAATGACGGGGTGGCTAATAAGAAAAATAGCAACTTTGGTTTTGTTTAAAGTTGAGTGTTTTATAAAATTCGGGACTTTAAGCACTTCACACATGTTAGCCGTGTCTACACGTGCACGCTACTTCGAAGTAGCAGCACTAACTTCGAAATAGCGCCCGTCACGGCTACACGCGCCGGGCGCTATTTCGAAGTTAACTTCGACATTAGGCGGTAAGACGTCGAAGTCGCTAACCCCATGAGGGGATAGGAATAGCGCCCTACTTCGATGTTCAACGTCGAAGTCGCTAACCCCATGAGGGGATAGGAATAGCGCCCTACTTCGATGTTCAACGTCGAAGTAGGGACCGTGTAGTCGTTGCGCGTCCCGCAACTTCGAAATAGCGGGGTCCGCCATGGCGACCATCAGCTGAGGGGTTGAGAGACGCTCTCTCTCGAGCCCCTGCGGGGCTCTATGGTCACCGTGGGCAGCAGCCCTTAGCCCAGGGCTTCTGGCTGCTGCTGCGGCAGCTGGGGATCCATGCTGCAGGCACAGGGTCTGCAACCAGTTGTCAGCTCTGTGTATTTTGTGTTGTTTAGTGCAACTGTGTCTGGGAGGGGCCCTTTAAGGGAGCGGCTTGCTGTTGAGTCCGCCCTGTGACCCTGTCTGCAGCTGTGCCTGGCACTCTTATTTCGATGTGTGCTACTTTGGCAAGTAGACGTTCCCTCGCAGCGCCTATTTCGATGTGCCGCGCAACGTCGAAGTTGAACGTCGACGTTGCCAGCCCTGGAGGACGTGTAGACGTTACTCATCAAAATAGCTTATTTCGATGTTGGTACATCGAAATAAGCTATTTCGATGTAGGCTTCACGTGTAGATTTAGCCATTGACTCCTGCAGGGTCACTATCTAAGCAAAGTGCTTTATTCAGCTTCTGCAAAGTGCTATGTCTCAGCAAATACTTAAATTTAAAGACTTCAAACCTGAAATTAGCTCATCATTTTCATTTTCCCACATATTTCTGGTAGTTTGCTTTATTGCTTGTTGAAGCTTAACACATGAACCCTGTGAAGCAGACTAATTATGTGTAACAAAGTTGATGTTTGAAATACCAAAAAAAAAAAAAAAAAAAAAAGAGGAAAGAAAAAGTTGAGGCAGACACATTAATGGACTTTTTCTCTCAAATGGTCTGATTTCTTTTGGTTCATCTGTCAATTTTCAGTTAAGGTAGGACACAGATTGTTCTGTCACAGCTTTGATAACATTAATTCTGTTCTTACAGTACTACTTGGCCACAAATTTGTCCTCACTTTAAGTATAAGGAATATCTTTCAAGGTGGCAGAACATTTCAAAAGTGAATGAATTAACCTGTGTGATTGCTCTTCTAATATTGCTTATTCTACTAGTCACTTGACTACTCAGCTACTGAAAACTTCCAATGGGTGATCAAACCATTTTTTCTCTCTTTGCTGGTTGTGCTATGAAAGGAAAGAGTCCATATAATTTGAAATAGCATCATAAATGAAAGACTTGTCTGCCACTGGTACCATATATTGTATGCTGGTAGGCTATACTCAATTGAAACTAGCTACCAGGTATTTGTAGCAATGGTTGAAAAATCAAATAGCTTCAGAAAGATAAGAGAGAAGTGGAAAGAGTTGGCTCTGGCTCAAACACTGATCAATTTATGGAGGAACATTATTATTAAAGTAAGTGCCTGTGGACATAAACAATGTGATATCCTTCTGTGAAGTAATTTGGATAATTAGGTATCTCCTCCCTTGCTGCTCCCACTACATCTGGCAACAGATTGCAACCTCACTCATAAACACAAATGCAAAACCTCCAGAGAGGGTGTAGACTCTTTAACAGACATCTGTAGATAGGTGTATGCCACTTCTGATCTTTGCATGGAGCACATTTCATGAATGGCAAATTCTCGATTTATTTATTTGTGCTGGGATTGAATTATATCAAAAATAGATAATAATGTAAAGAGTAATTCATGAAAGAATATTTGTAATTAGGGAAGGTCCCCAACCCCCACTATTTTGTTACTAGTGGGCCTTGGATATGCCAAGTACTCAAGCCAACTGAAATTTCAGTATTTGAGGATTTCTATTATTAACTAAAGTAAAGCAGAGAAAGAATGGGCTTAATATAGACATATGCAGTACAATATACAATTATTGTTAACGTTCTACGAAACAGCACAAAATACTTTACACTCAATATAATACAGTGAATATTTTGATGACTGAACGAGTTCTCCCATAGGTAAAACTCGATACGGGCTTTATGCTTCGGAATCAGGGTGTTTTGATGCTATTTTCTGTGCCACGTTGAAAAGTGATTAGCTGTGCTCTGGTCTGAATTAAATGTTTTTATTAAATGACAGAACATAATTAGGCAGAGGAGGACATGCATTGCTTTGATTAACAAAATACATGCTAAATGTATTAAAATTAATGTAAATCACTTGGACATTTCTTTAATTGTAATATGTCCAAAATTTGTTCGTTATAGAAGCAGAAATTAATAGTGTAACAGTAAATGAGCCAGCATCTCTAATTCTTTCTGTAAACAAGATATTGCCGGTAAAGTTGGGCTGGACTGGACATTTTTTCCAGGAAACTTTGAAACAGTGCCTAAACTTCTCATAGTTTTCACTGAAATGGATAGCTGAAAACATAGCAATAGTTTGCTGAATTCAAAAAATAAAAATTCGTAACTTAGAAGTTCTTAAACTCACAAATATATCATGTGTCACAGAAATTAGTAGATAGGAAGGCATGTCATTAAATGTAGACAATACTGGCATGTTAAAACATATGTTTAGATCATAGAGAAAATATGAAGGCAGGATGCTGTTGAATTATATTAAATGTATATAGACATGCCTTAAAATGAGAATACTGTTTGGCTGTGTCTACAAGTGCTGCTTCTTCTGGAAGAAGCAGCATGGTAATGAGCTATCTGGAAAATGCTAATGAGGAATGGATGCAAATTTTCAGTGCCTCATTAGTATATGGGCACATGGTTCAAAATCTGGAAGATCTTCCAGACTCTAAAGTACAAGTGCAGACACATGATCTGTTGGAATCTTCAGGAAGGAAACGCTCCTTCCAGAAGTCCCCTCTTCCCAAAATTTTGAGGAAGAAAGGGTTTCCAGAATAAGGGTTTCCTTCTGGAAGATCCCTGTGGGCTTCATGTCTGCACATGTACTTTGGATTCCAGAAGATCTTCTGGACTTTGAACCATGTGCCGATATGCTAATGAGGCATGGAAAAATTGCTTCCATGCCTCATTAGCATCTGCCTGATAGCTCATTACCATGCCGCTTCTGGAAGAAGTGGCGAATGTAGACACAGCCTTTAGGAAAAGATTGTAACTTTTGTAACTTGCTAAAATTAAGTCACTGCAAAGCATTTTCTTTTGTTTTTAACTATATTTATCTTTTTTCTCTTGCTTAGTATCACTTAAATCTCTGTTCTTTGTTTACAAACATATTCTTCATTTTATTGTAAACAGGAGCGGCTAACAGAGAGTTTGCCTTGAAGTTTGCCTTGAGGGGACCCCCATCCCCATTGTCCCTTTCATATAGGTTTGTTTCTCTTGTGCCCTTCAAGGCAGCACTAGAAACATCTAGGGGAACTTTCCAAAGTCAGCGGAAAAATGGATGGTGACATGTCTACTGAGACATCTGCTGTTGTGACCTGCCTGGCATGTGCTGTGTTTGTTGTTCTCCCAGATGATAGAAAGCTTTTTGTATGCACCAACTGCAAGCTGGTTGCCATTTTGGAAGAAAAAGCTAGAGGACTTGAGGCACAGATGCCAACCTTCAGGTCCATCACAGAAGGTGAAGACTTCCTGGATAAAACGCACCATTTAGTACTGCAGGAAAAGCAGGCTGTTCAAAACAAGGAAGAGAACTGGAAGTATGTTACCTTCAGGAGAAGAAAACCAATTCAGGTCTCTCTAATTCTAGTGGTTCCACAATCACCACCCCTAAAAGAAAAAGATGTGGGTGGTGGTGGTCAGGGACTTCCTCCTAAAAAGGATGGAGTCATCCATCTTCTGCCCAGACCTAGAATCCTGGCAAGTTTGCTGCTTGCTGGGAGCTAGAATCTGGGATGTTACAGAATCTTTTCCGAAAATAATCAGCCTGAAAACTATTACCCCTTCCTACCACTCCATGTAGGAACTAATGATACAGCCAAGAACAACTTTAACGAGATCACTGTGGATTACATAAGCCTAGGGAGAAAGATCAGGGAATATGGAGTACAAGTGGTGTTCTCCTCCATCTTCCCTGCGGAAAGAAGGGGTCTAGGTAGGGATAGTTGAATTGCTGAGGTAAATGTGTAGTTGCGTAAGTCGTGCCACAGAGACTTGGTTTCTTCGACCATGGGATTCTATTTCATGAAAAAGTATTGCTAGGAAGACAGGAAAGAGCATCTTTGTGGGCAGGCTTGCAAACCTAGTGAGGAGGGCTCTAAACTAGGTTTGCTGGGGGATGGTGATGCAAGCCCTGAAGTAAATGTGGAAAGGATAGGGAACAACAAAGAAGGATTCCTGGGTGAAGAGGAGAAAGTGGGCCAATCAGCCACTTCTCTAAGGTGTTTGTATACAAATGCAAGAAGCCTTGGAAACAAACAGGAAGAATTAGAGGCCCTGGAACAGTCAAAGAAGTTTGAAGTGGTTGGAATAATGGAGACTTGGTGGGATGATTCACATAACTGGAGCATGGCCATGGAAGGGTATAAACTGTTTAGGAAGGACATGCAGGGGATAAAAGAAGGTGCAGTTGCATTCTATATGAGGGAGTAGTGTGATTGCTCAGAGCTCCAGTATAAGAAGGGAGAAAAGCCAGTTGAGTGTCTTTGGGTTAAGCTTAGAGGCAGAAGTAACAGAGGTGATGTTATAGTTTTGTTTGCTACAGACCGTCAGACCAGGGAGATGAGGTAAATGAGGATCTCTCCAGACAGCTGAGAGGAGCTTCCAAATCACAGACCCTAGTTCTCATGGGAGGCGTTAATCATCCATACATTTGTTGGGAGACCAATATAGAAGCACACAGATAATCCAGGAAGTTTTTGCAGAATGTTGGGGATAACTTCTTGGTATAAGTGCTGATAGAACTGGCCAGAGGCTGTGCAGAACTTGACCTGATGTTCACCAAGAGGGAAGAACTAGTAGGAGAAATAGAAGTGGGTGGCAACCTGGGCTGCAGAGACCGTGAGATGGTAGATTTCAGGATCCTGCCAAAAGGAAGAAAGGTGAGCAGTACAATACGAACCCTTGATTTCAGAAGAACAGACTTTGATTCCCTGAGACAACTGATGGGCAGGATCCTTTGGGAAATTAAGCTAGTGGGGAAAGGAGTTCAGGAGAACTGTCAGTATTTTAAAGAAGTCTTACTGAAGGCACAGAAATAAACCATCCTGCTGCACAGAAAGAAATGCAAATATGGTAGGCTGCCATCTTGGCTTAACAGGGAAATCCTTGCTCAGCTTAAACTCCAAAAGGATGTGTATAAGAAGTGGAAACATGGACAGTTGACTAAGGAGGAGTATAAATATATGGCTGAATAATGCCAGGCAGTAATTACAAAAGCAAAAGCACAACTGGAGCTACAGCTGGCAAGGGATGTGAAGGGTAACAAGAAGGGTTTCTACAGGCAGGTTAACAATAAGAGGGCTATCAGGGAAGGTGTGGGGCCGTTACTGGATGTGAGAGGTAACCTAGTGACAGATGATGTAAGAACAGCTGAAGTATTTAATGCTTTTCTGGTCTCAGTCTTCACAGACAAGGACAGCTCCCACATTATGGTGCCAGACAATGCAGAATAGGAAGGTGGAGGACAGCCCTTGGTGGGGAAGGAATGAGTTAAGAGCTACTTAGAAAAATGAGATGTACCCAAATCCATGGGTCTGGATTTAATGCACCCAAGGGTACAGAGGGAATTGGCATACATCATTACTGGGCTTTTGGCCATTATCTTTGAAGATTCTTGGAGATCGGAAGAGATCCCAAATGACTAGAAAAAGACAAATGTGGTGCCCATCCTTAAAAAAGGAAAGAAGGGCAATTCAGGGAATTAAAGACTGGTCAGCCTCACCACAGTCCCTGGGAAAATAATGGATGGGATCCTAAGGGAATCCACTTTGGAACACTTGGAAGGTGGGGAAATGATCAAAAGTAGTCAATATGGATTCATCAAGAGCAAGTCCTGCCTGACCAATCTGACTAACTTCTATGAGGAGGTAACAGGCTCTGTGGACACGGGAAAGTGAACAGATGTGATATACCTTGACTTCAGCAAGGCTTTTGATACGGTCTCCCACAACATTCTTGCCCATAAGTTAAGTAAGTATGGATTGGATACATGGACTATAAGTGGATAGAAAGCTGGCTTGATGGTTGGGTAGTGGTCAATGGCTAAATATCTGGAGGCGGTTGCTTTCAAATGGAGTGCCCCAAGGCTCGGCTCTGGGGCTGATGTCATACATCATCTTTATTAATGACCTGGATGAGGAACTGTATTGAACCATTAGCAAGTTTGCGATGACACTATGCTAAGGGGAGAGGTAGATATGTTGGATAGTGGAGATGGGATCCAGAGTGACCTGGATAAATTGGAAGATTGGGCCAAAAGAAATCTGATGTGGTTCAACAAGGAGAAGTGTAGAGTCCTGCACTTGGGATGGAAGCATCCCAAGCATTGTTGTAGACTGGGCACCAATTGACTAAGCATCAGTACAATGGCAAGAGACCTAGGGATTAAGGTAGTTGAAAAGCAGGATATGAATAAATAGTGCGCCCTTGTAGCCAAGATGGCTAATGGCATATTGTGGTGCATTAGTAGGAGCATTTTGAACAGATCTAGAGTTGTTGTTCCCCTCTATTCAGCACTGTTGAGGCCACATCATTATTGTATCTAGTTTTGGGCCCCCCAGGATAGAAAGGATGTGTATGTTCTGGAGCAGGTTCAGCAGAGGGCAACAAAAATGATTAAGTGACTGGAGAATATGACCTTTGAGGAAAGGCTATAGGATTTGGGTATATCTAGTTTGCAGAAGAAAAGACTGAGCAGTGATTTAATAGCAGCCTTCAGCTTCCTGAAGAGGAGAACTAAAGAGGATGGAGACAAACTGTTCTTAGTGATGACAGATGGCAGAACAAGGGGCAATGGTCTGAGGTTAGTGAAGCAGACGAGTAGACTGGATATTAGGAAAAACTACTTCACTATGAGGATGGTGAAGCACTGGCATGTATTGTCTAGAAAGGTGATGGAATCTCTATCCCTAGAGTTTTTTAAATCCTGGATTGACAAAATCCTGGCTGATATGACTCAGATGAGGCTGATCCTGCTTGAAGCAGGGGTCTGGACTTGATGAGTGCCCTCCAGCCCTATGATTCTATGGTCTCAGTAATATTATATTGAAGTAAAGTGTGAGTCCTCCGGCAGGCAGTCTTTGCGTTCTGCCTCTTTGAAGGCAGTAAACTTAATTTTTATGCGTTCCAGTGAGAGGGGCTGCACACTGCATGGAGACCTCTGTGGGATAGCTCTGTGATTGTCATCTGCCAGACAGGATTTAGACACACTGGCCGTGTCTACACTAGCCCCAAACTTCGAAATGGCCACACAAATGGCCATTTCGAAGTTTACTAATGAAGCGCTGAAATGCATATTCAGCGCTTCATTAGCATGCGGGCGACCGCAACACTTCGAAATTGACACAGCTCGCTGCCGCACGGCTCATTCAGATGGGGCTCCTTTTTGAAAGGACCCTGCCTACTTCAAAGTCCCCTTATTCCCATCTGCTCCCTCCTCCCGCATGCTAATGAAGCTAATTTGCGTGGCCATTTTGAAGTTTGGGGCTAGTGTAGACATAGCTGCAGAGTCTCATGGAGTTTGCTGGTGAAACAGACAGACAGGCGTAGCAGGGAGCTGGCACATAGTCTAATCTCCAGCAAAGCTTACTCTTTCTGGGGCAGAGGGGGGCACCATATCTTACAGTTTGGGATGTTCAGAGCAGAAAATTACACAGAACAAGGTTGCAAACTTTAAAGATCTGGCAGATCATGACTATTGACTCAAAGTGGTAGGCACTCGCGAGAGCTATTTGACAGAAAGGGGTGAGAAGTGCTTCAAGTTAGAAAGAAACTCACAATTTATTCAGGTCATAGGGACAACAAATACTTAGAAATAGTGACCCACTTTAGGACAAATTATGTGGACAAAATACTAGTCATAAATTGGAAAACTATCATATATGCCAGACTCCAAACTATATTCCTGAAAGTGTCAATCATGCAGTGCCATTTTCTAGTATAGAAACATAGCAATGAGAATAAAGATTAGTTCTATAATTGTCTCAAGAATGTGACTGACAGAATACCAAAACATGACTTGCTCCTGGAGATGGGTGACTTTCATGCTGAAGTGGGATGTGACAATGAAGGAATGAAAAGAGCTATGGATAAGCCTATCATCCACCAAAATTATGAGAGGTTCATTGAATTGTGCTTGGTGTCTGTCCTTGCATTCACACGCACCCTCTTCCCACACAAAGAAAATGTGGAATTTGCCAGATACCATATCTGCAGGAGCTCAAGATTCCAGTCTTCTGTC
Source organism: Carettochelys insculpta (assembly GCF_033958435.1). Taxonomy (NCBI): domain Eukaryota; kingdom Metazoa; phylum Chordata; order Testudines; family Carettochelyidae; genus Carettochelys; species Carettochelys insculpta. The sequence goes on from NC_134137.1 coordinate 75,455,909, forward strand.
CAAGACTCATGTCCACATCATGCAATAGATTTCAGCAATCTTTGAATTGCTAAACTGAAATTAAAATAAGTATCTCAGTTTTAAACAGAAAGTGGTTCAGAAAACTATTTGTGTAAATTAAGAGAAAGAAAAAAAAACACTGAGAGAAATTCCAGCTAGAAGTAAGGAACAGATTTGAGGTACTGCCAGAGGCAGAGGAAAGTGAAAAGCAGCCCTCAGAGGCAATATGACTCAGACTGCAGCAGTGACAGTTGGCTATCAGCACAGGCACAGCAAGAACTTAGTAAGCCAGGACACATGATGTCTCACCATGGAAAGAGAAAGGTACTGAAAGTAAGAGAAAGATAGAAAAATGGGAGTATGAGAAAGTGGACAAAGTAGTGAAAAGCAAGACAAGGAAAGGGCAAAAGAGATATGTTTGAAGTTCTAGCAGCTGACGATGAAGCTGCTGCTATGACAGAAAACTGTGGAGACATTGACTAAGAAATTAAAACCCTGTGTGAAAATTTCAAAATAGAAAGTGGATCAGTGAAAATAAGAAAAGGTGGTAAAATGCTTACAATTGAGGTAGAATGAAAAAAATAGAGAAGCTCATCATTTCAAACAGTCCTTAACAGACCCAGCCCCACTCCAGCATCAGACTTCAATAAACTTGTAAAGCTGATCAACCTGATATTCTCAAGAGTTGAATAAAGATGTCTGAAGTACAGGCTGTGATCAAAGAGCTTAAAAAAAATAGCACAGCAATGGGAAATAGTCTCTGAGGGGTAGCCATAGTAGCCTGTATCTTTGTAAAACAAAGCAAGCAGTCCTGTAACACTTTAAAGACTAACAATTTTATTTATTAGGTAATTAAGTATTATTATAATAATTAGGTATTTATTAGGTATTATGTAATGAATTAATTAGATATTGTTAGTCTTTAAGGTGCTACAGGACTGCCTGTTTTGTTTTACAGAAGTGAGGGGGGTCATCACATTACAGCAGAAATTCTAAAGAACTGTTGATACGATTCATCTTACCAAATTGACAGGGCTATTCAATGAAGTCTGGTGAAAAAAAGAACAATGGAAACATATAATTGTCAGAATATCTAAGGAGGTGCTCTTCTGACTGGAGAGAAGACCCACTACTCTAAGCTGTAGAGAAAGTGGATGGGGGACAGTGCGGTGGGGGTGCGAGGGGTGGATGTGGGAGTGGGTGGAGATGGGAAAGCAGTTGGGGCCAGGCAGCCAACCATGGCCTGGGTCAGGGCATCAAGGTTGGCCGCCATCCAGTCCCAGGACACCCGCTCCATGGCTAGTGACTCCCACAGCGTGACGGTAAGGTCCCGCAGTGCTGCAGCGTGGGCAGTGTCCCCTTCTCCTCCTCCCCACCCTGGTGGTGCTGGCGGATGGCCCAGCAGCGGGCTCGCGCAGGGTTGGCATGGTGTCCAGGCTGCTCCCCCTCGCCCTTGGTGGTTGGGCTGGTCTGGCTACGGGCTGCAGGAGCTGTGGAGACAGAAGGGGAGAGGGGAAGGGGTCAATAGTCCCAGGCAAAGAGCCCTGTGCCCCCCAGAGGGCCCTGTGATGCCCATGTCCTAGGGATCCCTGCATGGGTGCCAAGGGCATGGGTTCCCCCACCCACTGCCTCCTCAGTATGTCCATGGTCAGCCAGCCCATGGTGCGGTCCTGGCCAGGTGGTGCTGAGCACCACACATTGGGACCCTCCTGCCCAGGGAACACAGCTGTCTGGGATCCACAGGTCCTGGGGCCGTGGTTGTGTGGAAGGGTTGCAGTCACCCCGAGCAGGACCGGATGCCCTCTCCCCAGTCCCCGGGGTAGCTGGTGTGCACACCACCTACCTGTGGGTCCCTCTGGAAAGTCAGGCAAGGCACGGGCGGATGGGGCCTGTCTGGACAGCCCTGACAGGACTTTGATGACAAGGGCCCCCTTGCTTGAGCCCTCATCATTGCTGGTGGTGTCCAGCCTCTGTGGGCACCTGGTGCCAGCCGCAGGTCCAGGACGGTCCTCCCCCTCAGTCCCCATCTCAGGATCCTGCTCCTTCCCCAGGTCAGCGTTGTCAAGCAGCATGGGTGGGGGTCCCACCCAAGGAGGTGAGCCAGGTCTTTGCAGTAGGGCAGCTGGTGGGCCCTGCTCCCGACTGCCTGTCTGTGTCCCGGGCCCTGCAGTAGCCCTGGCACATCTACTTCACCTTGGACCTCACCCGACCTGGGGTCAACATGGGGTGCCCCCAGCCAGTGAGGACCTTGGTGAGGTGCTGGAACACTGCTGTGTTCCTGCACCAGACCCCCGTCTGGTGCAGGACCTCCTCATCTGCCCAGAGAGCAAGGAGGTCCCGCAGGTTGGCTTCCATCCAGGAGGGGGCCTGGCACTTGCGGGGCTGGCTCACTCCCTGGGAGGGCTCCCCGGTGTCCTTGGGGGGCCCCTGAGGTAGGTGGCGGTTGGGGCACTGGCCATGGTGGTGGGGAAGGCAATGGGCTGGCTGCAGTGTCATTTCAGGGTGCAGACTGAGCAGCAGTGTGGACTCCCTGCTGCCTGCACACTGTCAGCTTCCTGCCTGAGGGTTTCTGGGAGTCTGCTTCCTTAAATATGGCCAGATGCTGGAGCCATAGAGCTTTGCTTGTGCTGTGAGCGGTGCTGTCGCCTGCCAGCTGATTGCCGCCATGGAGGACTCCCTCTTTCAAAAGTGCAGGCAGCGGAGCATCTATACTTGCTCTCTGTCAAAATAATCTTTCAAAGGAGGGCGCTCGTCCCACCTCAGGAACGGAGGACCAACTTTGAAGGAACTCCCTCGTTCTTTTGAATTTACTTTCAAAAGAGCGCGGTGTGTGTGTAGACGCTCCGTGGGTTCTTTCAAAAGAATGAGGTCTTCCAACCTGGAATTTGAATGTACTTGCTAGTGCAGATGCACCTTGAGTGATTATCTGAACAAGTAGTAGAATTCAGTGGACTTGTAGGCTCTAATATTTTATTTTTGAATATTGTTTTTTTGTATATAATTCTGCATTTGTAAGTTCAGCTTAAACAGTAAAGAGGTTGTATTGTGATACTTGTATAAGGTAAAATGAAAAAGACTATTGCTTTTGTTTTTCACAGTGAAAGAATGTGCAATCAAATATAAACATAAGAGAACACGCTGAATTTTGGATGCTGTGTTGTAACTGAAATCAATAGATTTGAAAAGGTGGAAAACATCGAAAATATTCAAATACATACTATTCTGTTACTGTTTAACAGCAGAATTAATCACATGATTGTGATTATTTTTAATTCCTCGATTAATCATGATTAATGTTAATCTCTTGACAGCCCTATTAACAACATATGGAAACAAATGATTGAATTTAAAATTCTCAGCTTTGCTCTGAAAACAAACAATCTCAGCAGTAACACGTATCAGAGGGGTAGCCGTGTTAGTCTGGATCTGCAAAAACAATGAGGGGTGCTGTGGCACCTTATAGACTAACAGAAATGTATGTGCATAAGCTTTTGTGGGCAAAGACCCACTTCGTCAGATGCAGGTTAACATGTGATTGCCTGAGTTGGAGCTGTTCCAATACTTTAGACAGAAAACCAGATAGTTTCAAAAATAAGGTTCCTCTAATGATTCTGAGCATTGGTAGAAAGACTTTATCACCAATAAAAAGATCTGAGACATCACCAACCAGCAACTTGTTTGCACTGGAATCAGGAGGATATGGCAGACATACTTGAGCTTTGTGCCAGATGCCAACATTCAGATTCCTACTTGAAGCTATCAGTTGGAAATCAACTTGTGTGAGAAAATGAGTGTGTCCAGAGGAACTTGTAAAAAAATCCTTAGCAGGGAGGATCAGGGCAATGGATCTCGGCGCTGCAATACAGAAGGAAGCAGCAGCAAATGGCAAAGAGGAATGGAAGAATTTAGATACCATCATGTGTGACAGCAATGGTACAAGAAGTTTTCATCCGAAGAAATGGGTCTTACCCATGAAAGCTCATGATCTAATAAATTTGTTAGTCTCTAAGGTGCTACAGGACTTGTTAATTCCAATGGTATGAAAAAGATAGAACACCATTGACTTTAATGGCATTTTGTCTATTTACACAAGAAGAAAATTTGAGTCCCAAACTACAATGGGCTTATCTACACTAGCTCCCTCCTTCGAAGCGGGCGTGTAAAGGAGCCTGATCAGCGAATAGCAATGAGGTGCTGCACTGCATATGCAGAACCTCTTTAGCACATTTCTCACTATGTAGCCAGAGCAGTCATGGGCTCTTTGAAGGGAGTAAGGGAACTTCGAAGTAGGCAGGTACTTTGAACTGCCCGCAGCTACTCTGCTTGCCGGTGCTTCGAAGTTAGCAACTTTGAAGTTCGCACAGTGAGAATTATGCTAGGTGCTGTGCTGCACGTGCAGCACCTCATTCATTGCTATTCACCAATGCGGCACATGTTTTTTGTATCTCTAGCCGTGCCTACACTAAGAGAAATCTTTGAAATAGCCATACTAAAGGCCATTTCAAAGAATACTAATGAGACTCTGAAATGCATATTAGCCGATCAGATCCTATCAGCTTAGCAGATAGGAATAAGGGGATTTCAAAGTTGGCAGGGTCCTTTCGAAAAGGACCCCCGTATAGACAAGCCACACAGAAGCAAAAAGCAACAATTTCGAAGTACTGCAGAAGGCAGCATGCTAATGAGGTGATGAATATACATTTCAGAGCCTCATTAGTATTCTTCAAAATGGCCATTAGCATGGCTATTTCGAAGATTTTGCTTAGTGGAGACATAGCCTCAATGATTTTCACAAACTTTTAGTATAAATATAAGTACATTCTCTGTCACTCGACATCACACACAGCTTGCCCCCTGAACGCCAAGCTTATTTTCTGATAGGTATTTATATGGGGCAGCAGGATGGCCTCAAAATCTGGAACTAAGTTTGTTGCTCAAGTCCATATAATTTATAGCAAACAATGGTTTAGTAGAAAGATATCATATCTATGCAAGGAATGTGCCTGCAAGAGCTCAATCCTACTGAATGAAGCTGAAGAATGTATTCTTTAGAGATGAAAATGGGAAGAGTGGTGTGGGTGTGTGTATATGTAAATATGAATGAGGTGTGTATATGTAATTTCTTGTTTTGTACAAGCTGCTGGGTAGTAGGAAAACAAAGTTGTGTTTCACCTACTTTAAACAACTTGTTGTAAAGTCACAAATTAAGCTATTACCCAGTGTAAGAATTGTGAACTATCACCAATGATTAAAATTATTGTGGGGGTACAAGGTGGTCATCATTGCTGTGTAAGATGTCAATATTACAGTGAAGTAGAAGTGGGGAGGGGATATTGGTCGAACTAGCTGTATGGGAGCCTGTTGGTCATCCAGCAATAAGTCTGGTTAGGTTAGTTTTCCCCACCACTGTTCAAAGATTGAACTGAAGCCCAGTCTGTAGTTATTTTGTGAGAATCCACCCCAGCGGATACTGAAATTCTGTAGTTAGGCCTAGAGCTGAAGCCAAAAAGAGCAGAAATCATAGGGCTTTGCTCAGAGTCAAACCCACAATAGGACAGACAAGTGGCCAGTGGAGCAAGGTGGCCAGCAAGGGCAGCTGGCAGACTGCAGCAGGTGGTGAGGGAAGCTAGCTAAACACAGCAGCTGGGTGGCTGGCAAGAGCAGCTGGTGGAGTGCAGCAGGTGGGTGACCAGCAGGGGCGGCCAGAGAAAAGGAGTGCAGCGCACTGGCCAGGCAGCCAGGGGGAGCATTGGACAAGTGGCTGGCAGGTGGTCTTGCCCCTATGGTGCAAGCAACTTCATGCTGATGTACCTCTGAACTCTGGATTCATATGGACCAGACCGTGCTATGAGAGGTGCACGCTATAGGTGGGGACGTGTGAATGAAGAACACTAAGCAAGGGACTTGGCTCAGCAGACTCTGCCTTGCTTAATCTCTTGACAGCCCTATTGACAACATATGGAAATGAGAGACTGAATTTAAAATTCTCAGCTTTGGGGTCCTCCTTTCCTTTGTTTAGCAATACTGCATGTATCGCTGTGTAAATTTATGTTAGGCTACTGTTACTAAAAAAAGCTGTGTCTATCTTGGACTCTGTGCTTGCAAGAGGGAAAGAATTGCCCTTACAGGGACCCAGCAGGTAGGGTGAGATTGTCCCAAGTTACTGGTGGGGAGGGTTGAGCTGGTTAAGCTGCATTATTGATGGAATCCACTAGAAATTGAACCCAGCCCTTCTGGCAGTCACCTGCCATTGATAGAAGGGTTACATATATTATTCCTGTTTTGAAAGACCTGTTCCATTTGAATATGCAAAGAAAGCCTGCTTATAATGGAATTTAAATTGAAGTCAAAAGGAAGTAGCCGGAACAACTTGATTGATGACTTTTTGAGACTGAATATCAGCTTCTGTCTCTTAATAATTTTGACACCATTTAGGCAATAGAATCATGCAATAGGTAGTATAATTAGAGGATACTGCAGAAGAAGCTTTTGATTTCATCACAAATGGTGCTTAACTGTAAATTAAATCTTTCTTTAATAGCTTAGGAAGAGAGCCAATGGAAGTAATGAAAACTCAACTCACAGAAAAGTACCTGAGTTTTCTCACTAAAGAATCTGGCTTAGTGTAATAATAAGTGCATTTTTTGACAGAAGAAAGGATTTGGCTGTGCTTCTCGGAAATCGATGGTCATAGTAGCTAAGTTACAGCTATGACTACATGAAGACAAGTTAAAAAATCTTGATCTTTCTATTTAAGAAGTTCCAAACATTTATGAAGAAATGAGCAGTAGCAGGGGAGAGTGTGCTATTCAGTAGGTCTATTATTTATATTTTATTATTTTATGATACTATAAACCTGCATATGAAGTTGCGAGAAAAGGCTGAAATTTTATGACTGCCCAAGAAAGCTAAGTTAGATAAGGACTGAATAGGATAAGGATTTGGATAAACTGAAGTAAAATGAAAATCAGTACTTTTATTATTTCAAGTCAAAGTCTACTGGGAAACATACTTGGAAGTTTTAAAGTTGCAAACAAAGAGTTGTGATAATTTCAGCTCAACTAAGCATTGATGATGATGCGATAGGATGCCATTTATGTCTGAGATAAAGGGAATACAGAGCTAAGTGTTACTTTCAGACTTCAGCGTGCCTTGTTTCACCCCTTCTTATAAATGTTCAGTTGTTTGGGGTGGAGGATACTGAGCCTTGTTCAATTCTGTTGCTGACAATTGTGGAGTTAGAGGAACAACTGTGCAGGAAAAGTTTCCTGGATGAAAATATTATCATTCTTAAGTGTATGTGTACAGGTTCTCAGTGGTGTCCAGTATGTGGTGGGCACAGAGGAAAAGATTACTACAAAGGAGCTGTTTGCAAATTCCAGATAAAGCAGTTAGTAGCACAGTGGTCTGATTCCCAGCTTAGAGCTGACTCAGAGGTACTCAAATCCATATGGCCTACATGTCTCTTTGGGACCGATATTTCAGCGAGAATTTTTCTGAGAACAGTATTAGTTGAGCAAAATCTGTTCCCTCCTAGCTAAAATGTCTCTACTGGGTATAGGAAGGAAATGGTGTAGGAGCTGCATTTCCTGTGCACACCCTGAGGGAAATTCTCCCAGGCAGCCAAACCACCTGTAGTTACTAGGGCTGCTTAGTACACCAAATCTTAGGGTTCCATTATCATGTCATATAGACCATGACTCTGGGTCAAACACATTACGTGCTTCTGAAGCTAGGTCTTGAAACCTAATGGGTAGCAATAACCATTTATACTTATAGCTGAGTAACAGGGTATTTTACCAGGGCTGGCAGGAATAGGAAAGCCTTCAGACACCCTTGTATACAGTTTAATGACAGCAATAGTTCTTTATTCTTGTGTGAGTCTCTGAGCAAGTCTAATCAAGGGCCATAGCTCTTGAGCTTAGTAGAATCAAAGAATAATAGAAATTAGGTTGGAAGAAACCTCAGGAGTTATCTAGCCAACACCTCATTCAAAGCAGAACCAGCTCCAACTAAATTATTCCAACCAGGATTTTGTCAAGTGTGGCACTAAAATCTGTTATGGATGAAAAAGTCACCACCTTCCTATGTAACACTATATAACCCACCACCGTCTTTGTGGAAAAGACTTTCCAAATATCCAACTTAAACATCCCACACTGCAACTTGACACCATTGCTCCTTGTTCTGTCGCCTGCCACCACTGAGCATAACCTGGTCCCATCTTCTTTGGAGCCAAATTCAGGTAGTTGAAGGCTGCTATCAAACCCTGCCCCTCCCAACACACACACCCCACCTCCGTTTTCTCTTCTGAAGATTAAACAAGAACAGTTACCTCAGCTTCTCCTCATTCTCATTACCCTCCACTGGACTGTCTTCAATTTTTCTTTATCCTTTCTGTAGTGGGTAGCACAAAACTGGATACAATACTCCAGATGAGGCCTCCCCAGTGCTGAATAAAGGGGAATGATCACTTTCCTCAATCTGCTAGCAGTGTCCCTACTATTGCATCCCAAAATGCATTAGCCTTCTTGACAACAAGAACATACTGTTGACTCATATGCAGTTTCTCATCCACTATAATTCTCAGTTCCTTTTATTCAGAAATGTTGCTTAGCCAGTTGGTCCCCAGCCTTTAGCAGTGCATGGGGTTCTTCTGTCCTATGTGCAGAACTCTGCAATTGTCTTTGTTGAACCTCGTCAGATTTCTTTTGGCCCAAAGCTCCAATTCGCCCTATTCCTATTCTCCATTTTTAGCTACCTCTTCCCATAACTTCATCTGTCAACTTGCTAAGGGTGCAATCCATCCCATCATCCAGATCATTAATGAAGATCTTGAACAAAACTGGTCCCATGGCCAACCCCCAGGGCACTTCCTTTGATAAAGGCTGCCAACTAGACTTTGAGCCATTGAGCCCAACGAGCTAACCAGCTTTCTATGAACTTCATAGTTCCTGGCTAAATCTCTCCAGTCTTGTCTCCATTCTAAGAAAAGGACATGCAGGTTTCCAAGTCACCATGTCACCTTGTGGCTCCATTCCACTGACTCTCTGTCCAGCTGCTTCTGCTCCCCTATAAGTCTTAAGAGTACTGCATTCAGTTGTAATGACCGGTGGGTCAGCTCTGCATACAGTGCTTGGTGATTCTATTCTGGGTGTAGTTTCTTTCCAGATCCCTGTTTGACATGTAATTGCTACTTCAGCTTCACTGAAGCTCATTGTTTGCCAGCCCCTCCCTCTACCCTGCCCACACACACACACATCTTCCAAACAGACCCCTCATCAGCTCTTGGTTCTTTCCACCTGACCTGGTCTGGAGGACGAGGATGTGCAGTGGCTTGGGGCTGGAGGAATTGTGGTCCCTTATTTAGGAGATCCATCACACAGCTTTCCTGATTATGTCTCCTTGTCCAGAATGTCACAAAGCAACCTAAGCAGAAGGAAAGGATCTTGGGTTTGCAGAGTGGGATATGTTAGGTGCATTGTACCATAGTTTTCTATAAATATTTTTCATTGTAGTAAGAATATAGAGTACTAAAAGCTTTATTTAGAAATGTGCCTCCTCACTAGTACCTTACACCTGAATCTGTAGGATTTTTTCAAAGAAGACTCCCCTTAGAGAAGTTATTTTGTTTATTACCCATGAGTAATAGTTGTTTTAATTTGATTTTCTGTTTCCATGGCAGCTACCACATTCATACTGTGTTCTAAGCTAGATTCTGTAAGTGTCTGGGAAAACCCAAGCATTGTTACCACCCTGGAAACAATGTAAATCATTAGCTTAATAAAAAGTCCTACAACCTTTAGGAACAAGTCCTCTCTTTCCCCTTTCAATGAATTCTTGAGCCCTAAGGAAACAGAAAATAGGGTATATTTTCAAGGGTCTACTTGACCATGTGTTTTACGCTAATTTCATTTTTTTCTGTACACTAATTAAAACAATAGCTCTTCATGCTTGATTTATCAACATAGTAAAAATCAGTTTCAGTTAATTTGCTTGCTTTGGGAAAAGATTTCATGCTTGAATAATTTTTAATTACAATGAGCAAACTATTACAGAAATTGAAGGCTTTATTAAAGTACTACAGGACATAAAGCTAGATCTAAAATGTCAGCATATCTACTCTGTATTGTACTTTCAATATCTGAAATTCTAAGCAGGCTGAGTATTGGTATGGAAGGCATATGCTTAGACACAGCTGTTTCTTTAATTAGCTTAAATATTACAAAGCTAAAGAGTTGTGAAAAATAATTCATTTGGATAATAGAATTTCAGACTTTTTTAACAGTTACATTTTTTATATTTGCTTGGTTCATATAAAATATTTTATAGTTATTGTGAGCCAAAGCATCATAGTATTTTGGAAAAACCATGAAAATATTAAAATGTTTGAATATGTAACAAATTAATCATTAATCTTCACCATTAATGGTCTGAATTAAACCCACAAAAGCAAACACATTTGCTGCAGCTCCATCCTTGGCTCATTCTGTTGTGGATTACCTTCACTTAAATTTTAATATTATTTGTTTACATTTCTAAATTGCCTGTGCCATGTTCTAAATTATCAATGCAAAATATTTATTCTAAATTCAATAAAGAACAAAAGTTTCTCGGTTCCACAACACATTATTTGCCTAAAAGTGCAATTGATTTCCTCTCCAAACCTGGGGAAATAAATCATAGAAGGTAATTTTGTATTGTTCTGCTTGAAAGTTGTCCATGAACAGATGTAAAAGTTTCTTGAACCATAGTTATTAGAAGGTATTTCTTTTGGGCTGTAGCTTGTTTATATTTGTTTCATATTCTGAATTCAAGAGGTTTTAATTAGGCCCATTAGTCATACGGCTGGTTTCTGATCAGGTTTCCTGTTTGAATATTTAAGAGTACAAGCCTGAAATTCACTTTCCAGGAACATTCCTGTGATATTCACTTGAATTTCATTGTACATGTGAAAATCTTGCCATCAGATTTATTTACCAGGATATACGAGGGAAGCAAACTCAGGCATATAAACATGCAAGTTCATTTAACAATTAGAATGAATATCCATATAAAACATTGTATATGCTCAGCTGTCAAATCAATCTCCTGCCCCCAAGACAAGCCTATGAAAACAAATGCATCTTGTAGGCCATGTCTACATGGCCAAGTCCTTTCGGAAAATCAGGCCCTTTTCCAAAAGAACAAGCAGAGAGTCCCCACAAAAAATGTGCTCTTTCGAATTCCTTTTGAACGAACGTGGCATTTCTTCCGGAGGCTCTCTTTTTCTCCCAAGTGAGGAACACCGTCTTTTTCCTAAAGATTATTTCAGAAAAAAATCATGTGTAGATGTTCTTGGGGCCCTTTGCTTGAAAGCAAAGTCTTCGTGATGCCTGATTTTTTGATCCCTGGCCTGTTTTTTCAAGAGAGTAGGGGCTGTATGGATGATCTCTTTCAAAATCCTCAGGCAGTCTTTGTTCAACAGCCCTTTTCCCCCTTTCCAATTTGTCTTTCTTTTTCCAGGAAGATAGATTGGTACTTACCTCTTCTCTTCTAAAGCTTTTTGGAAAGTGTAGAAAGTCCAACTGTTCTCATGTCTCCATCTTCTATCTGCACAGAGGGCAGACAGGCATTCATAGATGTCAGTGAGCCTAGTCCAGAGACCACTTCAGTCAATGGATGCTGCATTCGGCTCCCCCAGTGTGAAAGGATTATGGCAGAAATGGGGAAAAATGCTATTTTGATATTGACTAATGGGTGTAAGATTGACAGACCCGGGTCATTGGCAGGAGGGAATGGACCCATAAACTTAGGGGCTAAAGCCCTGTGCTCTACTGCATGAATTAAAAGCCAGCTGATTCTTAGCTTAGACTTCACTCTGCCTTGTCAGTGGTCTCAGTGTCTCTGGGGTTACAATGATAAAAATTATTACTGGTGCTTTTTTTCTAGAAAAAATGGTGCCAGAACTCAAGTCTGATGATTCCTCATAGGGGATAGGGTGTTCAGCTTTATTGCCCTGGTTCCTGCACTGCTGTAGGGTATTGGAGGCTCCTATCTCAGTCTCCGTGTTGCTGTGGGACTGGTAAGGGCTCCTATCCCAGTCCTTGTGCTGCTGCGGGGTGGTAGGGGCTCCTGCCATGGTCTCTGCACAGCTACAGGATTGGCAGTGAAAATTTTTCTGGCCTTGTAATGGAAAACAGGTGCCCAATCTCCATCCCAGTGTGTTCTTCCAGAAAAAAAAAGCCCTGATTACCATTAGACATGCACTTATTTCAATTTATTATGGCATTGTAATATCACCTGCACTTTCATAGGTTCATGTGATGCTTCTTCATTTCCTAATACCCTCCAAAGGCACAAAGTGGCATATTCTATTTGATCATTTGAAATCATCTCCATATTTGTGCACTTATGTAATTTTGAGATCTCTGTGTTGACACTGAATCTCATTAAAGTGCCATAAATAGCAACGGTGTTGGTTTCAGAAATCATTATGAAAAGCGTCTTATACCTTGACAGCTGCATTTTTAATAGGTGCACATCTCAGTCCTCTCAAAAGAACATGTATTTCCAAAATGCCAAATGGACTTATTCTACTTTAAATCCAGCCTCGGAATGTGCTGAATGACCCTTGTTTCCATTTAGCGGAAATTGTAAATACTACCCTCACACCTTTGGAGGATCTGACCTTGTATGCTTAGCTTAGTTACTTATAAGCTATTTATCATTAAATACTGAAGAGAGACCCAATGAATAATTTTTTAGAAGAAAAAAAGGCAAGTGTGACTTAAAGGGGCTAAATTTTATAATATATCAGACTTCAAAGATCCCCCTCCTATACAGCCATTTAAACTTAACTTAAAACCCTGTACTCTTAGGTCATCTACAAGTATCAGGGAGGTAGCCGTGTTAGTCTGTAGCTTTGAGAGCACCTTATAGACTAACAGGTATTTTGGAGCATAAGCTTTCGTGGGCAAAGACACATTTCATCAGACGCCACTCTTCAGATGCCACCCATGAAAGCTTATGCTCCAAAATATCTGTTAGTCTATAAGTGCCACAAGACTTTTTGTTGTTCCCTGTACGTCATCTACAAGTCTCCTCCACTTCACTCTGTCTCGGGACACAACTTCTAAGTGACCCCAGGAGTATTCCATTTGTTGTCCTTCAATCTCAGTAGATCTTTTCCATGTTGTTTGAGGTCTCCTCTTTTGTGTTTTCTTTGTGGGTTCCATTTGACAGTTTGACAGACTGTGGCTACTTCTACACTAGAATGCTATGTCGAAGTAGCCTATTTTGAAGTAACGACATCGAAATAAGCTACTTCGACATGAATCATCTACACATCCTCCGGGGCTGGTGCCATCAATGTTCAACATTGAAGTAGTGATGGGGAACATCGAAAGGGGCCTCTCCAGGTTGAAAATCAGAGCGTCTACACACACAAGTGGCCCCTTTCAAAATAACAGGTCAGGAAAGCCCTTGGATGGGGTCACAGTGCAGATTAGCCCTTCCAGGGCAACAGCAAGCTGCTCCTTTAAAGGGCCCCTCCCAGACACATTGGGCTTGCAAGTGCTGCACAGCTGATACCAGACCTGCACACTCACTGCAAGCAGCCATGGACCCACAGCAGCAGCACCAGCTGGAAGCCTTACAGGCTGCTGCCTGGGGAGCAAGCGCCCTGCTAGGTGCTGCATGGGAGGCCGCCCAGCAGCTCCTGGCAGAGAAGCCCGCCCCGGGGGCAGACGGGAACGCTCCAGACCATTGGTCTCCCCTGTTCCCTTCCCCGCTGGGTGCTCCACTGCCTCTGGAGCTACCCCACCAGCTCAGAGTGGTGGAAGCACCTGGTAATATGGGAGAGGGATAAATGACATGTGGCTGAGGAATTTCCTCATTCGCCGGCAGACCTTCCTTGAGCTCCGCCAGTGGCTCCCCCCTGCACTGAGGCACTAGGACACTCAGATGAGTCACCCTCACCATTGAGAAGAGGGTTGCCATAGCTGTCTGGAAGCTGGCCACTCCAGACAGGTACCAGTCCATGGGCCACCAGTTTGGTGTGGGAAAGGCCACAGTTGGGGCCATCATCATGGAGGTTAGGAGGCCTAGGCATGCACCCAATAGGGGATGGGAGGGTAGAGAGGGAGGCCTAGGTGGGAGGTGTCCGGGGCCATGCCTGAGAGGGATGCCTGGGGAGGCCCAAGAGGGGAATGCCTGGGAGCAATATAGTGGAAACAGACCTAGGGGTTGTGGTGGATGTGATATGAGTAAACAGTGCACCCGTGTAGCCAAAAAGGCTAACAGCATACTGGGTGCATTTGGAGCAGATCTAGAGAAGTGGTTATTTCCCTCTATTCTGCACTGGTGAGGTCACATCTGGAATATTGTGTCCAGTTTGGGGCCCTCCAGTATGAAAAGGATGTGGATGTGCCTGGGCAGGTTCAGCGGAGGGCAACAAAAATGATTAAGGGACTGGAGCACAAGATCTATGAGGATAGGCTGAGGGATCTGGGCTTGTTTAGTTTAGAGAAAAGAAGGCTTAGGGGTGATTTAATAGCAGCCTTCAACTTCCTGAAGGGGAGCTCTAAAGAGGAGTGTGAGAAATTGTTCTCAGTAGTGTCAGATGGCAGAACAAAGAGTAATGGCCTGAGGTTAAAAAGGGAGAGGTGTAGGTTGGATATTAGGACAAACGACTCAATCAGGAGGGTGATGAAGCATTGGAATGCCTTGCCTAGAGAGATGGTGGATTCTCCATCCCTCAAGGTTTTAAGTCTGGGCTTGACAAGGTCGTGGCTGGGACGATTTGATTGGGATTGATCCTGCTTGAATCAGGGAGCTGGACTAGATGACCTCCTGAGGTCCCTTCCAGCCCTATGATTCTATGGGGGATGATATATAAACTGGAGGGGCTACCACTCAGTGGTCCTGCAGGCCAGCGTGGACAGCCAGGGCCACTTCCAGGATGTGTATGTGGGCTAGCCCAGCTGCACCCATGATGCCTGCATGTTTTGGAACTTGGGACTGTGCTGCCACCTGGAGGCGGGGATCTACATCCCCAGAGGGAGATAGATCTAGGGGACACCACCGCGCCCCTCTGCCTTGTGGTTGATGCAGCCTACCCCCTCCATCACTGCCTCAAGCGCCCATACACCAGCCACCTCAATGCCAGCCAGGAGCAGTTTAACGGCCAGCTGAACCACACCTGCCAGGTGATGGAGAGACCCTTCAGCTGCTTGAAGGGATGGTGGCGCTGCCTCCTTCCCCCACCTGGACATCAGGCTGCAGAACATCCTCCAGGTTGTGGGTGCATGTTGCATGCTTCACAACACCATTGAAAGCAAGTGGGAGGCCTTTGTCCGGGGGTGGGTGGTCGACGGAGGCACAGGCAACCCCCAGTGAACTGCCACACCCAGGCATCAGGCTCACCAGGAGGGGGTCCAGGTCCAAGAGGCCCTGTGGGCACATTTTGATATGGGGGCCCAGTAAGTGCCTCCCTGACCATCCCTGGCTGGCCTACCGCACGCCACCCAAACCACCCACACAACAAGCACACATCTCACATGGGTGTGGGGAAAATAGAACATTGCATTATTGGTTAACTGTTGCATGTCTGCTATGTTTTTTGCACAACAAATTGGAACTATATACATGGGGATGATAACTATATATACATGGTGGGGCCAGTGGACAGGAAGGCCATCAGCCCATCATGCCAGGATGGGGGTGGATGGCATGACCCTCAGCAGGTTCAGGTCACAGGCCCTCCCCCTTGTCCGTGGTCCCTGGCACAGCTGGCTGGGAGCTGGGAGGACCAGCAGGTAGGGTTGGGCTGCCTCCCCTGCCCAATCTTCAGCCCCAGCGGGCTCCAGTCCTGGGTGGCTGACTGGTGTGGTGGCAGGCAGGGCAGCAGGCAGGGTGGTGGGGAGGGCAGAAATGGAGAGGGAAGGAGGAGAAGACTGTTAGTACTGAGCCACCTCCATCCCCCCATAGGTGCTGGATCCATGTCCCCTGTCCCCTGTCCACGGGCACAGTGTCGCTGTGGGTGTCCCCATTGCATGGTCAGCCCCCACTCACCCTTCACCCCCGGGGTTAGGGCATGGCGCTGTCCATGGAAGTGGGTGCTCACAGGCACTGGTAGCCATACTGCCATCCTGGGGCCATGCTGTGGCTGGGCCATGTCTGGCTGGGGTCTGCTGGGAGTGTGTGGGGGACTTCTGGTTGTGTCTGGTGCCCCCATCGTGGCCCAGGAGTGTGTGCCCATGGTGTATGTACCTGATGGTCCACTGCCGTGGTCAGGGGATACCCGTCAGCTGAACACCTGGCTGGAGCTCCAAGATGGGAGGTCAACGAGGAGCTCCCCCTCCTCACTGATGGACACCTCGGCAGTTCTGAGGGCTGGCTCCTCCTGTGGCCTCTGGGTCCTTCTCCAGGCCGGACTACACTTCAGAGGTCTGCTGGGGCTCCGAGGCCATGGTGTCAAGGACAGCCACGGGGGAGGTAGGTGTCCCGGGGGGCCAGGATGCTCCTGAGCTCCCTGCAATAGAGGCAAGTGGCAGGGGCAGCCCCAGACTGGCTGGCTGAGTCCTGGGCCCGGGTATAACCCTACTGCAACTCCTTTACTTTACTCTTGACATGGTCAGGATTGCAGACAAGGTGACCCTGGGCTGCCAGGCCCTTTGCCAGCTGGGTGAATGCTTCTGCATTACACCACTTGCTCCTCATTACTTGGAGCTCCTCCTCCTCACCCCAGAATCCCAGCAGGTCTCAGAGCTTGGCGTCCATCCAGGAGGGGCCCTGCCGCTTCTTACCCCCACAGTCTGGATGCATGGGCGCCCTGGCTCACCTTAGAGGGGAGCCTTGGGTGCACTCTGGGGTATATCTGGCTGCCATGGATGGCGGGTGGGTGGCTCAGGTTGTAGCAGCAGGCGTGCAGGGAGAGCATGTGCGGGTGCTGCTGCCTGCACACTCTCAGCTTCCTGCCACAGGAAGTCTGGGTCCGTGGTGCTTTAAGGGCTGGTGCACATAGTGATCATAGAGCCCTGCAGAGACTGGACAGCACATCTCAACCAGACAGATGATTGCTGCCATGGAGGACCACTACATTTCAAAGTAGCAGGACACAGATCATCTACACATGCCCTACTTCGATGTTCAATGTCAAAGTAGGGCGTTATTCAGATCTTCTAGGAATAGAGATTTTGATGTCTTGCCACCTAACTTCGATTTCAACTTTGAAATAGTGCATGGCATGTGTAGGCGCAATGCACGCCACTTCGAAGTTGTGCCAGCTACTTCGAAGTAGCCAGCTAATGTAGATGTGGCCTATGTTGGATGATGGTTTTCTGAGAGTGTGACCAAGTCCTCCCCACTTTCTTCTCCTGATTTGAATGTCAAGTGGTTCTTGCCTGCTCTGTTCCAAAGCCCCTCATTTGTGATCCTATCTGGCCATTTGATGCAAAGATGGACAGCCATTTAAAAAATCAACCCAATTCAATAAGAAATCATGAAAACACGAGTTGACTCTATGCAACATTATATGCAGCTGCTCTAAAATTCACTGAACATATCTATCATAAAACACAGTTACTCTTTATAAATGTGTCTGATCAACTAACTACTCCAGGAGAGTCTCCCAGAGCTAATGTTACAATTTGTCCTGATAAGAAGAAAAAATCTTGGATTCTTATTGGCACTTTACTTGAAATGAAAATTTAACTTAAAGATATAGTCTATCAGTATTTTTGAAGTTCCATGTTAACACAAAAAGGTGCATAAAAGACTAACAGGGTGATGAAATTACAGCTACAATACTTTTAAATGCAACGTGTTACAATAGCCAATGATATATGGGGAATAGTTATAATTTCATTGATAATGCGGACCAGAAGGTATTGTAATTGTAAACTCTTCCAAGCTGCTGATCTATATTCATGGTGCTACTGTAACCAACTTACAAATTTCTCCATGAATTCTGTTTGCAGTTTGCTAGGTGTATTCTTATGTAAAAATTGGTATTACTTTAAAATTCATTGTCTTGTAAAAAAGAGCAAAACAAAACAACAATCCTCAAAACTGTATGAGAAGTGCTATAATTCAGAGGAATTCCACAGAATTTAACCACGCTATTTGGATGGCACTTACAGCATGGAACTAGTACCATTTACACCACAAAGGATTCTATCTTTACTATAATAAAGTTTGATTTGTCCCTTTTTTGAATGAAACAGCAAGTACTATATAAAACGGAATCACTACTGATCCAAACATGTAGCATGTCACAGTGACAAGACTTGTGGAATTTTGTTGCTGGAGGAGAGCTCTTTTGTTGTCTTACCAGACACAACTCACTGTGCTATAACCGTCCATTTGTCTGTTTCGTCTCTTAGAACACTCAACCCAGCAATTAGGCTATGTCTAGACTATGGTTGCTATTTCAGGATACAAATGTATCCTGAAATAGCAACCCCATGCCTTCTCTCTGTGGGTAGTGGAAACCTCAAAATAGACACTTATTTCAAACTTACGTGCCATTTGGACAGCTCCAAGTTTGAAATGAGGTAACTTGGAATAATTTATGTAATTTGCATTATTCAAATTGTGTAAATTATTTTGAGTTAGGGGGGTAATCTAGATGTAGCCCTAGGGAGGCATAGCTGACTCTAGACTCTCTTTCCTATCCAACTCTCCAGAATTCTGGTGATTCCAATACCGATGGATGTAACTCAGGCTCTCAGGGCTCAGACTCAGTTGCTTGGGCTCTTAAATTGCTGTGTAGTTTTCCATGTTTGGGTTGGAGCCCAGATTCTCAGACCCTGCAGTGTCCCAGAGGTCTGGCTTTAGCATGAGCCCCGAAGTCTACACCACAATTAAACAGCAGATTTTTATGTGAAGTGTAGACATACCCTTAGAGTTCAAAGTAGTGGTGCTTTGGTCATCCCCCTAAAGCATCTTTCAGTCCTACCTCGTTTGGGGCCCTGAAGTTTAGAGGTAATATGGAACAAAAGTAAAGAGCTCAAAGCTAGAGTTACCCCATAAAACTACAGTAAGGCTCCACAACTTTTTTCAGGGCTTGTTTCCAAAGCACTGTGATCACCTTGTGGAGCCTCTTCCCAAGATGCGGTCATGCTTTCCAGGGGGTTTGATTCACCTGGCAAGCAAGCTTTGTCTCAGAGCTGACACCAGGCCTCTCTACTCACCATTAGATATAGAGCTTTGTTCTCCTCCCTAGTGAACTCTGGTATGGCCTAATCACTTTCCTTGTATCTTGCCTCTTCACTCCAGCTATTGGTTGCTGGTGGAGGGCATGGGGGTCTAACATGGTCCACAGGCATTCCCTAATCCATTAATTGACAGTGGGGAGCCTTCCATTCTCTTTCACCCCTTCTTGGTGGTATGGATCCTCTCTGTCCTATTCAACTCACCCAGACCAATTAACCTGGTGATTTCAAAACTTATGGAGATAATTTCTGAAGATTTTTTCAGGGTCTTTGGGCATCAAGACAAAGGCCAGTGCCAGCTTGTTTTTGGTTTAGCTTCTTACAGCTGGCCACAACAGATTTTTAATCGGGTCTGGGTTTGGGGGAAAGGAGGTGAAATAAATGCCCTTGTCACGGGCTACTTACTATCTTTGCCAATTTGAAATTGGGTGTAACTTTCTTATTGAAATGAAAGATTTGTTTGGATGGTCATGAGGCTACAGGAAGTTGCTGGATCACAGAATCATAGAATCATAGGGCTGGAAGGGACCTCAGGAGGTCATCTAGTCCAGCCCTCTGCCTCAAGCCGGATCAGACCCAGCTAAGTCATCCCAACCAGGACCTTGTGAAGCCAGGACTTAAAAACCTGTAGGGATGGAGAATCTACCACCTCTCTAGGAAACACATTCCAGTGTTTCACGACCCTACTGGTGAAGTAGTTTTTTCTCATATCCAGTCTACTCCTTTCCTTCTGTAACTTCAGACCATTGCTTCTTGTTCTGCTTCCTGTCACCACTGAGAAAAATTTCTCACCATCCTCTTTTGAGCACCCCTTCAGGAAGTTGAAGGCTGCTATTAAATCACCCCTCAGTCTTCTCTTCTGTAAACTAAATGAGCCCAAATCCCTCAGCTTCTCCTGATAGGTCATGTGCTCCAGCCCTTTAATCATTGCATGGATGTCAGGTGGCTTTGAGAAACTCTGCCATTAGGCTGCTTTGCTCTCAGATTTCTTCTGCTCTAGTCAGAATTTTAAATGATCTTTTGTTTTTTGACAATTTAAATTCAATTCTGATTTACTCACTGAATCTCCAGTTCCATATCCACAAATAAAAGGTATTCCTTCAAGGTCACTAGTTTTATTGTCACTTCTGAGATCAGGGGAGATCACAGTGTGCAGTGGAACAGACAAAAATACAGAGATTTTACTTACTGGCTATGTTTACACTACAAAGACCTTTCGAAAGAAGTTCTTCCAGAAGATCTCTTCTAAAAGAACTTATTTCGAAAGAGTTCATCCACACACAAAAGTGGATAAAAAGAGTGATCTGCTCTTCCAAAAGACAGCATCCATACAGCCCCACTCTTTTGAAAGAATGGGCCAGGGATCAAAAAATCAGGCCCCAAGAGGACTGCTCTTTCGGGAAAAAAAAAAAAAAGGCCTTTGGAGCATCAACACATGTTTTCTTTCAAAAGAATCTTTTGAAAGGGGGCGGTCTTCTTGCAAGAGGAAAGGAAGAGTGATTTCGAAAGGACCACTGTATTCTTTCAATTTACTTTTGAAAGAAATTTTTGTGTGTAGATGCTCTGAGGGTCTTTCAAAAGAGTTTCCTTTTTCAGAAAAATCTTTTGAAAGAACTTGCTAGTTTAAACGCAGCCCTAGAGTCCAATAAGTGGTATCACCTAACACTGAATTTTTGTTTATTGGCTTGGCTTTTTTGGTATTATTTTCAGTTTAACTACTGAAGTCAGGACCAAACCCCAATAAATTTAGTCTTGTAAATATTACCACTGATGCCAATGGCTGAGCAGGAATTGGCTCAGACTCAGTGAACATATTCGTTTAATCATTGAATTAGGAATGCACAACCTCATGATACAAGGTATCTGAATAGAGGAAAAAAACTGCTCACAAAAACAATTACTTCAAGTATGCCTGTTGCTGTTCATCATTAACTCATTAACCTTAACAATGTTGAACATAATCTTAACTATATACAATTTAACTTCTTTAGTGTGTGAGCTAATAAGTAAAGGGACATTTCAGTGGAAGGAGTTATTAATGCGTTATTGGCTTCTCAGAAATGCAGCAGTTGTCTAATGCACTATGAGGCATCTAGAAGGGACTATTAGACATTAAGGAGAGATAATTAGAGAATGAGAGAAAGAGACTGTATATGAACATAAACTTCCAGAGGCTCCAACAAGATGCTGAGTAACAAACAGCTTGACATCTAGAGGTGTAGGCCGCATGGTGTGTAAAAACAACCTGAATAACTCAAATATCAAAGGTCACAGTTATATTAAGTCAAAGCAATCCCTGTGCCTCAGGGGACCTTCCACTTTTCTCAATCAGCTTCTGATTATCTTGGAAAAATAGTTGTGTATCTTTTTGCTCTTATATTTTTTAGAAAAAATGTTCCTTAGAAATATGTAGGCTTTTTTGTGTGCGTGTATTTGGGTATATACTCATGTAATTACCAGATGCCGTGTTTTCCTATTAGCTGCCTCGAGCCCCCGAGACTGAGTGCAAGCACCAGACATAGTGGCTGAGGCCAGATGGACCAGCAGTAGCAGCTGGATCTCCTGCTTGCCCTCACCAACGGTGTGCTCGCCCTGCTGTTTACAGCAATGGCAGCTGCCCTTCATCTTCTCCTGGGGGCCTCTCCCTCCACCACAGCCATGGAACCCCTGGACGTGGGACCCTGCTGGCACTCCTCTGGGGTGCCATGCTGACTCTGGAGCCATCCCAGTAGCTCCGATTGGTGGGAGCATCTGGTGACAGGGGAATGGGATGATGCCAGGTGACTCCAGAGTTTTCAGAAGAGGAGACAGACGTTCAAGGAGCTCTGCCAATGGCTAGCTCCTGCCTTGAGACACCAAGACACAGGGATGTGGCCCGCCCTCCCCCTTGAAAAGCGGGTCGCCATAGTTGCGTGGAAGCTGGCTACCCCAGATAGGTACTGCTTCATAACCCACTGGTTTGGGGTGGGTAAGGCCAACATCGGGGCTGTCCTCATGGAGGTAAGCCCTGCCTGGGTCACCAAACACTAGGGGGAGAGGGTTCCCAAGAAAGGGGAACTGTCAGACGCTGGGGACTGGGAGGGGCATGGGGAGTAGTGGGGGCTGAGAGGGGCATGGGAGGTGGGGGGCTGGGCACTCCCCATCATATCCTCATGAATGCACAGGCCCTCCTTCCCATGCAGGTGTTTCGGGCTGTCATTGCCATGTTACTGCAAAGGGTGATCTGCGTGGGGGACCTGGACACAGCCATCGCCGGTTTTGCAGTGCTCAGGTTCCCGAACTGCTTCGGCACCCTGGACAGGACCCATATATTGATCCACACCCTGGAGCAAGTGGGGCCAGTTTATAAACAGAAAAGTGTACCACTCCATGGTGCTCCAGGCCCTGGTGGACATCAGTGGCCAGTTACAGGTCAACTATGCGGGCTGGGAGGGCTGCACGCATGATGCACGGGTGTTTAGGAACTCCAACCTGTGCTGCGGCATGGCAGCACGGACTTTCATCCCCCAGAGGTAGCTCCTGCTTGGGGACACCACCATGCCCCCTTGCATGGTGGCTGATGCTGCCTATCCCCTCCAGCCTTGGCTTACGTGGCTTTATACAGGCTACCCCAAACCCTGCCAGGAGCCCTTCAACTCCTGGCTCAACAACTCCTGAAACATTGTGGAGTGAGCTTTTGGGCATCTGAAGGTCCAGTGGCAATGTCTCCTGGCATGCCTGGAGGTGGGAATGCACAACACCCTCCATGTGGTGGGTGCCTGCTGCACCTTGCACAACATTGTTGAGAGCAAGGGCAAGGCGTTCCACCAGGGGTGGGGGGCTGATTCCGGCCTGGCCTATGAACAGCTGGGTTCCGCCCTTAGTTGCCAAGCCCACTGGGATGGAGTCTACATCTGGGGGGCCCTTTATGAGCTCTTTGCTAATGGGACCCACTAACCACCTCCCTGGCCACCCCCAGCAGGCTCCCCATCACTACCCCTGCTCACTCTCCCCCTCCTCATCACTGCCCCTGCACACTCCCCTTTCCCTGTCACCACCCCTACCTAGCACACGACACACAGTTATGTGGACTAAATAAAGTATATTATGTTTAACAACAATGCGTAACAATAAACAACTGAGAATAGAACTATATACAGTGGGGAAGTGGGGGGCTGAAATATTTACCTGGAGGCAGGGCACATGGGAGCACCTCACCCTGGGGGGCAGAGGGGCCTTACTACAAGGCAGGGGTGGAGGGCCTCGAGCTCTGTCAGCCACAGGATCCTCTCCCACTCCGGTTTGGGGTTCCCAGAGGGGAGGGGAAGAAAGGGAGATAGAGCCATGTGGGAGCCTTGGAAGGTGGCTCACACTTGGCAGGGGGCTCTGCGGAGGAGCAGCCAGAGGGGCAGCTGGAGGGCCTGCTGCAGGGTCAGCTTGAGAGAGCAGCTGGGTCAGGAGCTCTCTGAACATGGCCACCACATCTCAACGGGTCCCCATTAACTCCCCACCAGGCCACCCAACGCCAGTTTGCCTCTGCTTCCTCCAAGTGACAGATGGACACAGTGTGGAAGATGTCCTCCACTCCTCCCTTCTGCACCCTCCTGGCATGGGTCCATCCTCGTGCCATGCGGGGGGCGCTGCCTGGTCACCATCCCCCAGCTCCAGTGGGCTGTCCAGGACCACAGATGGTGCAAGCCTCTCCTGGGCCTCTGATGGCACAGCTGTTTGAATGGAAAGGAAGAGACAGACAGGCCATACTCCCAAGCCCCTGTCCTGTGGCCATAGCCCCCTCATCCCCTGTCTGATGGCAGGACAGCCCTGGGGAATCAGGGAGGCTGAGGGGTTCCCTCCCCTATGGGGGCAGACCCCTTGTGAAGGCGGGCCCTGCCCAAACCCTCCCATGCGAGCGGCCAGCAGTGCTGTCCATGGGAGCAGGTGCTGAGTGTCACTGGCTGCCGTTATGGCATCTCAGGGATTGCAGCCAGCTGGGCTGCATCCAGCCTGGCTATGCTATGCATGTGGGTGGTCCTCTGGTGTTGTGGTGTCCCTGCCCAGTGACCTGCAGGTATGCTCCCAGGTGGGTACTTACCAGAGGATCCATCATTGAGGTCTGGAGATGTCCAGCGAGCAGAGGCACGGCTAGAGGACTAGGAGGTGAGATCGATCACCAGATCCCCGTCGTCACTGGACCATTCTGTCCTAGGCTCTGTGCCTAGTATGGTCAGGATGGCTAGGTGTCCTGGCTCCTCCTCGTCCTCAGCGTGAGGCTCATTGGCCATGGTGTCCAGGACAGTGAGCAGGGAGGAACTGTTCCTGGGCCCCAGGAGGCTCCGTAGCTCCCTGTAGAAGGGGCAGGGTGCAATCCCTGCCCCTGACTGCCTGACAGAGTCCCTAGCATGGGCATAGCCCTGCCACAACTCCTTGATTTTACTCCTCACCTGGTCAGGACTGTGGGCTGGGTGTGCCCAGGACGGTAGTCCATCTTCCAGCCAGGTGAAAGCAGCTGTGCTGTGGTATGTGGTCCCCATTCTTTTGAGGACCTCATCCTCCTGCCAGAGGCCCAGGAAGTCTCTGAGCTCTGGCCCCATCTAGGATACGGCTCACTTTTTTGGAGCCTGGCTGGTCCCCTGTGAGCCCCAGAAACACTCTGGGGGGCGGGGGTCACGGGGCCCTGGCCACCTCCAGGGGCTGGCTGATGGCCATACCTGGCTGTCTTGCTACGCGGGTGTCCCTGAGGCTTGCTAAGGGATCACATGCGGTGGCTGATCATGGCACCTTCTCAACTTCCTGCACAGGGTTTCTGGGTCCGTGAAGCTTTAAGGGCCGCTGCATGAATAGACCATAGAGCCCTGCAGCCTTCTGGCTGGCAGGCACCATGGAGGACCCGCTCTTTTGAAAGAGCAGATCACAGAGCATCTGCAGACATTTTCTTTCAAAACAGCCTTTTGAAAGGGGGATTTTCTGTTTCCAGTTAGGAAGAGCTATTTCAAAAGCTCGGGTGGATTCCTTCATTTTGTTTTTCGAAAGGGTGTGCTTTGTGTGTAGATGCTCCATGCTC
This sequence comes from Carettochelys insculpta, assembly GCF_033958435.1. Lineage (NCBI taxonomy): Eukaryota > Metazoa > Chordata > Testudines > Carettochelyidae > Carettochelys > Carettochelys insculpta. The sequence goes on from NC_134137.1 coordinate 75,481,145, forward strand.
TGTTTAAAAAGAGGGCTGAAAATTTTGAATGTACTGGCTACTGTAGATGTGGCTTGTGTGTCTGTGCATGTGGGCTACATCTACACTTACCAAAAACTTCGAAATGGCCATGCTAATGGCCAGATTGAAGAATACTAATGAGGTGCTGAAATGCATATTCAGCACCTGATTAGCATGCCGCTGGCTGCAGCACTATGAATTGCCATGTTTTGCTCCTGCGTGGTTCGTCTACATGGGGTCTTTGTCCAAAGGACCCCCTTGTAGATGAACCACGCAGGAGCAAAACGCGGGAATTTTGAAGTGCTGCGGCTGGCGGCATGCTAATCAGGCACTGAACATGCATTTCAGCACCTCATTAGTATTCTTGAATCTGGCCATTAGTATGGCCATTTTGTAGTTTTTAGTAATTGTAGAGGTAGCTGTGTAGTTGTATTTACTTGAATAAAAACATCTCTCCAAAAAGCTGGTCAGACAGAACACAATTCCAAACCTGATCACAGAAAATAAACACAACACAAAGCAATAAACCAACCAAGTAAACAGCCTTCCCCCATCAAAATACAGGCATGCAATCATTATTAAATCGAATGGCTACTCAGATTTGATTAACAAATGTTCAGGAATAATTTTTTCAAATGTGTCCCTAATTCTGTAGAACAACGTGAGGCAGATACTCTACTGTGAAAACATCAGTGACAGGTTTTTCTTTGCTTTTTTTTTTTGTTTGTTTGTTTTAAATTGCTGCTTGTTTCAAATGGCAATGTCTAAAACCAGACAGACAGGAAACCTTTTATTGCACTTCATATCATTGCAACTTATGACATATACTTGAAACCATGATGAGACACGAGTCAATGCACAGCTTCACAAAACCATCCAATGTTAGGAAAGATTTTTTTTTCTTTCCAGCTACATTTTGTATACTTCTGCTGCCAACATTTTGGGGGAGATTTAAAGCCCCATCCCACAGAAAATCAGAAATAAAAAGAAGTTTCTCTGTCATCATGAACATGTAAGTTACAAACAGGTGATAGCCAAACACAGAAGTCCCTGCCTTAACATTATATCTAGACTAGAAATGCTCAGTCAACACATGTCCACCAATACACAGGCTACTTGATGGATAATTAAACATATGGCTTATTTGTTTGCCTTGGTGATTTTAATAGTCTCACTTTTGCAACTGTAGTGGGTTGCATCAAATTGCAGTTAATCATCTCACAGGTAATTACAAACACCCTCCGCCCACGCAGTTGATGTAATGAACCCCATCTTGACTTACTCCTTCCAACAGAGAATGCTGTAGTTCTGAATTATGAATATAAAGTGGCAAAAGTCTTTTCTCTGAAACAAACCATAACAGACTCAATATATAAAGCACAGAGGTCCAAAATATATTGAGTCTGTTCTGGTATGGTTATAGAGCTGAAGAAGTGGGTCTGTCCTAGAAAGCTCATCACCTAATAAATTATTTTGTTAGTCTTTAAAGTGCTACATGACTGCTTTTTTGTTTCATAGAATCATAGAACACTAGGACCGGAAGGGGCCTCGAGAGGCCATCGAGTCCAGTCCCCTGCCCCGACTTTTTGATAGAACACAGCCTAACATGGCTATCTCTCTGTATCTTTTCTCTGAAGAACAATGAACAGGTCAACCTGTGCTAGAAAAGCTGCACTGAGGAAGTTTTTGGTATAATGAAAGCACATAGTTTTTTCACTACTCCAGTCTGAAAATGTGAAGGAGTGGGTCTTACCTATGAAAGTTCATTAACTAATAAATAAATGTATTTCTTGATAAGGTGCTATAGGACTGCTTGTTTTTTGTGAAGCTCCACACTAACACACCTATCTCTCTGAAACTACATTTCATTGTTCCCCGAGACTCTGTGTAGTATACCATACCCTTTATTACTTTATTTTCTTTCCCTGACTGAGAAATGTGAATATTAAATCATTGAATATAAATTTCATATTAATATCAGCCTTAGCCTTCAAGCCTCCATGGGATACTGTGTTTAGACTTGCCTCATAGTTTTGGTTAATGATAACTTGAAAAGAACTAACTTCTAGTGCAGCTCCCTCACTGATGATCCTAGCTGAGGTTAAGTGCTGATCCTGATTTTACTTCCCCTCATAGGCATACAATTGCTTATTTCTACCCAGGACAGATTGTATGAAATTATCTGAGGCAATTTAAAACTCAAAATAACTTTGAGTGCACTTAAAAACAACAACTCATTGGAAAAATCAAGAACAAATTAAATCTAAACCACATGGGGAAAAAAAATAAAAAACCTAGACCTTGTCCTGCAGCCAGACTCTAGTTACATAGACAAATTCAAATTAGAAAAGCCTCACATATATAACACTTCTACAAGATTTTGATGCCAGCAAAAACAGCTGGGTTTAATTTCCTTGCAATTTTCCTTAAAATTGTCTCAGACCCCTTCCAGCAAGTTGGGCACACTATCCACCATTCTGGATGTCCTTGAGGATCAGTGTTTCTTCACTCACGAACACTGAGAACAGACTGTTAAAACAAAGAGAAGTTTATTAGGTGGGTGGAAGGGAAGGGGAAGGGAACAGAAGGACTTTGGGGGAGGAAAAAAACCAAAGTTTAGATCAACAAATGGTTTGTGCAGCTGAGGAAGGCAAATCTCACCTCCTAGCATAGTCCCAACCTCAGCCCACCAGGCACATGTGATACATTGCAGCCACATCCCACCTCCACAGCTTCCTATTCATCGTCGGCTGTCCTGGGTTGGAGAAATCCAAGGATGCTGGCAGGGTGGTGCCATGTGCACTGCTCTGGGAGTTTTATCACCTGAGCCAGCTGAGGTGATTTCAGCTTTAATTGCAGTGGAGAGAGGCCCACACTGGAATGCCTCATCAGGCTGCTACTATCTTAGGCTTCAGCCCAAGCCACCTCAGCTCTGCACTAGCTGCCTCTGCACGCCCACACCCACTGCCTGAAAACCACAGCCTTTTCTCTGTGCCGTCCATCAGCATGAAGGATATGCCATCTCGACTGCACACCAGCTGTCACCTCAAAGCTTCCACTGCTACTCTGCACCATCCATTACCTTAAGTCACCCACCGCTGTGTTCTGCAGCAGCCCCAGCTCAGCTTTTCAGGAAGAGAACAGTGATATAAAGCAGTCTTCTTACAGAGTCCTTACCAAAAGATTCCCCATAAGAATTAGGAAGTTTCCCCTCTCTCCACCACCTCACCTTCCATCCTTTAGTTCTGTCCAGGCTCCCTTGCCACATTGTGCCTGACAGTAGAGTTGCCAGGTGTCCAGTTTTTGACCAGAACATCCAGTCAAACTGGAACCTTTCCAGCTCCAGTCAGCACTGCAAACCAGGCCATTGAAGTCTAGTTGGTGGGGTGCTGGAAGGCTCCCTACTGGGCTCCATATGGTTCCAAGAAGTGGCACCACGTCCCTTGGCTCCTAGGCACAGGGGCATCCATGAAGGCTCCGCCCACTGCCCCTTCACCAAGAAACGGCTCCCCAGTTCACATTGACCAGGACCTAATTAGGTGTAGGGGTGGCACCTGAACATGGTGGCAACATGCAGAGCCACCTGGCCCCTCAACCTAGGAGCCAAGGGACATGTCACTGCTTACAGAAGCTGCTTTAGGTCAGCACCACACAGTGCCACTTACACATCCCTTCTCCCTAACCCATTGCCCTAGCTCTGAACCCCTCCTGCACCCTAACACGCATTCTTAGGCTGACCCCCCAAACCTCAATGCCTCATCTCTGGCCCCATCCTTACCACCTCCTGCTCCGCAACACCCTGCCACAGCCCAGTGAAAATGAGCAAGTGACTGAAGATGGGGGACAGCAAGCAACAGGGAGAGGGGAATAGAATTTGTAGGCGCAGGGCTCCAGAGAAGGGGTGAGTGAGTGGGGGGGGCAAGGGTGTTTGGTTTTATGCTACCAGAAAGATGGCAACCCTCCCTGATAACAGTCTGTGTCAGGGCAAACCAAGGCACATTTTATAGCAGTGTTTTGCTCTTGTATTTCTCAACAGGATCAAGATAATTTTATTGCCTCCAAATTCAAAATTAAACTATTTTTAACCCAAATGTTCTGAAGTGTCACACACCCATAAAGCAGATGAGGTCTAGTGTATTCATTGAGTTCCCTTGGCTCTCCAACCTATGCCAGCAGAGAACCTCTGCTCCTATGCACCTACCCCAGGTGCAGTCCTTAATCAGTCCTAGACCACTTTTCTCCCTTTTCACCAACAGGAGGCAATAGAGAGCTCTTTTGCTGTCTGTAGCAATGGTCCTCAGCCTCTTTACTGTTCTGGGCCCTGATGATGTTGCATGGGCAGCGTCTATGTGGTGATTGGGACACAGGTGGCCCATGGGTGTTGAGAAGGACTGCTTAAAAGCTTCAGGTCATTTCCCCCACCCCCCCTTCTGTGGACACGTATGTTCTCTTTCTCTCCCTCTCTCTTCATCAACTGAAAATATGAGAAGAATATGCATGTGCGTAATTCTGCCTCATGTAGAATGTGAGGGTGGCAGCTGTGTACCTGAGAGAGAGAGCATTTGAGCCCTTTGCATAAGTATTTTGGAGGTGGAGTCAAAAGCTGTATTCACACAGGGACAATGAATGCACAGGTGCACAATCTTGAGAAATGAATTCCTCTGCCTCTTCAATGTTGTTTCAGGCAATTCTTTGAACTTGCATATACAATTAGCCACCTTCCCCAATATGTGATTTTTCCCCCCGAAAGGTCCATTATTATGCAGTTCACATATTGCATACTAATCTAAGTCAACATCTCTCCCACCCTCACAGCCCAGGGAGTCCCTTGCTTAACTGTTGGATAGTAGATACATTTTATCCTGTTATTGCCGTGAAGTACTCCTGTCCTCCAATAGCCCTTATTTCTCAGTAGCCCCATTCCTGTCACATAGGATTTCCTGAATGACAGTCTCCAACCTGTCATGGCTAATTATACAGAGGTTTGCATGATTTCTTTCTGTTTTCATATATATGTGTCCTTGTTCTATTAAAATGAATTCAATTCAAAGAATACACTGAAAAAATGCTAAAGATGTCAGAAGGAAAATTGAAACAGTTTCCTAAGTACTATATCATCTTGAGTACAATGCAAGCCACATTTCCTTTTGTCACTCTGGTAAGTGTAATAACAAGTGAATGACAGCACGGAAATATGGATTCTCAAGCAGACTGAATGTTTTTCTGAAAAGACTAATTATCTGGGGATGCGCACCTGGTCCATTATTCAATCACCCCATGCCATTCACTGCAGAGAGCTATGCTTCATTTCCAAACAGCTTCATTCACCTCTAGGACCCCTTAATGCCCACATCCACCTTACCTGACCCTTTCCCCAATCACTCCTCGGCCTCCTCTTGGTCACAGCCTCCCACCTCTTCTTGGATTGTTTGGATGTAACAGGCTGTTGTGGCATATTTCTGCCACCCTCCCTTTCTTTGACTGCACAACCTTTATTAAAATAGCTCAGTACCTGGCTTCTCTGCTGTATACTACTTTCCTACACTCATGTCCGCTAGTTCTTTACACTGGTGCTATTACCATTTTAAGCTTCATGTCATCCTTTGTTTATTATCTGCACACACATTTGTGTTGGCTTATGTAACTGTTCTACTGATAAAACTGCTGTACTGAGAAATACTTGCACTGTAGCATGAAGGTGAATTAACTGTGCTGTTTCATATTATCTGTATCTTGTTGCATGGCAGAGATTAGCGAGATTACATTTACTCAATCTATTGTGGAAATATTAGGGTCATACCAAGCCTGTTTTCCTTTCCCTCTCTTGCCTTCCCATTCTGAAACCACTTGTTTTGTTTTTTCCTTTTTTTTTTTTTCCTTCCGTGGTTTTGGTGACTTCTTCTGGGCTCCATCACAAAAGGTTAAGTGACAGCATGCCACCCTGAAATCCTTCATATTTTCCAGAAATGAGCGAGGCCAATGCCTGTGACTGGGAGGAACTGATACAGCTGTAGACAAAATGGAGTCTAATGAATAAAAGGATTAAAACTTAATGGGAATTTTGTACCATGGGAAGTGGCTCTCCACCTGAATGGTCTATTTATCTTAACAGTTATCAGAAGTGTCTGCATTTCAACATGTACTCTCTGGGTGCCTTTAAAGTTCATTGCCATCAGTCTCAGAGTAATAAATAATTAACTGCTTTTCCTGTCATAAATACTTCAATCCTACAAAGCTCCAAAGGGCCTGTAAAATTCCAAAGAAGCAAAATTTCTCCATATCTCAGGCAAGTTTCTCTCCAAATTTACTGACAACATCAGCAGACATTTATCAGCTCTGATCAGGATTCCCTAACAATCCTTACTGGCTCGTGCTGCCTTTGGAATTGTGTCATTTAGCCATAGGTCAAAAATGACTTATCCTAGGGTTAGCTAAGATGTGCTTGCTGCCTTCTTCTGATTTGCGCTCATCTCTGTGTGGTAGCCACATCTTGAAGGAGAGATAAAAACTAGCTCAATATTGAACATAATTTAGACCATCTCGTGTTTGACAGTACCCGGGAAGCACAGACATGGAAAAGAGTAATACCTGAAAGAGCTAGGAACAGATTCTGCTTTCTGCTTCTTTGTTCCAACTGCACTGAATTCAGTCACATGGTGGTGGATATTTTTGATATTTGATAGAATATTGAATGACAGTACAGAAACATCGACATGGAATTTGATAGAGGTATTTGACAGAATATAGACTAGCACAGGTATATCTCTGTGACTAGCCACATGGTGGGTATATCTTCAGCTACAGCCAAGCTTTAAGCATAGCTATGGAAAGACAGGGTGCAGAACTGACTTCAAAAGCCCTGTGTATTCCTCTAAGCTTTGTAGCTGCTGTAGATCGGTTCTGAACAAGTACAGGTTGTACCTCCCTTTTCTGGTATGCACAAGACCTGACAGGTCCCTAACTAGAAAACTTGCCAGACCAGGGGAGGTTCAGGGCTTCTGCCCTCAGACAGTCCTGCATTCCTGGGTGCTGCAGTCCCAGCCTCCAGCCTCCCTTCCCAGGGACTCAGGCCCCAGCCCAGGCTCCCAGGGGCTGCCTTTGGGATCCAGCCCTGGGGAGCAGCCAGGGGACTCCAGCTCCATCCCCTACTCTGCTGTGGTGCAGGCAGAGGCTCCATCCCCTGGCCCCAGTGCAGGCCGGTGGGACTCCTATACCAGGTGCAGCCCCAGTCCCAGCTCCAGCCAGGTACTCCCTCATCCTGGAACACTGAAAAGGTGTTTGACATTTAGGGAATACAGAAGGACAATTCAGTTTGTGGCCTTGCTTCTTCTCGTCAGTGACATATATGCAATATGGCTGGAATGTAGTGGTGAAGAGCTGGCAGTTGCCCCCTTTAGAGCTATTTTTTGGCTCTTTGCATCTTTTAATCATGTTATATTGATTTTAAACACAAGCTTCTGGTTTTGCCTAGGAATAAGTTTCACTATGATGACAACAAACCAGACTGACACCAAATTAGGATGTCACACTTTTACCAGTAGATGGTAACTTAAACTAAACAAGTAGCCAAAAAACAGTAGCAGCCCTTTTTGACATTGCTCAAGTGTCAGTTTTTCATTTGCTTTACAGCCTGATGCCCCAGTCAGAGGCATTCTACAGCTAGCAAAATCTATGAATTTTCTCCCACTATTTGCTCATACAAGTGACAGAAGAACCAGACCCCCTGATGTTCTAAACATTGTAAGCTAAAAGACCCATTACACTTTTTATTTGGCTCTGACAGCATGCCTTTGACATATAAAATGCAGAGGAGGTTTCTGCACTTTAGGATTACAATCTAAATTCTTTTTTAACTTATTACTTTTTAGTTATTTTGGCAGAAGCATCAAAGCAGTTTGAAATAACTAACAATGCAGCTCCCGTTGCCACGATGCCCCACCCAGTCATAGGCACAATGACAATAAATTTAATTTAATGGCCTCTCTGGTGCAGCATGTTAGGTAGCTCTCAACAAACAAAGTTAAAATCATTAGACACCAAACAAATCCATCTATATGAATCATTACACTTGGCCAAATCCTCTTGGAAATAAATTCTTTCTCTGTGTCATGTCATATAAGAGGCTTCTGTGTTTCTTCCCCATGCCAGAGAGGACTACCAGTTCACCCAAAACTGAAGAAGGAAGGAAACAGCTGATAACTTTGGTGAATCACTGAAATCAGAAGACTACAATGGAGCTTGTTCTTGTAGTTAACTAAGATATACTAAACATCTTAAAGTGACAAGTCACACTGTTCTTATGTAGGAAAAACTCCCTCATAATTCCCTGGGTGTTTTGTTTGTTGGAGCCTTATTCTCACTAGTCTCTCACCTCAGTCTCTCACCACAATTTTAATTTGTACCTGTGAAAAATGGAAGGTTAGGTCTACACAGCAGAGCTATTTTGGGGATGCCTCGGTACCCTGAAATAGCTACTCCGTGTCTGTGAAACGCGCCCATTAGTCAAAAAATATTTTGAACTAATGGGTGCGTTATTTTGGCATCCCTTTACTCCTTATTGCAGAATGAGTAAGGGAGGCTTTGAAACATCTCCAAATGTCAAAACAGCTTATTTTGAAATAAACTTGAAATAAGATATGCAATTTGCGTAGCGCACATTGTGTATCTTATTTTGAGTTCACAGTACCTTGTAGACATAGTCAAAGCAAAATTCTACCGAATCAGAAATGTGGCAATTTATACCCACCTTCCACAAGTGGAAATTACTACACAAGGTACAAGGAAGTTGACTATCAGAACATTTGAAAAGACAGCTGGATTTAGTTCTCCTCACTGCTTCACTGCTTCAAGGAACGAAGCTGATGTCTACATAACATTTCTGATGCTGCAGAAGAGGCACTACAAGTAGCTTGCTCCTGATATTTAGAACAAATTTCTGTCTCCAAACCAGAGGCCAGTTCACTAGGCTATGCACTGGGAATCTCTGCAGGATCAGCAAATAGGAATCTTTACTCTAAAGCCGCTGAGTTGTAGCAGAGTCATACAAGGCTGTTCCTAATCCCACAGCTGTCATAGCTCCCATGGTTCCAGATCCCTTCAACAAGGCAACCAGGGTGGGGACAGGAAAAAGGTAGGAGCAGTGGTAGATCCAGCATCAACCCTATCCCCAGCCTAGCTCCTCCCTTGTCAGCCTGCACGATCAAACAGGGTTAACACATTTTTGGTAGCCCACCTACCTTTGCTAGTGTGCACTCTGATAATTTTCCTTAAAATATGCAACTGAGTTTAGGGAAAATAGGCATATGCATAGTTTCAAGCACTCACCTGTGTCTGTGTTTCTGCCTCCCACTGCCTTTCACCAAGAGCCCAGCTCAGGGAAGGTAGGTTAGGAACTCAGCATCTTCCTGCATGGTCCCAGGCTCCCCATGTCCCAGTGGGGCAGAAGCAGGATTGAGAAATCTGTCCAGAGGCGCACCCTGGGTGACTGAACACTGTAGCTGCCTCCATTGACAACAGCCAACTCTAGCACCAGGCACACTGGCCCCATGGGCCTCCAGAGCTGTTGCCTGGAGATCCTAAAGAGACTGCATGGTGCAACATGTTGAGCCCTGCTGGTGGTGTCATCACAAATACCAAGGTAATGCCTTTGGTAAGAGGTATTCCTGTGCAACAGCTGTGTGCTGCCGGGAGGCAGGGTCCCCTGCTTTCTGGGAGGGAATACTGAAGGTAAGAGGAGCTGCCCTGAGTTTTTTAGGGGTGGTCAAACCTTTACATTATGTTGTCCATTATAAGCATATATAACTTGGGTAGGAGAGAATGACCCTCCCCTTCCCTCCCAGCCAATCTCCTCCCACGTTTTGGAGGCTGCTGTGACTGCAAAGAAAAAAAAAAATCCTCGGGTGGCTGCATGCAGCTATGAGGGACACACTTGAGAAACACTGTCCTAGAATGAACTGCTAGGCAACAATACTACACCCAAAGGATGTGGGCCCACTGTGTGATAACATGGCACTTTGCATTCCTATCTCTCTGCACTTTTCTAATTATTTGGATTTTTGCCCAGGCTGTAACTCTAGCTCATGAGTTACACTTGTATAAATTGGGGAAGAATTAAGCCCAATATCTCTACAATTCCAGATAGTTGTTAATTGATGTTTCTGTGTCTTGATGCTTGGCACATGAACTACATAAAGCAATTATGGTATTAAGTAGCAACGAAGTACAGAAGACATTTTCCCAATTTCATCTGACTGTAAGCTAAAAATGTTTTCAGCAACACTATGGCTGTTTCTACACACGTCTTTTCTCTGAAAGTGACGTGCTAATAAACAGCCTGAAATATGCTAATGAGGCATGGATGCAAATGCCCCGTGCCTCATTAGCAGAAGGTCGCACGATGTGGTGTCCGGAAGACTCTCTTCCAGACTCCAGAACACCATGTTGAAGTGCAGCCCCTGGGCAGGGGGGTCTTCCAGAGACCCCTTCTCCCCCCAGATTTACAAGGCCAGCGCTCTAATCACTGAAACTTAGCCTTCCTGTTCCTGAAACATACCCCTCTACTGGCTGGGAGCTGAAACATACCCCTGCACTGGCTGGGAGCTGAACACAGAACAGCTGCTTGGAAGATAGCCATGCTCACCACTGTATCGCCAATACCTGTTACTGCTCTCAGTGGCAATGACAGAGATTTGAAACCTGTAATTCATTTTCCTTTACTGTTCTTCCTATCAAAATAAGCCACATACATTGCCAAGACATAGATGTTTAAACACTTTTGGCCAAGTGCAGTCTCAGCTGTGTATGATGTATCATGGCAATCCTATAAATACAATGGTGTCAGCTGCAGCCATTAAATCTCTTAATTCAGGTCATGGCCTCTGTTGCATTTATTCAAACGAACCTCCTTCACATCAGCTTGGCTGTTATACATAGACTGCTTGCAATTATGTAATATTTTCTTTTTTAAGCATGAAATGATAGTTTGGTTGTGCTAAACATTATTAATTACCAACTGCCAGCCACAGAATATACGGTATCCTATCCACTTAATTAATGTATTTTACCATTTGCAAGATAAAAACACAATATTTATGGGGCTCACATTTAAAATTAGAACATGAAATCATGCTGTCTATATCTAGAGTAGCAGGAATCTATTTAGGGTTAGAGTGTGACTTCAAATATCAGGAAGTAAAATCATAGAGTTTCTTTCCCGACTTCCACACACATAATTCTACATTGACCTTCACCGTAATTCCTGGTGTCTACTTACTCTAGGAATAAAGTTGTGACACCTCCAGGTGTTCTGGTGGACAGCATGCTCTATGACAGGTCTGCCTTTGTCAGTTGCACAGCTTTCTAATTCTCAAAGGAAAGGGACAATGGCCCTGCTCCCAGCCTGTTTGAATATTTAGACTGTGCTAATAATCACCCCCATGTGCAATGAGGAACTGATTGCTGCAACAATCAGTGTATCTACACTGCAAATAAAAATGCACCGTGGACCTGTGTCTGCTGACATGAGGTAGTGGCGTTGTTTAACTGCAGTGTGGACTTCTGTACTCGGGGTACTGCCTAAGTTCTGGGATTGTCCCACTTCACTGGATCCAAAAGCCAGGTCATTGGCCTTACTCCAGAAGTTCTACACCACAAATAAACAGTTCCATGAGCCTGACTTCTACGAGACTCAATCAGCTAACACAGGTGAGCCTCAGGGATCTAATCACAGTGTAGACATATCCTATATTTGCTAACTCCATCACAGGAATACTAAGTTAGAATCTAGAATGACCTTCCCAACCTAGAACATCTTGTCTAGAGCAGCAGTGACTTGGCCCTGAGTCTAAAAGCAATTATAATTTCAATTGGTCCTGGAAACATAACAAACTCCTTCCTTATCCCAATATCTGACTTAATTTCAAAGTAATACAGCTACTCAGGTAGTGCTTCTTTGCTTTGTACGAGGAAAATTTTTACATGCTGTCCACGCAGGAATTCCATGTAAAACACAGGACACACTCTGCTTTAGTTAATTTGTCTTATAAACTTATTCCAAGGTCATAGTCTTTCTGAAATAATGTATCAATTGTTACAATGTCAAATGACAGAGTCAGACTTGACAGCTCTAAGAAAGTGGTGGAGGTAGATGTAACAGACCTGGAATAGCAAAGACCCTTTTCTCTGTGAACTGAAAAAACATTACCTTAGGCCATCTCCACACTAGAGTCCAATTAAGGGCTATCTGTGACATTTAATCAGAACAAAGGAACATTAGAAAGGCCATCCTTGGTCAGAAAAAGGTCCTTCTAGCACAGTATCCTGTCTCCCCAATGTGGCCAATGTCAGATGTCCCAGAGGAAATGAACAGAACAAGTAATCCTCAAGTGATCTGTTACCCATTGCCAGCTGTTATCCATTGCCAGCTTCTGGCAAACTGCAACTAGGGACACCATCCCCGCCCATACTGGGCGATAGCATTTGATAGACCTTCTGTGAATTTATCTAGTTCTTTTTTGAACCCTTTTATAGTCTTGGCCTTTTCAATGTCCTTTAGCAAAGAATTCAAGGGGTAGATGGTGTATTTTATTAAAAATACTTTCTCTTGTTTGCTTTAAACTTGTTTCCCATTTATTTCACTTGTTGATCCCTAATTATTGTGCTATATGAAAGAGTAAACATATCTATTTACTTTCTCCACACCTGTCAGGATTTTATAGACATCTGTGTTATCTCACCTAAGCCATCTCTTTTCCAAAACGAAGAATGCCACTCCTATTAATCTCTCCTCATATGGAAACTATTCTGTATCCTTACTCCTTTTTGTCTCTCATATCTGTAATTTTTCCAATGCCAAAATATGTATTTTTTAAGATGAAGCGACCATATCTGCATGCTGTATGCAAGATGCAAGCATACCTTGGATTTATAAAGAGGAAATATGGTATAGCATCTCATTATCTATGCCTTACTTATGCACTCCGATATTCTGTCTGCTTTTTTTGAGTGCCTCTGTAACTTGAGCGGATGTTTTCAGAGAACTATACACAATGTCTCCAAGACTTCTTTCTTGAGTGGTAACATCTGAATTAAACTCCATTATTTTATGTGCATAGTTGGGGTCATATTTTCTATTGTGCATTAATTTGCATTTATCAACATTTAATTTTACCTGCCATTTTATTGCCCAGTAACTTACTTTTGTGAGATCTGTTTGTAGCTCTTTGAAGTCTGCTTTGTATTTAACTCTCTTGAGTAGTTTTGCATCATCTGTTTACTCTGTTTTTGCTACCTGTTTACCCTTTTTCAGATCATTTATGAATATGTTGGCCATTACTGGTCCCAATACATTGTCAGGGGGGCACCAGCATTTACCTTTCCCCATCCTGATAACTGACCATTTATTCTCATCCTTCGTTTCCTATCTTTCAACCAGTTACACATCCATTGAAAGACTTTTACCTTTATTCAAAGCAGCTTAGTTTACTTACGTGCCTTTATTGAGAGACCTTGTCAAAGTTTTTCTGAATATCTAAGTACATTATATCCTGTATCAACCTTGTCCACATGCTTGCTGACCTCCACAAAGAATTCTGGTAGATTGTCACGATTTCCATTTCCAAAAAAACATGTTGACTCTTCTCCAACAAATTACTTTCACCTATGTGTCTGATAATTATTTTCTTTGCCATGCTTTCAACCAGTTTGCCCAATACTGATGTCAGGCTTACTGGCTTGTAATTGCCAGGATCAGTTCTGGAGCCCCTTTTTAAAAATGAGGATGACAGTTGCTATTCTCTAGTCATTTGAAACAGAAGCTGATTTAAATGATGAGTTTCAAACCCTACAGTTAGTAAGTCTGCAATTTTACATTTGAGTTCCTTGAGAACTCTTGGGTGAATACCATCTGGTACTGATGACATATTACTGTTTTGTTTAACAATTTGTTCCAAACCCTTGTCTAATGACACCTCAATCTGTGACAGTTCCACGTATTTGTCACCTAAAACAATGGCTCAGGTTTGGGAATTTCCCTCACATCCTGAGCCAGGAAGACTGATGCAAAGATCTATTTTATTTTCTTTGCAATGGCCTTATAATGTCTGAATGCTGCTTTAATGTATCAATTGTCTAGGGGTTTCAAGGGTTGTTTAGCAGGCCCCCTGCTTCCTACTTCTGTATACGTAATATTTTTGCTATTATATTTTGAGTCTTTGGCCAGCCTTTCTTCAAATTCTTTTTTGATCTTTTTAATTATATTTTTGTACTTCACTTGCCAGAGTTTATGCTCCTTTCTATTTTTCTCACTAGGATTTAACGTCCACTTTTTAAAGGGTCCCTTTTTGCCTCTTACTGCTTCTTCTACTTTGTTATTTAGCCAAAGTGGCATTTTTTCCCTGTTACTATTTTTCATTTGAGTTATACATTTTAGTTGAGCCTTTGTTATAGTGTCTTTAAAATAACCCCTCTCCTCCTCTGGGAAGAGAACAGGAGAAGAGATGATTGACAAACTGTCTCAGGTTTAGCAAAGCGAAGGACACAAGGTTTATCCTACATGAAAGCAGGGCAGTTGATAAACTTAACTGGGTTCTGGGCAATGTGAGGGGCAACTGGTTCTGGGCCCCAAGAAAGGGCAGCACCTTATTTGAAAGGATGGGGCTGTGGGCTTGCCTTCCCCAGCCAGCCCTTCAGTGGTGCTTGGTGTGCATAGCCTGGGGCTCCACTGGCTATTTAAAGAGCTCAAGACTCCAGACACTGCAGTGGAAGTGGGGGCTGGGAGCCTCAGGCCCTTTTAAACCACTGGGCCCTACAGCAGTTGCTTATTTTGCCCCCTCATCAGTGCACCCGGATGGAAGACTGCTCTCTTCCCCCTAGGCAGTTGTGGGCAACCTGTTGGCCTATCAGAGTGATTCACTAGTGACCTGTGAGACATTTTGCTGAAATTGGCTATCTGAAAGCACAACATCCCCTTCAAATCCCAGCGGCTGTGGAAAGTGGTGGGTTGCTGCTTTTGCAACTGTCATTGGCCATGAACAGGGAACTACAGCCACTGGGACCTGTGGGAGCAGAGCCTGCAGATGGTGAACATAACACAATATCTTATGGCCTGTCAAAGGGTCACCTTGATGGTCCACATGCAGCCTCTGAGGTGCAGGTTGCCCACCACTGCTTTAGGGCTAACAAGGAAGCAAACTGACCATCTGGAGAAGGACTGTCACCATGGAGTTTACTTTACAATGCTCACCCTAGTAAAGGAACATGGAAAAATATCCACTTTTTGTGTTATGAATTTCTTTCTTTGGTTTGGCTGACTTTTACTGCTTGAGCCTTATGCTGAGGTTCACCTCATAAATATTGAATAAATAGATAAACCCAAGAGAGAAATAGAAACTCTCTGGAATGAGACTAATTTACCCAAGGGAATCTTCAGTGCCAGAGGGAGAACATTGAAATTGATGATTTAAAGGAGGTGTACTGCAACAGACAGTTAGGAGCAGCAATTTTCATCAACATAAAAAGAAGAATACATCTTGGAGCAAGTTTGTTTTCTGTCCTGACAGTTTTTTCCCTGGTCTATGATTTTGAAAGAGAGAACTTCAAGGAGGATTTTCCTAGGGCATAAAAAGGTGTATTATAATGAAACCCAATATTTTTTCTTCTTTATACATTATAAAAAACTCCCAGCTTCCTTTTAACTCATACAAAAATGGGTTTCTGATAATACGAGTTCAACATGAATATTTTCAGTTCATAATGAGTATGTATTTCAAGCTGGAACTGATCAATAAATTAATTGCTATTTTAAAACAAAGCCAAATTAATGTGCATTGTAAAAGATATTTTTGTCCTCTATGATTACTTTCAAAAGAGCTCCTGGGTTGAGCAATCATTCCTTCTTACCTATGGGCAAAAGGAATATATTGTAATATTGTGCTGCTACATATATTCAACAACTGCTGCCTAGTTTCTGAAGTTGGAAAATATTATTGGAAAATATTTTTGAAGTTTTAAGTCTGTTAAGTTAGAAGTCAAAACAGGGAGTGTTAAAACTATTCATTTACAGATATTCCTGCCCTGACAGATATTAGTGGCTTTGATTAAGATATCAATTTGGATAGTCAAGAATTAGAAATGCTTTTATGTTATAACGCAGTTAGGATCCAAGGTAATTATTACTCCATCCTTTATAATACACAACTTCTGTGAAATGGGCTAATAAGTAAATGCTGCCTAGCAACTCTTCAGCAACATACCAAGACTCTGTGAAAATTACAGTCATTATGGCTACATCTACACTTCCACGCTACATCGAAATAGCTTATTTCGATGTAGCGACATCGAAATAGTCTATTTTGATGAATAACATCTACATGTCCTCCAGGGCTGGCAACGTCGACGTTCAACTTCGACGTTGGGCAGCACCACATCGAAATATGCGCTGCGAGGGAATGTCTACACGCCAAAGTAGCACACATCGAAATAAGGGTGCCAGGAACAGCTGCAGACAGGGTCACAGGGCGGACTCAAAAGCAAGCCGCTCCCTTAAAGGGCCCCTTCCAGACACAGTTGCACTAAACAACACAAGATCCACAGAGCCGACAACTGGTTGCAGACCTTGTGCCTGCAGCATGGATCCCCAGCTGCCGCAGCAGCAGCCAAAAGCCCTGGGCTAAGGGCTGCTGCACACGATGACCATAGAGCCCCGCAGGGGCTGGAGAGAGAGCATCTCTCAACCCCTCAGCTGATGGCCGCCGTGGCGGACCCCACTATTTCGATGTTGCGGGACACAGATCGTCTACACGTGCCCTACTTCGACATTCAACTTCGAAGTAGGGCGCTATTCCCATCCCCTCATAGGGTTAGCGACTTCGATGTCTCGCCACCTAACGTCGATTTCAACTTCGAAATAGCGCCCAACACTTGTAGCCGTGATGGGCGCTATTTCGAAGTTGGTGCCGCTATTTCGAAGTAGCGTGCACGTGTAGACGCGGCCTATATAGGAGAGTCTAGGTAGTGCAACTCCTCCTCAAACTCAGACCAGACAGACTGAAGTCAATCAGTTGACTAGTCTGGATCACTAGCCCACCAAGAGGTGTCACTAGGAGTTTTCTCGTCTTGCAACTCTCAGGTAGTTGCTTTCTTTCGCCTGTTGTAACTTTAAGATTACTTAGGCTGCGATATTTCAAAATGTCTCAACCATATGCAAAATGCATTTTGAAATAGCATTCAGCCATTTCAAAATAGCACTTTTGGGTCCAGAGCGCTATTTCAAAATAGTGCCATTGGAGCTCGTTAAGGCCTATTTTGAAATAGGCGTTATTGCTCAGAAAATGAAGTTTACCGCAATCAAAATAATGTACTTGTTATTTTTAATTTTTTTCAAAATAGTACATGTGTCATTCAGACAATGCCAAAGTTATTTCAAAATAACTGCCATTATTTAGAGATATCCTGGCCGTGTAGACATAACCTTAATGGATGCAGAAGCTGAACTTTTTTCCTTCCTAGAGATCTCAGGAGTAGAGCTGGACAGAAAATATTCTCTTTTCAATGGGAAAAAATAAAATGCCAAAGGAAAAAAAAGCCTGAAGTAGGAGAAAAAAACCCAAATTTGCATTTTTTGGAAAAAAGGTGGGCTTATTAAGTGTTTCATTTTGATACTGATCCTTTTTATTTTCTTTGTTAAAAAATGTTGAAATAAACAAATTTTTGAATGAATAATCCAAACTTTTCATCTTGAAAAGGATGAAATGGGCCACTGACATTTTTGAAAAATTCTCTTTCTTTTTTTCTAAGACAGGTTTTGTTGAAAACAAGATGCTTTCGTGAGTTTTGCCAAAACGGCATTTTCTGTTTGGAAAACTGTTTGGACAAAATCTTTCTGATAAATTCTACTCAGGAGATTTTCAGGGAATGGCAATGACCGAGAGTAGGGGAGGAGACATGGTGAAAAGAAGAGAGATTATGCCTCTTTATCTCAACATCCTGAGCTCTGCAGGAGGGGAAGAGTTACAGTCTTCTTTAATGGCAACAAAGGGTCCTGTGGCACCTTATAGACTAACAGAAAAGTTTTGAGCATGAGCTTTCGTGAACACAGACTCACTTCATCAGATGCTGCAACTATACAGCAACTATACAGCAACTATACACCACACCACAGTCACTCTATCTCAGGGACCCATCCATGCAACAAACCTCGTTGCCAGCTCTGCCCACATATACACACCAGCAACATCATTACAGGACCTAACCGGATCAGCCACACCATCGTGGGCTCATTCAGCTGCACATCTACCAATGTAATTTATGCCATCATGTGCCAGCAATGCCCCTCTGCTATATACATCGGACAAACTGGACAGTCTCTACGTAAAAGAATAAACGCACACAAATCAGACATCAGAAATGGCAATATACAAAAACCCATAGGAGAGCACTTCAATCTCCCAGGACACACAGTAGCAGATTTAAAAGTAGCTATCCTGCAGCAAAGAAATTTCAAGACCAGACTCCAAAGAGAAATTGCTGAGCTACAATTCATCTGCAAATTCAATACCCTCAGCTCAGGATTAAACAAAGACTGTGAATGGCTGGCTAAATACGAAAGCAGCTTCCCCTCTCTAGGAGTTCACACCTCCAGATCTACTGATGACAATACAACTCAGCCTTCCTGACGGAGCTAACCTCGTTATCCCCAGCCTTGCTCTGGCCTATTTATACCTGGCCTTGCAGATTTCCAGGACCAGCATCTGAAGAAGTGAGTTAACTCACGAAAGCTCATGCTCTAAACTTTTCTGTTAGTCTATAAGGTGCCACAGGACCCTTCGTTGCTGCTGTAGATGAGCTGTGCATGATTGAAAGCGGCACATTCGAAGTGCTGTGGCTGCCATTATGCTAATGAGGTGCTGCATATTCATTGCAGTGCCTCATTAGTATATCCCAAAGTGTCTCATTGCATCCCCCTTTTGAAAGAGGGGGTGCTAGTGTGGACCCAGCCAGGTATAAGTATCCAGATCTCAGTTAGAGAAATCCTGTTATGTTTTACATATGTGAAAGAAAGCAGTTTAAAACCAAATCAATTTAAAAATCTTGTTTGAATCCAATAGTACCATAGAATCTCCCTCTATAAAAATGTCTTGCTTGAATAATAAGATACAGAGTAGGAACATACTACTGACCTCCTGATCAGGATGGTGAAAGTGAAAAACCACAAAGAATTTAGAGAAGCTGCAAAGAGGGAAAAACCTGTGATAGTGGTGCTTTTCGATTATCCCCTATTGACTGAGTGTGAGGTACCTCAGAAACGTATTTAGAGACAAAATTTCTAGACTTCATAAATGACTGCTTCTTAGAGAGGCTTGTTTTGGAAACTACAAGGAGAAAGGAAATTCTTGATTTATAGAAAGCCCAGAATCTAATCCAATAGGTAATGCCACTGAACTGTTTGGCAATAGATGCCACATTGTATTTAAATATAGCACCCTTCTATGTGGAAATAGACAAAAATACCCACCACAGTACCATTTAGCTTCAAAAAGGAGAACTACACAAAAATGAGAAAGCTAGTTAAATAGAAATTAAAATGAACAGTCAAGGGTAAATTGCTGGGAAATTGCATGGGGACTGTGTAAAAACACTCCAATAAAGGTACAGTTTAAATGGATACATCCAGTTTAAAAAAAAAGAAAAGAAACAGGAAAAGACCAAAAAAATAAAATCACAGTTAAATTAGTAAAAGAGGAGTTTAGATGCAAAAAGGAGTCCCTGAAATATCGGAGGTCAAATCCAGCTGAGAAGAATAAAGGGATTTTGAAATGTGCAGGGCCCTTTCGAAGCGCTGTGGCTGGAAGTGTATAAATGCTAATGAGGTCTGAATATTCAGTTCAGTGCCTGATTAGTATTCTTCGATTTGGCCATTAGTATGGCCATTTTGAATTTTTTGTTAAGTGTGGATGTAGCCATTTTGAAGTTTTGGCTAAGTGTAGCCACAGCCGGAATGGCACTGTTTTGAAATAGTGCTCCGTGTCTGGAAACGCTATTTTGAAATAGCTGGGTGCTATTTCGAAATGCGTTCCTTGTGTAGCTGTGCAATTTTGAAATAAGGTATTTCCATTTTATTTTGTTTTGAAATACCTCTGTAGTATAGCAGTAGCCTAAGAGAATTTTGTTAATTACACCAGAAACAGAAAGCCTTCCAAACAGTCCCTGGGGCCTTTAGAGGATCAAAGTACTAAAGAAAGACTAACATATTGTGGGAAAGCTAGATGATTTTTTTTCCACAGACTTCTACTGCAGAGGATGCAGGGGGTAGATATATACACCTAAGTAATTTTTTTAGGCAATAGTTCTGAGTCACTGGACCAGAATGACATGTTTTGGAACAAAGGGATAATTTTAACAGCAGTATTTCACCAGGACCAGATGACATTCACCCAAGAATTCTAAAGGAGGCTATTAAGTGTGATACATAACTTATCATTTAAATCAACCTTAGGACCAGATGACTGCAGGGTAGCCAATGTAATTCCAATTTTTTAACAAAGGCTTCAGAGTCAGTCCTAATAAGCATAGGCTTGCATACCTAATTTCAGTTCCAAGAAAATGGGTTGAAACAACAGTAAAGAACAACATTGTCAGATAGATGGATGGACTCAATTTGTTGGGGAAGGGTCTACATAGTTTTTATAAAAAGAAATCACACAATCAATTCACTATAATTCTTTGAATGAATCAACAAAAGTGGACAGAAGTGATGCAATTGGTGCAGTGTACTAGGATATTTAGGTAGTGTTTAAGAAGGACCCACAAGAAAGACTCTAAGCAAAGTAGACAGCCCTGGGATAAGAGACCAAGTCCTCTCATTGATCACTAAGGTTATGACTATACTGTGGTTGTAACCACAAATGTGTCCTGAAATAGCAATCCTGTGGCTAAGCCCACACTTGAAATTGCAGGACTATTTCAAACATGGTATTCAGTTTATGCTACCCTTCATCCTGAGCGGGATAGTGAAAACTTCAGAATATCCATTTATTTTGAACTTCAAACAGCACTGAGCTGAAAATCAATTAACTTGAAATAACTCACTCAGTTTGGGTGGTTATTTTGAGTTATGACTACAGGGTAAAACTGGTTAAAGATAGGAAGCAAAGGGTAGGAATATACAGAGTCAGTTTTTACCATAGAAAGAGGTAAATATCAGTGTCTCCCAAGGATCTATGCTATTCAGCATATTTCATAAATGATCGGGATAAAGGGGGAAAAACAAAGAGGTAGCAAAATTTGTAGGCAATACAAAATTACTTACTACAAAGAGTTTTAGAAGGAGCTCACTACATTCTGCGGACTGGGAAATAAAATGACAAATGAAATTCAGTGCTAAGAAGAGTAAAGTTAAGCAGATTTAAAAATAATTCCTTTTATATACAAAATGATTGTGTCTAAATTAGCTGTTACCACTCATGAAACATCTTGGCATCATTGTAGCTAGTTCTCTTATAATATCTATTCAATGTGCAGCACCAGTAAAAAAGTTGACAGAATGTTAGCAACCATTAGATCAACCTGTGGATCTTATTGCCGTGGGATATTTAAATACCAAAAGCACCAATGGCTTATAATAATATTATAATAACAATTATAATAAAATTATGGCAGATGGCTTCATGGTTTTGGTGGCTATTAACCAAGATGACTAGGGATGCAACCAGTGTTTCTGCTAATTGTTTTCCAGCCACTGGCAGACTAAATTTTGCTAAGTGCACAAAGGCATGTGTGACTCTGCATCACCAGTAGAAATACATGCTGCCCAGTGTGGGTGGCTGTGGTAGCTCTCCTCATCAGCAGGGTGACGCTTGAATCTCTCCTGGATGGCCACCCAAGTGCTCATCTTAGAGGCAGAACTGCATGCAACCCCAAATTCTGGGTGCTCCTAAACCTCTGACTGCCAAAAGCTGGGTCCTGACAGAGGAGGAATCCTTCAAAATTACTCTGTTCTTCTCATTTCCTTAGAAACATTTGGAACATTTCACTGTCAGAAGATTGGTGTCTGGGTTATACGGCCCACTGTTATGTCCCAGCATGGCCAGTTTTATGTTGTTGGTATTAGTGAGAACTGGGCTGTTATAACGTATTGTATATTAAAACTTACCATCCCCTGAGTTGAACAGTTACATCAGCTTTGTCTCACGAACTAATAGCTCACACAAAAGTAAATTTTGAATTGTACCTTACAAGATGACAATACTATTTATTATTTGCATAAATGCAAATGTAATTACTGAGATAAACTTTTCTGTTCACTGGAGACTGAATTCAGTAGTAGTAGTCTAGTACTATAGACCTGCACAGGGCTTCCATACTATTTAAAATTTGAATTAAGAATTTAAATGGGAGCAAGATGGTTCATTGGTCCATATAGAAAATACTTGCTCTGAGATAGAGGTGGAGGGGAGCTGTCTAGTAGTTTTCTTGACATAAATTAGCTCATCGTATGAAGTAGGTTACCATATTGCCATTTTCCCCCACTTAAAACAGAAATTTAGCTGGGTTTTCTGTTTAACATGATCTCAAAAATGAGTTCTCTGGCCTAAGCAATCAACCTTATTCTGTATCTAAAACTAAAACTAAACTTAACAGTGCACATGTTAAAGCTTTTATCAGCTGTTAAAGAGGAGAGGGAGCTGCAGTTGGGCTCTTTCCTCTTGTCCAAATTAGCCAAGGTGATCAGTTACTAGTTACAAAAGCCTCGTACTTGAAGACTGGCAATGCTGGAAGACAAGGCTAGATTTACTAAGGAGGTACCTTAACAGCTTCCCTTCACTCTCTGAGTCTACTTCATTCTTATGAAGAGGTAGGGTACTCAAGCATACACAGGCTGCTGAGAGGAGGAATAATATATCTTCCAATATCCTGCTTCCTCATGAGAACAGAAGGGACAGGCAAACAATAAGGAACACTAAACATTTATTATTGGCTCTACACTTGCAGCAGTTAGCATTTTATCTGATTTGCTGCCTCTGTTTTGCGGAAGTAATATTTTTATTGTCCTTCCAATACTGAACAATCTAACTGTTAAGATAAATCCACTATTTTGGGCCTGTCCACCTTGACAGGGTAGCTATCTGAATAAGATTGTTGTTTATTTACTAACAAAGAAGAAGTGACTCTGTGGTATTTGGGCCACATCCTGAGGTGATGTAAAACCAGTATACCTATGTCAATTGACAGCAAATGGGAATCTGGGCTAATACACCATTTCATATAAGTAAAGTTATGCAACTACTCAAGTGTTTTTAGGATTGAGGTTTTTCTTCCATATTCCTAATGGCCTTCACCAGCCTTACCTTAGCGCTGTATAGTAACAGCTGGCTCATTCTAACTCATAAAAATTGAGAAGAAAATTTCAAAATGTGTATTCCAGTGACTCTCCATCTTATAAGAAGGAATTAGGCATAAAACCATGGGTAAGCCATTCCAGATCATTATGGGTCTGGTGCTTCTTGCATTGACTGGAGTCGCACAAGATTGACCACTAAAAAGAACTATATATTTATGTCACTCCAAGCACCATCAATCAAACTGAAATTTTATGAAATATTTCACTTCCAGCACAGATCAGTTACATACAGAAGCCCCATTCTTCCACCAAGGTAAATGAGAAGATGGAGTAACATCAGTGTCAAAACTGCTGTCAAGTTTTATTAAACTTCAGATCTGTTCTGAAAAGTTGCTGTGTAAAAAAAGTAAGTGTCCTGCTCAACAGAACTGTTTCATGTATGATTCAAAATCCTATTTTCTTTATTGCTAACAATAAAGTATTTCACTTTCCCTGTTAGCCATGTTGCATTCATAGTGTTAAGAGAGTGTGAACAAGACTCTGTTCCTTCTTGCGTGCCAACAGAATTGCTTACCAAGTTCTACTCACTCACTCTGAGTGGCCCCATTGGAAGTAATGGGATTGTAGGGGTGTAATTGGGAGCATAATGAGACCCAGAAAAAACAGCAGACATGGTTTCTGAGTGCTAGTTCACTAAGACGGGCATTTAGATATGGGCGCAGGAAGGAGACAGGGCTGAAAATACTAGGCTAGATGTTCTTTTGTAATTTTCTTTTAGACACCCAATATATGAAAAACCAAAAACAATACTGTGTAAGGAATTATTTCAAGAAGGAAAGTTGATTTTTTTTTAATTTAGCTCTAAATATTGTAAAATCCACGTTCATTCTCATTGTTACTAGTGAGACTATGAAACTCACTTTCAGAACACATGTTCAGACTTCTCAGTGCTTCTTTTGGATGAGAGCTTTCTAGTTCTTTTGGACTTTTATAGCCATCAGAGAAGACTGTGATTTGTGAAAAGAGAATTAAACTTTTTCCACAGAAGGCTTTGAATATTAAGACCGAAACTGCAAATTAGATTCTGTATTCAGAGGGATGCCATTGCATAGCGCAGACTATTGGAGGACATGTTCAGAGACCTGTGTTCCTGGGAAAAGAGATGCCACATTTTAAAACTTTGTTGTAAGTACCTGCTTGGCTTCATTCCCAGCTATGATAAGTGGCAACAGTTGAGTAAGGAGGTTGCAAAATATAAATCACAATGGGTAGATCTACATCTCATAGTTTGGAGTTACTCCCAATATATATAAGGTACAAATGAAAGAAAGTCTGCCCTTCTTTCTTTTTCCTGTCACTTTATCTACATTACCAAATCACTGAATATATGTTAGAGCCTGAGTTTTGGTTCCCAGTACTTGGAACATAAGAATGGCTATACTGGGTCAAACCAAATGTCCAAATATTCCAGTATCCTGTCTTCTGGTAGCTGCCAGTTCCAGGTGACCCAGAAGGAATGAACAGAGCAGGTAACCAACAAGTGATCCATTTCCTGTCACTTATTTGCAGCTTTCTGGCAAATAGAGGCTAGGGACCCCAGGTTTGTGTATTCTAACATTAGGGGGAAAATAACTTGACTGTTGTAAATATACTGCATGGATGTGATTTTTAATGCCTTCCATTTAAGTAACACTTCTGCTTAAGTGCAACTCTTTTTAACCATGGCTTAATATTTTTTTTTCTTTCCTCCATCATGTTAGTAACTGGAGTAAAAACACTTCAGCTGTGTCTAGACTAGCTCCCAGCTTCGAAGGGGGCATGGTAATTAGGATGTTGGGAGACTACTAATGAAGTGCTGCAGTGCATATGCAGCATTTCATTAGGCTAAATCTCCCCCGTGACAACTTCGAAGTGAGAAACTTCGAAGTGGCGGCTTGTGTGTAGCTGCGGGTCAGCCGCAGACACTTCGAAGTGCCTGGGCTACTTCAGAGTTCCTTTACTCCTCACACTTCAGAGTTGCCACGGGTTGCATTTAAGCAGAAATGTCACTTAAATGGAAGGCATTAAAGATCACATCCATGCGGTATATTTATAACAGTCAAGTTATTTTCCCTCTAATGTTAGAACACACAAATAGTTCCATACAGAACTGCTTACCCCTTCCATATTTTGCAACAAATCTCAGCAGCTCTCTAGGGTCCCCTGTGGTCTGATACTCAGCAGTCTAGCTCTCGCTGGAAGCAGCAACTTTAGCTGGATGGTGTCTTATACACACTTGGTGTGAATTTGGTACATAAGAAAGGTATAAATATGACAGCACCAGAAACTAACATATTCATTTTACCCACATCATAAGGGTTATGAAGTAAACCTTCACCTCCAGAACTGAACCAGTAACCTGGAGGTAAAAGGCTTCGTATCCCATCAATAAACCTGGGATGGCCAATCCTCCAGGATCACGAGGACAAATTCTGTTTCCACATGCACTGCTGCAAAAGATGAGTAACTGCCTTGACATCAGTATAAAACCATTTCAAGTGAGATTGGGATCAGACTTTTAGATCCCAATCTTTTAATCAGATCCAGGCAGGGAGACATTGGGGTGTGTGTAGAGCCCTGATGAATTCAGCTCATTACTTGTATTGGATTTCACATTTTTTTTCATGTCCTTAGAGCAAATCACAAGTATAGTGACAATCATAAAAGTTCATCTAGATCTTTTGACTACTATAGAGTGACACAGATAAACTCCAGCTAGCTTCTAGCTCACTGCACTCATTCAAGGATATATTTTGCATTGGGTTCTGCTCAGTGTTCCCCATAAGATGTGCGGTTGGGTGGCCACCCAGGGGAGATTTAAATACTGTCCAGCTGATTAACAGAGCACTCAAGGGCTTAGAGATGGCAGCATGTGTTTCAGCAGGCGGAACACATCCACGCAGGCCTTGGTGCACATAACAAAATTTATTCCACACATGGATAGAAAAATTCAAGGAAACATTGGATCCTATTACAATCTGTACTTCATAAACGTGATGTATTTCACCAATATTAAAGATAGGCCAAGGAGGTGATGTCTAGATCCAGGACAGTTTTGGTCACCTTTAGCGTTATAGGCTGCGTCAGACTTATGAACTGAGTTCTGATTCAATGGAATTGGAAAAGAAAATCAAATAGCTGCTGGAGGAAAACTCATAACTGCTCTTTCGAAGATCTCCTCCAGCTTGTACCAAAACTTCTATAAGATAAACTGGAATTGGGACTGTATCTCTTCCAATTTTGTGTTCAGTTTGAGATGAAAACTGCAGCCAGGCCCTGTAAGCCAGTAAACTGACATGGGGCCAGCCGTGGGTGTTTCATTTCAGTGTGGATATACCCACTCCACTTGGATTAGCAGAAGAAGCATGGCATTTATTCTACATCTTAAAAACTGAAATTAGAGGGGAAGACACTACACATTTGTTTGGCATGTGACTTCTTTGCCCTATCACTAAAAATACACTGGGTCCTAAAATGTAGCTCCATAAAATTGACAAGAGACCTTACTTCTTGGGAGCATGAGAGAGAGAGAGCATAAACATAGCATTTTATTATTCAGAGTATGTACCAGACAGCCAGGTTAGAACAGTAGATATTTTGCATTTAGAGCAGCAGATTATACACTGTCAAACATTGGGTCGAGTTTGACAATGGCGGCTTTAATAGGTGTGAGGTTTGCTGGTGACACAGGCAGTAAGGAGGGCATTGCTAGATGGTTTAGGGACTCCTAATAATGTTTCCTACCTTTACTTTGATTAGTTGTAGTTTTATGGCTGTGGAAGGATGGAGCACAGAACTCCCACCTGGGATTATCACCGTCACAAAGAGTTAGCTAGTAAATTGCTTCTGGAGCACTGATAGATGGAGGGAGCACTTTGGCTGCCTTGTGCTGGTAAAGACTCTATTAGTGAACATTTTTCACCTGGAACAGTTGGAGGCAACTCCAAGGCTGAAGTGTACTGCTGCCACAGAATGGATTATGGAAGAAACACTGACAGATCTTACCTTACATTTGGCAGGGCCCTGGGAGAAGCAAGGTGTACAGAGTCTCAGATGGATATAAGAGCTGAATCTTTCCTGTAATAGAACTGGGGAAGCAGCTAGCACCTGTGCTCTCACAAGAGCTGCTCTCTTAATGCCTCTCAGGCTTTTGGGAGCTGGCCAGAGCACACGACCCCTGGCTACGCTGCCTCCTTTCTGAGTTATCTTCTGTCATGTTTTGACCCATGTATGGTCTGACTGTACCCTTTCCTTATTTGCTGTCTGTTCCAACAGACCCATTGACAGGAATTCTGGGCCCCAGGGCATCCCAGTCAATGGGCCACCTGTCTCCTTCCCTTGGGCGGAGCCACAAGCCATTCCCCCAGCCCAAGGAAACCCCCAGCACTACCCTTCAATCAAAGGACCCCCTGGTCAGGCACAACCTCTTCTCCCATCTGCCTGCATGTGCCCCTCCCACCTACATTGCCCTCTTGCCCAGCTCAGCTGCTTCCCCTCTTTGTTCCCCCAGCAATCCTATGTACGGCCCTGCCTGTCCCCTGCCCTGCCCCACGTTCCTGTGACAAGCTTGGCTCCTTCCCCACTGTCCCCCCCAGGACAGCTGTGCCCCTAGCTCTTTTGTGTCTGGCTCTGCCCCTTTTTTCTCTGTCCCTCCCCCACCCTACCTTGCACCTCAGCAGTCCCCCAGCTTGACTCCTTTCTCTCGGCTGTACCTACCTACCTCTGTCCCCACCCCTCCACTCTTTTTCCTTCCCAACCCATTTCCTCTGACTCCTTCAGCCCTTGCTCCCTACAATCCAATTCCTGGCTCTACTGCAAAGCTTGGGCCCTCCTTCTCTTTGGCACATGCCCTTACTCCGTTCCTAGGCCGACTCTCCCCTGCCCACTCACTCAAACTGTTACAACTTCTGGGCCTCACTCCCACCCTGCAGCTCTGCGGATCTGAGCTCTGTGGTTCCCTGCACTCCTACCATGCTGCTACCTCAGTGCTATTTAAAATGCCCTGGGATTCAGGCAGAGCTATAGCGGAAGTGGTGGCAATGGCAGATCTCAACTCCTTGAAGTCCACTTTTTTAGGAATGCAGAAACAAATAAAAGATGGATATCTTTGTTCTGAAGCCTCTCAGAGCTTCTGAGCCAAGAGAATGTGGAAGAAAGCCCTAGATTTCACCATTCATAGATTATGTTTAGTAGGTGTTACTTTTCTGTTGCTTTTCCATCCCAATCCTGCAAACAGTTACTAACATGCATAACTTTAGTCTCATGCCTAAACCCTATTGGTTTCAATGGGGCTACATATGTGGGTACAGTCATGCTAAAGCCTACAGCCACAGGAACACCAGTCCTGAAACTTTTCCTTGCAACAAAGCCTGCTGCCAGCTTTGTCCACATATCTTTTCTGGAGATACCATCACTGGACCTAACCAGGTTATTCACAGAATCACAGGCACATTCTCATGTTCCTCAACTAACATCATATATGCCATCATGTGCCAACAATGCCCAGATGCTTTGTATATTGGACAGACTTCAAACTCCCTTAGACAAAGAGTTAAGGGGCACAAAGAGACATAAAAACACTCCCGACCCACAAACCTGTTAGCTGGCATTTTAATGGAGTGGGCCATTCTGTTAATGACTTAAGAGCTTGCGTGTTACTGAAGAAAAATTTACACAACACTCTTGAAAGAGAGACTGCCGAACTCTCTTTTATGTTCAAATTCAACACATTAACACGTGGTTTGAACGGGGATGGGAATTTTCTGAGTCACTACGGGGGCTCATTTGCATACTTGGCTTAATCTAATTCTTGACTCCCCCCCCCACCTTCTGCCCCTCTACTCTCTGATTTTTTTTTCTGATTTGTCCACCTTGATTACTGTTTTTGGTTCTCTGTGCCTTAAATATTGAGTCTGTTATGTTATGGCTATGGTCTGAAGAAGTGGGTCTGTCCCACAAAAGCTCAAAAGCTCACCTAATAAATTATTTTGTTAGCCTTTAAAGTGCTACTTGCCTGCATTTTTTTTAAGCCTAGCTCTTTGCTGTTGAAGATGGGGCAGGCTAAGATTATAGGGGAAAACTATTCACTCACAGCTCTTTTCCTATGTGGGGGATTACAGACACAATTCTCAGTATCAGCTGGTATAGCTCTTGCTTACAGCATTTTACACCAATATAAACTATGAAGGGAAATATCTGTAGCTAGCATAAATTGACTCAGATGTCTCTAATAGAGTTATGTCACTTTTTATCAGGTGCAGAGTATATGTCTGAAACAAAAATTCTGGACATGCTTCTTCTCTGCAGCCTCACACCTTGTGCAGTCATTTTGCCTTGTGTAGAAGTGATTCTAATGGAAGTGTGAAATAGTCATAGCTGAAGGGCAGGGTGATGGAGAATTGGGTCTAAAGTCCTCAGGGAAAACCATTCCCACCTAGATATGGAGAGACTATAGGCAGCACAGCTACTCTGATTGAACTTCCCCAAACTCCAGTAAAGCATCAGGATAAAGGCACTGTGGAAATTTTCTGTGTTTCGTATACTAAAGCTGCAGGTGTTTTGTTGTGTGGTAACAATGGGCTTTAAATTATTTCTCAGCATTGTTAGTTTTCCACAAAAGTACAAACAGTAGGTAGGCAGCAGATTCAGACAGCATTGTTATGCTTCCTTACTGAGGGCCTGTGAATCTCGCTTTGCCCGTAGACTGATTTGAGTCCGGGTGATTCCTGACATATGGGCACCAGGTCTAATTGCTGCCTATGTTTGCAAAAGAAACACATTATCCAGTTTTCATCTATATATAGCCCAAAGCCTGAATTTTGCCTCTAGTTTGAAAGAGTCTAAGTCCTGGAAACATAGGCAAAATTGGTCTGTTGTAAACCGACTCCATGATATTGTACATTGAGGCCCTGTGAGAATGGTGCTGCTTTTTCTTAGCAGTAATAAAAACCTAAGGCAGACATATGAGCAAGGGCTGTTTCTGCGTCCCAGTCCTTGCAGTGGAGGGCAGGGTCAGGCCACCACTCACAGCACCCCCCATGTCCTTGGAGTGGGAAGGTCTGGTCACAGCTCCTATGCACCTGTCTGTTCCCACCACCTCCAGCATGACTCCGCCCCAACCGCCTGGGGACAGGTGTGGGGGAGCCAGGAGCTATGTCTCAAACCAGACCCCTCCCCCACAATGACTGGCAGGAGGGGGAGAGATACTGTGGCCCACCTCACCTGTCCCTGGGGATGGGGGAGGGAGGCTAGGTCAGGCTCCCAGCCCCTCTCCACCCCCTAGCTGTTCTCAGCTTCAGCCTGAATTCTGGAAAGGGGAGAAAGAGAGAATAGGGAGGTCAGGGCTGGGTTGCTGGGCTGGGCCAAGCCCTGGGGTGAGCTGGGGAGTTTGGGTCTGGGAACAAGGCTGGATTATTTTTCAGCTAAAATTTCACAAAAATATAAACTCTCATTTTCATAAAAGTTTTCATAGAAAATCTCTTTTCCTGACCAGCTGTTGGTATCCTGTATTTGTCAGAGATTGAAAGGGGTCCTACTGTTGATGAGACCCTGGAATCTGAAATGCTGAGAACATGGAGCACTATGGCAACAACGTTAATGTTGGAATTCCTAAATCCTTACCTCTGAAATCTAAATAATATTTTAATGTAGTTTGTTTACATATACACATATGCACTCCCACTTAACATCAATAATTAAGAAACACTAGGATATCAGAAGCCAGATAATACTTAAACAGGTCAGAGGTAATGTTGATATTTTGTGCTGAAATATGCCAATCTTTGTATATGAAAAGAAAAATTTGTTTATCATGTTTGCTGTGTCAGATTTATGATGAGCTTAATTTTTCTTTTCCTTGCTTGTAAATGTGTAGGCATTGTATGTGATTTTGATAGGCAAGTACATTGTTACATTTATCAAATTTAAGCAATTCTGACGTAAAGATTTGGGATAAAAATAAATATCTAAAAATGTATCTTAAAACTTTAGAAGTCAACAGAATAAGGAAAACTAGCTACGGAGTAAAGTGCCTGATTCAGAGGTCTTGGTACAATGAATAATTTTCCATGCATTTTTAAAGTCTATTATAAGAAAATTGCAGTGCCGACAAAACAAAAATGTCTTCACTTCCAAAAAGGCTTAGAATGGGGAGGGAAGATTGCTTTGATGAATAAAGCAGCACAGAGCCATATATAACCACAAAATGAGACACTTAGATATTGGTTCTTAGGAGTTTACTGCAATGACTTCACAGTGAATAATGAATCTATTTATATCATGTTGACCAGATTCTTTGTTTGGAGTAGAGGGAGCTGATACTGAGGGAGCTTTTGAGCTGGCACACATATTTAGATAAACTTAGTGCTTTATTTGTGAAAAAAGAGGAGTTGATACTCAGCTGGATGCTCCATCCCTACCCACAGCCAATTCCCTGTCTGGGGCTGCTGAGGTGCCGGTACTCAGTACCAGCAAGTACTGGAAAAAAATTACTGTATACACTTGTAAAAAAATTGGAATAAAATATTTTTACTTTTCACAAGCAATCAAGGAAAATATATAATCTTCCTGAAGACTCCTATATCCCCAAAAGAGCTTATGCAGGAAACAAAACAGAGACAACATAATAATTTTGTTTAGCTAGTTTGGCTGACTACACTTTAAGAAAGTTAGAATTTGTAACAAGTATTATCTTGGAAAGAAACATAGCATCAGCCAAACAGCAAGGACAAGCTATTGTAGAATGCCAAGAGAGGGATAAAAATGTTATTGTTTGAAAAATGTACAGAGACTTACTTTAATCTCTATACAGTGTTTTTTGAAAAGCCAGAAAATTATGAAAATGTGCACTTCATTCTTGAAGACAGCTGTATTAGCCAAGAATTTCCCAGAATCCCAGAGGTAAGAGAAGAGTCTTAAATGAAGGTGATTGCAACACGTCTACTCTCAGCAACTCATCTGAAGATACAAGAACAAAATAAAGACCATACTGGATCAAAATAGTGGCTCATCTATCCTAGAGGTTTGCAACCTTTGCAATCTACTGGTGGCCTGTAGATTTTGGGAACTGTGGAGGGCTGTGTCTGTGGATGGTCAACACAAAATGTCTTGTGGCCTGCCATCAGATTAAACTGATGAATCATGAATCAAAGTTTACTGCCCTTTGATCTATCCCAATAACCTGTCTGTGACAGAGGCCAGATGCTTGACAGGAAATGAACAGAACCTAACAAGTTTGAGTGATCCAGCCTGTCATTCAGGTTCATTTTCAAGCAGTCAATTAGAAGACCAGGTAGCTAAAATGGATATTATGCTTTTTGCAGAAAGGACGTCTCGGTGAGGATGCAGTTACAGTACATAATTTATTATTACTAGTTTTGTATTATGTAATGAAATCCTTGTGCTCAAGAAGCATTGTGTATATTTGACCTTACAGATACAGTGTTAGAATACCACAGGACAAATTCAACCAGCATTCTTGACTTCAAAAATAATCTTTGCACTGACATTTCCTTTTATAAATTCATTGCAGCCAGAACCTACAGTCTTTATGCAAATACTATTCCCACTGTAAACAGTGGGCATCATGTGCTTGGGGACTGAAGGATCTGAAGAGTGTATTTCATTAACAATAAGTGCATTAAGGTGTATAAGGACTGATCGAACTTTTCTATTCATGTTTATGTGCTTTGGAGCAAAGTAATAGATATTTCGGAAAATGATTAACTACTACATTATGAAGCCAGGTCAAAAGACCTCCAAAGATGGTTAAATGCTATAATTCCTAACCAACCTTCATTTATGAAAGACATATAACTGGAAAACTCCCTTCACCTCTTCCCTACAAAGGGAGTCATGCCTCTGAACTTCATAGAAATGTTCAACCTCGGACTGTTTTGAAGTTTGACCAGGCAGCATGCAGAACCTATGCTCCTGGGAAAGTAATGCATGCGGAAAACAAAGTAACAGCGTATTTATCTCTAAGACGCACGCTTTCTTTTCTTACTACCAGTGTGGCCTCAGACTCTGTGCATGTTAACGGAGACAATTGACACATTCCATAAAGGGATGAAATGTACCATATACCACAGCTGTCCATATCTGATAAATATTTGCATCTTCTTTTTCAAGTTAATCCGCTAAAACAAATCAAAGTATGTTTGGTAAAAGCAAGGGGAAATCTGTGCATATCATTATTACGTTATTTAATATTTGTTCATTTTAGTTTAGTTTATTTTTTCCTTATGCACTTAAAGCTAAATGATTTCTCTAGAAGAGCAGCTGCCACAACATATTTCTTTAGGGCCAAATACTGAACTCAGATGTGCATATGAACTTCTCATTGAATACATACAATATTTATGGACATGCACAGCCAGAGGCAAAATTTGGCCCTTAGTCATCAGTTACTTCTCAACTAATGACAAAAAAAGCACATGGGGCCAGATGTATCCCTGGTGTAATTGCAGTTTCTTTAATTGACATCAGTGGAATTAAACTAAAAATGGATCTAATCCATGATTTCAACTCTAAGAAGTATCCTCAGCTACTGTTACTTGAACTAGTACAGAAATATTTTCTGCATTGTGTTGATTCTCCACAGGTGTAGGCTTTCCCTACATTCTCCTATGTCTTCTGGGGTTTATTTGTCTAAATGAAAATCATTCACAGATGGTTCAATTGTGATTTTATCTTTGTGTGGTTTTTTCTTTCCACCTTTTGCCTTTTCTGATTGGAACACAAGCTTTTCAAAGCAGGAACTGTCTTTCACTATATGATCTCACACAACGCATCGTCCCTGATCTGAATTGGTCTTATAGATAGTACTATAACAGAAATTATATCTATTTTAGGACTATTTATAGAACCCATCTACATGAAATCTAAGCAGTGCTTTTACGTGGTTTACTGGGTAGACTCTTAACTATGACAAAAGAGCATCCAGAGCTACTGAAGAAAGGGGGAGGCACAAAAGTAGATAAAAGTCACCTGTGTATCCACCCCATTCTAACCCCCACAACTGCTAAAACTAGTCTGAGCTGACCTACTACCTGGCATAAAACTTTTATTGCTTCCTAAACCAGAAATATCAGTCAAACACCCAGGAAACAAATACGTTTGAAAAGATAAAGTTTGGTATTTTTAGATCCTTCCTCTTTCTACTCCAGAGTCAAATTTCCCCTCACTTAGCTATTGTATTTCACTGGCCATTCTATCTAGTTGCTAGACTGCTCAGGAAAATCAGTGGTACCTCTTTTTTCCAGACTAAAGCATAAGAACATAAGAACATAAGAACGGCCATACTGGGTCAGACCAAAGGTCCATCAAGCCCAGCATCCCATCTGCCGACGGTGGCCAATGCCAGGTGCCCCAGAGAAGGAGAACAGAAGACAAGTGATTTATCTCCTGCCATCCATCTCCTGCCCTTGTTATGAAGGCTAGGGCACCATACTTTATCCCTGGCTAATAGCCATTTATGGACCTGACCTGCAAAAATTTATCAAGCTCTTTTTTAAACCCTAATAGAGTCCTGGCCTTCACAGCCTCCTCGGGCAAGGAGTTCCACAGGTTGACTGTGCGCTGTGTGAAGAAAAATTTCCTTTTATTAGTTTTGAACCTACTACCCATCAATTTCATTTGGTGTCCCCTAGTTCTTGTATTATGGGAAAAGGTAAATAATTTTTCTATATTCACTTTCTCCACACCATTCATGATTTTATATACCTCTATCATATCGCCCCTCAATCGCCTCTTTTCCAAACTGAAAAGTCCCAGTCTCTCTACCCTCTCCCCATATGGGACCCTTTCCAAGCCCCTAATCATCTTAGTCGCCCTTTTCTGAACCTTTTCTAATGCCAATATATCTTTTTTGAGGTGAGGAGACCACATCTGCACGCAGTACTCGAGATGTGGGCGTACCATAGTTTTATATAGGGGAAGTATGATATCTTTTGTCTTATTGTCGATCCCTTTTTTAATAATTCCTAACATCCTATTTGCCTTACTAACTGCCGCTGCACACTGCGTGGATGTCTTCAGAGAACTATCCACTATAACTCCAAGATCCCTTTCCTGATCTGTCGTAGCTAAATTTGACCCCATCATGTAGTACGTGTAATTTGGGTTATTTTTCCAACATGTATTACCTTACACTTACCCACATTAAATTTCATTTGCCATTTTGCTGCCCAATCACTCAGTTTGCTGAGATCTTTTTGTAGTTCTTCACAATCCCTTTTGCTTTTGACTGTCCTGAACAACTTGGTGTCATCTGCAAACTTTGCCACCTCACTGCTTACCTCATTTTCTAGATCATTGATGAACAAGTTGAACAGGATCGGTCCCAGGACTGAGCCCTGGGGAACACCACTAGTTACCCCGCTCCATTGTGAAAATTTACCATTTATTCCCACCCTTTGTTTTCTGTCTTTTAACCAATTCCCGATCCATGAAAGGACCTTTCCTCCTATCCCATGACCACCTAATTTACATAAAAGCCTTTGGTGTGGGACCGTGTCAAAGGCTTTCTGGAAATCTAGGTATATTATGTCCACTGGGTGCCCCTTGTCCGCATGTTTATTAACCCCTTCAAAGAATTCTAATAGATTAGACAGACACGACTTCCCTCTGCAGAAACCATGCTGACTTTTGCCCAACAATTCGTGCTCTTCTATGTGCCTTGCAATTTTACTCTTTACTAGTGTTTCTACTAATTTACCTGGTACTGATGTTAAACTTATCGGTCTATAATTGCCAGGATCTCCTCTAGAGCCTTTTTTAAATATTGGTGTTATATTGGCCGTCTTCCAGTCATTTGGTACCAAAGTGGATTTAAAGGATAGTTTACAAACCACTGTTAATAACTCCGCAATTTCACATTTGAGTTCTTTCAGAACCCTTGGGTGAATACCGTCTGGTCCTGGAGACTTGTTACTATTCAGCTTATCAATTAATTCCAAAACCTCCTCTAATGTCACTTCAATCTGAGTGAGTTCCTCAGATTTGTCGCCTAAAAAGGCTGGCTCAGATTTAGGAACCTCTGTAACATCTTCAGCCGTGAAGACTGAAGCAAAGAAATCATTTAATCGCTCCGCAATGGCACTGTCTTCCTTGATCGCTCCTTTTATATCTTTATCATCCAAGGGCCCCACTGCTTTTTTAGCAGGCTTCCTGCTTCTAATGTATTTAAAAAACATTTTACTATTGTTTTTTGAATTTTTGGCTAGCTGTTCCTCAAACTCTTTTTTGGCTTTTCTTACTACATTATGACAGTTAATTTGGGAGTGTTTATGTTCCTTTCTATTTTCCTCACTAGGATTTGACTTCCACTTTTTAAAAGCTGCCCTTTTCTCTCTCACTGCCTTTTTAACATGGCTGTTTAGCCATGGTGGTTCTTTGTTAGGTCTCTTACTGTGTTTTTTTATTTGGGGTATACATTTAAGTTGGGCCTCTAGTATGGTGTCTTTAAACAGTTTCCATGCAGCTTCCAGGGATTTTAGTTTAATTACTCTACCTTTTAGTTTCTGTTTAACTAGCTTCCTCATTTTAGTGTAATTCCCCTTTTTGAAATTAAATGCCAGAGTGTTTGACCGCTGCGGTGTTCTTCCCAACACAGGAATATTAAAAGTTATTATATTGTGGTCACTATTTCCAAGCGGTCCAGTAACAGTTACCTCTTGGACCAGATCCTGCGTTCCAGTCAAGACTAGATTGAGAATCGACTCTCCCCTTGTGGGTTCCTGTACTAGCTGCTCCAAGAAGCAGTAATTTAAGGCATCAAGAAATTTAATCTCTGAATCCCGTCCTGAGGTGACATGCACCCAATCAATATGGGGATAATTGAAATCTCCTATTATTACTGTGTTTTTTATTTTGATAGCCTCTCTAATGTCCCTTAACATTTCAGCATCACTATCACTGTCCTGGTTAGGTGGTCGGTAATATATTCCTAATGCCATATTCATATTAGAGGAATGAATTGTTATCCATAATGATTCTATGGAACATTTTGATTCCTTTAGGATTTTTGCTTCATTTGATTCTATATTATCCTTCACATATAGTACCATTCCGCCACCCACACGACCTGTTCTGTCTTTCCGATATAATTTATATCCCGGTATGATAGTGTCCCACTGATTGTCCTCATTCCACCATGTTTCTGAGTTGCCTATTATGTCAACTTCCTCCTTTGATATGAGGTACTCCAGTTCACCCATCTTATTAGACAGACTCCTAGCATTAGTGTAAAAGCATGTTAGAAAACTACCACTATTTATATGTCCGCCTTTCACAGACGTGGTGGATTTTTTTATGCACGATTGTTTCACATCTGATCTTGCCCATATATTATTTCCCACGTTCCCTATCTGACTAACTTCTAGGGAATCCCTGTCTATGGAGCCTCGTGTAAGAGAAGTCTCCGTCCGATCCAGGTGCTCCCCCGCACCAATCGGCTTTCCCCCACCTCTTAGTTTAAAAACTGCTCTATGTCCTTTTTAATGTTTAATGCCAGCAGTCTGGATCCACCTTGATTTAGGTGGAGCCCATCCTTCCTGTATAGGCTCCCCCTACCCCAAAAGTGTCCCCAGTTCCTAATAAATCTAAACCCCTCTTCCCTACACCATCGTCTCATCCACGCATTGAGACTCTGAAGTTCTGCCTGTCTATCTGGCCCTGCGCGTGGAACTGGAAGCATTTCAGAGAATGCCACCAAAGATGTTCTGGATTTCAGTCGCTTTCCTAGTAACCTAAATTTGGCCTCCAGAACATCTCTTCTACCCTTCCCTATGTCATTGGTACCAACATGTACCACGACGACCGGCTCCTCCCCAGCACTGCCCATAAGTCTGTCTAGATGCCTCGAGAGATCCGCAACCTTTGCACCAGGCAGGCAAGTCACCATACGGTTCTCCCGGTCATCACAAACCCAACTATCTATATTTCTAATGATCGAATCCCCCACTACTAAAACCTGCTTCTTCCTAACAGCTGGCGCTCCCTCCCCCGGAGAAGTATCCTCGGCACGAGAGGATACAACATCACCCTCTGGAAGGAGGGTCCCAACTACGGGATGGTTTCCCTCTGCTCCCCTTGACTGCTCTCCTTCCCTGAGCCTTTCATCCTCCGTAACAGCCTCAGGACTGTCAGATTGGAGGTGGGACAGCCCTACTATGTCCCGGAAAGTCTCATCCACAAACACCTCTGCCTTCCTTAGCTCCTCCAGTTCAGCCACCCTGGCCTCCAAAGCACGCACTCGGTCTCTGAGGGCCAGGAGCTCCTTGCATCGAGCGCACACATACGCCACCCGCCCACAGGGTAGGTAGTCATACATACTGCACTTGACACAATAAACAGGATAGCCCCCACTCTGCTGCTGGGCTTCTGCCTCCATTTCCTACTCTAGTTATATATGAGGGTTAATTAAATGTTCCAGATAGAGGTTGTTATAAAGGATTTAGTTTAAGGGCAACAGAAGTCACTGG